>NC_143399.1:88523043-89176043 GCF_052110815.1 Crocodylus siamensis | reverse complement strand
TGGCATGTTAAAAGCCTCAGAGTGAATGCTCTGGAAAATATAAACAACACAACATAGAATAATGTGAGAAGTCTCAACAGGCTGTGTCCTCCATGTATGGCAAAAAGCATTACTAAAAATGTCCACAAATGTGAACCTACATTTGTGTAAGACAAAATGAAGGAACTAGTATGAGAAGCAAGGGTTTTTTGTGATATCTTTTCCTGGACCAGCTGGATTACAAGGTTGATACAGTTCGTCCAATAAAAGATAGCATGCACAGACCCTTGCCACTTGTATATTTCCTTGACCATCATGACTCCAACAGCCCTCCAAGCTTGGAGAACCAAACGTTATTTAAAAGAATTGTATGTGGCCATGAAATAAATCTCAGCTCATTTTAAGCTTGGTCCCTCCTTGCCTTCTTCCTCATTTTGCCTGTGCTTGCATGATCTAGAAGATCTAGAAGATAAAATGACTAACAGACAGAAAAAATGCAGAAGAAAGGATCATTTGAATAGTGGAACATCAATATCATTAAAAAGGAGAGGAGTCATTATAAACTGTGAACTAAACAGATTATAACAAGCCATGAAGTTAATTAACTCTCTCAGCACTGCCTGAATGGAAGTGCTGCTACCCCTCTGAGGCACTTGGTTTTAAAGTTTGGGTAGAGCAGGAATCAAAGGTGGGGTGCAACTGCACCACTGCCTCCTCCACCCCCATCCCCGCCCTGAATCTGTCCCTAAATATGTGATTGAACACTTAAATCTTTTATACTATTTTATGCAATGAACAACTATAGAAACCAGTTGTATTTCAATGATTTTACAAGAAGACCAGTTGCCAGTTCCTATATAGATACCCATGCAGAGGTATCCTACTTCATTGGAATATATACTAGTTAGTTGTCCCCTTATTGCTGAACCTTCCTTCAAACCTCTCAGTCTTCCTGGAACATGTGTCACTAGACTTCTCATTTTCCAGGTGCAATCTGCAAGGTCCTTGAAAATCCCTGCTTGTATTTTTGGCAACCCAACCAAACCTGGTCACTTTCTGGGAAATGAAAGGAAAGGGGAGGGGGGACTTGGTTAGAAGCTTGGACCTCATTACATTAAGGAGAAGTCAGGTTGGAATGGGAGGGGTGATGCCAGAAGTTGAGGTCTCATTGAGCCAAAGTTTTGTTGAAGCCTTCGTTAGACAATGTCAGGAGCACAAGTTTCCTAGTCTATCCAATACATACACCAGGTACTGATCATGTATTTGATGTTGTAACAACTGCAGATTAAAATTTATTTCAACTCAGTTACTCTGGATTTCTACCTGTGTCACAGATCAGAATTGGACTGCATTCTTTATTGTTGTAAAGGACTGACCAAAATTATGGCATTACATATTTTATTTGATCTTTATATTACTTGGGATAAGAACTCAGTTGCTATAAAACTCTATACTAAACAGAAGAGAAAATATAGAGCATAAAAACTATGAATCATTGTAGCCATTTTCCTAAACAGTAGCTAAATATCCTCTATCTGAAGTAAACACATAAAATAAGGAATAGTCCATACAAGATTTAAAAACGCATGCTCCAGTTGCTTCAAACACACACACACACACACACACACACACACACACACATACAGCTTTCATTGTTCTCTTAGAATTTTTACAGCCATTAAAAGAGGATTTGTGCAGCCACAGATCTATCAGTTTCACAGGAGAATTTACAGGAAATGAAGAATGCTGGTTGTTAAGGGTTTTTTTCCTTCAGACCAACCAGAGGCAAAATTTTAAAAACTGCTCATTCATTCTGTGAGTAACAGGTTGGTGCAAACACGCTTTCAAAAGCCAAGAAGTTCTGGGAAGTCTATTCTGAAGGGATAGTTTTAATTTGATTAGTTGCTATAGAAACTCTTCTCTGTCCAGTAGATAACACTACTATTAATACAGTTTCCTAGAAAAATAAGTCAAGAAGTCTCAGAAACTCTCTCAATGCCACTGTGCTAATTTTGAATCATGTTATTTATGCCAAACCAACTACTGTCTTCTTTACAGATGGCAATTGGCAGCCCTATTTGTTCTGTGAGCATATGCTAATTAAAATACATACTTACATATTTGGAAAGCTGTTTGATTCCATTTCTCTCGCAGATCACTGACCCTTGCTCGTATGATCAATCCTATTAAGTTTATTTCCCAAGTGACCAGTGAAGTTAATTGACAACTCATGACAACAAGGATTACTCTCAACTACAATTTTGTTCATCTTTCTTAAGGGCTTGCAAAAACCTAAACCTTAAAGAACCTCAAACAAGCTCCCATCAACCTCTGCTGACTTCAAACAGAGCAGGATCAAGTCCCAAACATTTACCAAGTGCACCACCACTTTGGTGATGTTTCAACCATGCTGTCTGCAGGGCTAGAAATTGGACCCCATGGTCAGTGGGAGGGCAAAGAGAGTAGGGATGAAAATACCTTTTAAAAATTATCCATTTAACCTCCTCTTATTACATCAATTAAACAGTTAACTGATAACACACCTAGTCCAGGCCATGGAACACAAATCCCTGGGCTAGCATCTGCCCTGCCTCACCCCACTGCATGGGAAGGGCCACAGCTGCCTGGCTGGAGCATGATGGGGAGTTGGGGGCCACATACAGACCTGGTGGGACACAGCTGCGGCTGGGAGGCACTCCCTGGGACCTTTGACAGGGTGGGGAGGAGGCGGTGTCAAGCTGCACCAGACAGCATTGCCCACATGAAGTCATGGATGGTAGTAGAAGGCAAGGCACTTTTCCAGCTTGCTGCAGCTGCTGATGTGCTGGGAAGGAGGGAGTAGACTAGCTATGGATACTAGTCCCCTCTTGCCTCTTCTATTCTCCTTGCTCCTCCCTCCCTCCCTTCTTCTTGTCTGCACTGCCACCTTCATATTCCTGAGGCACCGTACCACTTCCCTTCCCCACCGGACTGTACCCCACACTAATGTTAACTGGTAATGCATTACTGGAATAAATATACTTATTGCTTACATGTTTAACCTTTCACATCCCTAAAAGCGAGATGAAGAGCCTCAAAAGGTAGCTCAATGAACATATATGGACTATGCTGTGGTGATGGGAAGAAATATGAAAAATTCAGGTTTAATGAAGAAAGGAGAGAAGGAAAATGTTTATTCTTACTTCCCGCCACCCCGGCCCCTCTCCCCCCACGGTGTATAGAAATATTGTTACTACTTTTTTAGAGAAAAAGGAACTGTAGCAAGGAAAGGCAAAGGACCAGATCCTATCCTACCTATTAGGAGAAAGGCAACTGTCCTTAAACTTGACCCAATTTCACCCCCTCAAATCCCTAAAATGAACCCATTATCTTGTCTGTTTTTAATGTGCTGTCATCCTGCCCTTAAGACTGAGTCACAGGAATGCACCAAGGAAGAAGAGGACCTATCCACCTTTTGTGTTAACAGTTTTTCAAAGACTCACTCATGGTGGAACAAGATAACACTTAGACAGGTAATAAGATAGTACAAATAGGATCTGGAGATTTTGCCTGTAGTCAGAAAAGACATTTGTGGCAGAGAAAAAAAGCAGCCTAGATGTCTTGAATCCCACAGTACTGAAATAACTATGAACTATTCCTTTCTCAGTTGATTGCCCAGTCTTCCAAATGTCACAATCTTGGGAATGGTTGTTTGTTAGCTGTTAGTCTAAGTGTCTCTAAGTAACTAACATCTTCCTCTATGAAAAGGGGACATCTGTCTTACCCAGGTTATGGACAGACAAAAAACCACCAGGTTTACCCAGAGAAGAGATAGCAAAAAATGTAGAGAGCTTCAAAAACGATATCCAACCCTACCACATTTTGGTGGTGGAAAAAATGGGTATTTTGTGAGTTGGCAGTAAGCATGCATAAATCCTAGCAGGCATATGCCCCTATGTAATGGAGGCAACTTTCATTTCCTGCAGAGAATATTTTTCTAGTCTTTCATCTGGCGTTTTACTAACAAAGGTAATTCCACATGGTTTACCATGAGATTATCTGTGTGAGTAAGAAGTACTCATGTCAGCAAGCCTTTGATGACTCACATCTTTTGCCTATATATTACAAAAGGTCAAGCATACTTGAATAATACCACACAGCATCTAATCAACCATTTCTACCTTCTCCAAGGCAAACAGGATTTTATAAATATTTATAACCTTTTCAAAAAATGCAGTGATCACACGCTGCCAGCAGGCCATGTTATCTGAGATGCACTTCTTCTGATAAAATGTTTTGTTTTTTTCCTACACTGCTTTTCCAAAACACTGCACCTAAAGTCACAGTACTCTTTTGGTGGTTTTGGCATGATTTGTTAACTGAACACAGAAAGAGACATCAGAGAACCTGGGCTCACACCTTGACTTCACCACAAATTCAGACGTGTGGCTTGGACCAAAATGTTCGTGCTTGGGCTCCTAACAGTAGAGCTGGCCTCAGTTTCTCCATTCATACAAAGGAAAGCTGTCAGTTTATTATTTTTGTGAAGTTTACATTTTCCCAATGACTTCTGTTCTTTCCCAGTGACTTTTCTATTCCCAAAAATGGCAGAATTCAGCTTCTTTTCAGTATTTATATCATCTGAAGAGGGACCTGTTCCTGAGCAGGCTTTTAGGATTTTCCTGGGGTTTAAAGCACTAGAGAAGTGTTTCCCAAACTTTTGCTACCTGGGCACACTTCCTTTCTGGATTAAAATTGGCAGCACATTTCACTCTAAACCCTAACACCTAACCCCTGAACAAAAATATCTAAACTCATAAAAGATAGGGAGGGGGCCTTGAAACTAAAAAAGTTGAGAATCACTGATCTAGATGGTGCCATTTAAGGGCAGCAGTGACAAGACGTCATCCAGTTGTACCCCGCTCTTCCTACCATCTGCCCCCTTCTGCCTGTGTCCTGTACCTCATGGGGCAAGGCCTACCAAAACGGCCAAGCCTGCTCCTGCAGGGTCTTGCACACCGGTGACTACCCCTACAGCTCCTCCTGATGGCCTCGGGAGCATGGGAGGAGTGGAGGGGACAAGCTGGATTGCAGAGTGCAACTTCATCTGTTCATCTGCCTGTTTGCCCACCTAAGCACAGAAGAGCACGCTGCTGGTAGCATTGGCATGGCTGGCACAGGGCTGCCTTGGTTGGGAGAAGGGTGGGGCACAGCAGGAGTAGCTGCAGGTACCACAGAAGTAGCTGGGGCAGGAGTTGGGTGCCAAACAGGGGAGAAGGTCTCCTCACACAGGAAAATCTCACAGCACATTAGTATGCTATGGGATACCCCTTAGGAATCAGTGCACTAGAGTTTGAAATCCAGAGATTCAAGTTTTCTCTCTGCTCTGCAACAGATGATGGATGGGCAAGCCACTTAAGGCAGGTCTGCACTGTGGCAAGTGAGTTCCATCCTGGACATGCACTCCTTCAGGTGTGCCCCAAACCCAGAAATAAGAGGGTGAAGCCACTTAGAGGTATCCTCCTGGAGGCTCCTCTTAAGACACCAGTCTCCAGTACACTTCAAAGCAACTGCTGAGGACAGCTGCACATAGAGTCTTCTTCTTTTGTATGACATTTTAGGATTACAACATTCATAGATTAATATGTAAATTTAATAGCTATTCAACTGTTTCAGAGGTAGCTTCATGGACTGATTTTAGATCGCCATTAAATGATCTAATTGAGCAATCATTCACAATGTGTTGCACCGTCTAAAAAATTGCACCACAATTGCAACCCAGGCTCTCTTTGATTCTCCAGTTATGGAGTAGGTGTCCACATTTACCATGAAGTGTCTGGATGCAATTCGGGGAGGATCAAATCTCTCTCGGCTGGAGGATTGTAGGGTCACAATCCTGCACAGCATACGACCTCACAGCCTATTTCTGGGTGTGGAATACATGTGCAGGTACTAGGGGTTAGGTATGCTAACGAACATCCTGGCAAGAGGATGCAAACATGTCTTTGTCTCAGTTTCTGTTTGTAAAATGTGAACAATTAATTCCTACTGCATACCAACCGTGCAGTTCAGTGCATTACAGGATGATGTGCTCGGTAGATGAAGTAATGAAGCCATGCAAGTACCTGAGGCAGGTAGATCCTAAAATGGGCTCTGGTTTTAATAAATGAACATTGTAACTGACTAAAAGACACCTCTTCAGAACGAAATCAGTGGCTTGGGCAGAGCCTTGGCTCTGGAGCCAGGATGTTGCTCTGATGTCTCTTACCCACCACTTTGGGGGGAAAACCTCCTGTTCTCCTCAAGTTCTCCAGGTTGCTGATAGCCAAATAAGAATTACCAGGCCAATGAGCACGGATTGACTGGGTTATTGTTTCTTTGTGGGTTCTGTGTATAGTCCGAGGTAAATTCCCCTTCCTCTCTGAACAATAGCAAAAAAGCCCCTTGTGAAATATAAACTAATAAAAGTTTCTGTCACTTTAACTAAATGGGAAAGCTGGGTTACTGCACAGCATGTTTATCTTAGACCCGCTAAGAAGGCTGCTCTCTGCCCTTCCACTTTTGGAAGGCAACCTTTTTTTTCCTTCTCAAAAGCTGCACTCTACGCTAAGTGAGCAGTGATGATACCTTCCCTTTTATTGCAGGCAAACAAAGGTTGCTATGGTGAGTGGGCTCAAGAGGCGGAAGAAATATTGGTGAGAGCTGATGCTCATGTCCACCAGTGCACTGAGCTGAAATTTTCTTTCATCTTTTGGCTTTCTCAAGTGTCACCCTGCACACAGCAAGAATGCGCTTTGTATTGATGTAGGCTTTCAAATGTAATTAAGAGCCAATTTTCACAGGTTCAGCTTATCCAATACTGCAATAACTGTCTGGTATTTGCCTCAGGAATGACAGGCAGCCTCAGATTCACATTGCTTCTCCTTGCCCTCTCTCATTTGTATTATTATTGTTTCAAGAAGGAGACTTGAAAAGAAACAACAAAAATTGCCTCATCTCAAATAGCAGCAGTTTTTTGATGATGAGATCGGAGTGATCGTTAGTATCTTCCAAAATTATGGGCAATCAAGGGTTGTCAGCTTGGAAGGGTGACATAGCCTGCTGATAAACACCAGGCATAATTGCCTACTTTTGTTAGAACAAAATAAAATCAGTGCTGTTGGGTAGCGAAGAAAAGGTAGCTTCACATACATACAAAAACCGAAGTCCGACTAATTATGTTTTCCCAAAACAACCAGCAGCATGGAGCCAGAAAGGAATTACTTTGGATTTACACTGATGTCAGTGGTATAAAAGTTTGCCCAAACCCTGAATCATTAAATAATCGCATTTCGTTTGGTTTTGGAGAAGGGAAACCTTGTGACTAATTAAAAGAAAACAAGCACCATGGAGGATGCTTCTGAAACACAATATAACTGTTACGTACATACTCAAAGTAACAAGTCAGTTCCATTAAGAAATATGCTCTGCTTTATGGATTGTATTCTGTTATACAAGGAATGTACACACATTTATTTGGTAGGGTCAATGTTCTTGTAGATATTTGCTTTTTGGTGCACTGGAGGTTCAGCCAGCTAACTGGGTTGTTTAGTTTGATTATACCTTTTAAGTTCTAATTTTAAACCACTTCATTTTATTACCACATATTTCAATTGTTGCATGAAGTGTGCCTCATAAATCCATGTTGGTTTTTCTAATAGGTGTTCTGTCAGTGGACTTTACAGTATGCCCTGCTTATGGTGGATGCTTTGCTATGCTGCTTCCATTACCATAACACTAGCACTATTCTTCTCTAACAAGAGAAGAACATTGTAGGTATTGCCTGTAATAAATTGTTGAACGTGTTTGAATGAAATGTAAGGAAAGCCTCTGCAGCCCCTTTCACTGCACTCTAATATGCATAATTACCTCTCAAAATCATATTCAATTTCAACCTGAGAAGTTACATTTCACTTTCCTGTGCTAAACAACCCGGGTACATTTCATTGGGGTACATTGTTGAACATGTGCTGTGGCTGCAAGCTAGAAAATCAGAACTGTCATCATACAGGAAAGTCCAAAATTGCAAAATGCATTTTATTCCAAATTAGGACAAGAAACTGAATTAACAAAGCCATTCATGGAACTGAATTTTCTCAAAATGTGTAATTGGAAACATTTCATTCTGAAATGCAATGATTCAAGACAGGTTACAGGGGTGGATGGATGAGAACAGGATGGGATTCAACACTGACAAGTGCAAGGTGATGCACCTGGGGAGGAAGAACCAGCACCATACCTACAGGCTGGGGAACTCCCTTCTCGTCAGATCAAGAAAAGGATCTTGGAGTCATCATTGATGCCAAGATGAACATGGGCCGGCACTGTGGGGATGTGGTCAGGAAGGCCAACCGCACCTTGTCATACATCCACAGATGAATCTCAAGCAGGTCCAGGGAGGTGATCCTCCCCTGCTATGCGACACTGGTCAGGCGGCAGCTGGAGTACTGCATCCAGTTCTGGGTGCCACACTTCAAGAGGGATGTGGACAGCATGGAGAGGGTCCAGAGGAGGGCCACTCGCGTGATCAGGGGGCAGCAGGGCAGGCTCTACGAGGAGAGGCTACGGGACCTGAACCTGTTCAGCCTCCACAAGAGAAGGCTGAGGGGGGATCTAGTGGCCTGTTACAAACTAGTCAGAGGGGACCAGCAGGCACTGGGGGAGTCCCTGTTCCCCCAAGCACTGCCAGGAGTGACTAGAAACAACGGTCACAAGCTGGCAGAGGGTAGATTCAGACTAGACGTCAGGAGACGCTACTTCACTGTCAGGGCGGCTAGGATCTGGAACCAACTTCCAAGTGAAGTGGTGCTGGCTCCTACCCTGGGGGTCTTTAAGACAAGGCTTGACAATCACCTTGCTGGGGTCATTTGACCCCAGTACTCTTTCCTGCCATGGCAGGGGGTCAGACTTGATGATCTGCTCAGGTCCCTTCCAACCCTACCAACTATGAAACTAACTAACTATGAAACTATAAGATTCCCACATCAAAATGATTCCTTTCCATTGTTTAAACAAAAAGCAGCGTTTCACTGCATGCCTTTTAGACATTAATCTATGTCCAGCTAAGCTACTGCAATGCATCATGGAAACTGTAGTTTGTGTGTCTTAAGCTTTTATCCTTCTTTGTTGCCTAGGAGCCCTCTCTGATGTAATACAGAGTCAGTTAACAATGAACAATGTTCTTTTTCAACCAAGAGGCAAAACAGTGCATCAAAGAAGATGCAATCCAGCTGGGGATCTCATTTCATAAAGAATGGAGACATGGGATGCCCATGAGAAACCTCATTCTCCATTAATAAAAAACAACAACAAAACCCCCCGAAACATTTTAATAGAAAATTCTTAGCCCACCCTCCTGCAAGCATTGTGACCAAGGCAGCCAACCCAGCACTCATCACCTGCACTAAATTCACCTGGCATTTTTTTAAAGACAAAAACATGCCAAAATTTTCCTCAGATATGACTGGATCTCAAGGGAGGGCAAGGTAATCCAAATTTGGATTTGTATGAAGTGCTAGTCCTTCTGGCTGACATGAGCTTTCCAGTACAAGCCTGGTTTTGGCCATAATCTAAAGAGACGACAAGTAAGCAGATTTCACATGTGAGATTTTAGGTTAGGATAGATTATTTTTAAAGAATGGAGGCAGGTTTGATGAGGTATCTATGAAATGTGTGTATAGGGAGGGAAGGGGTAGAACGACTGGTTTGGAAAAGGTTCTTATTCCCCAGCCATAAGAGAGCTTGACAGAGAAACTGATAGAAACTCCTATTATTGCTGCTGCTGTTAATGTTGTGGAGTATAGTGAAGACCAGGATTCTTTTCATTAGTTTATAGGGGGGTTAATTTAGTTATTACAATAGTGTGTGTGTACATTAGCAGTCTCACATCACAGAAGTGCCAGAGTCTTGTTCATTATCAGAATTAACCAGACAAATCGCTCCACCAACTAAGAATGGCTATGCACCACCCCCCACAGAATTGAGAGAGAGCTATCATCTGTTAATCTTTTCCAAATCTGAGCTGGGTGATACATGTTTGCTTATCTCAGAGTTGCTATTTCTACCTGCTTCATAGTAGCAAAGCATGTCACATCATGCCTGTGAGTTATGGTCATGCTACTATCCTCCAGTTTAGGGAAACAGGTCTGAAAAGGGGCCTCCCAGCTAATAAGTCTATCTCCTTGCATTTGCAGGCACCTAGTTTCCCAGAAAGGTCAACTAGACTATCAGATCAAACTCTTCATACATGCCACAGCTAAACAGTGCCTTGTTAAAAAATAAACCTGCTGAGTGCCACCACAAACAAGAAGAGACAAGGTCAATACCCTGACACCACAATGGCAGGAAATTAGGTTAAAATATGCTTGGATGATCCTAGGTAGAGAACCATGGCCTGTACTTAAGGAAAGGCAAAAAGCCCCATACTCTGGGGCAATCTGGGCTGAAGAAAAATTCCTTCATGACCCCAAATTTAGCCATCAGTTTGATCTTGGGTATGAGATGCCAGATATACCAGACAAATATCTGAGAGGCTTTTGGTACCCTTAGGAACATTCAGATATCCAAGTCAAACTCTGATCTCTAGCTGTGGCCAATATCCAATGCTTTAAAAGGAAGGAGAAAGAAAAAAATAATAATACTGAAGCAATAGAAAGGGGGAATCTTCCTTGCCATCACAGGAAACCAGTAAAAGCCCACAAATATGGGATTTCTAAACAATTCTCACTGAGAGATCAGGTTTTCCTGAAGCCCCTTCACGGGGATCCCAAACTCTCAAATCCATTTATGACATACTCAGACTACTACACAAAGAACCATACAATCCTATCTTTATTCCTCTCCCCCTCCCCTTTTTTTCAGAAGAATATTTTAGAAATACAGTCCTCTAGTGACTGAAAACATTCTTCTAATTTCCAGTAGAAATTTATGACCAATCTGTAGCCCTCTAATTTTGTATTGGCATTGTTCTTTAACTTAAATATCTCTTCCTCCTTGATAATCACCCTGTGAATGTATTTATAAGCAAACAAGTCAATCTGCTCCCCTATGACAGGTTCTCCATCTCCTTAACAACCCCAATAGCCCTTCCATGGCCTTTTTTCAGTTTAATCTTTTTTTGAATGTAGGCAACCAGAAGTGGATACAGCATTCTAAATGGGGCCTCAGAGTGCCTTGTACAGTGAAACTAATATTCCCTATTTATTAATAGAAATGCCTTACCTAATAAATACAAGGGTTTGCCTTATGTTATTTTACAGCTGCATCACATTGGCAGCTCATGCTCATCCTTTGATCAACCACAAAACTGAGGTTCCTCTCTTCCTCAGTTGACATCTGTATGTGAGCCTCTGTCTTATAGTGCAAGTTCTTGGTATTGTTCCATAAGTATATGTAGTATGGTTTGTACTATTGTACTCCACTATAGTCTAATTCTTCCCGGAAAATTATGGCAGTTTTCTTCTATATTGGATACCTTGCAGTTTCATGTTGTTCACAAATTGCAGAAGCATGCATCTACTTTGGTACTAAGGTCACTAATGAAAATATTGAACAGGGTTGGTCCTAAGACTGAGCCTTCAGGGACCCCCCAGTAACTCCTCTCCAGCCTAACACCTCTTCTGTTGACATAACTTGCTAAATAGCTCTTTTAGTCAGCTTCTTATCCACATTTTAATTATGGTATTACTCACTATCTTCTTCTATTCAATAATTTCCTGTGAGGCACAGTATCAAGTACTTTGATTAAATCTGGGTAGGTTAGGTTCACTGCATTTCCCTGATCTAAAAAATTGGTTATCCTGTTCTAGAAGCATACAAGAGATTTGACACAGTTTTTCATGGATAAAACCATGGTGTGTTTTGTGCCATTTTATGTTTAGCTTCATATCCTTGATTGTATTTTTGCTTGATATCTTGCATAATACATAATATTGAAATCAAAATGTCAGGTCTGTAGTTATCTGAGCTATTCTTGCTCCCCCTCCCAACATGCTATCTCTGAACTGACAGATGCATTAAAGAATCAGGCTGTAGTATCTGCTATTTCATGTGCCAGTTCTTTTGGTAGTCTCAGATGAAGAATATTTAAACTCCTTCATTTCATCACAGGAAACAAACTAAGAATTACTTCCACCTCAGATGCGGTCATTTCCATTGTTATAACCTTGTTTCCATTTTGTTCCTTATCTTGAATGTCATTTCTATCTTTGTCTCTATTGATGATCAAGGCAAAATGTTCATTTGCTACTCTGGCCATACTTACATTATCCTTAATTTCCACCTCATCTTCAGTGAATAGTGTCCCTACTTCTTTCCTACTGGTCCTCTTTTGGATTATATGAGTGGAAACCTTTGACTGCCCATTTTCATTTTCTTTGCATGGTCCAATTCCAACAGCCTTTTGCTATTCTCATCTTTTCCCTGTACTTTTGAACCTCCAAAGTATCTCTCTTCCTCATTAATCCATTTTTGCTGTTCCTTGAATATTCTCTGCCCACTATTAATGTTCTACTTGAGATGATTATTCAAAGGAAGATGGTAGCCCTTCAGATAGAATTACTTTCAGTCCACAGGGCAAAGCTATGCCTATACAGCACTAAATTCCTACACTCCTGAATCCAGTTGATCTTTCTATTTTCTTTAGTTTCTCAATATTCTTCCTTCTAAAGTCCTAAGTCCTAGTTATAGACCAGCTCCCATCTATCCTACAATATATGCTAAATTGAAATCAGCTCATGATCCTCAATCCAAGGTTAGTTTCCATAGCCAACTCTTCCATAAGATTCTTGCAACTTGCCAAAAGCAAATCCAAAATAGAATTGCCTCTTGGTTATGGATAGAGATCTATATATAGGCATGAGGGAACTCCTTATATAAACCGGATAAGAAATATTACTGATGATAGGGCACAGATCATTTTGGATGATGTAGTCAATAGTTTTCTCTTTCAAATGATAACTGAACAAGTTGCATGAGCTATTTCTTTAAGTGTCTTCCCCAGCCTAGCATAGTCTTCCTTGATCCTAAATATCAGGAAACTAAGGCACAATAAAATTAAGTGACTTGCCCCTAATTGCATTGAAGCATCTATAGCAGAGCTAGGAACTAAACCAAAATCACACTCCATTCCTTAACCACAAGACCATCATTTCTCCGATGTCAGACCTGGTAGAAGATTTTTCATAATAGGTTAAAAAAATGTAATGGATAAAAGAGAAGGATAGAAGATGCGTACCTCTAAATTTTGTGGTGACTTTACTGCATGATGTGATTTTAATTTTACATTGCATTTTTTTGCACATTTTACCAAGAGGCCTCAAAGAGCTTTAGAAATATTAATTATGCCTAAAAATCCTCCTATGAGGAAGGCAAATTACCATTATCTAGAATTTGCATACAGGAAAACTTTAAATAAAGAAAAGCTAACCGACTTGCCAAACCTATATGAACCTGGGCATGAGAGGCAAGTTAAAACTCCTGGTCCTACACATAACTTGCTAGACTGCAGCATTCCCTCACCCAACCAAATAAATATTTTAATCACTCAGTATGAATTTCCCCTGCTGTCACCCTGTGCCTCGCTACAGGAAAGGAGAAACAAAGCTAGAGGACAGGGAAAACCATCACTCCTTGTATCCTTGGCCTGCTGCCTTTGACGTTGTAAAGAGGACCCAGGTCAGATTAAATCGGAATCACTAGACAAGGAAAGAGAGGCTAAGTTTTACTTTGGTGTTCTCTCAAGCAAAAGACAAACAATGCTCAAGAGCAGATTTTTGAAGCCTGGAAATACTAGGATGTCACTGTACCACACTTTAATAAAAAATATCCAGTAAAATTGCAAAGAAAAACACTTTGACAAGATAAACGTAAGGCCGTATCAACAACAGGGCTAGTTTGAAGACTATATTAGTAATGAAAATTTTCCAGCTCATTGCATGTTCTGCTTTCTTCTCTCATCTTACCTGAATGACTCCTCCACCTTCTCCGTCCCTCCCAGCTAAAAACTCTTCAGGCAAATTAATCATCTTCCCCAGCCAATCCAACATGACTGTTTCCAGCTCTGTGCAAGCTGGGCTTGCAGCCTGAATTGGAAGAGGAAACAAAGGGAATAAAACAATGACCACCATTTGAAAGTTAATGTTTACCACCTATTGGCCTCTGAAATCCCTACCCCAGGTACTTTCTTATGCTTCATCATGAAAGCTGAATACAGCCTTATAGTAAAACAGTAGAGTAGTCAGAAGAATATTAATAAAGAGCTATCCAGTGTGTAGGTTGTAGCCCTGCTGGTCTAAGGACATAGGTAGACTAGGTTATCTGGGTAAATCTGATATCTTTTATTAGACCAACTAAAATAGTTGGAACAAATTCTTCTTTGCAAGCTTTTGGGTACAAACATGCTTTGTCAGGCTGAATGAGGTTTCCTTTGCCTGACAAAGGTAATTGTTCCCAAAAGCTTGAAAAAAAAAAAGCATTTTTCCAACTATTTTAGTTGGTCTAATAAAAGATATCAGATTTACCCAAAGAATCAATAAAGAGTTATCTCACCTGTCCAACCAGCTCCTTCATGTCTTTTAGTAGCAGAGACTGGAGAAAGCTTGGTTTAATTGCCAGCATGCTGGTTATTATGGGAGAGAAAGTGGTATTTTGCAGGAAAAGGTGAGCACCATGTATACTGTACTCCTACTACAGATTTTAAAAACTCCTGTTATGGGACATGCATCTTTCTTAAAGTGCGGAGCCCAGAACTGCATATCATACTCCAGCTGAGACCTAACCAGTATTGACCGGGGTTTACTTACTGTGTGCTGCACATGAGGCTTCTCTTAATGAACCTCAAAATTACACTTGTTTTTTTTGTTTTGTTTTTTGCAGCTGTGTCTCACTGCTAACTCATGTTCAGTCTGTGATTTACCAAACCCTCCCAAACACTGCAATTTTTAAACAGATTGGGGGCTCAGTGAAAAATGTCAGTCTGAAAGTACAGTAGAGTGAAAGCACAGTAGACTTCATATCTACAAGTCCAGGAGGACAGACACAGCCAGGCCGGTAGATTTTGCCATGCTCCTTATATAGCTCATACTGATTCTGACCAATGAAGATCATCCCTGTGAAGCTGAGAGGGAAATGAAGTTTTCTATGGCCCTACAGTTTCCGATCACAATTATTTTTGTGTTTGTGGACCTATTCCCAGTAGGAACTGGATGGAATTAGCAATTTTTTTCAGTCAGGCCTGCAAGCAAATATCTCATTAGTAATAATGATGACATACTGATGTTTTGGGCAAGATTCAGAACAGTGATTTCAGGTTGACAGTCTCTATAAACCAGTGATTCTCAACCAGGGTGTTGTGAGATCCTTTGAAGGGTGCCTCTGGAAGCATAAGGAGGTAAAGGCAGTGGGAGGAGCAAAGTAGATAAACTAAGTTCAGGCTCTATCTGCCTGGTTGCTTTCCTGGCCCCTCTCCAAGAAGGTAAGGATTGTAATAAATAAATTAGGTTTTGAAATGTAGTGCCACTCAATTCATAAAGTTATAGAGGGGTGCCTTGAGTCTAAAATGATTGAGAACCACTGCTTTAAATCATTAGCAGTTCCCTGAAACACTTTAACTTTCCAATAATTTTATCATAATATTGGGACCCTTAATTCTTTTTTTTTAAATTCTTTGTTAAAAAAGTGAACCTTAAAAAAAAATCTACCTGCATAATAAAGTATTTTGACGGAACGCTGCCTGTTAAAAAGAAGGATTTTCTCTACAATTTGACATTTCTAACTCCTAAAATGATCATAAAGGAAAGTGATTAGAACAGGGGTGGGCAAACTATTGCCTTTGGGCCAAATCCAGCCCACCAGCCAATTTCATCCAGCCCGCAGGCAGAGCTATCCCTAGGACTGTGTGGGGTCTGGGGCATATCAGCCTGTGTAGGGCCAGGGGCTGGCGAGTGGCAGAAGTGTAGGGTGGGGGGTGAGGGTAGGGTGGCGAGTGGCCAGAGCATGGAGCTGGTGGCATGCAGTGGGTGCAGCAAGGCCCATACAGTACTGTCTGCAGGGTACCCCAAAGCATGGGGCCTGGGATGGTTGCTCTAATTCACCCCCCACCCATGGACAGCCCTGCCCACAGGTGCCCACCAACTAGATGTACTCTGCCCAGCCTGTGTGCCTTGCTCCCACCCTTGTGCACAGAACAGCTCAGCCCAGCCAGCACTAGGGTTGCCAGCTCTCTTTGAATCTGTTCTGGGAGGTTTCATCACATGACATAATGACATTAGTGAAGGCAAATGCACATTACTATTACATTTTAAAAAACCCACTGGACTACTATGTAAATTAGATTCAACAGTTGATATTTATTTTAATGAATGCCCTATCATTTATCTCCTGGGTGACTCTCAGCAGTCTCCTGGAGATTTATATATAATTCTTGGAGACTCTGGGGCAATCCTGGAGGGTTGGCAACCCTAGCCAGCATGCAGCTTCCAAGCAGGGCAGTGGCTGCCACTGCTGCAGCCACCGGGGGGACCTGCTCAGTTTCTCTGGCATCCAGCAGCTCCTTCTCATGGCCCTGCAGTGCTTACTCCAGGCAGCAGGTAGGGAAGTGGCAGTGGTGGGAGGAGGGGGAGCTGCAACTGGGTGGGAGTGTGGAGTGTTGGGTGGGGGCTGGCAGGAGCATGGAGCCCATGCCCAGGGGGGCAGCAGGAGTACAGAGGTTGGGTCAGCAGGGTGTGGGTGTGAGGGAGGGCAGGGAGATGTGCAGACCGCCCCCAGCATACTCCCCCCAATGGTGCACAGCCCCTGCCACCAACCAGCAGTCGCAGTGATCAGGTGCTTGGAGTACTCATAGCAGCTCCTGGCACTCTACTAGAAGTAGAGTCTTCCCCCATGCTTCCCCCATGGGAGCCTTCCCCCATGCTTCCCAACAGAGGCCTGGGACCTGCATGGCATGGGTGGGGAAGTCAGGTTGCTTCATCACGTGGGGCTTCATCACGTGGGGCTTCCCCCAGTGGTGTGCAAGTACTGGGAGCTCCACATGCATCTTGGGGAGCCCCACGTAATAAAGATGGGCTGGCCTGACTGTGCTCCTCACCACCACGTGCAGTGTTAGCTGGCGCTGTGCATCACTGGGTGGCAGCGTTTGGGCAGGCCACAATTGCCCCAAGCTGCTGCTGCTGGCAGTAAGGGCTGTGCATCATGGGGCGGGGCACACATCCACACCCTGACCCCACAACCCTCCCAACGTACCCCATTGCCCCCCACACACAACCACACCCCCTCACAACCCCCCACATGCACACTCTCCACATCCCACCATACACCCCCCACCTCCAGCCCCCCTACCCCCCCACACTTTACAAGAGCAAGACTTTATTTTTGCGTTATTATGTAATCATCTCTATATACAGTACACAAACACAAATCACAATAAAATATCTTTTGTAATTAAAATAAAATGTGTTATAGTAGGTGTTTGACTTTTGATAGATGATTTGGTTTGTTTCTGGCAATCCTCCCCTCCCAAACGGAGTACTTCCGGGGGTAAGAGGCAGGGCTACCCTTGCGGCCTTTAGCAGCTCACCAAAACTCATTAAGTGGCTCTCTACCTGAATTAAAGGATAATGCCTACCCCTGGATCAGGGGGTAGTGAACATTCTCTAATGTAACCATGTATTTTTGCATGCCCTCTTCACTGGCTACCCACAACAGTTAATTAATTAGCCATTCACTGTTGGTTCCACAAGTCTTTCATGAGTAATAACATTTAAAACACAGACAAACAGAAAGGAAACTATAACATTAAAAAATAATCACAAATGGTGGCTGGGGAATTTAGGAACATACAGTGCATGTTTACATGTGAACTTAGTGTGACAGTAAACTCTGGCACAGTTTATGCTGGATTTTTTTGCTCCCAGGACCACAGCCCACTGAGCTGAGCTACAGCTGGCAGGGTGCCCAGGGGGTCAGCTTGCCAGCCCAGAGCTGGTCCACCCTATCTCAACATGCTGTGGAGGGTCTGGCTGGGGCATGAGGATGCTATGATGGAGGGCTAGCCAGTAGGCAGCCCCCCCACACTGTAACACCCTCATGTCCCAGACAGCCCTAGTCACCAGAGATATGCATTCATTGCAGTAGAGTAGTAAGTACTAACATATGGCAGAGTTAATTAGTTTACTCCAGCCATGCATGTAGATGGTGATGCTTTACTGCTGAGCTAATTAGGCAACTCCTCAGTAAGCTCCCTCACATAGTACCACAATGGACAGCACTTATTTTTTAGATTGGCAGTGTCCATTTAGAAAATGAGGATGGACAGAAGGTTTTTGCTCTTGACTGTCTCCATCTTTTGGGGACAAAACTTACTAGGGCCACGATGCCATTATCCAAGTCATTCAGTAGTTCCTACTTAAGCACATGAGTCAGTTTACCTCCATAGGTATCCCTATTAACTTCAGGACTCCCCGCTACTCACTTGTTTAAGTGTTTGCAGGATTGGTCCTATATCTTATACAGCAACATGCGCCGCAGTAAACTTACCCAGGAGAAGCCCATACATCCTATGCCGCCAGACAAAATATCTGCCAGAAGAGCTGGAAAGGAATGGGCGACAGGGAAGTAGGCAAAAAAATATGGGCTATTCCAGTGCGTCACCTGTGTTGGGCAAAAAGAAGTCACTGTTAATTACAATAATGAATTGTGGAGGTATATTCAGAACCTGTTTTGTGGTCTTCAGTGTGTGCTGAAGACTGTGAAAGGATTGTGGAGGACTGTGAAAGTATTGACATTGTGGTGTTAATACATCTCCGAAGTATTGATATACCGCAGAAGTCCAGGTGTTAGAAACAAACAGTTAGTTTTCTTTTATTTTTTCTTCTTTTAATATTTAAAAAAAAAAAAAATCTCAGATGGATTTACTGCTTGCAAAGTCCCTTTAACAACCCTAGAGACTGCAATACTCTTGGATTTTTCCACAAGACAGAAAAAGCATCTCCATAAAACCTTAAAAAAAAAACCAACTTACTAATAAAAATACAACCCAATATTCTAATAGAAGCCTCCTCACATAGAGAATAAGCTATATCCTTCATATAACTGACTGCAATCCTGATTCAAGGGAACGGTATAGCTACAAGAGTATACTGGTTGCTTTGAAAGAATGATGGAGTAGCAACATGGAAAGATTCATATGTTGTAGTTACCAGATTGTCTACCAATATTAATGATTACCATTGTAGCAAAACCCCCCCGTTTTTCTTTCTTTCTTTTTTTAAACTGAGAAATACATTGCTTCCCCTTCCCCAACCATTTCTGACTTTCTCTCTGCCCTCTCTATTCCTTAAGTAGTTATAAGTAGTCATAGGTACGTTAGGATAAGTTTTTGTATTCCATTACTGTAACAAGTCCCCTTTATATTGTCCGGGTAAATAGTGTTATAACACCACGTAAAAAGTGATCTGTTAGTTTGGTATTGATTTTTATTGTTTTATATTGTGTGATCACTATTTTTACTATTTGTCTTACATTGATATTGTATGATTCAGACTTGTTTTTGTAAGTTAGCCAGAGTAAAGTCAAGTCTCCATCTTGTATTGTCAAGTCTCCATCTTGTGTCCTATGCCTGGGCAGACCCTATTGTAATTCTGTTGTAACTGTGACTCATACCTACCCCTCCTATGTAAATTGGTTCCCTGGATGAATGAGAGAGAATGAGAGTGCTTGAGACATAATGACAGTAGGCCTAAAAATAGCTCCTACTGAATGACCGGAATGTCATCTTAATGACCCTACCACTGCCTTGCATTGATTCTCCCTGAAACCACAGACCTACTCCCAGAACCAGAGACAAAACCCAACGTTTGAAAAATAAAGACCCTTTGAGAAACCAGCAACATGGAAACAACTGACAGAACAGAAACCAGCAACTCCACCATTGTACTACACTAGACAATGAAGGCACCTGGAAAATGACCCCAGCCAGGTGCTTGTCCAGTCTCCTCTCAAAGACCCCCAAGGTAGGGGAGAGCACCACCTCCCTTGAAAGCCCATTCCAGATTTCGGCACCCCTCACCATAAAGAAAACTCTGCAGCAGGCTAGTACTTGTATTTACAAGTACTAACCTGCTACAGAATTTTTTATCTTCATGCAGCCTAATAAGGACACATGTACAGATGCCAAGATATTTACTGCAAAGCTAATTAGGCAAATGCAGTAAATGTCTCATGCAGACACACCCAATAAGTGTTGAAATCAAGGTTATCAGTTTGGTCCTGATTAAGATGTCAGATGCCACTAAATTGCCACAGATATAACACAATTGGTTCTTGTGCACTGCGACCATGAATTTTACCCACTCCTCAGGAGAGCCCTGTCATCAATAATAGGATGTTCATGATCATGATGATTTAGATCTTGGTCTATTAGAAGCAGCCTCATTCTCCTCATTTCAAACCTTGATTTTCCATGAAGAATAATGTAAGACTGGGGGAAAACAGGTCCAAGATGCCCCAAACTGAATGCCCAGAAAGTCAGCCACCCAAATCTAGTGACCTCTTCTGCCTTTTTATGGCCTAGTCTTTTACAAGAGAAAAGGATGAACTCTCTTTCCCTTTCTGGGAGTGACCACTTGGGTCCCCTCTACACATTACAGGTATTGTGTAATAAGTGGTTAACTGCACAATTAACTGAAACCAATTACACATGCAAAGTACCTATCAGACCTTAAAAAGGTTAAAGTAGCTCTGCTAGACCTTGAAAATGTATACTAACTTTATAGCTGGTTGCTATCCAGATTTAATTTATACATGTAGCAGGGTCTCCCCTGCCATTGAGAGCTCTGTCAGCTGATGGGACTCCCAGCTGTGGAGGTGCACCATTCCCAGCAAGGGCTGGGAGTCCGGCAAGTGAGGGGACTCAGCCTGGCAGCTGCTAATTCAGGATCCCAGAAGTACCCCATGGCTGCCAGGACCCAGAACCCCACAGCTGTAGACTCTGGGTCCTGGCAGCACCCAACTGCTGGGAACCAGCTGAGTCCTGGCAGCTGAGGGACACAACTGTGATCTTCCAGCCCTGGGCATGTGTGCAGTTGGAGCTGGGAGATCACAGCTGTCACAGTCTTCCAGCCCTGGGGGTGCATGAAACTTCTTGGGCTTGGGGACTGTGGCAGCTCAGAGACTGCGGCAGGGGGGTCCCAGCTATGGGGGCTTGCTCCTTACCAGTGCAAGGGAAGCCTAGGATCAGGCTCCCCCTTCACTGGCAATACAGTGCGATGAGATCTAACACAATCATGCATCCTGCCATACAAATGTGGCATGACAGGAGGCATGTGTGGGTTGTGCATTAGATCACATCATGAGTTACCTGCATGTACAGAGGGTCCCTTAATGACTTACAGCATAACCCTTGCTTTCCAAAGTTGCCGGCTGAAAGCAGCACTTCATTTCTTCCTGTATAAACTCCATGCCCCTTCTCTTTAAGCTTTGTAATAGCTCTGAGTTTTATTCTGGGGAAATATGACTTGTTGGCTATAGGGGAGGAAGTACGTGAATGAGAATAGCACTGTACAAAAGGCTCTCTACTTACAAGCCTTTTAATCCTTTCCAAAAGGTCTACACCTTTTAATAAATGAAGTATATAATATATATGTTTTAAAATTCCCAAATTAAGCATGATATACACACCCGTCAATCTCATATTCCAGCCATTCAAGGGTTAAACTAGGGACTTTGGGAGGACCAGGGAAGACTTTAGCTATACACTGTCTCGCAACGTTAGAGATGTGTAATATTGCATTTCTCATTTGCAGCCTTTTAAATGGAAAAACCGACCAACTGGCCTGGCCTTAATAAATGTTATTTTGTAGTGGGTCACACTTAACCTGACATGCATTTTCAGCTAGCAGTGCTACTGTTTATCACCTCAGCTACAATTCTGCATGATTTGTAAGACACATGACATCCATCTTGGGTTAATCAAATTAAACTGCCTCCTAGCTAAGTGCCATTGGCCTGATAATACATAGTGGATTTTAGTTGTACTGTATGAAGAAAAACAGCTCTGAGTCAGGTGGCTCTGTTGTCCTTATTTTCAGCATTTATCTGTGAAGTTGTTCTGTCTGTCACATGGAAATCAACATATTTGTGCAAATATTACAAGGAATGTGGCACAGTTGATGCTTTATCAGCCCCACAAAACAAATAACAGTGACAGAAGGGATGAAGAAAGAGAAGTTGCAGCACATGCTTCTAATTACACTCAGCCCTGTTACCTCTCAGAGCTATATTATCTATTGGATTTTGCATAAAAATCAGGTCCCTGCCTAGTCTCTCTCTGCTTTGTCTGTAGAGAGACTTTTTCCTCACACCAAAGATGTATGAGAGCATCTGAAATGAATAATGCTTCAGCTATGTGTTCTTAAACCACATTGTAGATTGGACCCCTTTCTGGATTACAGATCAACTCTTTAGGTACCCCTACAGCTGAACTTGGCCATTTTGGCCACCACAAAGACAACAAAGTTTCAAGTAGAAAATACAACTGATACTAGGAGACACAAGTCAACTCCCACATGTTCTAATACTAGTCCAATTCATTTCTGTGGAAACTGGGGTTCAGCAGTGGTTCCCTCTACCACTGTCTGCAAATGGGTCCTTAGAAGCATTACATTCTTACAAACATACAGTGACATTTTTCTATGAAATTCCCTTGTTAGCTCCATTATTTACCCAAGAGAAGATTTGCCTCTATCGATTTGTAGTATCCTAAGGTTGTATAAAGGTTGAGGGGAGTGCATACAAACACTGTCCCCCAAAACGCAATTAATTGACCCATGCCATTCTGAACTCTTGAGAGGAACCATTGTGTGCCATGGAATAGTTGTGCATCAGAAATCTAAACACAGAATCATTATCATCAACAAAAAGTTTGTCCTGGAGTAAATACAGTAGGGATCAGAATACTTAGGGCTGAATCCAATTTCCTGTGCCTAAGTAGACATTCATTGCCATGTAACTGGCACTTGCACACAGTTTCTAGTCCCACATATCATGGAATAGGATTGCTCAGGTATACAGGTATTGACTGAAAGTGAATAAAAATGGGCTGTCCCCTGTGTTACCCTAATAACCTAGTGGTTAAGGCACTGGCCCAGGGTATGAGAGATCCAGGTTTTAGGCTGTCTCCTTCATTCAGAGGGGTTTAAACCTACATTTTCTACTTCCCTGCAAAGGCCTCTCGCTACCAGTCCATGAGCTAAGTAATTAAACAAAGTACTTTCAAGCCCTCCTCTTGAAGCTGGCCCACTGGGCAGCCAGGAGGGAAAGACATTGGGCTTGGAAGAAGAGAGCAACTTTTCTACAGTGTACTTCCTACAGTTCACTTTCCTACATAGGTGCACACAGAGAAGAAATACTATTTTATATCTGCTCAAGTGAGACTTGAGCTGCTTGTATGCAGAAGAAAGGAAAGGGCAAGATTACTGTGAGAATCACAAATCAACATTTTCTGGTATTGATGTTAATTATTTTGAGAATGTAATTACATTTTATTTCATTGTGCAAAAAATACCTGAGGGAACATCTTATGATCAGGAAAGGCCGCTTGGCAAAATCCAAATGCTTTACATGAAAATTGTCAATTTTGATGAGATATCACTTGAAATAAGCAACTGGAACTTATCATTTTGATAATATTAGTGGACTATAAAGTTCCTTTTTTATTTTGAAATGTGAGTTTTGCATATTTAAGTAGTTGAAATTCAAGCACATTTTATCAAAATGTAGTAGTCTAATCAAACCAAAACAAAAAATATGTGTTTAGAAAATTCCTTTTATTTTTTAGTTCGGATTAAAACAAATGCCAAAATCTCAAAAAAATCCGTGGATTTATCAAGTTCTGTGGTTCTAATTTTACTGATTTTATGACAGCATATTTGCCTAATCCACAACTAGTATAATTCTTCATTTCAATCAGAGGATTCATAACAATTTACAGGACGTGTATGGAGTCTTAACTTAAACCATGCACATCATTTTATTGCTTGATATGCAGCAACAATTTTTTGTGGATAATTCTGATCAACTGTTGCACTACACTTGCTCATTGCTCATCACTCTCTTGTCCCTCACCATAGTTTTGCACTGGTGTAAGTCATCAGAATTTAGAGCTTGATCCAGCTTTCACGAAAATGCACTTTGAAATGTCAGTGGATTTTTTTTGCCTGTGAAAGGACAGCAAGGTTACCTCCATAGCAATCAATGCAGATAAGGAGCATTAGATGGCCCAATATTTACAGTGGCAGACGGAAAAGAGATCATTTTAGCACCGCAATGTACTAAGCAAGTTTACATAGCATTGGTTCCATATTCAGCATATAGCTGTCACAAAAGACTGCATCAGGGTTGGCTACTCAACTTACTCACTGTGGGAGCCCTCTCCAGGAAATTCCTTGCTAAGTTTATAAAGCATTTTCTCCCCCTCAGTCTGTCCAGACACCTTGAGAGACAAGCTCATCTTTAGAAGAAAATGACCATGAATCAGGATGAGAACAATAGTTGGGGCCAGGGAGCTGAGCCACTCACTGTTCATGCTTTGACTTACATTGTCCATTTTAACACTGATCCATCCAAAGGACAATAGTTAGATAGGGCTGTCAGCATTCAGAGACGTTGGAAGAAGCTAATTTTTTAGACTAAATACAGTGCTAGGCAGAGAGACACGGCAGTAATAAAAAGAAAACCCAGGTGAGCATTTTGACATTTAAACATCAGATTCAAAGAAGGCTTTTATATACTGAAGATTATAGTTAAAAGCCTTTACTTGCACAGTATTCAGTGATCTTTATACCAAATATCAAAACAATCAAAGATATAGGTCAGATAAAAATGAAAGTTATGAAACTTTCTTTCACCAGTTCTGCCAAGAATCAAGGAATTTTCTTTCCCAAACAGCCTCATATAAAGCACAAATATGGGAACAAGTATTTCTAATAAGAGCGGAAACTTTTATTGCATCGTGCTGTAAAATATCTACGCATAAAATTAGAGTACAATCCTGGGTCTACTGAGGTCAATAGGAATACTATGCCATAGCTGTTTTTTAGATGTCCTTACCCCTGGCATGATGATCTTTTCAATGTCTTTGAAGACATCCTCAAAGCTCTCAGGTTCCTGTGGTGCAGATTCTGGAATAAGGCATCTCAAGTATCCAGGCTCCACATCAGGGTAGACTGGTCTTTTGTGTATCGTCTCAATGTAATCTGCAATGTAGTCCACCATCTCTTTCCCTCTCTTTCGGAACTCTGTTGCGTCCATGGTAATTGGCGTTTAAGTGTTAGCGTCAGGGAAAAAAACCTACAAAAAAAAAAAAAGAAGTCACATATGAAAGGGGGTATGTAGGTGGCCAATTGCAGTTGGACTCTTTGGAAAAAATTAGGTCACTTTTTAGTTATTTATATACAAGTCATGCTCATTCCATGCAGTGCTCTCTTCCAGAAGTGCTGGCAGGGTGAAGTATAGGGGTTAATAAATTTGTCAAAGCCTTAACAAAGGAACAGTGGCTTTGAGCTCATGTTTCAGCCTACAGAAGTGACAGGTTCAAGCCTGCTACCATTATTCCACAGGGTTAAATCCCTTGTACAGTGCTTAAAAAGTCTCTGTATAACTATCCATTCATTCACATTCACTGAGCTGTTCTCCCTCAAGGCCAAGTACAGACATTCAGGGGTGTTAGGGGAAGCTAAATTGATTCAAAATGGCTGCCCGATACCAGATAAGTCGGGGGGGGGAGGGCTCGCCAGGGGGTTGGGGGTCCAGCAGGCTGGAGGGGATTGGGGGTCTACTAGGGGATGGGGGAAGTGCAACCCACAGATGGGGTAGGGGGCAGATGCCACCCATGGGTGGGGTGGGGGGCAGGTGTGACCCATGAAGGGTAGGGGGGAAGGTGCAACACATGGGTGGGGTGGCAGGAGCAGTTGCAACCTGTGCGAGGTGAGGGGGCAGGCATTACCCATGAGTGGGGTGGGGCTGCAGGTGTGACCCATAAGGAGCAGAGGGGGCAATTGCAACCTGTGGGTGATGTGGGGTGGCAGGCATAACCCACGCATGGGATGGGGTGAGGGAGGCAGGTTGGACCCATGGGTAGGGTGGGGTGGGGGAGATATAACCCGTGGGGGGGGTAGGCATGACCCATGAAGGGGAGGGAGGCACAACCCCTGGGTGGAGTGGGGTCTCTCCCCCTACACCCCCAGCCCTCCCCACACCAGGACTTACTCATCTCCAGCAGTGGCAAATGCTGATAAAAGTGGCTTTATAATGCTGATAAAAGTGGCTTGCAGGATGAGGGTTGAGAGCACTGGCTGAGGGGAGAGCAAGGGGCCAAGGGGGCAATAACTAGACCAGGGTGGGGGGAGGGGAGAAGTGAAAAGATCAGCCCTGGGGCAAGTGACTGGGTTTTCCCAGCCCTGGGGCTGCGCAAGGGAAGTGTACCGAAGTTCCATGCAGCCGTTTGACTTAAACTGGAGTAAGTCTGATACTACATAGACCCAGGTTTATCTTAAACCGGGTTCTGCAATTTTTAGACCAGTTTGTATGTGTGAACTTCTGTTCTGTTACAGGTTTAGATGGATTGCCAGTCACTGAGACTGGGTCTGTAAGTGTGAGGTCAGCACTGGGACCAGCTAAGTTTAAACTGAACCCAATTTAACCTTCTGAATGTTTGTTCTGAGCCCAAGTGTCCAGAAGGGGTGTGGTTAGTGAAACACAGGTACCTCTTATGAATATGAGAGACCTCCATGCTTGGACCTCTGACAATCATGTATATATGGCGTAAGAGTGTAATTGTATTAAGGAAGCATTAGCAACACCTTATTAAAAGAGCAATGTAATTTACTTAGATATAACTTGTTTGTGTAGCTTGTACTTAGCCGAGGTCTTGAGACAGAATCTTTTACTTAGGCAGTCATGGTCTTTATAATGCCAAAGCAAAAGTTGCCCCATAAACTAAAGAAAGAGATTATTGAAAAACATTCATTTTGGACAAATCAGCAAAACACTTCATTCTATATTCATGCACTCACTGAACTGTAATGCCTGAACAGATAGTGGGACATTTCAGCAGTCACCAGCTCTATAACTCCTCCTTTTGTTCAATATCACACAAATTCAGTGTTCATCCCATGATCTCTTTCAAAATACAAATTGAAGGGCATAAAAATAAGCTGTATTGTGTATGCATACAGTATTGTAAATTATTACTCATAATTATTATAAATGCATATATCTGAAAAAGCTATCCAAATGCCCCACAGTAACCTGCTACAATACAAACAACCCCCCCCCCCCGTGACTGCACAGCTCTGGCGGTCACCTATCAGAAGAACTGTCAGATTCCATCGTTGCTTCATATGCCTTTCCCAAAATGTGATTTACCTGATCCAATGCACCAAATGCCCTCATGGGAACTAGGTACATAGAACTAAACACCAGCTACATACCAGAATGACCTTTCACAGAGAAAAAGTACAGAGGACAGACACACATACACCGTCAGGGGCACATTTCTCACAGAGCAGCGAGTCCCTCTCTGATGTCACTATTCTCACGCTCAAGGGAAACCTATAAAACCTTTTAAAGGCAAACTTGGCAACAACATTTTGTAAGATGTCTGGACACTAAGTACCAAGGACTTAATATGGACATTGGTTTTATGGCACACTATAAACTTACCGGGTTTCTGAGTTTCTTCCATAGTTGAAAGGTGAGAATGACCCTCCTCCCTGTACCTTGATCTCCCAGTAATCAGCTTTTTTTCTTCTACTAACTGTTTGCCTGCTACTCCTGGAAATTTCTCTACCCTCTCTTCCAACTGCTTTTTACTATGCTGTACTAGCTTTTACTGATCAGACCTGATGAAGAACGTCTTGCATTCAAAAGCTTGTCTAACTGTATCCTAACTATGCAGTTGATCCAATAAAAGATATTGCCCTAAGAAATCCCTGCCTCTTGCATAGTATAAACACAAGTCTAAAATATATTTCTATTTGTCTCTTCACTGGGTATTTTTAATAGCATAGATAGCAATGAGTGACATCTGTTGGATAAGTGTTTCCTATTATCAGGATTTTCTCTGAGATATGAAATGTCTATTAAAAGCTACCTTTATGCTTCTGTTATCCTCTACAGGATTAGGGTGAGGATGATATAATTAATTCTCATTCCAGTCTAATCTATTAGTTGTGTGGTGGACATTTCTTCCAGCGCTGACACCTTTAGCGCTGGAACTTTAGATTCAATCATCCTTGAATTTTGGAACTAAATCCAAACCCGAACTCCTACCTCTGTTAAGCTGTGCATTTCAATTAAATACACACACACACACACACACATTAAGATGCAACCTTTAAATGTGCCTGTTGTAGTACCTCATGGGGAGATAGTATTCCAGTGTTTTGTGCCTGCATTCTCCTAGATGCCCTATTCCTCTGGTGACCGCTATGTCTTTTCCTGCAGGGTGTCAGCTAAACTGCAGAGAAGACTACAAAGCATCATGAAAGTGGCAGTTGAGACAGAAAGCCCAACCATAAAGGAGAACAAAGACATGAGATTCCTATACATTGACTTTGACTGACTGACTCTGAAGCAAAACATTCCATTCCAAGGGAAAAAGTTGAACATTTTTGGCAAAAATAAAAAACGTTCTGTGAAAAGCTTAGGAGAAATGACATTTTCTACCAAAAAAGGTTTTTTTCTCAAAAAGTTTGAGTGGCTCTGTATCTTTTTGAAGAGTATGCATGTCTACCCAGTGCAAGTTAGTTGTGTGCAAGTCAGCCCCTGAACTGGAATTGGCATAACCATATTAGTACAGTGCTACACCCAGATAAATCATCATCACCCTTCATCTCAGCAGAGCTACTTCTTCTGGATCCAACACCATATAAACATGGCTGGACTGCTTCTGGTTCCATAGCTAGCATATGCAGAACTATTTGGGGTTTCTCTTCCCAGCACTTCCTTGCAACGGTGTAGATATACTCGTAGATGCACAAGGATTAAACGTGAATATGTTAGTGGTTTCTACTTATACACCACTCTTCTCTCACATTGGCGTTAGTTCTTATGGAAGTCGCGCTATTTTGTGCTGATAACGTGATTTTTACTTAAAGATTTCATAGACATTAGGGCTGGAAGGGGCCTCAGAAGATCAAGTCTAGCCCCCTGCCCCAAGGGCAGGAAATCAGCTGGGTTAAAGGATCCCAGCAAGATAAGCATCCAAACGTTTCTTAAAAGAATCCAGAGTAGGTGCTTGCACCACATCTGGAGGGAGTCTATTCCAGAGTCTCTTCCTTAATTATTGATAATAGGCGTGACAATATCCAAATAAATACATAGCCTTGCTATGTTGCCACACCTTGACGACCGAATTCTCCATTATGATGCATTAGCTCTATTGTGAATACCATGGGAATGCACATTCCCTTTTAGTTATTTCAGCAGTACTGGATAGTTCACATATAAAAGCCCCTGAATGCAACAATGATAGAAACTCTTTTGAGTAATGAGAGATAAAGGATATGAGTTTCTGAGCAGCAACAGGATACCTCAAAATGTTCATCCTTCAGGTTCAGTTTAAGTAAACACCCATCATTAAAGTACTTATTCATAAGGCCTGCACTTTTCAAGGGCTTAATTTTGAATTCTCTGTGTACTCAGAAATTCTATTCATCAAGTCAATGGGACTTCTGAATACACAAGGCTGTGCAAATCTGGGATCCAAGTTTCTGAAACTGGCTAGAAATATCAAAGGGAAATTGGGCCTCTGCCAAGATGTTAAAGAGTGCCTTCTTTTCAGTTGGACTACATATGATTTCCCAATGCTGTGAAGGGCTCAGCTCTTGTCAAGAGATGCTTAAGGACCCTCAATGCCTATCAAATTAATATGACAGTTGAGGCTATCCTGGCTCTTGGGAGATGTTCACTACTTTTCTGTACTAGGCCCTGAGAGAAAAGGTTTGTTTTTTTCTTGTAGTTTCTGAGATCAGCAGATCAAGCAGCATACCGTTTCATTCCTTTGTTGATCTGCTTAATTTTTTCCGCTACAATTTAAAAATATTGTTTGAAAGTAAATACACCTCCTTGAAGGCTGTGGAGGTTAAAGATTACTTACATTTTCAAGTTCAGCCCAATAGCCCTTCTGTCTCTTATCTACCCTGACTTCCTCAAGCGCAGCTGATATACTTTATCACTCATCACTCCATTAACAAACTCAACCTGGGAGGGAGACATGCATTATTACCAAGTATGTATTCTATTTGCATTCACCTGTCTCTAATCATTCAACAGAAATTTGTGTCCATGTGTTACCACATGGTTATTACTAAGACCTAATCCTATTCCAACAGTGAACATGCAGTTCTATTGACTTCAATAAGAGTAAAATTATTCACATGGTCTCCAGGTAGCAATTCCATTACTATGCTTTTTAAAGTTCTTGGGGGGGGGAGGGGGAGGTTGTTGTTCTGTTTTTACTTTTCTTGGCTATGGCACTAGAGAAGAATTATACTACACTACCAAATATTTATATTGTAGCTCTTCCCACATGGACTAAGTGGTAACTAGCTGCTTTATAACTCAAAGATTTTAACAAATCTACATTTTATTGTAATGAAATTCATCTGACATTATATTAGAATTATTTCTGGTTGCATACAGGACATTAAGTTCATTTTTTATTTACATTTTCTTTAAAAATCAATACAAGAAAATAAGTAAATCATGCATATATATGTGCACACAAGGAATATATTCAATAAAATTTTGTATATCTATGTTAATAATTATTTCTAGTTAGTAATATTTAAGTTTGTCTATTATTACAGCATACATACCATGGGCTTATTGGCACTATTTTATCTATAGTGCTATATATTCCTTCAGTTCTGTTTCCTGTTGATAAAGTTGATAAAAGCAAAAAAGGGAGTTATGCCTCCAATATGCTCTTCTAAATAAAACATGTTTGATACTGGAAAGTTATTAGCAGAGCCATAGGTTTAACTGACAAACACTGCACTAATTCAAGCATTTATCTACTCAAAGTTAGTAGCCATGAAGCTGCAAAGACAAAGCATGTTACTTACAGTCAACTGGTGAGAATGCTCCACCTTTTCCTTCTTTTTCTCTTCTTTTTCCCTCACCTCCTCTCTCTTTGCTTCTCTGTGACAGTTATAAAGCACAGGAGAAGCACTTGCCAGTTTATATGGGCAGAGTATTTACGTCCCCTTAGCCTATCAGAGCCAAGTGCTTTGCATCTGACATTCAGAGCAGCATCCCCACTCCACCAGCTCATACATCCCACCCCTCTGCATAGAGGTAGGAAAAAAGTAATCTATCTAAAAGCAAACCCAGCATAGCTGAGAAACAAGTGTCAACCAAATCCAGAATTTAACAAAGCACACTTTAATTAGTTTACATGACTAATCACATTTTATTGCATGTTAGTATGGACATGCATTCAAACACATGCACACATATGTGTGTGTTTGAGCACACACACACAGTATGCAAAAGTTTCTGTAGTAACTTCCCCAATCTCTGTAGTAAGGGGAAGCCTTTGGATTGCTTACATAGAAGACTAATACCCCTGTGTGGGCAGGCAGGCAGGCAAAGATACAATATTACTAAAGTGACTGTGAGCTATAAAGCTATGTACACATGGGATCAACCCCAATATATGTGTCTATAGATTTTCTCCACTATTTCTCTGCATTTGTTTTATGCCATATATACTTGAAAGCTATAACAGGTTTTCAAGCAAAGATACTCCTTTATTTTCCCTCAGGGTTTATTTCCTGTAGAGTTGTGTCTCTTACAGAAACAGTGTTTCTTTAGACCCAGTAGGCTGTGTTCAAGGAAGGTGTGAACAGATCACAGTACAGAACAGCTCATTGTTAGGTAAAGGACCATGAAGATACTTTGTTTAGCACAGCTAGTTCCCTTAATGTTAAATTTGGTGCATTTCCATTGCAGTCTCTCTATAAACTGCACAAATAGTAAAAAATGTTTTTTTTGAAAAGGTAAAACATGACTTGAGAGTTCATTACGCTTTTAAAGGGACTATCTTTAGTTGTAATACCTGTATCTCAGTGACAACACTGTATCATGGTGAAACACTTTCTTATGGGACAACATCTGGTGGCCGCCTATAAACTTGCCAAGGGGCACCAGCAGGCAGTGGAAGAGTCCCTGTTCCCCCGAGCTCTACTGGGGGTAACAAAGAACAACAGCCATAAGTTGACAGGGTAGATTCAGACTAGACATCACTACTTCACTGTCAGGGCAGCTAGGATCTGGAACCTACTTCCAAGGGAAGTAGTGCTTGCCCCTACCCTCGGGGTCTTCAAAAGGAGGCTGGACAGCCACCTGGCTGGAGTCATTTGAGCCCAGTTTTTCTCCTGCCCAGGAGGGGGTTCAGACTTGAAGATCTACGAGGTCCCTTCTGACCCTGGTTCTATGATTCTATGACCCTACCAACTATGAAACATCTACAAACAAGCATGTGGAGTTTGCTTTAGCAATTGTTTTTTTCATTTTATTTTGGAATATGTTTTGGATTTTTGGGATCTCTGATATGATTTTTACATTTGTAGCTCACAAACCTATGTATCTGGTACCCAGAAATTCTGTAGAAAGAGGACATTTTAATTGCAAAAGTGTTCCAGAGTCAATGGAATTAGACTTGTTTGTTCCAGTGTGGCTTGTAAAGGCTTTCAAGATTACTTAATTATATTCAACATGCACAATGTTTTGTTCTGGATTTCAACATTCTGTAAGAGCACTGGAAATCCAAATGCAGCCGCCTTGCTCAGGAGAAGCAGAAAACCAAGATGTCTATAGCAACTGCAGGCAGGCTGAGCAGTCTACTTCAACTCTTTTCATTGAGTCACTTGTAAAAGGTAAACGAACTTCATAAGAGGTGAATTTTCATTGCACTATTAAAATCACTGAAGCTGTCAAGGTAGATGCAAAAATGTTATATGTTGAGACCCTCTAACTTGTCAGATGCCCTTCAATTTGACTTTTACAACACAGTATCCCAAAGTTTCTTATATCAACTCAATGAAATATTATTTATTACATGCAACAGAGGAAACAGGATGTGGAGAATAGGATGTGCAATGAGGTAGACGGACAAAAGGGAATATATACTATCCTGACAGACTGTTACATGTCAAAATCTAAGCATGATTGCACTGGTCTTCTCAAATCCCCTTATAACTCTAAATGTTCCCTAGGATTTTCCTGTACCTTCCTATGTACATATCACCTGCTCTCGTTCTCCTAATCAGCTATTGACAGTACCTATGAATAAGCCTGATTACCAGAGATTTGCTGTGTCAGCCACAGCCCAACAGACTGAATTTTCCATTGCAATATGCCATGACAAAGCAAGTTTATATAAACCAACTTAAGATACTGCTTATTTCACAAAACATCCCCTGCTGCCAAAATATGATGGGGCTGAAGAACTTACCTTATCATATATACAGAATGTATATATAAGAAGGGATGGGCAAAATTTGCTTCAAATTTCAGGCTAAGTTTTAGTAAGCTACTGACTTACAGTTTAGGAAGATGTATCAGGACATTTCTTATCTGTGGGCAAGATATATTCCACAAAGCAAATATGAAGGTTTTTATTCACCAGCTACGTAGCATTTTCTACTGTTGTGAACACCTGCGATTAGTACAGCATCTTAAACAGTTACATCTTCTGGTTACCAAGGTTTTTAATGTAGATAGGACACATACAATAGCATAACTAGGAGTGGGTGACTTGCCTACCAGCCCTATGTACTGAGTTAGAAGGGGCACCAGAATGGCAGCGGCTGCTGCTGGCTATCCAGCCACCCCACTTTATTCCTTTTGCTGTTGCCTCTCCGGCTGCAGATCCTGCGTATTACACCTCTGGACACATGTGTGTGTTTCTATATTAAGATAGAGATGCCCACAAATCTATACATAAGCTGAATACATTAGATATAGTAATAGAACCTAAGACAGTACACAGATATCAATCACTGAAGACAGTATTGGCTCAAATCATTGTGATAACCCTATAGTTTTGTTATCAATAGGCTAGACCAATTTGCTTTTTATCCCTCCACCTAGTTAATGTGGAATCAAATACAAATGAAAGGCTGGGGGCTAGGCATGGCCCTCAGGGACATCATGGCAATTTTGCCACTGAATTCAGCAGCAAGCAGGAGAGGCTCTTGGTTTGCTGTCATTTCCATCATAAGGTAAAATTCCCACTGAAGGCAAGGGACATTTTGCTAGCATAAGTTTTGCAGGATCAGGACCTGTCCTAGATGATCTGTCTGGAAGAGAGAGACAAATAGGGTGGAATGTTCAGTGGACATAATGGGACAGATTCTGCTCAACGTCCATACCCATTGTCCATACCCAACGTCCATAATATCTCACAACTGTGTTGGTTCGTTGTGTTGGCCTAGTCAGTATTCCATATGAAGTCACTTCATTTAGCTTTCCTTTTTAGTAGCGAGCTCTTAAATTTATCTCATTTTCCATAGGGGAGGGAAGAAAATCTTGCTTGATTTTGCTGAACAGCATTTGTAGGAATGCATGGGAGTTTTTCTTATGAAGACACCACAAGAAAGAACTTTTGTGCTTTTATTTTTGAAAGGGTCTTTGTCACTGTCAAAACTGCTGCATGTGTCTATACATATATACCAATACGTAAACCATATAAACGACATAAACCACTACAGCTGCTGTGTCCCTTAAATGAACAAATAAATGAAAAATAAAAGATATGCACTAAACTAGGCAAATATATGAAAAGCAGAAGTGGTTTATGCCTCCTATTTGATCTTCAGAAATAAAACAAGTTTGATGTTGAAAGCTATTGGCAGAGCCTCAGGTCTAAGCCATAAAATGTTGTATTAATCCAAGCTCTTATCTATATCAAGTTAGTAACTGCAGCTACAAAGACAAAGCATACTACTTACAACCAGGTGGTGAGAATGCTCCTTCCCTTCCTTCCTGTTCTCTTCTTTCTCCCTTGCCTCCTCTCTCTCTGCTTCTCTGTGACAGTTATAAAACACAGAGGATGCAGTTGCCATTTTATATGGGCAGAGTATCTATGGCTGTGTGACATGGCTGTGTTTCGATTTAGTTTCAGATTCGGCCATTTCAGAGTATAGTAATTCATTTCAGTGTTTTGGATCACTGTCCTGTTTTGTTTTGCCTGAATCTGCTTTGGAGATATGGCTCTGGCAAATCTTTTCCTCATCTGCTTTGAATGGCCTCATCTGCTTTGAATGGCCTGCAAGCTTCACACAGCCCTACTGCCCAGCCGGGCAGGGCTTGGGGCTTGGGGCCCCAGCGGAGAACAGGATGGAACCATGGGTGGCTCATCTAGGTGAGGGGGAGGTCTGCTGCCCTCCACGCAAGACAGGAGACCCCTGTGCAGATCTCTGTTCCCTGTCACGCCGGGTCATGGGGCAGGGAAGCAGTGCAGAGTGGTGAGCAAGCCTGCTGGTCCCTGCCATGTGTCTTAGCTCTTCAGGGAGCAGAGATCCACACCAGGGGTCTCCTTGCCACTGCTGCCCCAGCGACATGGGGCTACCTAGGATGGGCAGTGGTGGCAAGCATGGGTCTCTGTTCCCTGCAGAGCCAGGTTGCATGGCAGGGATCAGCACTGCCCGCCTGTGCGACCCGGCTCCGCACTGGGGTCTTCTCCCCGCTGCTGCCCACCCTGCACTGCCCTGGATCTCTGCTGTCTGCAGAGCTGGGTCATGTACCAGGGACCAGCACTGCCCTACTGTGCAACTTGGCTAGGCAGGGAGCAGAGATTCATGCCAGGGGTTTCCTCGCCACCACTGTCTGCCCCATGCTGCTCCGCATTTCCCTGTGGAGCCAAGTTGTGCAGCAAGGCAGCAGCGTACAGCTGTTTCCCTGCAAGCCTGGCTCTGAAACTTTGAAATTTTATGAAATGTTTTGGATGCCTTGTTTCATTTCAGACATGTTTTAGAGCCTTTGGTTTCAATTTGGATTTGGTGTTTCAGGTGCTGAAACAGCCCAAAACACCTCTGGAACAAAATGGCTGCTGAGATTGGCCCTAATCTATATCCCCTTAGCTTATCAGAATTAGGTGCTTTGCACCTGACATTCAGAGCAGCATCCCCCCTTCACCCACTCAAACATCCCAACCCCCACATAGAGATAGGAAAAAAGTAATCTTTCTAAAATCCAGAGCAATATAGCTGAGGAACAAGTGTCAACCAGATTTGGTATCTAAAAAGGTACTTTAATTAATTAGCATGACTATAAAAATGTATTGCATGTATATACAGAAAGAGGCAGAGTAGAAATACATGTTGTCTGGTATCTCATTTGTATCACCATCACTTTTTTTTGAGGGCGGCACAAATGCTGAACAAATAGATGTTGATAGCTTTTGTTGCACCACATGAAAGGAAAATCAGTGGCACAGCAAAACTTGGTAATAGACTCTGCCACTTTATTGTGGCAAATGTCTAGTCCCTCTGGCTGAGCTTTTCCTGCTCAACCAGGCCCATGGATCTGGCTGGACGGGGACAAGCTCTACTTTCCCCACTCAGCCAGATCCACAGTCCAGCTCCACACTTGTTCCATACTATCAAGGTCAGCACAAGGGGTGATGTGCTTCATGTGGCAATGTCTATTTCTAGCCAGACACACACACCATATACAAACTTTTCCCATGATAACTGCCCCAACCTCTGTAGTGGTGCTCATGTGAGACAGGAAGACTTCTGGACCCCTTTTATAGAATACAGGCAGGTGAAGAAATGATACTACTAGGGTGACTGTTGGCTAAATACATATGAGATTAACCCTAATACAGATTTTCCCTATAGTTTTCCTGTGCTTGTTTTATGACATATTTACTTGAAAGCTGTAACAGGTTTTCAAGAAGAAAAACAACATTTTCTGAAATATAAGAAATACAATATGCCCCCCAATAATTATATTGTATATATGAAAAATTTAGAAATTTGTTAAATTTTTCTAGGTATAGAATCTAATTATTGGAGGTTTGCCTTGAATTTGTCCCCCCCTGACTGCTACAGCAGGGAAAATAAATCTGTATGGGTCAGGTAGTCTCTTGCCCTCTGCCTCCCCCACAACTTCTGATGAGGTATATGAGATGTTCTTCAGATAACTAGCCAAAGTGTCCAGATCACAGGCCCTGGTTCTCATGGGGGACTTCAAATCACCCTGACATCTGCTGGGAGGGCAATACAGTGGTGTGCTGGCAATCCAGGAAGTTTTTGGACATCACTGGAGACAACTTCCTGGTGCAAGTGTTGGAGAGGCCAACTAGGGGTCATGCTCTTCTTGAGCTACTGTTCCCAAGCAGGGAAGAACTGGTGGGGGATGTAGTAGTGGGTGGCAAGTTGGGCAGCTGTGACCACAAGATGACTGAGTTTAGGATCCTGACAAAAAGAAGAAAGGAGAGCAGCAGAGTGTGGAGCCTGGACTGCAGAAAAGCAGACTTCAACTCCCTCAGGAAACTGATGGGCAGGATCCCTTAGGAGGCCAGTCTGAGGGGGAAAGGAGTCCAGGAGAGCTGGTTGTATTTTAAAGAAACCTTGCTGAGGGCACAGGAACAAACCATTGAGATGTGCAGGAAGAATAGCAAATGTGGCAAGTGACCAGCTTGGCTTAGCAAAGAACTTCTTGGTGAGCTTAAACACAAAAAAGGAAGCTTACAAGAAGTGTGATTGCAGAGCTTCTGGCCTTTATTTTTTAAACTTATGGTGATTGGGGAAGGTCCCAGATGATTGGAAAAGGGCAAATATAATGCCCATCTTTAAGAAAGGGAAAAGGAGGATCCAGGGAACTACAGACCAGTCACCTTCATCTTAGTCCCCAGAAATACAATGGAGCAGTTCCTCAAAGAATCCATTTCTAAGCACTCGGAGGACAGCATGAGTAGGAACAGTCAGCATAGATTAACCAAGAGCAAGTCATGCCTGACCAACCTGTTTGCTTTCTCTGATGAGATGACTGGCTCTGTGGATGCAGGGGAAGCAGTGGACATAATATACCTGGACTTTAACAAGGCTTTTGATATGGTCTCCCACAGCACTCTTGCAAGCAAGCTGAGGAAGTATAGGTTGGATGAATGGACTGTAAGATGGATAGAAAGCTGGCTAGATTGTTGAGCTCAATGGGTAGTAATCAATGGCTCAGTGCCTAACTAGCAGCTCGTATGAAGTGGAGTGCCCCCGGGGTTGGTTGGATCCTGGGGCTGGTTTTGTTCAATATCTTCATTAATGATTTGGAAAATGGGTGAATTGCACCCCCAGCAAGTTCACAGACATGGAACTAGGGTGGTGTAGTAGATACACTAGAAGGTAGAGCTAGGATTCAGAGTGACCTAGACAAATTAGAGGATTGGGCCAAAAGAAATCTCACGAGGTTCAACAAGGACAACTGCAAAGTCCTGCACTTAGGCCAGAAGAATCCCATGCACCACTACAGCCTGGGGACTGACTGGCTAACCAGCAGCTTTTCAGAAAAGGACCTGGGTGCTACAGTGGACAATAAGATGGATATGAGTTAGCAGTGTGCCCTTGTTGCCAAGAAGGCTAACAGCATACTGGGATGCATTAGTAAGAGCATTGCTGGCAGATCAAGGGAAGTGATTTGGAAGTTTTGGGCCTCCCAGTATAGAAAGGATATGGACAAGTTGGAGAAAGTCTAGTGAAAAGCAGTAAAAATGATTTGGGGACTGGGACACATGACTTATGAGGACAGTAAGAGGGAACTGGGCTTATTTAGTCTGCAGAAGAGAAGACTGAGAGGGGATTGCATAGCAGCCTTCAACTACCTGAAAGGTGGTTCCAGAGAGGATGGAGCTAGACTGCTCTGAGTGGTGACAGCTGATAGAACAAGGAGCAGTGGTCTCAAGTTGCATCAAGGGAGGTTTAAGTTGGTTATTAAGAAAACCTTTCTCACTAGGAGGGTGGCAAAACACTGGAATAGGTTACCTAGAGAGGTGGCAGAATCTCCATCTTTGGAGGTTTTTAAGGCCCGGCTTGACAAAGCCCTGGCTGGAATGATCTATTTGGGGATGGTCCAGCTTTTAGCAAGGGGTTGGACTAGATGACCTCCTAAGGTCCCTTCCAGCATTAATTTTCTTTAATTCTATGGTTCTATAAATCTATAACATATAGGAATAACATAAGGTTACATTAATGTGGAGGGACCCTAAGGGACAGATCCTATACCTATGCTTCTGAGTTTCCACAGCATCTGAGGTAACCTGATATCCTTTTAAGATGTAAGCCTGATTGCACTGGTCTTAATTCTCATTCCATCACCTTTTGTACCATGGAGTGTGGCACAATATTAGCACTGTTAGGTATACAGACACCTACATGTAATTGGTAAGATAAATGGAGAGACTGCAAATAGAAATCCGTAGTACCAAAAGCATTCTTGCCTGTTGTGGTCTTTCTGAGTTGTTTGCAGCAGAAGAATTACTCTTATTATTTTTCTGTAGTCAAGAACTGAGTGAAAGCTGAGAGGTGGCATTTTCTGAGGAGTGTTTTGAATCTAGCGAGGAATACCTTGAACCTAGAAAAACTGATAACCATTCTCTTATACCACCTAAGTGCAATCTTATTTTTCCCTGTTCAAAGCACTGAAAACCCATCAATTCATCTATTTTCTAACATCCCATCTTCTGAGCTTTAAGACTAAATTACAAAAAGTAGCAAGGAGGAGGAGGACCTACCCACATTTGGCATTAACAATTTTCAGGGTCTTGAGCAGGGTGGAATAGAATCACAATTAGGTGTTTAAATTTGCCAGCATACCTGAGAGGTGTAATAGAGCTGACCCTAAGAATCAATGTGTAGAGCTGGATCAACCCAAGGAGTGTCTCCAGTGGAGTGTCTAAAATGTTATGCCTTTCCCTTAATCTCCTTAATCCCTTTGTTATGAATTTCTTTGTGCTTCAAAAGCTCAAGATCTCAGGGGCATATTCTCAACTGTCCAGTCCAGTCAGACTTTTCAGACAGCTGGATCTCTGACCCCACCTTGTCCCAAATGACCTTGTGCTGCTATCCACATCCTTCTCCTAAGCTGTGTGCTATTCACCTCACCTTAGACCAGCTGACAAAGCCATGGCTCCTACACTTGTACCCTTAGAGGAATTTTTTTAGACATCAGTGAGCCTAAGATTGCTAGAAGGGAATTGTCCTGTGGTATCGCTTGTGGGGCCTGCCTTGGGAGGTAAATAACTTAAAGTCATAAATTAGGAGTTCTTACAGCAAGAAGTGTGTGCTTGTTTTTGATATATGGCATAAAGTATTAGTCTTTATTTCTTGAATACAAGGACAGATCCAGAGGGGGAGCAGTGATGTGGCTGCATCCAACTTTCATATAGGGTTACACTTAGGGGACCTCTTGGGGCTTTTCTATGGTCCCCAAGGCTGGTTAAATTACCTTTCCTTCCCTCCTGTGCTCAGAGTCACATCTCTTCCCCTCCCCTCCCCTCACCTGCCTGCTGCTGCTTTCCCTGCTTTCCAGGGTGAAGGAAGCGTCAGAACTTCCTCTGCCCACTCCAGCAGGGCTGTATGGAGACGGTGCTCAGCTGGAACAGTAACAGTGGTGGCAGTGATGGGCAGGGGCACTCCCCCTCCCTGCACCTGTTCCTGGGGGGACTGGGCATGGTGGAGGAACCCACCACCACACCCATCACTGCTGCCACTGTTGCTGTCCCAGCTCCCTGGCAGCCCAGCAGGAGTGGGCAGGAATGATTTTGAAGCTTCCACTGCACCAGGACAGCAGGGAAAGCAGCAGCTGTGATTGGGAGGGGAGAGGACAGGACTCTAAGCACGAAGGGGAAAGGGTGAGATTCGTATCTGCTCTGGGGACTTTAAAAAGTCCCTGGAGGCTCCTGCAGAGCAGTCTACACACACCAGTGGGCTGGGGAGGAGAAGGAGGCAGGGAGTGGAGGTGCAACCACACCTACAGCACAGATTGCTGCTCCTGCACCCCTTTTGTCAAATCCTAGATCCACCCATTTTTGAAGACAACTGATATTTTGGGGGTTCTTTGTTTATCTGTTGTGTGCTCACTTTGTTTCCAGTTTTTAGTCTGCATGGTATGTTTGGGGCTGGGTGCTTTTCTTTCTTCTTTTTTGGTTTTTCCTCCTCCCACTCAGCACAGAAAATGCAACTTTGTTTCAGCTCCTGTACAGTTTTGTAATAAACATAATCCTAATGGTGATGAAAGAGGTAGACATATCATTCAAGAACCTAAGAATTTTGCACCTTTGGATGTGACAGTGTAGTTCAGTGATTTTCAATCTTTTTTTTTTCATTTGCAGACCTCTAAACAATTTTGAATGGAGATGCAGACCCTTTTGAAATGTAAATGTGGGTATCTGCATATTTTTTATTGATCATAGTCCTCTTTCACGGACCCCTTAGATGTAGTCTGTGGATCCCCAGTGGTCAGTGGACCACAGGTTAAAAACCACTGACATAGTTCTTTCATGTTCCATGCAGATAATTCCAAATGTGCTTGAGGCATAGTGAAGAGATAAGACAAAAGAGACTGTATAAGCTAAAGAGAAGTGTAACTAAGGAGACTCTAAACAACAAAGGGAGGAGAGTTGCACTGTGGAAACACCTTCCACGGAATAGGTAAAAAAAAAAAAGGTCTTTCAACATCAAAAAGATGGATTGCTAGCATTGTAACAGGGCTGAAATTGCACTTTCTGCAGGGTATAAACAGATTAACTAGAAAATGAATCTGAAGACACAAATCTGTTACACTTGGAAAATATCTGTATTATGTTTTAGAAATATTGTATGTGACAGCTTCCATGACCAGTTTTGTACTGCTGCCTTCCAGAATATATAGGGAGATAAACAAAAGGAGGCCACAATGGCATTTTACAAAAAAACAAGAGACTTTGGTTCCACCAAGGTACCTGGGTAGGGGGCCTAATGTAAGAGTGGCCACCAAAAGTAACAGCCACTCTGGCATCCCCCAGCATTGGATATGGACAGCAAATACTTGCCAACACCTGCAAGGCCCAACCTCAGATGGACCTGCTGGCACAAGCATAGTTAGCACCCAGGGGCTAGGACCCAAGTCCTGCTCAGAGAATTGGCAAGCTGTAGAATTCTGCCCCAGGACAGGTGTGGAGAAAAGGCCCTATAGCTGTGGGGATGTATGCAATGGAGTGACAATGGTGCAGCCAATTCAGTGACAGTGACAACAGAAAGCCACTAAAGAACATGCATAGCAGTTAAACAGTGCATGCAACTCCCAGGATCAGCAACTATAACTGGAAAAAAATTAGAAATCTAGGTTGTACTAATTTCTAGTGAGGCTATTGTATGCATTTGCTTTACTTAGACCAGGAGTGTCAAAAATATAGCCCTTGAGCTGGATCTAGCCCATGGATCTCAGATGGACCCTGCATATGGCACGTGGAACCGGTCTGGCACTGTGGGCGCTGCTTCCAACACATCAGTCAGTCCAGATCACGAGCTGCATATGGTACCTGTGCTGGACCAGTCCTGTACACTGGTTTCAGGGCCTGTCCAGATTCGACTGTGCTGGAGCCAGCTGTCGGGCAGTGTGCCACATGCAGCATATACCCTGTGCTGGCTCCTGTAATGTGAGCAACACCCCATGGCACCAGGTCCAGCCCATGCACCACCTGCACCATGTGCTGTCCTTGATCTGGGGCTTGTGCTGCAGGTCCTGTGCAGATTGGATCCAGTGCCACAAGCACTGCATGCAGGATAGAGGCCAGCACAGGCCATGTACTACATGTAGCGCCTTGCCAGACAGCCTGTGCCTGGCTCCAGTGCACATATGGACAGCCTTGGGCCTGATCCTGACTCACCCTGGACCCAGTACTCAAGGCCAGTCCAGTGGGTTGCCATATGCAGTGGGTGTCCTATGCTGATCCCTGTATCCTGGTCTCATCAACTACTTCAAAAGCATCACATATTTTTAAAACAAAACCAATATTAACAAAGTATACTAGATTAACTTTTAAAAAGCACCTTTTCTTACCCCCTATCAACATAAGAAAATAGTATACTGTACATCTGAAGAAGACGACAAGCTTCAGATTTATGGATCCCTGTGTAAGTACACTTTGCTAGCATGCCTTCTCCTTGTACCACCAGGCTGTTAACAAAAAATTCAGATAATAACAACTTCTCCTGCACTACCTGGCAGGGTTAGACAAGATTTAAATATTTCTTAGGAGACAAGAGGGACTCAGTGGTACAGGAATAAGAATGAGGAGACCCATGTTCAAGTCTTAGCTGCCCTGTGCTTTCTTTGTGAACAAGTCACTTCGGTTCCTTGTATGCCACAAAGATTCACTAAGAAAAGTTGCCTTGCTTTGGTGCATTCTTCTTTGTTTCCATGCTCAGCTTCGACTCTTGCAAATAAAGCCCTGACTTTCTTCCAGACAAATTGAATTACTTTGATAAATGACACAAGTTTAGCAGTGTTCCCCTGGTGAGATGCTAATGTGGTCTGTTTCTGATCCATGTACTCCTCTGGTAACAAACCTACTATATCCCTCTCTCACTCATGATAGTGACTGCTTTGGTCACAGGTTCAAAAATCCCTGGCATGTTTTTTAAATGCTTCTCTTCCTGCTAGTTCATTTTGACAAGCACACAGATATCGTTGACACAAAGCTACAGCCTAACTTCAGTTAGAATCATAGGGCTGGAAGGGACAACAACAGGCATCTCGTCCAACTCCATGCAAGGTGTCAGGCTGCTCTGTTCAAAAAACATACCAGAGAAATGCCTATCCAGGCTCTTCTGAAAACCTCCAGCGGAGGAGATTCCCCAGCATTCCTGGACAGCTTGCTCCACTATCCTCCTTTTCTGACAGTAAGGAAGTTTCTCCTGAGATTTAATTTAAATCTGCTTCACTGCAGCTTAAACCCATTGCCTCATGTCCTGCCCTGTGTGGCAAGGTAGAAAAATATTTCTCCAGCTTCTTTATGGCAGCCATTCAAGTATTGACATTTTCTATCATATACCTCCTTAATATCCTTTTCTCCAAACCAAACCTTTCTAATCCCTTCTAATCCAGTGTGCAGGGATGGGGCTGAATGTGTGCTGCCTGCAGCATGTTGGATTGTTCTGAGATACATAGGCTGGGCTGTCTGGATCCAGCCCATGAGTCATATCTTTGGTACTCCTGCACAACATCCTTCTTAACTTGTGGTGTTGACAAGACTTCACTTTTTAGAGTTTTTACAAGCTTTTTTGATATCTGCTGACACCCATTGAAAGTGTTTTATTCAGCTAACAATCTATTTACTCTAACTTACAAGCCAGAAGTGGCACAGCCCAAATCAACACTGTTCCCACAGGATTGGTAACATGGGTTACAAGCCTTTCAAAATCCATATTTGAGCCAAATACAAGCAAGGCATATCCATGCTTCCTTAGCAAGGTGCTAGGCACCATACTGAGACTGGTGACAACCTAGTCATATGTCCTACCTCCCCAACTGGAAGTAGTGTAACTGCCTATTGGTACACATGCAGTGCTGCACTAAGATGGATGGAGAGGGAGCTCACATGGAAGGATGTAGTATCTTCATTCAGTGGTACCTGGCACCATACTGGAGTGGAATAGTTATACCCAAAGGAGAATACAAAAGGTTCACAGTGAAATGCTAAATGCACACATGGTTAATCAGGCACTGATTATCTTGATGTGCTTTTTTAATGGCCCTTCCTTCTGGCTGTTTGAAACCAGGAGAGTGCATCTACCACACCCATCCAAACTCTAGCAACATTCCCTTCTTGGCTTTCCAAATACGTGAATATCAAATATCAACCTGGCTATCTAAAATACTAATTAGTCATGAGTCACCAGTGCCCTCTGAGCTACCAAATGCATAGACAACAATCACGCTTCCCCTGAGCAAAGAGTGGTTAAATATTTCATGGTCCTGTCAAGATGCCTAGTACATGCCTTCCTGGACCAGGGAAGCCAAGTGTAAGTGGGGTTCCTGGCACTGAAACCCACAAACGTGAATATGCTGGTCTAAGAAAAATCTCCCTGATTGCAGCTTTATGAAGAACCCAGTCTTTCTAAAGATGGGAGGGCTGAAGGGAATTCAGCAAACAGCTCCAGAAACAGCCTTCTGTATCCAAAAGTGATGCAGCCACTGATTGTCCCAGATCTGCTTCACAATGGGATAACACTGCTCAGTGCTCATTTCAAGAGTTCAAGGAGCACCAAGACACCAGGTGCAGCTAACTCATTGAATGCCCATAATATCTGGCAACTGTCATTTATTGTATACTCCTTGTTGGTTGTCTCATTTTCACTGCCTCACAGCAGAGGATGGTAGTTGTTGAAGACCCTCAAAAACAGAAAAAATTGTATGTCCTTCCTCTAAAACACAACATTCAGCATTCGTATTTCTGTTAGTAGGACAGCAGAATGACTGAAAGGCAATTGAAAGAAGTGCAAGAACATATGGAAAAAGCATGAAGACAGGATATTATAGGTGGAACAAAGGTGGTGATTGATTCTGAGATTTGTTATTCCTTGAGCAGTGACTGGTATCCCGCAGAGTAATTTCAAAATGTCCCAGAAGGGTATACACTGTCTGGGGGTATAAGGGATAATCCAGTGCCCAGCTGTGGTAGTCCCACCAGGTTAGTGACCTACCAGGTTTGCATGGCTAAAGCACACCAGTTTCTGCTGCCAGTGGGATGCAAACAAGGGATGGGTCTAGAATCACACATCTACCAGTCTTCAGTTCACCAGCCTGAATGATCAGATACCCATTTATGAGTGGTTTGTCTGGTATCAGCCATCAACATGAGTCCAAGCCAGGGCTCATCCTCATACCTTTGGAATTGTAAGAAGGCCACTTAAACTACTCTGCTATCAACCTTATCTAAAAATTAGAGTGCCTGAAATAACCTGATACTTTTTAGAAAAATAGGAGGAAAAAGAGGAGTCAGTATCAAGGCCAGGATAAAATAAGAACCCAATTCAATTATGCAGTCCACTGGCATACACTATCTTTTTCATATTTGTTGTAAAATGCTGTCCCACTAAATGTCTCCTGTTACAATGACATAAATAAATGTGCCTGATAATGGATTTTATTCAGTTACAGGGATAATTTTGTGCTTTAGCCACAGGGAATATATCCCCAAATTTCTGGGAATGGAGACAAATGACATTTCCAAATTTGCACTGGTTCTAGGTAGGTATGTCCTTTACCTTCTCTTGCAGAAGAAGCTCTCCTGGGAGGAATGATCATTCTCTGATATAGTTAAAGCTAGATTAGCCCTGTTCTCTCTCTGAAGAGGTCTCTATTACTTATCAAGCAGGATCCTATTCCTAGAATTCACTAAGTAGGATACTAAAGCAGAGATCTGGGATGACTAAAAGCAATCTAGATTAGTGGTCACCAACCAGGGGATCTTGATCCACCAGTATATCTCAGAGCCTTTTGTGATAGATTTCAGGAGCCTCTTGGAGTCAATTTGAGGCTGAGGTGGTGAACTGAGTGCCTGCATACATGAACATGTGCACCCCAGCCCAGCAGGTAAGTCTGCAGGGGAGGGAAGGGGCAGGGGCTAGATTGAGGCCCCGGTGATGAAAGGCAGTGCTGCAGAGGCAAGTTGAATGGGGCGCTGGCTGGGTGGGACTTACCTGCTGGGGATGAGCACCCCCAAATACATTTTTCTCCGTCTTGATCTGCCCCCCTGCTTCCCCTCCCCACAGACTTACCTGCTGGGGTGGTGGGAGGGGTGGGGCGGGGGACATGGTGGCAGTGCATGGTAGATCTTGGGTTGCTTTTAAATGCCAAAGGTGATCACCTACTTAAAAAGGTTGGAGACCACTGATCTAGATGAATGAATGTTTTAGCAAAGTAGAAACTGCATTTAAACCAAAAAGGTGACCACATAGTACTTGGTAATGAGATCAGTTGCATTAGATCGAATAGTCTTGAAGTCTTGTTAACTTCAAAGCATAAGGATTACATATGGTTCATTACAGCCCTGCTCATGTACTTTATGTTTCAATAGATATAACAATAAAAATAAACACTTTAAGCATTCTGCAGCAAACTGCCTGCATTACACGTTTTTTGTAAAGGAACTCACAAAGGATAAACTTTGTGCTGAAAGCAGGAAGACCTGGTAACAGGTTAAAGTCCCAATTAGCAATGCAATACAATCAAAGTAAGCAAGTACATTATTTGTTCTTCTACAAATACATTCAAAGTATTTGAACCATTGATTCAAGTGGATAATTCAACTATTCACTGTTAAATGACTAAGGAAATATTGTTAAAAGTTGAAGGATCAGTTAGGGTGTTCCTACAGAAGGAACCATAAATCCAGAGTTTATCTTTCTCTGTGGCTGCACTGTCTTATTTTTCTTCTGGTAAAGAAAGGGGCTTTTAAAATTTAATCTAGTGTACTTTTTAATATTTTTTTTGTTTAAGGAAGATATGATGCCTTTGGTGACTTGATGAGACCAGGATATGTCTAAGTAAAGTAAATGGATACAATAGCCTCGTTAGAAATTAATTCAACCTAAGTTTCTATTTTTTTCCAGTCATAGTTGCTGATCTTGGGAGTCACATGCACTGTTTACTTGCTATGCATGTTCTTTACTGGCTTTCTATTGTTACTATTAATGTGTTAGCTGTACCACTGTCATGCCTTAGGGTCCCATTGTGTACCTCTGCACAGCTATAGGGCCTCTTCTCCTTACCTGTGCTGGGGCAAAATTCTGTGGCTTGGTATTTCTCTGAGCAGGACTTGGATCCTAGCCCTTGGGTGCTAACCATACCTGTGTCAGCAGGTCCAGGTGGGATTAGGCCCTGCAGGCATTCCCCCTGAAGAGCCTGTGACAGCAGTTGACTGAAGTGACACAAGAATAACTTCTTCCAAACAAAACATTATTTTTTCTTCATTCCAAAGGTATAACACCCATGTGACTCATGCATTTTTCACACATGCGCGCACACATGCGGCACACACACACACACACACACATACACATACACATTTTTCTTGGAGTGGTTAGTCACATGTACCTTCCAGTGGTATGCAGTCACCTCATGCACTTGCACTTGAAAACCTCTTATTACTAGTATATGTATACCCTCCCTTTCTTGTACTTTGCAATGGTGACATAAAGGTGCTTTGCACCACCAGATCCTCTCACCTGCCTTCTGAATGGAAATAAGCACACTTTTGTCCTTCAAGGCATCTACACACATGTCCTGCAGTGAAGAGGGAGCCACTTTAGAGTCTAGCATTTCAAAATGGCATCAGGGGCACTTTAACTACATCTTATTTGATGAGCTTTAGTCAAGGTGTCCCTGCCACCATTTTGAAATGTGGGGACACATCAAGTTTCTTTTTAAAGTTAGACTTCTTAAATTATTCTTAGTGCTCGTTGGTGCCTTTTTTTTCCAAGTAGAAGATGTAGAATTCCTTGACTTTCTATTTGAGAGAAAGTTCATTCCTATTTTCTTCAGATGGTCTCTTCTAGATCACACAGCTTCAGCTATTGTGCTGCCTGTAACAGGATTATGCCTGCCAGTGACACTGTCTTTATTGTTTGGGACACAGCAACAAGGAGCATCCTTAAGTGGGAGATCCATAACTGGTGGGTCTATTAAAAAGAAACTTCCCACTTCTGCTTTGACCCTCAGACATCCATCCAGAAAGCAGGTATCTTTTTACTGCAGAAGACACCAAAAAACACCAGGTCGTCAGCATCCATTTCTATTATACCAGCAACAAATATGCCTGAGATGGCCAGTCCATTCTCAGCAACATTAACAGCAGCCCCATCCAAGTACTTGGATTGGCCTAGGACAGGTATCTAATCCCACTCTTCGTTAGCCAAGCATTCAGTACCACCTCTGCTCATGGTACTGGTAGACTTATGGCATGAACAGATTAACAAACTATGGCAGGTTGAAAGTGGGCAGGGGGAAGAAGTCTGATGGACATCAAATGTTCTGCAAGTTGTCATTATGTATCTTCCATTTACTGTGCCGTGGATATGGGCACATGGATCTGTAATGGAGGAATCTAACTTGTGGCAATTCCCCACGAATATTTTATTTCACTGTCCATATCCAAAGCCGGGGGATGCCAGGGTTGCTGCTACTTTCAGAGGCCACTCTTACATTGTCCCCCCTGCCCATATATCTTATTGGAACTAGAGTCTCCTGTATCAGTTTCATTGGCAATAGGACCTTTATCACCACTTCTGGAGTTAGCATCTCCACTAAGGTAAAGGTTAACCATTGCTCTAAACTAGGGGTGCAAAATAACCTTTTAAATTATAGTATATTTGCAGGATCTTCTTTAAACTTTATATATATATATATTTTAAGTAGAACAGTACATTCAAACTCCTATTCTCCTGTTTAAAGAGACTCTTTTTATAAGCCTGTTTTCAGGAATTTAAGCAAGCAAAAAGGTGAATGGATCTTTAGCATAATGTTTTATTATTCTCTGTTGGTGGATATGGAATGTGGCTAGAGGATGCCACAATGCATATGGAAATGTTGCATCCCTTCCTGATTATATTGCAGCAGTTATACTCTTAGCAGTTAAAGCAGCATGTTAGAGGTGGCAAGGCCCCTGTGAGACTGAACTAGGGACAGGCTGGAATGATATTTTGTGACATGGCATTCAACAAGCAGAAATACATGTTTTCATACCCATCTATATACACCATACACCATCATTTAATCTCCTCAGCAAGCATGACAAATGAGATATTGCTAAATAATTCAATGACTTCTTCATCTTGGTTCTATGGAAGGAAGAGGGATGCAGGGACAGTCACCAACATTAAAAATAAATTTCCTAGGAGGGAAAAGAATGCTGAAGGAAAAATGAACCATGCCAGAAGGCTCTGTCAAGACATTGAACCATAGGCAGGATGACAGAATTTAGGATAAAGGACACAGATACCTGTTCTGGAAAACATGGTTTAGAAGCTGTGATCATGTTTAAAAATGACTAGTTGGAAAATATTGGCTGATAAAGGAATAACAATACAGTCAGATGCCCAGGGCAGCTACCACAAATGGAAATGGAAACTTTTGGTTGCTGTTGGGCCAACAGCATGATTGTGTGGCTGCAGCTAAAGCATTTTTTTCTACCCTCTTCCCTAAGTCAGCACTTGGAGCAGCTGCCCCAGTCATACCATCCTAGTTATACCACTATCAATATTTAATTTGGAGAACTGCTTGGAAATGTGAGACTGGTAGACTTGATTTCATTAATGTGAACATAGAAGCTAGGGACAGACATTACACATAAATTGGTTTAAGTGATCAGAAACTGGTTTAAACCTGTAACAGAACAGATATTCAGTGCACATAAACCAACTTGAAAATGGCTGAAACTAGCTTGAGATAAACCTGGTTGAATGTAGTATCAGATTTTACTGATTTAGGTCAAACCAGTTTATGCAATGTCTGTTCCAGACCCCATCCTGGTTTAAGTTAAATCTGAGTCCTCCAGCATCCTGGCATGTTCTCGGGGCTGGGCAGGGCAGTCTGGTTCAGAGAGCTGGGCTCCCCCCCCGTCCCTAGTTGCAGCTCTGGCAGAGACTGCAAGTACAGTGGAGCCTGCCTGGCTTCCTCCTGCTCCGCGCCCCGCCCCCACAACTGCCTGCTGAAGCAGAGATTCCCCACCCCCACCCCACCTTAAACAGACACCTTTCAGCATTAGCTAGCAGACCACATGCTGGCTATGGCCCATGTTGTGGCAGATAGGACAAAGGCAGACAGCACAGTGTCAATATAGGGCTTTTTGGAGTTAATAGCTGGTAATGTCCCTCTGTTCCTTCCTTGGGAAAAGTTGTTTAAGAAGAGCTTGAACTAATGAGAGAGGCTGTTTTCTTAATTGACTGATAAACACTACATTGGGGTGATAAACACTGTGTTATCAGCTCCCTGGTGGCCTTCTCAGGAGGGAGGGGGGAACCCTTCCCTAATCAGAGCATCCTGCCAGGGTCTGGCCCTGCCCCTTCTCAGCTCAGTCCTGTGGAATGAGGGGAGGGATGCTCTAGTGCTCCTCAGCTTCTAGCCTGAGCCACTGAAGGCATGTGCCCACATTTCTGGAATGAAAAAGGAATGTCTGTCTACCTCCAAACCAGTTCAAGCTTTGCAGGTTAGACTAGCCTGTAAAGATTGAATCAATTCAGGCTCAGGCTTTTTGAATGTCTGTCCCTTGCCATAGAGATGGCTGGGAAGAGGCATACAATGGATTAATTAAGTGTAGATGACAGGAAATCCTGGGACATGCAGACCATATTATAAATAGTCTTGGGTAGTTTACAGAAAGAAGACCACAATCGTATGTGGCAAAGGGGACTCGTTAGAGTGCCTTGGTGCATTTCTACAATCAAACTAAAAGATGGATTGTGCCAATTTCCTGCTTCTAATGAAGTACATGTTCCAAACTGATTGCTAGGTCAGTTTGGACAGACATGAATTATCCCTGGGCCCATCAAAATATTTCTGGAAACTAATTTTTTATAAACTGTTTCAGAAAAGGTTAGACCCCTCCCAAATTCTCGCTGTTGCATACGAGCCCAACACTGCTTTCCCATTGGTTTGTTTATTTATTTATTTATGAAGGGTGATATACTATTTAGAAAAGCTGGATGTGTATAAGTCCATGGGGCCAGATTTGATGCACCTGAGGGGGCTGAGGGAATTGGCTGATGAGATTGCAGAGCCACTGGCCATTATCTTTGAAAACTCATGGCAACAAGGAGAGGTCCTAGATGACTGGAAAAGGGCAAACGTAGTGCCTGTATTTAAAAAAGGGAAAAAGGAGGATCCAGGGGACTACAGATCACTCAGGCTCACCTCAGTCTCTGGAAAAATCATGGAGCAGATCCTCAAGGAATCTATTTCTAACTACTTGGAGGAAAAGAAGGTGATTAGGAACACTCAGCATGGATTCACTAGGGGCAAGTCATGCCTGACCAACTTGATTGCCTTCTACAATGAGATTACTGGCTCTGTGGATGTGGGAAGACTAATGGATGTGATATGTCTTGATTTTTAGCAAGGTTTTTGATACGGTCTCCTACAACATTTTTGCAAGCAAGCTAAGGAAATACAGGACTGTAAGGTGGATAGAAAACTGGCTGGAGCATTGGGCTTCGAGGGTAGTAATCAATGGCTTGATGTCTAGTTAGCAGCCAGTATCAAGTAGAGTGCCCCAGGGGTCAGTCCTGGGGCTGGTTTTGTTCAGTGTCTTCATCAGTGACCTGGAAGATGGCATAGAGTGCACCCTCAGCAAGTTTGCAGATGACACCAAGCTGGAGGGAGTAGCAGATACACTGGAGGGTAGGGCTAGGACTCAGAGTGACCTAGACAAATTGGAGGACCAGGCCAAAAGGTATCTTATGAGGTTCAGCAAGGACAAGTGCAAAGTCTTGAACTTAGGACAGAACAATCCCATGTGCCAGTACAGGCTGGGGGCTGACTGGCTGGGCAACAGCTCTGCAGAAAAGGACCTGGGGGTTACAGTGGGCAATAAGATGAATATGAGGCAATAGTGTGCCCTTGTTGCAAAGAAGGCTAATGGCATACTGGGCTGCATTGGTAGGCATGTTGCCATCAAGTCAAGGAAAGTGATTATTCCCCTCTGTTCAGAACTGGTGAGGCCACACCTGGAATACTGTGTTCATTTCTGGGGCCCCCACTACAAAACAGATGTGGACAAATTGGAGAGAGTCCAGTGGAGGAAAACAAAAATGGTGAGGGGGTTGGGACACATGACTTATGAGGAGAGGCTGAGGGATTGTGCTTACTTAGCCCACAGAAGAGAAGACTGAGCGGGGATTTAATAGCAGCCTTCAACTACTTGAAGTAAGGTTCAAAAGATGATGGAGTTTGAACTGTTTTCAGTGATGGCAGATGACAGAACAAGGAGCAATGGTCTCAAATTGCAATAAGGGAAGTTTAGGTTAGATATTAGGAACAATTTTCTCACTAGGAGGGTAGTAAAATACTGGAACAGGTTACCCAGAGAGGCTGTGGACTCTCCATCCGTGAAGATTTTTAAGACCCAGCTAGACAAAGCTTTGGCTGGGATGTTCTAGTTGGGGATGGTCCTGCTTTGACCGGGGGTTGACTGGATGACCTCCTGAGGTCCCTTACAACCCTAACTTTCTATGAGAACATGTTGATGGCAGAATGGGTCAGCAAAATATTTCATGAAAAAATGTAACAGGTACTACTGGTCACCAAAACCCTCAAGAAGTATCTTTGAAGAAAGATGTTGAACAACTTATAAAACAGATAAGCGTACTGGAGATGTATGTTCCATAATAACTCCTACAGCAAGCAATTTTCATATTTTCTGATAACGAAAAATGCATTTCTAGATCATATTTTAAAGTATTGCATTGGTGCAGAACCATTATCATTATCCTGGTTCTTTCCTGAAGTTTCAAAAGTTGATTTTTTCCCCTAGTGAATAGACAGGAACAGGGATGTGATACATAACTCTCTCTTTCATATCACCTCTTTCTGCCCTGCTCATCTTTACATTGAAGGCTGGCTCTGTAATTTTGATCTTTTTCTATTGTTGAAGATAGACTCTCCCTCTAAGAGAGTGAATTTTGAGTCAAGCTATAATGATCTGTGACTCAGAAGAAAGTCTGCAATTGAGAAAGGTTGAAAATTACTCAGAATGTTACGTCTTGCAACTTCATTGAGCTGTGAGATGCTTCTTTACATTTCAAGATTCATGATCTTTGTGACATTTTGCAGTTTTGAGGGGTGACCTACTGTTTTGTAATCCTTTGGTCCTAGCTGGAAGTATACCTGATTGCTCATTAAAAAGCTGTGTGGTAGGCTTGTCTGAGGAGATTGCAAACACTTGGAGTAAGTCGGTTGAGTTTCTGCCTTGCCTGAACAAACTCTATGCTCATTTGACCTGACCATACCTCTTTTTAAGGGAAAATAAAAGGCCATTTACAGTGCATACTTCCAAGAACTTTCTAGATATTTACTTTTATTGGCACTTTTATTGACTAATTAAATATCTACATAGAACACTCTCATAATAACCTCTCAGTTTGTACAATTATACAAAAACCAAGGGGGATAGAAGTGACTGTAACAAGTATAAAGGTATCTTCCTGTTGGACATTTTTGGAAAAGTTGTCACTCGTATTTCATAGATTTCATAGATTTCATAGACATTAGGGCTGGAAGGGACCTCGGGAGATCATCGAGTCCAGCCCCCTGCCCAAAGGGCAGGAAGTCAGCTGGGGTCATAGGATCCCAGCAAGATAAGCATCCAATTTACTCTTGAAGGTGTTCAATGTAGGTGCTTGAACCACCTCCGCTGGCAGACTGTTCCAGACCTTGGGGGCTTGGAAAGTAAAGAAACTCTTCCTTATGTCCAGCCTGAAACGGTCTCGCAGGAGTTTGTGACCGTTCGACCTCATCATCCCTTGGGGCGCTCTGGTGAACAGACATTCCCCCAGATCCTGGTGGTCACCCCGATAAACTTAATAGGTGGCCATCAGATCACCCCTGAGCCTGCGCTTTTCCAGGCTAAAGAGTCCCATGGCTCTCAGCCTGTCATCGTAAGATCTGTTTTCCTGACCTCTGATCATGCGCGTGGCTCTCCTCTGGACTCTCTCAAGCTTCTCCACATCCTTTTTGAATTGTGGAGCCCAAAACTGGACACAGTACTCCAGCTGCGGCCTCACCAAGGCCGAGTACAAGGGGAGAACGACATCCCGGGATTTGCTCGAGAAGCATCTATGGATGCAAGCCAGCATTTTGGTCGCTTTACTAGCCGCAGCATCGCATTGCAGGCTCATGTTCATCTTGTGGTCAATGATGACCCCCAAGTCTTTTTCTTCTGTAGTGCTAACCAATGTAGCACTGCCGAGCCTATAAGGGTGCTGCAGGTTTTTCCTCCCAAGGTGGAGAACCTTGCATTTTTCGGTGTTAAACACCATGAGGTTCTCGTCTGCCCATTTGCTGAGCTTGTCCAGGTCAGCCTGGATCACCCGCCTATCTTCTGGTGTGGATGCTTTGTCCCAAAGTTTGGTGTCATCGGCGAACTTGGCCAGTCCACTCCTAACTCCAATGTCCACATCGTTAATGAAGATGTTGAACAGTATGGGTCCCAGGACAGAGCCTTGAGGGACCCCACTGGTCACAGGGCACCACAATGAGTGACTGCCATCAATCACAACCCTCTGGGTCCAACCACGAAGCCAATTTCCCAGCCAGCAGATCGTGGTGGAGCCAAGGCCACAACCGGCCAGTTTGGCCAAGAGGTGATCATGGGATACCAGATCAAAAGCTTTTTTGAAGTCAAGATATATGACATCAACCTCTTCTCCCTTGTCCAGGTGATAGGTCACCTGGTCATAGAAGGAAATGAGATTGGTCAAACAAGACCTACCCGCAACAAACCCGTGCTGGCTGTCCCTTAGAATGTTAGCCTGGGCCAGTCCCTCAAGGATATCCTCCTTAATAAACTTTTCTAAGATCTTCCCCAGGATAGAAGTCAGGCTAATGGGCCTGTAGTTAGCCGGATCCACTCTCCTCCCTTTCTTGAAGATCGGCACCACATTGGCCTTCTTCCAGTCTTCGGGCACTACACCAGAGCACCAGGAGTTTTCAAAGATCCGTGCCAGGGGCTGGGCTATGACACTCACCAGTTCCTTGAGTACCCTGGGGTGCAGGTTGTCAGGGCCTGCTGACTTGAAGGTATCCAGCTTCTCAAGGTGTTCCTTCACGAGGTCAGCATTGATGGAGGGTAGGGGATTCCCCTCACCCAGATTTCCCTGTCCCATAGCAGGCATGGGCATCCCATATTAAGTTTCCTAGCCTGCAATGTCTAGGTGAAAGAGCATATCCTGCAAATCAATGTAGTTTTTGCTCATGACAATCCACCATTGATATGATATTTTTGGTCAAGCAACTACAAGAGAAACATAGAGAAAAACGAATACCACGCTATGTAGCCTTTATTGATTTGACCAAGTCATTTGATACAGTCAATAGAGAGGGTCTTTGTAATGCTCTGAAAAAACTGGATCGTCTTCCCAAACTACTGAACATCATTCACCCATTACATCAAGGTATGAAGGCAACTTTAGTGTATGGAAATAGTCAATAGCAATGGGGTCAAACAGGGATGTGTCTTAGCCCCCATGCTTTTTAGCATCTGGTTTTCGTTCCTGTTTCATGCATACCAGGACAACAATGATGGCATTTTTCTTTGAACAAGACTAGATGGAGGCCTGTTGAATATTGCAAGGTTTAGAGCAAAAACCAAAGTGAAAGAATTGGTTCTGAGAGATTTCCTGTTTGCACAGATGATGCAGTCTTGGTTGCCAACAGTGAATCTTCCCTGCAAAAACTCTTAGGCAGATTTTCTGAGTCATGCAAGAGCTTCAGGTTAACAGCTAGCCTCAGGAAGATTGTGATCATGTACCAAGGGGTGGAAGAACCCATACCTGACAACACTTTGGAGGGCAAATCTTTTGGTGTTGTCAGCAGCTTTTGTTACTTGGTTTCTGTGATCAGCAGAAATCTTGACCTTCAGACTGAACTAACTAACAGAATTGGACAAGCAGCTAAAAATTTTGGACTATTACAGAAAGATGCATGAAACTGTCAACTAAGGTTAAGCTGTGAATTTACAAGACTTGCATGCTGTCAACCCTGCTTTATGGTAGAGAAATACTGAATAAATATACCAAGCACATCAAGATACTGAACAGCTTCCCTATGAGATACCTGCGCAAGATCCTGAAAATGAACTGGGAAGACAAAATACCAAACACAGAGATGTTGAAGAGTGCAGGACGGACATGCTTGGAAACCTCTATCAAGATCAGGAGCTTGTGGTGGCTTGGCCATGTCAGGAGAATGGGAGGAGATCATATCCCCAAGAATATTTTGTACAGTGAGATTCGAGAAAGCTCCAAAAACCCATAACATGTGCAATGTCATACTAAGCCATTCAACATCAGTGTAGAAATCTGGCAGGAGCACGTAGAATCCCATCTGACCTGGAGGGAACATCTGGCACTGGGTGCAGCACAACATGAAACTGCTTTGATCCAGAGATGGAAGCAAAGTGAGAAAGAAGAAAGCAACGTGTTGTAAACTTAGACTTCCACTTCTGGTCAAAGAATGTCTGTAAGGGGACAAACTTGTGAAACCCAGACTGCACTCCTGGATTACAGTCTAGCCATGGAAGAAAACAGCTTTGTTAATCAAATTGTGAGATGTGGAGCTCCAATTAAATTTATATATTCAGAATCTTTTTTAACCAAAGTTGAAAAGGTCACAGAACTCTTACCTTCCCCAGTAGAAATCCAGTTCCTAAAGAATTAAACCCTTTTAATCCCACACTTTACCTCGTCACCTACTGCTTTTTCTCTCTCTCCCAACTGCTGCTTGAAGCCTGTTGGCCACCATCCAAAATGGGATAGAACCGAAGATGAACTTTGCTTTCTCTGTGCCACACAAAAGTCCCCACTGTGCTGAGGTGCGTAGTCACCTTTGGCATGAGTTACAGGATTATATATTTTCTTCTTATGATTATAAATCAGGTTTTCAGGTATTTTACCATGACTGCTTAGTCTGAGCCATTCATTGATTCCTAAACAGTGACAGACACTGGGTGGGGGCAAATAGAACATCTGAACCATTATAAAGGGTAATGGGATTTGAAGCATTTTTTTAAAAAATGGAGTGGTTTGGCCATGGACAGACTGACCCTACCATGCTTCTCCACCAGTGCTTCAAAAGTGCTGTAACCACATGCAGAGGCAGCACTACCTAGCCAGGGAGCATAATAGGCCATTGCTCCATCCTGCAGCTCTACTTCCCAGCTCGACAGGGAGTGCGGGTGGGAGTGAAGGGAAGTGAAGAGTCAGCGAGCATTCCCAGTGCATCCTACTGATTCCTAGTACCTTGGGTCTTCTGTTTTCAACATGGGGGGTACTCAAGCACACAGGAGAGTTCTGCCTGCCAAAGAAGGCACAGACAGAAGTAACAAATTTTGCCTAATCTGTCCCCTGAAAGCACTCTACAGCTGTGACTGAACAGAAGTACATGGCTGCAGAGCACTTTACAAGGGCCCGATCCTGCAACAATCTGAAACCAAAATGGAGCACCTTCATTAACGTCTGTCAGTGCATGCTGGGAGCAGGCTGGGCTGATGTAGCTCAACTGTGCTCCTTGTGCTGTCTTCAGAAGGGGGTTGGGGGGAGGCAAGGGAGAGGAGGGAGTTCAGTCTGGGACTTTTTCAGCTGGTGCTGGAGGGTGGGGTGGGTGGATTGGAGCCCTCCCACAAGGGAGGTGGGGGGACTCCAATCCACACATCCTACCCACCAGTGCCAGCTGAAAACTCCCCAGACTGAATTCCCACCTCTCCCATTCTGAAGACAGAGCTGGGGCTGGGAGAGGGCAGGGGCAGGGCTGGGGGAGAGTGGCTGCAGACTTGCAGCTGCTCCAAATTGCAGCTAAATCCCCCAAACCCCAGGACCCAACAGTGAAGGTCTGTTGGGTCCGGGGGACTGCTGTAACTCAGTGCTATGAGTTACAGTGTGGAGCTGCATTTCTGTCTGCAACTTCTGACAATGTGCCTCAACCCTCTGTAGACCATGTGCATGGAGTACTCCAAAATGAAATGGTACAAAATTGTACCTGCTTCCTTTGGCTTGCATTTGACATTCTTTGGTCATTTTTAGAGCATTTTATCAGGTATGTTATATTGTCTCCTTGCCTTTTGAGATGTTTCAGAGGCATTTGGAATGTTTCCGATTGTTACATCTGTCCACAGCCTCAGTACCACTGAAGTGGTAATTGCTTGGTGTGATCTCTTTTCTTCTGTCTGCTGAGGATGGTCAGTGTGGGCACTTTAACACATGCTCTGGGGTGGGGGGGAGGCAACACTTTAATTGGAGCGACTCCACAGACATTTTTAAGCATGGGAGCACTGACACGAGAGATGCAGGAGGCTGTAAATCTAGTCTGGAATCCCAGTGTGTTGGAGCCACCTCTGTGCTTGACCACCCTGAGGTCCCCCACACATTTTGCTACACTGCTGTGAACTCTTCCTATTATAGGTGGTAAAACATCATCAATTATACTGTCCAGTTAATTTTTAAAGGCTGTTTAAGAAATTATTCCTATAAGAATCTGTCAACTATGAGACATGCTAATGGATTCAAAAGTTTGATTTCTATTTATTAAATTTTTTTAACCTTAATAGACCTTTTGCAGTATTATTTTGTGGTGTTATTTTACAATGACAGCTATATTTAAAACATATTACTACTATGGACTCACTGAGTTAATGTTTAAGAAAATAGGCAACATTATAAGCCAGCTCGATCTGATGAAAGTACAAAGGTAGCATCTCACCTCCAAGTATTAGTTTGTTTGTTTGTAGAATTCAGGTTTTTTTGAGGTGACTTGGGCTAGAGCTAACTTCCTTAGTTGTTCACTCCATGTTTGTAGAATATCATGGAAACAATTAATTAATGAAATTCTGGCTTAAACTGCCTTTTTCTGACACCTTGAAGATCCACTCTTCACTGCCTGAGCACACAGACTGTAGTTCAAGTTAAACATTAAACTTCTGGAGTTTCTAAATGTATTTGTTATATTATGAGACACAAAAGCCCTTTGGTGATAGGTTTTATTGGACCAACTATATAGTCTTATTGGCTATTCTCCTTATACAAGGAGAAAAAGTCTTTTGAAACTGATGCAACTCATATATCTAAGGATGTGACAGATCCATAGTTCTGATTTATTCAAACATGAAATAAAAGTGCATTGGGCACCAACGACAAATGGAAGAAAGTAATCCAGCAGTCTGAAGAGATCCTTCCATTGGAGTGTTTAACTACAGTATAACCTCATAAATCCGGTTATAAAAAATCTGGAATTACTGAAAATCTGGCACTTTTTAAACTACGTTCCATTGGGAAGTAGCAACGGCCATACCCAGAGCAGCAGAGGGGGAAGCTTGCATGCAGCAGCTGCCACCACCATCCACCACCCTGTGTCGCTGCTTCGCATGTGGCTGCTGCTCTGGGACTGGCTGCCACTACCCACCCCCCGCTACTCTGGGGCCAGCCACCACTCCAGTTTAAAAAATTTGGACTTTTCCCATTCTTGGCAGATGTTCAGTCCTGAGCATGCAAGATTAATGAAGTTATACTGTATTAGGAATACAGGATAAAATTGTCAGAGGCACTCCTGTAATTCAGAAGTCAAAGTCCCACTTTCAAAAGTGACTTGGGCATTTAGGCTCCTAATTAGGTTCCATTGATTTTCAGTGTCATTTTCAGGCCCCTGTGAAACATCTACCCATGATCCATTCATCTTTCCATCTTTGGTTTTTGTCTCTAGTTTTACTGTTCATTTCACCCACGCTCCCCAAATTAGATTGCATGAATTGGTTACCACTGGTCTAACCAACCTACAGCATACTTCCCACAAGTGCCACAGAGGCATGGACAGCCTCTGTGTGCAGCTTGAGGAGGGTCAGCAAGGGGGCAGACAGAATAGCAGCAAATAAGGCAGGAAGCAGAAAGCAGAAGGGAGCACAGGGCGGGAAGTAGAAAGAAGACCAGCAGATCAGGCAGGGAAAAGAGATCAGATGAGTGTAAGGCTAATATATGGCACACTTGCTGAAAAAGTTTGCCCTCCTCCCACTGGTCTAGAATCCCAATCTGTCCAGCTTATTCTGTCTGTGTATACTTTTTGCTTACCCTTTGTTTCAAACCCAGTTTCACACTCAATATAAGGCAAATGTAAGCAACATTGCTGTGAAGCCCTTGACTGGAGAAGCACCTCCAGCATTGTCTTTACAGAGTAATACTGTATGGATACGAAAGGCTCAGTACATTCAGGCTGTGTCTACATAGCCAATTTACATAAGTGCCATAGTGATCAGCAAAATGGTCTATTTTCCCAGTATCCTGTCTTTGACAGGGCAAGGAGTAAATGCTGTAGAAGGGGAGTGTGTGTCCAGGACATGTCCAGGCATCTATCCCCTGGCTTCAACTATCATTCATTTCCGAAGCTCAGCGGATACACCCCTAACTGTTCTCTTTAATAGGTCTCAGTGGAGCTGTCCTCCATGAATTTGGCTAATGCCTTTTTCCAGAGGTATAGCATACAGAAAATGTGCCCTGGGCAGCTGTCTCTCACCTTCCTCTCTACCCAGCTTGTCCCTTGCAGGTTCAATAACAGCAGAGACCCAGGCAGTGCAAGGGGATTCTGGGAATCTTAGTTCTCTGGCCTAGTAGTGAAGTTTGCTTGGGGAGGAGGCAACACTCCATGTTACGCTACTGCCCTTTTCTTGAACCTGGTTACACTTTCTCTCTCTGGAAACTTCTTGTAGCATTGGCTCCACAAGTTAACTATGCACTATGTGCAAAATACTCTCCCTTGCTTGTTTTAAGCCAGTGTCATAGTGCTTAGGGTTGGAAGGGACCTAAACTGATCATAAGGTCTGACCCCCTGCCCCAGGCAGGAATGGGTGCTGGGGGCCAAATATCTGTCCAGCCTCCTCTTGAAGACCCCCAAGGCAGGAGAGAGTACCACCTCTGTTGGGAGCCCATTCCAGAGCCTGGCAGCCCTGACTGTAAAGTAATGTCTCCTGATGTCCAGCCTGAACCTTCTAACAATTTGTGACCGTTATTCCTAGTGACCTCAGGTGGTGCCCAGGGGAACAGAGCCTCCCCCAGTTTTCGCTGTTCCCCCCTGGTGAGTTTGTAAATGGCCACCAGATCTCCTCTCAGCCTTCTCTTGTGGAGGCTGAATAGGTTCAGGCCCTTTAGCCTCTCTTTGTGGGGCGTGCCCCACTGCCCCTTGACTATGTGAATGGCCCTCCTCTGGATCCTCTCAATGCTAGCCACATCCCTCTTGAAGTGCGGTGCCCAGAACTGGACGCAGTACTCCAACTGTGGCCTCCCCAATGCTGCATAGAGGGGAAGGATCACCTCCCTGGACCTGCTTGTGATGCATCTGTAGATGCATGACAACGTGCAGTTAACCTTACTGACCTCTTCCTTGCATTGTCGGCTCATGTTCATCCTGGAGTCAACAATGACTCCAAGATCCCTTTCTGCCTCCGTGTTGACAAGAAGCGTGTTCCCCAGCCTATAGGTGTGTTGCTGGTTCCTTCTCCCTAGATGCAGCACCTTGCACTTGTCTGTATTGAACTCCATCCTATTCTCATCCGCCCACCCTTGTAACCTGTCTAGATCTAGCTGGATTCTGTCCCTCCACTCCAGCGTGCCCACCTCACTCCACAGCTTGATGTCATCAGTGAATTTGGACAGTGTGCATTCCACACCCACATCCAGATTTTTGATAAAGATGTTGAACAGTACAGGCCCCAGCACCAAGCCCTGGGGGACTCCACTGCCCACATCCCTCCAGGTTGAAAATGACCCGTCCACCATCACTCTATAGGTGTGACCATTGAGCCAGTTTGCCACCCATCTGACTATGCGGTCATCAGTGCCGCGGTCACCAAGTTTTTTTAAGCAAATGTGGTGAGAAACCATGTCAAAGGCCTCCTTAAAGTCCAGGAAGCTGACATCCACTCCAACAACTTCATCCAGTGACTTTGTGACCTGATCATAAAAAGAAACCAGGTTAGCCAGGCAGGACCTGCCCTCAATGAACCCATGCTGGTTGCCCCTGAGCATTACCTTCCCTGCTGGGCCCTTGCAGATGTGTTCCTTGATCATTTTCTCAAAGGTCTTCCCAAGGACCAAGGTAAGACTGACTGGCCTATAATTGCCAGAGTCCTCCTTTCTCCCCTTTTTGTAAGTGGGGACCACATTGGCCTTTGCCCAATCCTCTGGTACCTGGCCAATGTCCCACGAGCACTCATAGAGTCATGCCAGGGGCCCCGTTATGACCCCTGCCAATTCCCTCAGCACCCTCAGGTGAAGAACATCTGGACCTACTGATTTAGATATGTCCAGCCCCTCCAAAAGTTCCCTAAGCAGGTCATCCCTGACCCTAGGCATGGCGGTGCATCCGCAGTTCTAGTGGGGGAAATGTCTCTGTTCAAGAATATGGAGGTAAAGAATTTGTTAGAGGTCAGCTTTTTCATTTGCTACAATCACCAGGTTGCCAAGCCTATCCTGTAGGGGCCCCACATTACCCGGTACCTTCTTCTTACCTTCTACGTATTTGAAAAAGGACTTTTTATTATCCTTAATTCTGGTTGCTAGCCCTAGCTCCATCTCTGCCTTGGCCTTCCTAACAGCCTCCCTGCAGTCCTGAGCAATGGAGGTGTAATCCTCCTTGGTGATAGCCCCTTGCTTCCACTGTTTGTACACCTCCTATTAATTACAATGGGTGCCCCTAGTTTTTGTATTTTGAGAGGTGATGAATAACAGTTCCCTGTTCACTTTATGCATCATAATCTTATAAATTTTCATTATATTCCTCCAACACTTCCTTTCCAAAATAAAGAGTCCTGCCTTTTTCTAGTCGCTCCTGGTATTGCAGCTGCTCCATACCCCTGATCTTCTTTGTTGCCTTCTGTAACTTCTAATGCCACTTCATTCTTGTGCAGATTCACAGACCAGAACTGCATGCAGTATTCAAGATGTTGCCATACCATGTATTTATGCAGTGGCATAATGAGGTTTTTCATTTTGTTTTCAATTCCACTCTTAATGATGTTCAACATTTTATTGGCCTTTTTGGGTCGCCTCTGAATAATGAGCCAATTTTTTGAGAGAACTATCTAAAACTGACTCCAAGATCCCTTTCCTGAGTTGTAACAGCTAGTACAGAGCCCAGTGTAGCAAACACATAATTGAGGTTACTTTTTCCCAATGTACATTACTTTGCATTTCTCAACATTGAAGCTCGCCTGACACTTTTTTGCCTACTTTCTTAGTTTTGCAAGTTCTTTCTACAGCTCCTCGCTGTCAGTTTGGGACTGAACTTCCCAAAATAATTCAGTATCATTTGGAAATCTTGGTATTTCCCTGCTCATTTTTCCCCTCAGGTTATTTATGAAAATGGTGAGCAAAAACAGAGCCAGCACAGATCCCTTTTATTCTGAAAAGTGACCATTTAGCTCTGCTCTGTTTCCTATCTTTTAAACAGCTTATGATCCATGAGGAGACTTTCCCATCAATTCTGTGAAAACTCTATTTTGCTACCTCTTTGGCGAGGGACCTTGCAGAAGTTTTTTGAAAATTCAAATATAGTATATCAGTGGCATAACTAAAGTGAGGCAAATGGGGCAACTTCCCCAGGCACTGACTTGGGCGATAAGACCAGTACAGAGTTGGTACTGTATCCAACAGAGTTGGATTGCTGGGTCATGGGATCTCATCCTTCATGAACTGCTGCGAAATGTTCCCCTTGAGGATAGGGCAGGAAACAAATAAAAAAAAAATAAAAAAAATCAATAAATACACCTTGCACCATAAGGATAACACTTAGAGCTGCAGTCAGGTCAGGGTGTTATTGTGTCCTGTTTCTGTACCTGCAGCAAACAATGATGAAATAGAAATAAGCTCAAAGATCCCTATGCCAAGCAGAGTTTTATTCTCCAAAGGGCCAAATGCCAGAGAAATCCTCTCAGGAACTTTGCTGGCACCCTATAAGGTGCACAGGAGATGCTCAAAGCCTGTGATGGCAGGGCTTTAGGAAGTTTCCCAAGGTAGATAAAATCTCAGAAACTCACCGGCAATATCCATGCTTCCATTCTCCCTGCTCAATGAAGGGAGAAGGAATGAAGTTTAGGACCAAGCACACATATTTTTTCACCTCTTCTTTGTCAGAATTGTATCTAAGCAGTGCAACTACTCATCCTCTCCCTATACAGCTTACCTTCAAAACACATGCCACATGTGCCTGGGAACTTCCCTTTAAAAAGTCTCCTTGTGTTGTTTAAATAACATTTCACCAAAGAGGCACTAGTTCTTTTTCCAGAGAAAATTGAAGGCAAAATCTCTAATGTTGAGATTTGTGGTTTTGTTGAACAAAAAGTAAACACAGAGGTCAAAAGCCTGATTCCACTGATGTCATTGGCAAATCTCCCACTCGATTCAGCTTATATAGAGGATACAAAGCCTGGCAATGATTGCCTGTTGTAGATAGTGAAAAATTTAGCTTTCTGGATCCCTATTACTACTGTAGTATTCAGCTTTAATAAATCCTTTACCTTGAATAATATACAGCACAATGAGCTCCCTCTGTTGGTTAAGCTGTAGAACAGTTTCTGTTGTAGAGCAAGTAGTTCCAAAACATTTGATCCAAAATTTCAGAAGCATTTGCAGGTGTTTTAAAACAGTTTCTGTTTTTAACAGGGGAAGTTACACTTCTCTAGATACCTTCCTCACAGTTAAGCCTTTCAAAAGTCACTTCAATACACTTTAACCAAGGCTTATGAACCATTCCTAGCTTCCTTCTGAATTAAATACCATTCATATTTCAAGATGCATAATGTATCTTTAACAGCTTATTTTTTCTAACATATCAGATTTGTTAAAGAAGGTACCTTTATTACAATCTAGCAAATTTGGTTTCAAGAGCTGCTGGCAGTGTTCTCAGTCTTTACCTCTAAAAGCTCATGCTTCAGAGGATAAGCATGTAGAATATGGGGTATACTCAGTTGTCCAGAGGCAGAGAGGACTCTGCTGTGCCTTATCAACCAGAGATGATCATCATAAACTTTCTTCTTCTGATCCATGGAAGAAATCTCAGAAGCAGCAAATTTTAGGAAGAATTTCAATATATTTTGAAGCAAGCTATTTGATGCCATGTGATGGATATTTCCTCAGGGAAGAGTCTTCTACTATATTGAAAACCTGGGGACACTAGCTGCCCAAAATTTCATGTGGACTGGAAAATTTCAGTTTAACAGGTCATTGTTTTCCCTCTACCTCCACAATAACTTGTCCACCTTCTTTGACCTGTGGCCAAGCACAGACCAGATGCTTCCATCCTTTTCTTTACTTTAATGGATGAAGAACCACAGCTCTTAAAGTGGAGATAAAACAAGGTGTGGTCCTTTCCAGTTCTGGGGGTGAAGCCCTTGTTTGTGTCGGCCCTTCTCCCCTCTCTGCCTCCTCCCCTGGAATGATGCCTGGTTTGTTCTCCTCCCAAGGACATCACAAATACCTTGGTACTCAGGACTACTTGTGAACATACTTGTGTCACCATCTTTGCCCCAAGGACTACTGCTGCTGGAGTGGTTTAGAGTGCACTTCCCTTCTAAAGTGGGAGTGTAAAATAGCCTGCTGATAGTATGCTTTTGTCTTTGTCACACACACACACACACACACACACACACACACACACACACAGAGATCTACTGAAAGAGTGATATGATACCACCAGGGAGAGCTGGAGGGAAGGATGGATGGATCATTGAGTCTGACCCCTGCCCTGGGCAGGAAAGATCCCTGGGGTTAGATGACCCCAGCCAGGTGCATGTCTAGCCTCCTTTTAAAGACCCCCAAGGTAGGGGAGAGCACCACCTCCCTTGGAAGCCCATTCCAGATTCTGGCCACCCTTACCATAAAGAAGTTCTTCCTGATGTCTAACCTAAATCTGCTCTCTGTCAGATTGTGGCTGTTGTTCCTAGTTACTCCAAGGGGTGGCCTGGTAAACAGAGCATCTTCTACTCCTTGCTGCCCCCCTGATGAATTTGTAGGCGGCCACAAGATCACCTCTCAGCCTTGTCTTGTGGAGGCTAAACAGATCCAGGGCCCACAATCTGTCCTCATAGGGCCTTACCTGCAGGCCCCTAATCATATAAGTGGCCCTCCCCTGAACCCTCTCAAGGTTGTCCACATTCCTTTTGAAGTGTGGTGCCCAAAACTGGACGCAGGACTCCAGCTGTGGTATCACCAGTGCGGAGTACAGTGGGAGTATCACTTCCTCAGTTTTACATGAGATGCAATGGTTAATGCATGCCAGTGTGCTGTTTGCCTCGCTGGCCACAGCATTGCACTGCCAGCTCATGTTCATGCAATGGTCAGTCACTACCCCTAGGTCCTTTTCGGTTGTGGTGCAAGTCAAATTGTCACCACCGAGCCTGTAGGCATGCTGGGGATTGTTTGTCCCCAGATGGAGCACCTTACACATCTGAGTGTTGAACTTCATCTGGTTCTGGTTTGCCCAGCTCTCCAGCCTGTCCAGGTCTACTTGTACCTGCAACCTATCTTCTGGCATGACCATGCTCCCCCATAACTTGGTCTCGTCTACAAACTTGGCCAACAAGCTTTTCAACCCCAGATCCAAATCATTGATAAAAATGTTGAAAAGCACAGACCCCTGAGGGACTCCACTGGCCACTTCTCACCAGGATGACACAGATCTGTTCATGAGAACTCTCTGGGCTCTGCCCTGTAGCCAGTTTTCCACCCACTGAACTGTTGAGCAGTTAAGTCCACAGTCTTCCAATTTTTTCACAAGGATATTGTGGGATACAAGATCAAAAGCCTTTTGGGAGTCTAGGTACATAATGTCAACCTTCTCTCCCATGTCCAGGTGGTAAGACAAGACCTACCCTGCAACAAAGCCATTCTGGCTGTCATTCAGAATCTTACTCTCAACAAGCGCATAGATTCTGTAATGAGTTTTTCCAGGATTTTCCCTGGGAAGGAGGTTAGGCTGATTGACCTGTAGTTGCCTGGGTCTTCCCTCTTCCCCTTCTTGAAGATGGGCAAAATGTTGGCCCTGTTCCAATCCTCAGGGATCTCCCATGTGCCACAATTTCTGAAAGAGTTTTGCCAGAGGTTCCACAATGACCTCAGCCAGCTCCATCAGCACTTTCAGGTGACGTCCATCTGGTCTGCTGACTTATAAATGTCTAACTTTTCTAGTTGGTTTTGCACCAGCTTAGCATCCACAGTGAGAAGGCTATCATTTCCACCACGCCCCCTGTGATCCTTATCCTGCTCGTCTTTCCCTTTGGTCCGATTAAATACTGAAGGAAAGTGGACATGATAAAGTGCAGTTAGCTTTACACATACACACGCACACACCCAAAGGTATACTCAAAGAGTGATACCACCAAGCTACTTCCCAGTCCCACTGTAGAATGGAAGTGCACTCTATATGTGTGTGCGTGATCAATGTTTAAATGAATGCTCATCTCAACCTTGAAAAATCATTCTGAGAACCCCAGAGTCAAGCCAGGCTCATCCTTACTCATGTATCTCCCTCAAGTCATCTGCAAATTGGCCAGTCCATTTTCTTTTGCTGGCTTTGCTTGGGTGTAACTGATTAAATCAGAGTAAACATTTCTGTTGATGATGCATGTGGATAACTAGGACTCTCAGATTAACAGGAGGAAAAAGAGCAAGAAATGATCATTCTAAACAGTAATGGCCCCAGGCTTGAAAGCTGGAGAGAGCTGACATCCTATTTTTAATAGCTATTTCTCAAAGTACAACCACGTTTTCAGCTGGTCAAGAAAGAGCACATGAGCTGGATGGGGGTGGGATTTTCTTAACTTTTGCTCTGGCTGTTGGTGCAAGGGGGAGCCAATGACAGGTATCCAAGAACAGAAGCTGCATCTCTATTGGCAGTTGGGCTCACTCAGGACTGTGATACTCCACCAGGTACATTTTTCCCCAAAGGATTCTGTTCTCTCCTCTGCCCATTTGAGAGCTCTCTCGCTCTCTTATTCTTTCTCTCAGTCCTTTCACCCACACCCTGGTGATTGAACTCATAGAATCTTAGGGTTGCCCTTGAGGCCAAGGGTCCGACACCCTGCACCCACAGAGGAATGTTGCTTCTAAATCATCCCTGACTAATGTTTATCCAGCCTCCTCTAAGACCTCCAGTGAAGGAAATTTGGCAACCTCCTTAGGCAGTCGCTTCCCCTGTCTCACTATTTGAACAATAACGAAGTTGTTCCTGAAATTTAATCTAAATCTACTTTGCTGCAATTTAAAGTCATTGCTTTGCATCCTGCTCTCTTTAAACAAGGGGGAACAGTGTTCCCCCTCTATGGCAGCCTTTTAAATATTTGAAGACTGATACCACATGCTCTCCCCTCCTTAATCACCTTTTCTCTAAGCCAGGGGTATCGAAGTTACAGCACAAGGAGCCCCAACATATGGGTCCTAGTGCTGCCCCTGGATCTGGAGTTGACCCACACAGTGCACACTGAACTGGTTCCACACATAGGCCTCAGAAACTGCGCCACATGCAGCATCTGCTCCAACCACTCCAGGACCCACGCTGCATGCAGTGCCTCCCCCTGGCCACTGCAGAAAAGGTGTGATATGTGCTATGTGTGAGTCCTAGACCGGCTGGATTGGACACTGTATGCAGCATGTCCCTGGACTGGGCTAGGGCATGCTCTGCAGGTAGTGTAGATCCTGAACCAACCAGAACTAGCACCATGTGCTGGATCTGACATGGGTTGGGAGTGGGGGAGGGAGGGTCAGGTCTGTGGTTCTGATCCAGGCTGTGGACTGGCCTCACACCATTCATCTGGCCCATGGACAACCCCAAACCACTAGCTTGCAAAGCGAAAGGAGTTTGACACCTCTGCTGTAAACTAAACACTTTTAGTTCTCTCAACTTTTCTTTATACAGCTTACCCTTCAACAAGTACTTAATATTTTGTTGCTACCTTTGGACTCTCATCTCTCACATACTTCTTAAAATGCAGAGCTCATAACTGTATGCTATACTCTAGACTAGTGGGAACCAACCTGTTTGTCAGGCCTGCTACAGATTAGAAGGCATCTTAAGAAAGAACTGAGCTGCCTAAATCAAAAGGATCTGATGCTCAAAAATCCTGCCTAAGTCTTTGGACACCTAAAGACTTCAGACTTGTAAGTAGCAATACTGCCCAAAGTTTAGGTGCCAAGTGTGCTGCTACTACATCTGCCTAGATTTGTTATCTTCTTGACAGAGCCGAGTATCTCAGTAGCTAAGCCTTCTTGGGGTTCAGAAATAAGGATTCCATGCTAAATCATCTGAGCAGCCTAATGTGATCATTATGCTCTTAAGGGCACTTAACTCACCATGAAATGCAGTGACAGCCCCAGCCTCTCTCACTCCAAAGCATGCAGCTGCTTGAAGCTCTTTACAGGAGAGTATAATGATTACAGTAGTGTACAAGAGTCAGGTGGCTGGAGAGTTCAAGGAAGCAGGAGCAGGATTCTATGGGCTCGGTAAGGAGACTCCAGCAAGGAGTCCTGGGCCCTGTTTCCAACACCATTTTTCTACATTTTATTCAGTGAATGGTACAAACCCTATCAGCCATCCCTGGAGCAAAAACCAGAACACCGGTGTCTTCCCTTCTAGGGGAATGGCCTGGCTGCTAAGTCACAGTCCCTCTTGCTTGCTCTGTAATTTTTGGCTGTATAGTTGTGTAGCTCCAATGAGGGATGCAGCAAGACATCCCCAATCCAGGTGGGCCTGTATGCTGCCAGTTAGTACACTTTCCTGGAAAGTATGAGGGCTAGGTCCCCAATGGCAGCAGAGGGTCTATAACCCAGATGTCCCACTTCTCAGTGCTGTAGCAGTAGGCTGATCAGCAGATGGAGAGCAGCAGCGCTGACATGAACCTGTGCCCAAAGGGAAGACTTTAGCCCTTAAGTACAATAAAGGATCTGTGGATAAGAGCACCTTACTCAGGGCTGTAGGGGCAGGCACCCAAGTCCAAGAGAGAGGCAGGACTGCCTCAGGCAGGCACCATGTCATGTGCTGGCCTTTGTGAGTCTTTTGTAAGTGCTGTTGTGGGCACTCAACTGTCTTACTTTCTGCGTGGGGAACTTAGAGTGTGTCTATGCCTGCACAGGTGAAGCTGGTGCTGAAAAATAACTCCCACGTGCTCCAAACTCAGAAACACACTGGTGAGGACAGTGCAAGGATGAACACCCACCCTTCGCTGCTGCTTTCAAGTACAACTGAGGTCTCAGGAATGAGAGCTGGGACCCCTGGGGCATCTTCACAGACACACAGCTGGGATTTGGAGCATGGCAAGGGATCGGGGAGGAGGCTTATTTTTCAGTGGGAGCCTGATGAATAGGAAGAACTAGTATAGACAATACCCTAGGCACCTCCACAGCTTTGCGAATTCCTCTCCTGGTGGAGCTGGACTTTCAGAGTTTTCATCCTTCAGAAAGGAGAGCAACGGAGTACGGACCCTGGACTTCAGAAAAGCAGACTTTCCCTCAGGGACCTGATGGGCAGGATCCCCTGGGAGATGAGTCTGAAGAGAAAAGGAGTTCAGGAGTGCTGGTTATATTCTAAAGAAACAAGGGGCACAGGAACAAATCATCCTGATGTGCAGGAAGAATAGCAGAAGTGGCAGGCAACCAGCTTGGCTTAGCAGAGGACTCCTCAGTGAGCTTAAATCAGGGGTGAGAAATTATTTCAGCCACAGGGCCACTTAACGAGTTTTGGTGAGCTGTGGAGGGCCACAAGGGTAACCCCACCCCTTGACAGGTAGCCAGTCCCCTGCTGTCATCCTGGGACCACAGGTCCCCCCCCCTAACTCCTGACTGTATGTGGTGGCAGTGAGCTGGGCAAGCCCTGCCTGGCCCCATATTGCACAGCTCCCATCTCAGTCCCCAGCCACAGGTGGTGACAGCCCCACCTGGACCTATAACATGCAGCTCCCGCCCAAGTCCCTGGCTGAATGTCAGCAGCATGCAGGGCCAGCCCCACCCGGCTCAACAGCGCTCCTGCCCAAGTCCCTGGCTGCATGTGGTGGCAGCATGCAGGGTCTGCCCGGCACCGCAGCGTGCAGCTCCTGGGCTCTGACCCCAGTCCTGGGTTGCACAAGAAGCATGGAAGGCCAGACCCCTTGGCTATAGTATGTGGCTCCTCACACTCCCACCCCTTCCCCCAGTGGGAGACCCTGGCCCCCGCCCGGTGGGGCATTCACCTGAATTCCCAGTCTCGCTGGCAGGGAGGGCTAGAAACAGCCTCAGGGTAGCCAGGAAAAGTCTCTGCCAGGCAGAAGTTTCTAGCTGCTAGCATCCCTGGGCTTGGGGCTATGGGTGGGTCATGCCAGGCTGGGGTGGGGGGGTAGTTGCTTAGTAACCAGAGCTGCACCTCCTGCATAGAGGTGGTGGCTTGTAATGGCAGCCCAGAGCCAAGGCTTATGGAGGGGCTCTGCAGGCCAGATGGAATTGCCTGGCATGCTGGATCCGGCCCCCAGGCGGTATTTTGCCTACCCCTGGCTTAAACATGAAAAGGGAGCTTACAAGAAGTGGAAGCTTGGACAAACGACTTGGGAGGAGCATAATAATATTATCCAGGCATTCAGGGATGCAATCAGGAAGGCCAAAGTGCAACTTGAGTTGCAGCTAGCAAGGGACATGAAGGGTAACAAGAAGGGTTTCTACAAGTATGCTAGCAATGAGAGGAAGGTCAGGGTTCCTTACTGAACGGGAGAGGCAGCCTAGTGACAGAGGAGGAAGAAAAGCTGAAATACTCCATGCCTTTTTTACCTCGGTCTTCACAGTCAAGGTCAGCTCCCAGACTACTGCACTAGGCAGCAGAGTTTAGGAAGAAGGTGAGCAGCCTTCAGTGGCAAAAGAACACATACAGGACTATTTAGAAAAGCTGGATGTGTACAAGTTCACAAATCTTGATGCAATGCATCTGAGGGTGGCTGATGTGATTTCAAAGATAATGGCCAGTGGCTCTGCAAACTTGTGATCGGGAGATCCAGGATGATTGGAAAAGAGCAAATATAGTGCCCATCTTTAAGGAAGGGAAGGAGGAGGATCCAGGGAACTAGATAGCTTAAACTCAAATCTCCAGAAAAATCATGGACCAGATCCTCAAGGAATCCATTTCTATGAACTTGGATTGCCTTCTATGAGATGAATGGCTCTGTGGATATGGGGAAAACAATGGACATCAGATACCTTGACTTTAGCAAGGCTTTTGATACCGTCTCCCAGTGTTCTTGCAAACAAGCTAAGGAAGTATGGGTTGGATGAATGGACTGTAAGGTGACTAGAAAGCTGGCTGGATTGTCGGGTTCAATGGGTAGTGATCAATGCCTCAAGGTGTAGCTGGCCATCGGTATCAAGCGGAGTGCCTCTGGGGTCAGTCCTGGGAGCGGTTTTGTTCAATATCTTTATTAATTATCAGGAAGATGGACGGAGTGCACTCTTGGCAAGTTCACAGATGACACCAAGCAGGGGGGAGGGGGTATAGTAGAAAGAAATCTACACTGCAGGGTAGGGCTAGGATTCAAAAGCGAGGTTCAACAAGGGGAAGTGTCAAATCCTGCACGTAGGACGGAAGAATCCCATGCACTGCTACAAGCTTGGGACTAACTGGCTAAGCAGCAGCTCTGCAGAAAAGGACCTGGGGGTTATCAGCACTGGATTTATGACTCTGATACCCTCTTCCAGGTGGACCCAAGCCCTCAGACTGACCACAACCTCTCCATTTAATAACAGGCAAATTTTATTGATACACAATCATAGCAGATAAGAATAATTCAAACAGTTCTGTATCTACAGTCCTAGAGCTGTCACAGAGAGGAAATACATCTGGCCAGTATGCAAGCTTCATCCTGAGGTTCCTTCTTGAATATCAGATGTCAGCAGCCTGGAGGTTGAAGGCTGAGGCCCCCCACCTCCCCCAAGGAATGGGTGAGACAGGTTGGTGGTGTACCCTCTCTGTCCATGGTGGCCTTGGGTTCCCCTCTTGGGGATTCTTTCTAAAATCCCTCCTTTTGTATTCTTTCTCCCCTCTGATGACCCTTCATCTCTGGGTGTCATTGAGTGGTTTCCCTGTGGTCATCATACTGTCCATGTTCTGTCCTGTCAGTATACTCCCTTGTTTCAGAAACCCATCATATGCACACATCTTAAATTTAGTTATGTACTGGGCCTGGATATTAAGAAAATCTCTCTTACTAGGAGTGCAGTGAAGCAGAAGAACAAGTTACCTAGAGAGGTGGTGGAATCTCCACCCTTGGAGGTTTTTAAGACCTGGCTCAACAAAGCTCTGACTGAAATGATCTAGTTGGGGATGGTCCTGCTTTGAGCAGGGAGGTTGGTTGGACTAGATGACCTTCTGAGGTCCCTTCCAACCCTAATTTTCTATGATTCTATGATCTCCCTCTCCCCCTAACCCCCATACACAGAGTTTTGCAGACATTTAGAGTAGTGGAAAGGGGCTATGGTACACAATGGCTATAGTTAAATTAAGAGATAAATTGTTAAATTTTAAAAACAAAGGTAAATGACATTCTTTGTGATGTTTTAAAATGCTCGTTCTTTGGCTTGTAGCTTAGAACCTGCTTACCAACTGGCCTGCAGAATCAGGAGCAGGAACTGGAGGTTGGATAGTCTTCAGGTGCTCAGGAAACAGGGCTGGAGCTGAAGCTGGAGCAGGCTTTGCACACTCCAGAAACAGGACAGGAGCTGAAGTTGGAGCTGGAGCAGGTTGGTGGCCCTACCTCAGACCTTACAGGGCTTTCAGGTCTAGCAGGGGTCAAACCTTTCTGCCTCCAAAAAAGACTGGAGGTCTCCAGCAATGGACAAGCTCATTTCAGGGCATTACCAGAAATTGAGACTGAACTTCATGTGCACTTTCACCTTATCAGAGGGATACCTCTGAGGATGTGAAAAAAAAATCAGAGCTAGTACTGGTTGAAACCACCCACTAAACTTCCTTGGGCTGCCATCTCAGTGGTCTAACACTCTCATGGGGGTCTGAATGGTCACTGCTGACACGGAGTTCTCTCTCCTGTTGAAGGGTCTTCATTTGGGTTTGCAAAGCAGTGCTTTGATACAGTTCTGTCTGCAGTTAGCCATCAGACCCTCTATGGAAAACTGAGAGGTTGAGGGAAGCATCCTGGGGAGCAGGGACTATATTGCTCAGGGACTCCCAAGCTATCGTAGGCACGACCCGGACATGGGGGTCAGGAGTCAGGGGCTACGGGTACAAGCCTCAAAAGTCTGAAGGTGTCATGAGATGAGTACATCCCAGGAGCTAGAAGAGGCACAGACACAGACTTCGCAGAGGTTCAGGCAGGAAAGAGGGCATCAGGGAAAAGTCTGAGGGAAGGAAACTCGATTAGGGAACAGGGGATTGAAGCGTAGGGACCAGAAATCAGAATTGGGAGCACTGGGACTAGACTAAAGCAGAACCTCTCTCGTTGGGAGCCCAAAGAGTACTGCAAGAGCTGCTGCTTCTATGCTGTTGCCACAACCAAGCACTTACCTGGAGCCAACTGGGGGAACTCACAGACAGTTGTCAGCCAGTCCCACTCAAGTTACTGGCCCCAGCTGGAGCTTGCCTGGCTGACATCCTAACTCCTGCCACAATCATCCTGCACAGTCAAGTTCTTTCCCACTTGTTTCTCCCTTTCCTTCCAGCCTCCTCCTAAGCCCAGTTCTGCTTGCACCATGACAGTTTAGCGCTTTGCAGGCTGGAAGACTGTAACAAATGGCAGCCATGTTTACATACTCTTACCTCTGGTCACTCTGTGAAGCAGCAGTACCCCACAGCCAAGTTGGTGACTTCAGGCAAAAAACCCTAGAGTAAAGAAAACAGATGACTGGGAGGGGAAAAGAAAGTGTTGCAAGGCGGCTTGTTAGTCACTGCCTGGTGTCTGATGATGAACCACCTTTTCTGGTAAAAGCATCTGTCAGGATCTAAAAGTGATGAGCAATAAAGCAAAATTTTTTCTGGTTAAAAAATTTATACTGGATGCATTTCACAGTCATTTATTTGAAGGGTTCAGAGGTGACTAATTCAAGTGCCTAATGAAAGGTCCATCGCCCCTGGGTAGTTATGTAGCTGTATTAGACTTCCAACTTGTAATTAAAGTGTGCTCAAAGTTAAGGCCGGGCTGCATAGTATTTAGATTACAGGAGCAACTCATATTAATACAGTGTGGGAATGCAGCCGTTTTCTTTAACTGCTGATCCATCTGGAAAAGCTTCCAAGATGTTAGACAAATAATGCCTGAGACATAAATCAGTTGGACATTAGTGTGTCAAATGACACACTCTGAAACTAAACTTGCAGTACACATGTTCCCCCAAACAACTTTTCTGGTTTAAATGGAATTTTAATAGGACGTACCTCAGGGTGGGTTTGGATCCCATTTTGAAAATAATTTTCAGATCTAGGGGCTGCATTTACTATTAAACACTCAATTACCCTCTTCTAACAAGATGATGTGTAAACACTGATCATTTGTGATCAAAGTTGCAGGGTACAAAAAAGCCAGAAAGATATTACCCAACATCAGGCATATTAGCATCTGTTCAACATCCAGTTTCAGTTTGTCATGCCACATTCTTTATTCTAAGCACACTATGAAAACATCAGACAATTCACTTAGTACTTTATTCCCTGTAAGAAGAGCTTTCTATATGACTGTTACGACCAGGCTCCTACATGCGAGGAGCCTGCTTCAACATGCTGGAAGTCTAGCGCATCAGGGCAGACTTGATTAATCAAGTCTGCTGGAGCACGGACATTAATGCGCTGACAAAGTGATGGCAGTGTGCTTTGAAATAAAACACATCCAGTGAGCTTTAGTTCAAAGTGCATCACAACCATTTTTTCAGTACAGGGACACAGGGCAATACTCATAAACATGACGCGTGAGCACTTTTAATTAGCACGGTGCCGCATTGGAATCACATATAAAAAATGCCCTCTGATTGCAGAAGATGAGTTTTGAAATCCATATTGAATTTCTGGGCTTCCTTTGTGTTTGTGAAAAAATAGCATCCTACAAACATTTATGTAAAGAAAATCAGGCTGCATCTCATTCACATGAATGGAAGTAGAAGTTGCTGTTGTTGGCTTAGAAACAGTATTTAAAGGCCTATTTTTTGGGGAGTTAGCTTATAGGTATACATATATACATATAAGAGGTCAAGATAGGCAGCAGGGGTTAAATGGATTTCTAAAGAGGTTGGGAGACGCACACACACAGCTTCTCATGGCCCCGAAAGCTAATGGGCTATCTAGCACAACAAGGCCAATGGATGGACACAGTCTGAGAATTAGAAGGGCATCCCATAATATGAGATCATGGCCTTCAGAGCAGTCAGGTTGCCTAACACAACAAGGACACACAGCCTGGGAACCAAAGAAGGATGTACCATACTGTCCCATAACACAAAATAGGTGACACCAGCAACAAGGCTTCAAAGAGCAGGGGGGCCCAAGTCCCAGTTCGTGGGGAACAGACTAAACTAGGAGAAGGCCCAGAAGGCTCCATGGGTGCGTGACCACAGACAGCCAGCCAACCAGAGACAGCCATGGATGAAGAGTCATCAGGAGTCAAAGGGGAAGGAGAATACAAAAGCAGAGACTTGAGAGTAACAAAGGGTCCCCCTCCCTTTGTCCCATCCCTCTCTGTCCCTTTGCCCATCCTTCCCTCCCTGTCCCTCCTTCTCTTCCTTGACAGGGGTTCCCATCCCCATCCCCTGGAAAGGGTCCCTGAGGCCACCATGGACCAAGGGCATACCAGCAGCCCATCTCATGCACCCCACCGGACGGGGGCTGTGGGCCTTGGCATCCCACCTCCAGACTGCCGACATCTAAGAGAAAAAGCCTCAGAGTGGAGCCTGCATCCCGGCCAGATGTACTTTGACTCTGATGACAGCCCTAGGATTGGTAGATATAGAATTGTTTGTATTGTTGCTTTTTGTTTTTACTCTGTATCAATAAATTCACCTATTATCAACCGGCAGGTGTTGTGGTCAGTCTGAGGGTTGTGCACACCCAGAACAAAGGTATAGGTGCTGGGTCCAAATCCAGTGTCAACAGCTGTGGTTACACATATTACAATGGATTGCAAAATCTTGACCTCTGAGCTCCTACTTAAGAGATGCTGTTTTTCAGAACAAGTTCACATTTCTTGAAACTTACAGAAAAAAGGCTCAAGCCACCCAGTATTTATTCTTCCATCTAAAGAAATGGATTAATGCTGAAACAAGCCAAATAACTGCTAAAAAGAACACGAAGTCAAGCACCAGTGTAAAATTTGACACTTTTTAAAATCGAAGGTATGGCTCTGATCCGGAGTCCAGAGTTGAATGGGATACATTTGTTGCTGCTGTAGAGTGATAAGCAAAGACAGGGACAAGATCACATCCAACAAATGTGAATGATTTCCAAACCTCTACAGTCCTATTTCGCACGAGGAATTAAAAGCTAAAGTAAGACATGTCCTGCACTTTGAGCAGCAAGCAGGGGTGTCAAACTTGCTTGGTCAAATCCAGACAGTGGGGCTTCCTGTGGGATTGGACAACCCGTGATTGGCAATGTCAAACTGAAACCACAATTTAGATGGATGCTAATGTGCCTGATGTTGGGTAATATTTTTCTGGCTTTTTTGTATCCCTGCAGCTCCCAGAGCCACTGGTTTCACTGCAGCTCCAACACTTAGGGAGTCAACACCACTGCTGCCCCTCTTCCCCTTTTCCTCTGCAACCAATTTGCAGAGTTATTAACAGGGGCAACTAGAAACCCACAGTTCGGTCGTGGGTAAGAAGAATGGGGGGAGGCAAATGGTTTTAACTACCTAGGTTCCAGAACCACAGCTCCAGCAGCTGAAGAGTATCAACACTGCTTCTGCAAGGACTCTGGCAGCTGCGACAATGATACTCACAAGCCAAATCTGACATGTGGAGGGTCACAACAGGTATTAATCAAGGTCCAAGGCTTCAGGCCAAGGGCTGAGGTAGTATTGTGGTGAGAGGAAGGTAGATCAGAGCCAAGAGGTACAAACAGATCTTGGGTAGGGACTATTCTGAGTCAGCTAGAGCAAACAGGAGCACAGCAGGAACAAAGGTCCAAGGAGTACACATGCAAGGACTATTGCTGGGACAAGTTCCATAGGGAATGGAAGGAGTTTCACAGTCCTCCTGTCAGGTGCCTGCAGTTCTCCCTGGTCACTTGACTTCTCATTATGGGAGGAACCAGGCTGGGCTGGGGCTGGTGTCTGATCAGTTCTGCGGTGGCACTGAGGACCTAGCCTCCATCTGCAACCCAGCCATCCTGGATTTGAATCCTTATGGTCCTAATACTCTGGGCTAGAAAGAGTGTAACCCCTTTTGCATTAGTCAAGCAAGAACTTAACAGGCAGATTAGGCCTGTTTCTAGTGACCCTCAGCTGAATTTTGTGAGATGAAGGGTACACATTGTCATTCTACTTGTGAGTTTTTAAATGAACAGTTGGCAAAGGCCTGGCCTTGCTTAGTTGGCCAGATCTATTTCTGATTCATCATTTAGAGAAGGCCACCTACAGCCTATGGTAAACCATTACAAAATGCAATGCCTGCCATGCTTAAACACATTAAAACAGCAAATACCAGAGCAGAGGATCATTCTACGCAGGGAAAGGTGTTAGCTGCCCTAATATGGCTAAAGTTGAACTTTGGTAATTACACTATCAACATTCCCATCATAAAATCTACTTGCATGTTCTTCTGGATTGGGAAATCCTCTTCCATTATGTGCTACTTGGTTGTGTAGGGGCAAATACCATATTTACCCAAATCTAAGATAACCCTGAATTTAAGATGACCCCCCAAATAATTAGATACTAGACATAGAAAATTATAAATTTGTTTTAACTTTGCATGTCTGAAATCTAGTTACTTGAGTTCTTAAATTTATCCCTTCCACCCCTGCCACAGGGAAAATAGTGACAGGGAAATCAATGGCTGCCCTGCCCCCTTTTGCCACTGGCCTCCTGTGCCTGCCCCCCTGCCAGCCATCCTCCCTGAGTGCCTTTCCCCCTCCTACCACTTGCCCCCTGCTTGTGCCTGCCCCCCCGCCCCCGCTAAATTTTACAGGTGCTTTTGTTCGGTCTCCACTGGAAGCATGAAACATCTGTTTGGGCCAGGCAGTAGTAGTGGCTCTAGGGGCATCCACCAGCCCCAGCTGGGGTCAGGACTGGAGCAGCTCTCCCTGCCATTCTGCATGCCCATTCCACTAGTCTTATAGTTGAATAAATATGGCAGCCATTACACCAGTAGTGGTAAAAGTGATCTAAATGTGTAGTTATATCATACAATTGATAAAGCTGAAGTAGTTTGGGATCTTCTCAGACAAAAGTAAAAAATAAACATCACTTTAATTAGAAATTCTCCAGACACTAGATTTTAACCTGCCTGATCACTATTTAGCAGGAATAGCAGCTAAGAAAATGAACACTGTTAACATGAATGAAAATTCAGTTATGCATGGAAAGATATTGGGTGGTGCCTGAAGAGCTATCAGGCATATGTTGTATTAAAGCAACAGCTAAGAAGATGAGACAAATTGGTACTAGCACCAAGCTAAGACACCAGTGAATTGGGCAGAACACTGGGAAAATACAGACTAAATAGTGAAGCAACTGAAATGTATAAAACAAAGGGCATGGAAGGTCCAAAATATAGAAAAAAGGACCAAAGTAATGGGATGGTCAAGAACTTTGAGTTATTAACAGGGTACAAGAAGCAGAAAGGAAGATGAACGAGACTGAAGAGGCTGAGTGACTTCTGTAGTGAGAAGCCATATTAAGAGGATCCTCAACTGCTCTCTGTTGCAGGAAGAAGGTGCAACATTGTTGGTTTGAAGGGACTGACATCAACTCTTGGACAAATGGACCCAATGGAAATTGTCAGGCACAGCAGCCAAGCAAAGTGACTTGTGGATGTGATTTCCCTTCGAGTCTTAAGGAGATCTTTAATTGATAATCCAGCCGAAACTGTTAGAATCAAGGCATTTCAAAAACAAAAAAGAGGGGGTGGGGAAGACATGAGGGCCAACGTAAAATGAACAGCATTGTATTAATGTTTATTTCTAATTACAAGAAACAGAATATCAGTCCCTTATTTGTACAAAAATACCTGAAAGATTACAATTAGGTTCACAAGCCAAAAAGCTATTTACAGTATGAAGCAAAGCATACTGAATAAAGGTTTTGTCTCTTAAGTTAATACCTTTTGCATTCCCTGAAAACTTTAACTTTATTCCATTTTACAGTCACTAAATCTTGCATTGTGACAATATAATTTACGATAAGCAAGTCTTGCCACTGGAAAGGTGCATTGATTGGTCAAACTGTCAGGTATTTAGTGCAGAAAAGATAAGACAAAACATCTAAACTGAGGCACGTGTTTCTTCAAGATTAATTAACAAATAAAAGTTTTTGTACTTTAACACCTATCGTAACATAACTTAACTAGTAACTTTATTACCAAAATGGTTTGGCATTTTCCTTCTCAACATATTCAAGATTGCTACATGAAGTATTTATTTAGAAAATAAAATCACAGGCAAAAAAGATAAAAATTCAACAGGCTCCAAAACAACCCTGAGCATCCCCCTTTACATTCATGTCATTTAAATACAAAAATAAGAGTCAAATGTCCTTCAGTCCTTGGTATTCGGAGCTGGCAGCCAGCTGAATCTGCTGGAAAATTGTTAGGGTGGCACTGACCACTTTCCAGCAAAAAGAAGAAAAAGCAGTAACCTGCTCAAGTAAGATTTTTGCCACTTTGAAGGTGGTCACTTCCTCAAAACAGTTCACTTTAGCTGGGAAAGGTACAAAATACTAAGTCAGCCATCTACATACAAAATTATGATTCATATCCCAACTTCTCAATTTAAATAAAAAGCAAGTTTTATAAATATGAAACACTGCACATTCTAACTGCCTATGCGAAAATGCATGGATTGAATTAAACTAAACTATGTAAACAGGAAAGAAATTTTTAACTACAGCATAAATGGTCTTATTAAAAACTGGTAATGTAATCAACACAAGTGTCTTTTTCATCTAAAAGGGGCCAACAGAGGCATGCAGAGTGAAGTCTGAGACTTAAGTTAGCTTAATTTCAAGGCTTGAAAATACATTTTAACTGACTAAAAAGCAGGAACACTCAATTCAGTATGTACACTTAAAAAGGCTTTTTACTAAAAAAAAATCAAGTTTCTTCATTCTTATACGTAGACATTACATGGAAAAATACTAAATGTGTTCTGTAAACTAAAATACAGTGTTTCTATACCATTGACAAGAGAGAGACAGCTGATATGGTTGACTCAGGCAGGTTATAGTTTGTCTTAAGCTATTTTCAACACTACGTGAAGACCTAAGGGCATAAGATTGTTTCTTCTTTAGCTTTTCAGGTGGCTAGGATTTCAGACTCAGTGGCAAATATTAGTTAGGATGAACTAGTCATAAACTAGGCTGTAGAAATTGTTCAGTGTCTTCAGAGGACCGCTCTGTTTAGCATACTATTCTGAAAGTTCCCAGGGTGAACACTTCTTGATATGGATAAAACTGCATTGGGTATTTGAAAATAAAGTTAATTTCTACCTACTGATCATCTTGCTGAAAGTGACAATGATATATACATTTATGGCAGTTCAATGAGAATATTTGTTCAGTACCTACCCTGAATTTAATCCTGGTTTACCATCAGAAGGAAGAAAGTGTTATTGTGTAAACATTAAATAACTGATTTAAATATTAACAATAAAGTAGTTCTGATGGTATGCCAGCCTTAAGCAGGATAAATACCTGTGTACAATAGAAATCAGTATGGATTAGTGTGCATTTCATAAACATTAGTTGTCACCTTGATGGAGGATATTGCCAGCACTAAAATCAGAAATACCAGTCATAATCAAATGAGTTTCCAATCCCAGTTTGTACTTGTTTCTCACCATGTAAACTTTCACATGATCCTACAGAAAGGAAAAGGGGTACAGTTCTTTTCGAGTTCTATTCCCCAGAACAGCTTTATCATCGTTACTGTAGGTTTGCTATGAGAAAAGACAGCTCTTTGAAACAGTCCAAAAATTCAAGGAGATATAAAGCTAAAAAACACTGATCTTTTGTCATACTAAGTAGATTATCAGCGTAAGTATTGTTCACACAAAAACAGCTGGTTCCAAAATACAAGTGTGGTCATTCAGCCCAATTCTATTTAATAACAGTAAATATCCCTAGGAAAACAAAGTCAATAGGCTGAAAAACAAACAAACCACCACATCAATAATAAAAAGGTTCAACATTTGTGCATAGAGTCTGACTAACACAGTCTTTGCATGACTGGGTACCACTAATATGCCATAAACATAACTACAGCCAATTATACTAAAAGTCAACAGTTCTAAGAGTACATATGGTGGTATGTTCTTTTAGAACTGTATCCATATACCTTTTTCAAAAGGCATCTGCAGGTGACAACCTCAGATTTCCAGAGAAGTTTTGACACACACACACACACACACACACACAGGTGCGCACACACACACACACACACACACACACACACTTCTGGGTTTTCTTCTAGATCCTTTTTAGGCTGAAGCGTTCCATACATGTTAGGGTTTAGATTAATACCCAACTCCTGCATGAATTTAAAAGCCACATCAGCTCCTAATATAGGCTGCATACAATATTCGAAACAAAGTAGGAGTGCAAAAAAAGTGATCAATACAAAAAGTAAACACACTAGTCTTAATTGTCAAGATTATTCCAGGGCAAGAGTTCTTTTCAAAGATTTCTCTTCACAACTTGTTTGTTAAGTGGCCCAGCCAAGATAGCTTCCAGTTTTGTTACAAATTTGCTAATGATTTTTTCATACCCTCCCCCCACATTTTTGGGATGCTGGGACACTCAGCAGCAATCACTCTTAGGTGTTGGACAAACCAGTAATCTTGGTCTGTTGGCACCAACTGAATCCAATCCCTTTCAGAGTCCCAAGGTGCATAATATTTTTACCAACTTACAAAATTGCCAATTCCCCAGTGTCAACTTTCTCTTACAATTCTTCTAGCAAATCCAGTCTTCAGTGAGGGTCAGATTTGACGTCATAAGGCCACTCGGATGCAGTGGTGTTTGAGTTTGCAGGGCAAGACTCCTTTGTTTAGTTGGTAGAACTCGACAAGCTGAATTAGATCAGTGAATTTGGTATTCCCATCATCGAGGCTGAAAAATATTTGTCCATCGTCCTCACACTAGGGAAATAAAATGTCCTTTCCCAGTTAGGCAGCACCTTGGAATTTCCAAGACCAGCAATAAATTAAGATTCTAGACGTCTGATTTTACAATTCCATAGGATAAAGAATAAAGTACACATTAAAACTCTTCAGTGTGGAACTTTTGGGGGGACACCTTTTCATGTTTAGTTAAAAACTTAATAGCATCTCAAAATAAAATATTCCTCAAGCTCACCGTCAGCATATCAGTGTAATATAGGGTCATCTGGCTGCATAGCTTAATGTGTTCCTAGAGATGCAAAGTACCAAATTCCTGCTTATCTGCAAACCCCCAAAGCTCCACTACTAGGAACCAGAGTGCAACAACAACTATTTGGGTGAAGATTTTGCTTGCTTGTTTTCCATCCAGTGGACAGGTGTGGAATCACACTTAAGTGATGGAATGGATCCAACACTGATTGAGCTTCCTGGCCCTCTCCACTATGGAGCAAGTTTCTTTGGAGAGCCCGTCTGCTTAACAGGTTAGTAGTACCAGCAAAACAAGAGAAGCATTCCTGTTGCGACTCCCACACTATCAGAGACATGTTCACAAATTCAAGTTGCTTTGGTTGAGTGGCCTGAAGAGAAGCTATTAATGGTCTGATTGCCCAAAATGCTGAGTGAGTACCTATGTCTTTCACTGAAAGGAATGAGCTGTAATCCCAGTTCAAATTTTTTTTTAATAAGAGTAAAGGCACTCTGGGGAATGAAGTCTGTATAAGTCTTTAATTACAGCTCTTCATGAGGTAAAGCAAGAATTCTCCTCAAAGACTTGTTAGCTGGTCAGTGTATTGGGAAGACAACAGCAGGGAAGACCACAAAAGCCATTTGAGTGGCTAAAAGGTATTTGGTATTTACTTTGTCTAAACATTCAGGGCTAATTGTCTGGATTGACTAATCTCATTAATGGGTTCTAGTGTGATAGAGACCACTGCAACTATTTCTTGTAATCTTAAAGAGCTGCAAAGGTCATAGTTCTTTATGTTGCTTCTCTACCTTGACTCGAATATTTCCTCCAGCAGCCCGGGCAATAATTGTAAAGGGCATAATTAAAGAGGCATGGAGAAATGCTGAGAAATCTCTTTATTTTTAATGTTAGCATCAATATTTTACTGCACTGGTGCTTTATTTTTGTAAAATAATTATTTTTTTACATCTTGACATCCCCCCCAACTTTGTTTTAATGTGGAAAGTACATACTTACCGGTAAGATTTGAAAATGCTTAATTTTTTGATGGTGACACAGTGTTAGTACAAATGTCTTTGGGTTGCTTTGGCTGTCCCGGAGGAGAAATAGCCTAGGAAAGAACAGATATTGCTATTATTTATAGACAAAAACAAATGGTACAATCTATAATTTCCCTTCTACTTGAGGGGAAAAGGGTGGCTGCAAAAAGATTTATTCACATTAAACTTCATGAAAGCCATCTCAAAATGTGATCCACAAATTGGGCAGTTGCCTAACCCAGTTAAATTGGCCAATAACATTCCATATTTTTGCACCTACTACCCCCCATATGACACATCTTGTTTTAAGAAAACAGAATGAAGATTTTTTTTTTCTATTCTTCCCTGCCACAGCCTGGGCACACCACAGCTGAATACTCCTGGGCTGCCACGCTGGTCAAAAATTGCTGCCAATTCACTTAATTCAGCTGGGTTAAAGCTTGAGCTGCACAGGTATCAAGAAAAACTGCAAATCAGCTTAGTGTTATTCAGCTGAGTGAAGCAGTTACACCCCAAGGTGAAAAACTGGCCACTGCAGGTCTTTTTGCTGCTGCCCAGACTGGCTCATTACTTGAGCTCCGAGTACCCTGATCCTTTGTTTTCTCCAGAGCCCGCATCCCTATGTTGCCCCTACCCCGGCTGCCAGCTGTCCAGGTGCTACCTAAGCTGTGAAAAGGATTGGGTCCCTCAGAGCTCAGGTGGTGCCCAGTCAGTGGCAGCTCAGCCAGTAGTGACGTGGAGGCCAGATCTAGAGAAAGAGAGCCCCTCAGAGCCAGACAGTGGTCAGTGGCTATCAGTGGCATACAAGGTTTGCTGCAGGCTGGTCATGTACCACATGAGTTCCAAGGGGCCTGATTCTTTTTTTTCTCTCCAGAGTTTGCTCCCCTGTTCTGCCGCCAGCAGGAGAAGCAAGCCAGTCTGGGCAGTTGCAGGAGGCACTGTGACCATTGGGCAGGAAAATACTTGGGCTAGATACCATGAACATGCAAGCTACCATCAAACTTAAGAAATAGTCAAGTATATTCCTGGTAGGGCTGTGTAAAATGGCTGTGTTTCATTTCCATTTTGGATTCAGCTGTTTTGGAGGGACAGTGATTCATTTTGAATCACTGTTTCTATTTTGATTCGGTCCCCATGGCTGCCCTGCTCGGCCCCATCCCCTGTCCGGCCCCAGGCTCCTGGCACTTTAAAAAGAGGGATGATGGGCTGTGCCAGACTATTCCCGGGAGGTGCCTCCGAAACATTTTGGATGGTTTCATTTTGTTTCGTAGATGTTTCAGAGCCTTCTGTTTTGTTGTGGATTCAGTGTTTTGGGTATACACTCTGGCACCTTATAAGCTTATATTGTGATTTTTTACTCCACACAGATGGAGTAATGTCCCCCTCTTCCTACAGCACCTCTGTAAGCCTAGATGTCTGCTACAATGTAAGAACACTCATGCTGTCCAAAGAGAAATGAACACTCTATCAGTGATAATACCCCTGGAGAAGAGAATTTCTTATGCATCTTCACCTAGATAGCAAACTTCCCCTCAGGTACATCTAAATGTGCACTAATGTGCCATATTTACGGTGCATTAAGTTTAGTACCTGTAATAACAGGCACTAACTTAACGCACTGTAATTGGCACTACTACGCAGTAGTGCCAATGCATGTTTTACATGACACTTGTGCACAGTAGACTAATTCTACAGCACATTAGCAACGGCTTTTGCCATGATGCGCTAACACACAACGGAATTGGTCTACTGCATTTTTAGTGTCTTGTGTAGACAAGCCCAGTGTATACTTCACTGCACGTGGTATCGGCACACCAGAGTCAGCTTTAAACCAGTTGCTCTACATACTACTCAAAGGACAGCCGAAGTACCACACAGCCCTTTAAGGGCTTTTAAAAACTGCTCAAGATGATAGGCAGAAAAACGGGAGGCTCACTTGTACTGAGCTCTGAGCTGGTAGTTTAAAGCTAGATTGGGTAGGTCTACATGAGCAGCAGTGCAAACACACTCTTAGTTACAATCAGAAGAGACGGCCAAGCACCAGAAACATCAACTGAGCATTTTATTGGTCTTCTGGGCCTGATCTGAGCCATTAGAAAAGACCTCCAGTTCTTTTCTTAGGGTGACTTTCTATTTCCTGTCATTCACATTTAAGAATCAAAGTCAAACACCAGAGACCAGACTTAACTCCCCCAGATCTCTAGGCATGTAGAACCCACAACACTGGGGTAATAGGTCAGTTTGGAGAACCATGTTGCTACAAGACCTCCCCTTCGCAGTTGAAGCAGTTGCTTTCATGTTGAGTGGGCTGTGAAGCATGTAAGTGTCACTCTTGCAACATTTAATTCCATTCCATATAAAAACTCAAGAGGAACTGCTATCATGTTCCCAAGAGAAAGCAACCTGCACCAAAGTTCAACAGTGTAAAGTTGGCCAAGGAAGTAAAAGCTAAATTTCCCAAACATAGCGTACTACCAGTGAGCCATAAATGAAGCACTCTAGCAAAACTTTCAGAAATATACAATAAGGATCATAAAACATCTAAGCTTTGACTGTAACCTGAGAAACTGGCCTGGACGCTCCAACTAGATCCTAAAGGTGGGCAGGGAAACCTACTGAGTACAACTGCTACAGCAAGAAAACAATGGAAACTTAAACATGCTCCTGGAACTGTAAAGAACTAGAACCCCAGCTACAGGCATTTTTAAAGGGTTCATTCAGCCATGTTTGTCCCTTTTTGCTGAAGAAAAGAAATAATCAGGGAAAGCCAATACCTCCTTTAATACAAATAAGGGGAATGAAGTTAAATGCTTCTCTTGTGCCAACTCTGTTTGCTAGTATTTCAATGTAGAACTCTACTAGGAAAATTAAGATTTGGAGGAAGAAATATATATTTACTTCTTTGTTACAGGTTATTCTCAGCCCTTAACATTCTTCCCAAAACCTAACTTTACATGTACACTTAATATATTACTTTGGGGACTGAAGCTCTGAGCCCAGCACTTATGTGACTGGTCCTACTGAAGCCTTTGAAGAGGACAAACAGATTACTCACAAGAAATGATCTATCTGCATCTACAATCTAAGTGCCCAATCCCAAAAATTATTTAGGACAGGAGTTGTAATCTTCAATGAGTTTGCACAGTGCCTGTCATAACAAGCTTGTGGAACAACTGTAAATAAGACATACTAGAGAATAATGCTCACCCATCCACAAGCCCTTGTTGTTTAATAATCCTGTGAGATTCTTCTCGAGAGATTCTTCCATGAAACCAGTGCTGTGTCTTATGGATAACTGATGGGGAAACAGAGTTAAAAAAGGTTAACAGCAGTCAGATGTACAATGTATGTTTCTCTAGACATAACAACATCATCATATTTTTTACTGGCATGTTTTAGAGATATAACTTAAGTTTTATTAGAGAAGAGAAAATATCTGCCAAGACATGAAAAAAATTGGTAAAAAGTGACAGCATATTCAGGATCCTTTATAGATCCTTCAAGACACTAGTGCCTACAGATGGTAAAATTGTAGGCAAGAGTAGGTATTCAGTTATATTAAAACAGAGGTTTTCATAGCTTTCCAAAAAAACTCAGCCCTGGGGCTAAAAACTTAAGTTATGTCAGGATTGACAAAGAAGGCAACGAAAGTTTGAACTCAACTCATTAGCCATTTGAATTAGAACAGAATGAAAACCATCTCCCTCAGTTCTTCATAACTAGAGATGCCTCCAAATATTTTTCCTCCATAAAAATAATAAAAAATTAGGGCAAAGATATGGTAAACCATAGCAACAGAGAAAGCCCCCCACGTCCCGCCCTTACCTCACTGCCATTAAACTTTAAAAAGCCTACAAAAAGCTAACATTAAATAAAGGATTTTTACCTTCAGTTCCAGAAATTCAAGGAAGTTAAAAGCATAATACTGTTGCAGTATTGTTTTAAAAAAAAGGATATACAACTTTTTTCATAAAAACCAAATGTCACATCATTTTAAAATTACAATATGAAGACATTGGGAAAATCCTGTTGTTAAGATTTACAGATTATAAATCAATGACCATCACAAGTGACTGACTGCTTGCTTTTAAATTGTGGAAACATGAATTGAGTCCAGTTCATACAATTTAAGATTGGAACCAAAATTTGAGTGATGTTTTAAAAGTTTCTGTGAATGACATCAATTTTTTGTCTCTAGCCTCTTGAATATATTTAATAGCTTCTACTTTACCAAGTAAGTTCCTGGGTACCCTGACATTAGATATGGATACAATTTCACCCCAAGTTCAAACTTTTAAAGGTGTCTGAAATTAGAATCTGAGTTTTAAAGGCCTGGCTTCCACCCCTACACTACACTCATACATAGTGTTCCGCATTCTGATTTTTATTTAAAAAAATCTGGGAATGTTTTGGAGTTTATCTTTGAAACATAAAAACCAGGATGAAATCGGGGTAAAAGGAAGAAAAGGGGGGAAATCGATTTAAATGGGGGGGGGGGGAGGAGTAAGGCTGGCACTAGGGAAGGGGCGGCAGGAGGGGCACAGTGTAACCCCTCAGCTGCTCCTGGGGCTGCAGCAGGGAGCAAAGTGGGGAGAGCTGTCAGTGGGTGTAGGGCACAGCCCTTGTCACTATGGGCCCTCCAGGGGCTGCAGGCTGGAGGGCTGGTCTGGGCTCTTCCCGGGGGGTACGTGCCCCAGATCTGCACATCGGACAAGAGCAGATGGCCACCTGCCCCAAGCACAGGGAAGAGGCTGATGCCATCCATTCTGAGCACCCAGGGGAAGCACCCTGCCACTGGGAGCAGGGCCGGACTCTCCCGCCTGCACCCCCCAGAAGGGCTTGGGGCTCCCAGCTCCCAGGGCAGGGCCACAGCCAGAGCCGCTGGAGTGCATGTGGGACCTGCATGCCCTGGGAGTGATTTCTGTGACCCTGCCTGGAGCCAGAGCCAGAGCCAGGAGCCCCACACCTCCAGGTAGCAGCTCCAGCCACCCTCCCTGACCTCCACATGGCCATGGCCACCCCCTCACCTCCCCTGCTCCAACGGCGGCTGCTGCCACCACCACTCCCTCAACCCTGGCCAGAAACCTGTTTCTCAGGTAACTGAAACAGCATCACTTTTAGCTTACTGGCACCACCTGTTTTTTTAGTTCAAATCCTTGTTATCATTGATCCTTGGGGTCATTCCCCACTCATGCCGGTTAACAGGGATTTGAACTGAAAATCAGGCATAAATCAGTAAAAACCAAATGACTTTAAAAAAAAAAATATCAGGGAATTTATCAGTTGGGGGGGGTAAAAAAAATCGGTAAAAACTGAGAATGCAGAACATTATTTCATTTAACACCTTGCAACACCCACCTCTTTTCCCCCCTAACCCCGTTTCATTACTACATAACATAATTTACCTGTGCTCAGTGTGGAAGGATGGAGTGGACTTTGGCTACCTAAGATGTTCATTCTTGTGCTGCGTTTCTACAGAAGAAATGAGTTACCATTAAATATGGCACGAAACCTTGGCATTAGAGAATCAGAGCACATGCACACAGATTCAATATATAAGAAATAGAGATAGGGTAAATCTAATGCAAGGAAAAGAAAAAAAAAGAGATGCAGATCTGGGGAGGGAGGTGGTATTCTGTAAGCCATAGCACGTTTCTGGTGGCTTAATATAAAAGCCAGTTCTTAATGCCTGAAAGCTCAATGACAGAAAAAAAGCAAACAAAAACCTATCTGGTCTGCTTCTGCTCAATCAGAGAGCACTATGCACTCAGCAGAGCAGGGTGCATCTCCCAGACAGAAAGCACCACCTAGTGCTTCAGGTAATGACTTCAGGTCCCTAGCAGACGAGACTGTGGGAAAATCTGTACTGCAAGTGTCTGTCCACACAACACTACAAACAAGTTACATTGGTTTTCATTTCAAGAGGTCCTGACTCTTGTATATTCTGCAATTAAACTTACTGGGAGCAAGCCATTAGTCAGAGCCCCAGCCTCTTCCATGGGGGGAAGCATAAAATCTGACATATTCCTCCTCAGAGAGTGGTTTTGCAAACTGGCAGTAAAGTTCTGGTGAGTCTGCTCTCCCCCTCAACCTTCCTCTGGACACTAGTGAGGGACAGAGAAGCAGTGACAGAAGGTTGGTGTGAATGAGACAGGTTTGCTAAAGATTGAAACTGACTCTTTTAACTCTGCATGCTTGCAGCTTGAATGTTTCAAGTTGGAGCTAAGCTAGATTGCAACCACCCGCTGTACTAACTTCATAGTGCACTGTGTGTTCAAGTGGAAAACAAAGACGACAAAGCAGTTACCCTCCAAGCATGTCCTTCTTCTAAGGCGGCACACTGTGCTTCTGCAGGATTTTCAATAACTCTTCCTATTTGTCCCGAAAAATCCATTGCTACTAGCGAGTTTTCGGATACGCTTCTCTGAAAAAAGAATTTTCACTTGTTTCAAAATGGAGGGAAGGAGAAAGAGGGGGGAAAAAAGATGCAGCTTGAGAGCACCTGCCATCCAACTCCTGTCCCAGTTTCAAGAGGATGTTTTCACATTTAACAGTGCCCTATTTTAATTCCTGATTCTTTGCATGTCGAATATTTGTAATGAGGATCCAATATAATTGAGAGTAAGATCAAAGCCAAACCCCTCTTCAAATGCCTTATTCTCTTATCCTTTTATGCAAGTGCTTCCTCAGAAGGTCTAGCAATTCCATTCATAGTTAGCTATGGCCATGCACCTTCAGCTACCTTTTTTCAATTTAGAGTGAAGATTCTGATTTATGACCACAGCAGCAATGGGCTGTGTGGCACTACACACCATCAGCAACCGCCCAAGAAGTACACAGAGTCAAAAAATATGAAGCATTGTAATTTTGTCATTGGACAAAGCCATGAAGGTAAAATCATTCTTTTCTCTCTCAAAGCTATTATGACTAATGAGGAATTCAGTTTTACAGTAAAGAGAGGTGTGTACAAAACATCAGTTACAAAACAGGCATCTTGGAAGCGGGGGGGGAGACTGAAGAGGACTTATAGGGGGCGTTTTTAGTATTTTTCCTTTTCTTTCTTTCTTTCCTTGTTCCTCTTGCGCAACTGCAGTTCAGAATAGGAGTAACCGAAGTTGTTTAACAGACTGAAAAAGGATTGTGAGAAGCTGCAGATATATTTAAACATGTCTGGAAACTGGGAAACCTATGCCACAATGACCTTACAGAAAGGCAAAAACAATCTAAGTTTCTGCTTATGGATCTTGTGAGCAGTTCAGTGTTCTGGTTCTAAAAAGCAGACTTATAAAGTAAACTATGAGAAAGGTAATGGAGGGAAAGATGTCAAATAATCACATATCTGAAAGTAAACTTTGGGACTTACCACTGGAGTGGAGAAGTGTGGAATCAGAGCTTTTCTCTGCTGGGGGATTCTGTAGTTCTGATAGAGTAGCATTCCATACTAGAGATGGAGAGGAGAGGGAAAGAATATTCAGCCATGCATCCTTGTAGTGAAAACTATAGCTAGGATAAATGGCATTTGCTTTGGAGTAAGTGTTGTAAGGTACCTTCTTTGGAATTAGAAATGGCCCCAGAGCAATTGGATTAAATGAAATCAGCAGGGGGCAGAGATGGCACCAAACTATGCATGTTAAGTTTATTACAAGGGTATCACCTCCTTGTATGTATTGGCTACATTCCCATATAAATGAGGCAACCATATTTCTCAAAATGGACAAGCTGATGTGTTGGGAAGGGTTACCTAAATCTTTCCTTTTCAAAGGTCCTCTGGCATTCTGAAACATGCTCAGCTATCTCCAAACTCAGTCTCAGCTAAGTGTACTGGGGAGAAGGGTGGCAGAGTGGAGTATTCTGGAATGCTGGAGGACCCACTGCCCTCTATCACTCCCCCTGGCTGGAGAGAAGAGCTTTCTACAAATGGGACATAAGTGTTCATTTGAATAAAGCTGGTACACTTGGAACAGGTGTTTAGAACAGGACAGTTCCAGGAAAAAACGTGACATATGATCACCCTGCATATAAATCTTCATTTGTACAAATACAACCCAGACATATTCATACACAGAATCAGCTCCACATAGTAATGGTCATGCGCCAACACAAAGTAAAGTGTTATTTTATTACTGAAAGCAGCCCACCCAGACCATGAATTTTTGCTTAAGCCTTGGATTCCCTACTCAGAGCAGACCGTTGCTGCAATTCTAGGTAGAGGATATACTGACACAGATAGCAGAGGTGAATACCATCGATTTTGTGCCAAACGTTTGCAGCTACATAAAAAACTTCTGGAGTGGAAAGTTGACAGATTCAGTAGTTGGGAAGCAAATTGTTTTTAAACATATCAGTGAAATTGCTTCATTAATTTGAGCACAGGAAAAAACACATGCATACATTCTGAGGGGAAGGGGACAACTCATGGATGTTTCTTAAAATAGCTTTAGTTTGGTAGGCCATTATAAGTGGTGAAATTTGGTAAGATCTGCCTAAAGGCCCTACATGTCTTTGAGTAATCTGGCTATAATTTGTCCAGTTTGCAGAGATTTTTAAAAAGCACATGCAAAAGGATTTTGTAATAAGTTCCCTGAAGAGCCTGCTAGTGTTCTACTGGCACCATGCACATGGAGCTTGGCAGTGCCTAAGGAGCGTGTTGCATTTCCTTATGCTGAACAAGTGAGGTCAGGCTCAAGTGGAAGTTGGCCTCTTGTAAGGGAAATTCTGAGAATGCCAAGAGACAGAAGAGTTGGCAGCAATGCCCTTCCATCACCTCCCACCAAAATACGTTAGAGATATCTTTAAAAAACTTGTTTCAAAAAGTGAGTTCATTTTTGGGTGAAGATGTATCATTTCAAACTTTCTAGTTGAGTTTTAAACTTAACATTACCACTAACATAACTAAGGCCACTGACAGATATTAATTTAAAGGCTCAATGGGATCTTATCTCCAATCCCAACAATCATGCTTCCTGCCAGGCCATATGTGTATGGTGGGATGCATGATTTTGGGATCAGGGATTAGTTCCCAATAGCACCCTATTTGCCAGTGCAAAGGGATGCTGGGCTGGGATGCATGCACAGCAGCCAGCTGACTGCCACCTGTTTCCAGGACTGCAGTGGGGCTTGAACTGGACCTGGTGCAAGCCAAGGGAGCTAGCAACAATCAGCTGCATCATGAGATTGCCGGGATTGCACCATAACTGTCTGGAGTTTTGGTGCAGTCCTGACCTAGCTGATGATCAGCTACTTGGTTGGTTGTTGGCTGGCAGGGACCATACCAGAGTCAGTTGGAATCTGGTGCAGTCCCAGGTCTGGCCAGCAATCAGCTGATCTCAGCTGGCAGAGACTGCATGGGGGCTGGTTCAAGCCCCAGTGTGGTCCTGGATCCAGCCAGGACCCCAGTGTGTTCCTATCCCTGCCATACATTCAATTTAAGGTATGATGGAAACCAGGCACAAAATTATTATACATTTGTATTATAATTGTTGTATTACAAGACAGATTAACAAACTAACTGTGTCTTAAATGTAATGTCTGCTAGGGGCCTAAAATCCGTAACCTCGAAGTGTTAATTGCAGCAGGGATTCAGTTTCTTTAATCGTGGGATGTTGTTCTAAGAAAAAGGATTGCTAGGAAAGGCGGGATCCACCTGACAAAGAGGGAGAAGAGCATCTTTGCACACACGCTTGCTAACCTAGTGAGGAGGGGTTTAAAAGGCTCACTGGAGGGTAGAGAACAAATCCCTGATGTACGTGGGGAAGTGGGGGACCTGGAAGAAGCAGAAGCAGGAAGGGGCAACAGGGGAAGCCTCATTCTTCCTGAGAAAGTAAGGCAATTGGGTAGCCACCTCAGGTATGAATACACAAATGCATGGGGCCTTGGAAACACTCAGGAAGAACTGGACAACCTTGCACAGTCAAGGAAATACGTGGTGATCGGAATACCAGAGACATGGTGAGATAGTTCACGTGACTGGGTCACTGTCATGCATGGATACAAATTGTTGAGGAAGGACAGGCAAGGGAGAAGAGAAGGAGGAATTGCAATGCATGTAAAAGAGCTGAATAACTGCTCAGAGTTCCAGTATGAGACTGGAGATTGGCTGGTAGAAAGTATCTGAGTTAAGTTTAGAGGGGAGAGTAACAAGGGTAACATCATGGTGGGTGTTTCGTATAGACCACCAGACCAGGAGGATGAGGTACATGAGATGTTCTTCAGATAACTAGCCAAAGTGTCCAGATCACAGGCCCTAGTTCTCATGGGGGACTTCAAATCACCCTGACATCTGCTGGGAGGGCAATACAGTGGTGTGCTGGCAATCCAGGAAGTTTTTGGACATCACTGGAGACAACTTCCTGGTGCAAGTGTTGGAGAGGCCAACTAGGGGTCATGCTCTTCTTGAGCTACTGTTCCCAAGCAGGGAAGAACTGGTGGGGGATGTAGTAGTGGGTGGCAAGTTGGGCAGCTGTGACCACAAGATGACTGAGTTTAGGATCCTGACAAAAAGAAGAAAGGAGAGCAGCAGAGTGTGGAGCCTGGACTGCAGAAAAGCAGACTTCAACTCCCTCAGGAAACTGATGGGCAGGATCCCTTAGGAGGCCAGTCTGAGGGGGAAAGGAGTCCAGGAGAGCTGGTTGTATTTTAAAGAAACCTTGCTGAGGGCACAGGAACAAGCCATCCCAATGTGCAGGAAGAATAGCAAATGTGGCAAGCAACCAGCTTGGCTTAGCAAAGAACTCCTTGGGGAGCTCAAACACAAAAAGGAAGCTTATAAGAAGTGAAAGCTTGGACAAACAACTTGGGAGGAGTATAAGAATATTGCTCAGGCATTCAGGCATGAGATCAGGAAGGCCAAAGTGCAACTGGAGTTGCTCTAGCAAGGGATGTGAAGGGCAACGAAAAGGGTTTCTACAAGTATGTTAGCAACAAGAGGAAGGTCAAGGAAAGTATGGGTCCCTTACTGAAGAGGGGAGGCAATCTAGTGACAGATGATGAGGAAAAGGCTGAAGTACTCACTGCCTTTACCTTAGTTGTCACAGGCAAGGTCAGCTCCCAGACTACTGTACTGGGCAGCAGTTTGGGGAGAAGGTTTAGCAGTCCTCAGTGGTAAAAGAACAGGTTAGGGACTATTCAGAAAAACTGGAACTACACAAATTTGTGGGGCTGGATGCAATGCATCCTAGGCTGCTGAGGGAGTTGGCTGATGTGACTGCAGAGCCACTAGCCATCATTTTTGAAAACTTGTGGTGGTAGGGGGAGGTCCCGGATGATTGTAAAAGGGCTAATATACAGTCAGCACGGATTCACCAGGGGCAAATCATGCCTGAACAACCTAATTGCCTTCTATGATGAGATGACTGGCTCTGTGGATGCAGGCAAAGCAATGGACATAATATACCTGGACTTTAGCAAGGCTTTCTGGAGGAAAGTCTGAGGAAACTGCATTGATTTAGTTTGCAGAAGAGAAGACAGAGAGGAGATTTGATAACAGCCCTTTACTCCCTGAAAGGTGGTTTCAAAGAGGATGGAGCTAGACTGTTCTCAATGGTGACAGATGACAGAACAAGGACCAATGGTCTCAAGTTGCAGGAAGGGAGGTTTAGGTTGGATATTAGGAAAAACTCTGTCACTAGGAGGATGGTGAAGCAGTGGAACAAGTTACCTAGAAAGGTGGTAAAATCTCCATCCTTGGAGGTTTTTAAGGCCCGGCTTGACAAAGCCCTGGCTGAAATGATCTAGTTGGGGGTGGTCTTGCTTTGAGCAGGGGGTTGGACTAGATGACCTCCTGAGCTCTCTTCCAACCCTAAATTTTCTATGCTTCTGTGATACATGTTAATTCAACAAGTAGTATAGATCTACTGCACTGCTCTCTCTCCTTTGAAAGACACTGAAGTATAATGATGTTAAACAACAATCATGACAACACTGCTTATGCATTCAGGTATGACTGTAGACAGCAGCTGACATGATAAAATTGCTACAAGTTATGCAAACTGCTTTTTGAAAGGTCCAGTTATAAATGGTATATCATTTTGCAAACAAAGCACAGAGCCTGATCATGAAGTGCCACTTCACACAGCAAACAGAAAGAAGGGTGTGCAGTTAAGGTCAAGGCACCACCTAGACTGGAGTGCTCTGCAGTCTTTTTTTAAAAAATTTTTAAAACATGAACATACAGTACAGAAGAGACTTAATTTTATGCAACGTAGTGCATGGGAATCTTTGTAATATATATTTTGTTGCTGTACAGAATATGGGAAAGCCAATTCCTATAAAACAATCAGAATGCATGCTTACACCTAACCATGAAACAGCATTTCAGGGGTGACATGCCCTTCTTTCCTGGTTGTGTACGGTTTCTGATGATATGGCAATTTTGACTAAGTGGTCTCTATCCTTTATATGACATGTTAAGATTACAAGATTTATACAACATTCATAGATTAATATCCAAACTTAATAACCATTTGACTGCTTTAGACTAGCTGCATGGATTGATTTTAGATTGCCATTAAATGATCAATTGTGCAATTGTTCATAATGTGTTGCATTATCTGAAAAAAAAATCACACCGCAATCACAACCTAGACTCTCTTTGATTCTCCATTCATGGAGTAGGTGTCCACATTTTTCATGAAGTGTCTGGATGAGATTCAGGGAAGACCGAATCTTTCTCAGTGGGTCAAATCCTGGCTGGGGGATTATAGGTTTGCTAATGATGCATTTCTGTGGCAGGTTGGTATTTGTCTAGGCTTCCCCTCATTGTTCTTTGATGCTCTTGTTATCATCCTAGAGCTTTTTGGTACATTTCCAGAAGGGTTTTCTAGAAGACCCTGACTAAGTGGTGAAAATACCGTGTGTACAGGATGGATATGTAGCCCTGTGTGCATGGACAGCTATGTGCATGCACAGACTGGGAACAAACATATGCATTGGCAACAAGATGCGAAACAACAAGCCTGGTTGTCTTTTCCCCTGATGGCTGTGTGGCTAGGGCACTCACTTGGGAGGCCAGAGGACCTTGGTTCCCCCTCACCCAAAAGGGGTTTTAACTTGGGTTTTAACTGGGGTCTTTCTGACTTCACAGCACAGCAATCAACGGTAACATCCCAGGTCAGCCATTATCCAAGGTCTCCACTTGTGCTCCTTTGGAAGCTGAGACATTCACATAGACGCTGGAAAAAAGGAATGGAAGGTGCTGTGTGTAAGTTTTTGTCCCACTGGAAATAAGGCACCAGGTTAGAACCCAGGGCTCCTGCCCTTTTTGGCAGCGGTCACCACACTGAGCCACAGACTCTTTGGCTTGCTCCCTTGCTTCTGACTGTACACGTCTACATATGTTCCCTTTTGCGGCTGCCTGGAGGGGATGCAGTTTCAAAAGAGGTGCTGGAGAAAGGACCAGATAGTGGCCGACCTGGGTGTGGTGTTTGGCTGTTATGTTGGGAAGTCAAAGACATCTAGGTTCAAACCCCCTCTGGGTGAGAGGGGATTAAAACTCTGTTCCTTTCACTTGTCAGGAGAGTACCTTAGCTACTCAGCTATTTAGGGGCAAAACATGTGAGGTCCCTCCCCAGGTCTAGTTAAATAATAATTAGTTTTGATCAATTATATTTTCAGTTGTCTAAGGCTGCTACATGGCCAGAAGGGCCTGCATACGTCCCCATGGCGGCTACCGCACAAATCCAGCCTGTGTGCTGATGTAGTTATCCATATACACATGGCTATGAGGCCAACCTGAGTGTAAGCGGTGTCACTGACACTTAAAATGACCAAACCTGGCCACTTAGGGCCTTGTTACAGAAGAACACTGTCCTGCACCTCTACGATACACTCTCTCTCTCTGGGCAGACTGCTTAGACGAACAGCTCCATTTGCATAGCAATAATGGAACAAAGTTGAGATCCTCTATTTAGAAGTGCATCCGCTATTTAGAAAGCATTTACTTCCTAGCAAGCAATTTAAACAAGAAAACAGATAGCACCTGTAGAAGTTCAAGTTTCAGTATTTCAGTGAAATCTAACACTATTTAACATTGTCGTTTAGCTGATCAGAGTCCACTTCAGGAACTGGGAGTAGAATTATGATGGCAGATAATAAATGCTAATTCTACATAACTCACATATGCATTTTATAACTGAGATGCTTTTTTTTTTCTTGCATTGTGGACTGTACTTGTATTATGTCTAGTATACCTTGTATTATATTCATTTAAACAGAAAAAACGATTTTCTGTACTGGGGTTTACAGAGAATTGTTCTTAAAGATTAGTAAGTTAGATAAGTTGGCAAGCAGTCATATATGTTTGATTTGGAAGATGAGAGCTTAATGCTACTGCAGGACAGGCAATACTCAAAAAAGCTAGAGTTTTGTAGGCATAGGCCTAGAATAGCAAGGACTAAAAACTAGGGAGTCAAACTTTTGAAAGTAAATAAGTATGGGGAATAAAAGTTTGAACAATAAGGCAAATATCCCACAGAAAGCATCTCACTGACATACTTTTTGGTAAATTCCCTCCATTTCTCACAGGGGGGGGAGAGGTGGAAGGCATCTCTCCTTGATAGAAATGGACTACAAAGTTATAATGCTAATATAGCTATGATGATGGAATTTCCACTCTAGATTTACGCATCCCCACAACTACTAGAGTTGACCCCGAACTTCCTGTTCAATCTTAGGTATACAGGACATTGTCTATCCTCAGAACAGAATTCCCCCATCTTGGTGAATGTGCAAATAGGAGTCACTAAACACAGTAACTAGAAACATAGGAATGCATTCTCAGAGGGCACTGAAAAAGGCCCAAATTTCAGGTGGTGGGTTCCCAAGTTAACAACACTGGGTGTCCAAAAAGCCACTTGCTGGCTTTGGAAAATTTAAACCTAATAGAAAGATATAACAAACATGACATGTGGGTGGACTTGATGTCTTTCATGTCCATCCTCTGTTGTGGGAAATAGTCAACATGTGGTCTTAGCATATAGGGCAGGAGCAATGGCACAAATAGGAAAGGGAGGCATTCCATGGATAATACAGCCAAGACTCCTTTTCAGACAGTGGGGGCTCTAAGGAGTTTTGGAAAACTTTTAAATCAGACAGAAAAGAAAGCAGTCTTTGCTTCCCTGCTAGACCAGCATAGAGAATTCTTTCATATTAGACACCAAAATACACCTGCATCCATCAAAACTTCCACTTGAGAAGCCCCCAGTACAAGTTCCTTCCAAAGTATACTACAATATTGTACACATGCTTCTACCAGCTTAAAATCTCTCCCCCAGCTTTTTGCTATGTACCATCATGACCCAGCTAGTTACCGGATTTTTATTTATTTTTTAAAATAAAGAACAACAACACTACAAGAAAATGCCATAGGTTTAAACACACATATCTGCCTAAGGGAATTCAAAACAAAAACTATAGCAGACAGCCGCTGAAAAAGTGAATATTTTTTAAGCAGATTGTGCTGACATATTATGTTCAAAACAAACAACTGTGCTGCTTTTTGAGTTAAACTTATACTTCACGTGTTGCCTTACTGGGCTTATACTTTGTTCATATGTGCACTGAGAACAATGCAGTCTGTGATTACACTCAGGCTTATAATAGTCTGCCTGATAGTTTACCTCTGAAATGGAAGTTCCTGCTATAGAATGCAGTTGAACTCAAGGTACACAAGTTTTAAAGGAGCTTGGGAATGAATAAAGTAACCAACAGTAATTGAAAATATCCACTAGTATTCTGTGTACAATGCTGTAGAAAACACTAGATTATCAACACCTGCTGCTTCCTCGCTATGGACAGCAATAGTGCCCTGAAGCATACCACCCTGTTTTGTGTGTATTAGCTTCCAAAGTGAAAGCAGTATGACCACCTAAGGGCAGGTTTATGGGCAGGAAAGTTAACTGAATTGTATACCAGCAGAATTAATTAGTCTGCTTGCAGTGCTACACTTGGGTAGTTAACACTGCTTGCAGTTTTGGTAGCATGTATGAGGCGGCAAAGAATGCTTCCTCACAGTGTACCCAGATGTGGTAAGGCAGAGCTAAAACCTCATGTGAAATTGAAGGGCGAGGCCAACCACAGATCATGAGAAAGCGGGTACCTTGAGGAGTCTAAATGCTGTCATCCAACATGTCCTGCTCTGCTCATCTTCTGCACACAGCAATCTCAGCTCCTTAGGTTCATTTCTCACTCTGTTGGGCTACAAAACATCAAGTATTTTTAGTATCAGAACAACAGCGTTTGAAATAGACTTCTTAGTAAAGTGAAGCACAGGCAATATAAAAACACTGGATGTCTATCAAAACAACAGATTCAACCCCAGCATCCCACAATGCTCCTTCACTTTCCCTCCCTCACCCAGCTGCAGCCACGGCAGGAACAAGGGCTCTTCTGAGTGTTTCCGGGGTGGCTATGGCAGCTCTGTCCCTTGCCACCTCTACCGCCAGAATAGTGGTAAGAGCTGCTGATCACTGACAGCCATGCCTAAGAGAGCAGGCTGTCAGCGATTAGTATAGGCAACATGTGGGGGGGGGGCACAGGTGGGCATGTCCCCGTGCCCCCGAGATTGGCCACAGCTGAAGCCACCAGCAGCTTCTGTAGGCAGTCAACCTCCCTCCTGTTGATGCAGCCAGTGGTGGCTGCAGGTGGTCCATGCTCGCCATTACCAACACTGCAAACGGTGGCTGCGGGCAGTCCCTGCTCGCCACCTGCCACCCCCACCCTCGCTGCCAACACCACCGTGGCTACCTGCAGGTGCTCCCTGCTCAGCCCACCCTTGCTGCCGACATCACTAGGGCTGCCTGTGGGCAGTCCCCACTCACTACTGCCATGCCCTCACCACTGACTCCACTGCCTGCAGGTGGTCACCATGCCCCACCAGCCTCCAGAGGCATGCATTGTTCATGGTGATTATGCTCCCTGATAGGCTCCCAGTGGGAAGTTAAAAAGCAGCTTGCTAGCACCTCCAAGCTGCTCAGCACACCTCTGAGGTGACCTCGACCAATTCCCACCATGAGACAATGCCCTCACTTCCCCTCCTTAAACAGGTGATTGGTAGAACAGGGGGAGGGAGCATTTTCCCAGGGTGGGAATCCTCCCTGGATGTCTCTGGCAGTTCCTGCTTGTTAGCAGTTGCCAACTGACATTTGACATTCTTTACCCTTCCCAGATGAGATGGAAGACTATCAAGTAATGAGCTCCCTTAAGTGTAGGGGTGGCACAGGAACCAGCCCTCTAGTGCTTCCTGGCTGAAGAACTTGCCCTGGGGTTAGAGGAACATCTGTATAGTTTGGAAGCTGTACAATTTGGAAGCTGCTCTAAAGCTATTTTTCTACTGGAAGAAATTTCTTCTGGTAGAAATGAACATGTATGCAGCCATTGCTGCTTTCCAGCCAGCTCCACAGTGCTATATTTTTCTAGAATTATGAACATTCTCAGTGTTGAGACATTTTGGAGTACTGTAAAAGACAGCTTTGCCATGCTCTAGCAACATATAACACAGAACAACAGTACATTAAACCTCCCCATCCTTGAGGAAGAAGGTTGTTTTATTTGTTCCTAACTATATTGGAGATCACATGGCTTCTCCAAAGTCATCCAGGGAGTCTGCAGAACTGGATGTGGAGCTCTTGAACTTAGTCCTGGACCTTCCCCACATATCTTCCCTAAAACCACTATCTTACAGTTTAGAGGCTTTTCTGCATTCTTGCTGCTCCATGTTGTGATTAATTAATTTACAAGTGTTGCTCTCACCGCCTACACTTGAAATGTAGATGATTGTGCATAATTAAAGCCCAATCTGTTTTTAAGGGTTTCCTTTACCTGGTAATTATCCACACTAACAGCTCCAGCTGTCCCCTCTAGGGATGGCACAAAGGCAGCAGTTTTAGTGTTGGAACTGCTTGCAAAAGACAGCTTGCCTATATCTCCACAGGCAAAAAACACTAAGAATGACAGCCCCCTGTAAAGGCATGGGGAGGTAAAGGAAGGCAGGCTGCATACATATCATCTTATTTACCTCTCTGTCTTCCTGGAGGGAATAGAGCTCTGCCTCTCAGTGCCTGAACAAATGGCTTTCTAGGCTGAGCTCGCCCCACCCCGCAAATACATCCTTTGAAGGATCCCTGGCAACAGCTACAGAATCCTGACTAGCAAAGAGAACAGTTCATATCTGTCAACTGTTCTTCAGTGTCCACTTTAGCCCTTGTAGGGCATCAATAAAACCAGGTCCCAGAGCCTGTCATGTGAACACACACAGCAGTGTCCTATAGAAGTGATTTAGATGACTGGATTTAGGAGCTGAAAATGTTACCCAAACAGCAAGATCAATGCACACTGAGGCAAGTCTACATAGGAAAACCATACATCTTTAGTTAACTTTCCAGCAGTACAACTGCTTCTGTGGAAAAGTGGTAAAAAGTGGCTCATGTGGGTATAACGTATTCCTCTTTGAAGATAAAAGTATAGTCATACCAGCACAGACATTTTATACACCAGTGTAACTTGTGTCCAGGGCAGATGTTGTGGTAATTTAACTACAGATATAGCAACTGTGTCCCCAAGAGTATGCACAATTGGCACAGCACAAAAAGCTGTGCACAGATTGGGCCCAGTTTAAGAAAACAAACATCTGCATATATTGTTTTCCATTTCTCAGAGTAACTTCCATTTTAAAATATGTGCAAACAAGCTGTTTGTCATGTTAATACAATTATAAATCTGTTCAGAATTTGGCATTTGCTGTTATGCAATGTCACTGCTCACCATCATGACGAGTTTTCCTTTCACAAAAATTAACATACACACACACACACACAAAAATAAAAATAAAAGAGGTTACTCGTTAATGTCTGGAACACAGGTCAATGTGCAACCCACCATGTACCAGGGCTGCTGCTCTAAAGCTCAAGGGGCTCTCTAGCATCATTTTCACATCACAGCTTCTGAACCACAGAGTAACAATGTTAAGATCCCAAGCAAGCTACAGTAGAGGATCCAATATGGAAAAAATATGGTGGTTTTTGTCAGGTCGTCTGAAAATTACATTGACTTAGACATGGAAGTGAACTTAGCGTCCTAGGATCATTTTGACATGATCATTGTGGTAGTAATTCACAAGCTGGGGCCCAGGGCAGTGAAAGCTGCATTCCTCTGGTTCAGATTGTGCTGAACCACTCCATCTTCTCAACACTATTATAAATAATTTTGAACTTACCCAGACTGCTTGAGTTCATGTAAATGTTTACTCTGTTAAAATAAGAGAGTCAGTGACTTTATTTTCATCTTGGGATCAAATTATTAGGAATAATTACCTTTATGCAAAATCCATAGTCTGCTGGAGCATTATACAATTTCTTGCCTGCTATCAATGAGAAAATATTGCTGTCTTCTAAGTCAGCTAACAACTGCAAATGTCTTGGCTCCTGTAAACATATTGTAAGATTAAATCACCAAAACATTTCAGTCTCATTCATTAGAGGACAGAGTATGCAAATTTAGTTTGCTTTGTTCTGAGCATTCAAGATGTATTTTTTACCATATAATTGACCAGATCTGCTCAGGCTAACTAGGAGTTTAAGGCCAGCACTGCTCCAGGATATGCCCTGAAAAACGGAACTCACTTCATAAATATCTGCTTGCCAGAGATTTATCTAAAGATTCACATTCAGGCATAGCAAATCATGCTCAAGAGTACTGTTGCCCACAACATAACTGCATTGTTTCTGATAAGTTTGGAAAAGTCAAGGTTAGTGATACTTAAGATACTACCTACCTCCTAAAAGAATCTCATAAGTTGATGAACCAAATGTTTACTCTATACATGTGGTGATGAGGGATAAAACATTTTAAAAATTGGCTACTTAAGTTTACATATAAAAGATAATACTAGATAAATATGGATTGGATGAGTCACAGTGCTCTGGATTGCTATGTCCCTTGTTTGCTACCTGGCCAGAATTAGTTTAACTTCTTTTGTATTTTTCATACAAGTGAATGGAGAATTTTAATCTTAAATCTATAGTTGTTAGGCTTTTTACTTTACATGGGAAGAGTGTACTAAAACTGAAGCCCCCACTCCTTACCTTTGAAGTTCCTTTCGTAGAGCAATAGAGTCCCGACCTCCTCAAACACACATATAATTTCTTCCATGATTTCCGACCTAGCTCTTTGACGTGTAAGAAACCTTGAATTTCAGGGCAGCTACTGGAGTTTAAAAAATTCTGTTGGATGTGAAAATCAAGAATACTGAGTTCTATGATTATGTACCATGAATACAACTAACAGTACTGCTATGCCAGCTGTAAGAAGCATTCAGTCACATTCACTGACTTATTTTCCACGTGCCAGATGCATTTCTGGTGCTGTACACTCAGCACACTAATGTGTTTCTAGTAATCCATCCAGGTCTCTAAAAGGCTAACCATTCTTCCACACATCTGCTCTTCTCACACTCATAGAGCCCAAGGGACATTTAAGGTCAATATTTTCATTACATATTCACAGGCAGTTTATTAACTCTATAAAAACTTGTCGGTACACTTCTTGGAAACACTGACTAGAATCTGAAAGCCAGAACTTTGTGATTTAAATTTTACTTAATAAAACAGACTATTTATGGCATGCCCATGTCCAATTCAAACATAATACTTAATGCAGGTTCTATCACAACAGAAAATGCACACCAGCAGCATAAATCTTTAATCCTCAGTAACTTGAGTACAGGAAATTCAAGCAAATCTCTTTACCTGCAGACTACCAGAATTCAACATCCAGGAGTATTTTGAAGAGTATGTTGGTATGGTATGCCCAACCGATTTAAATATTTTAGTAAGGGAACCAGAAGAAAAGGGCTGATTTGCATTTAAGCCCAATTACGTGTTCAGATAGTTTAATCTTCCACTACAAATGGAAAGGCTCCTGGTTGGACATTTTTTTATGTCATCCTCTTCCTCAATGAAAGATACAATTAAGAGAAGCACAGATTCTCCTCTTTATTACATGTCATAGACCACAAATAAATCAGAGATTTAAGGGGGAGATGGAGGGTGCTCAGGACTTTTTGGTGTCTCATTTAAAAAAAAATATCAGTATCATAATACTGGATAGATTTGACAGAGCCACTACATAGTTAGATGGAGCCATTCCATTAAGATCTGCACTGATGACCCTTTGGCTTTCAAAGTAGTTTCTGTATTCTGGAAAAGCCTTTATATTATATACATATATACACATACACATATACACACATATATATATACACACACACACATATATATACACACACACACACTACTAGCATTTATTTGCCAAATAACAACGTTGCCAATATACAGAGCACTTCAGAGGATAATGTGTTTATCTGAGCATGCCCAACATGAACTCTGCATATACTACCTCTGAATTTACTCCTTTTAAGTTTTTTTAAATGAATAAAATATACACTTTCAGCACAGTTTCAAAGTACTGTATAAACACATACTAAACATTAATAAAACATTTGTTTCTCTTCTCTTAGCAGTCTTCAGTGCTATTAGGCATGGGCCAATTTCAAAAGACAATTTAAAAACAAAAATAAAACTGATAATTTATCTTGTTTCTACTTTGTTTCCTAAAGTTAGTTTCCTTTGGTTGGGATAAATATTAGTGTGCTGATTGCAACTAAACAAAACGTTATTACAAGGAACCTTTCTACTACTTTGATTAGCCAGGAAGCCATGTTATCTAGATAAATGTACTTAAATAGTTATATAGCTTTGCATACACTTACTCAGATTCTTAATTTTTATATTAATCATTAGAAAATGACCTTTTTGTTCACTAGGCATTTTTGTTGCACTTTGAATCTCTGGCAGGCTGCATCTGACTCCAAGCTAGTACTCAATCAAAACTATGCAAAGTCAGCATATTAGAATCCTTATCAGATAGGTTATATATCCTGTATACATAAGAAAAAACCATGCACTGCATTTAAAGTAGGGGTGTACCGGTTGAGATTTCTGGGGCCTACACCAATAGCTGATTTTTAAGGAGACATATTGGCCGATACTGATCCAATTTTCAATACGCAGATCTTCCACCTGATGTGGTAGAAAGGGAGGGGAGGGAAGGGGTGTGGGAGGGCAGATCATGGCCCCTGCAGAGGGCGTATGTCCCCTGGATCTGCATGGCAAGGGGTGGACTGCAGCTGCGGGCTGGGGTCGGAACGGAGGCACAGCTCGTTGGGGGGCCACGGGAAGGGAGGGGGAGGGCAGCTCCTACCACTGCACACGGCTCATCTGGTGCTCGTCTGTTGGCTCCCCCTGCTTGTCTGGGAGGGCATGGGGGGCGAGGGGGGACAAAAATGTGCCCCCACATCTGCCCGGCTGGGAAGAACCTGGCCCCAGCCCGCCCTGCCCCAAGGCACACTCCTGCCCCCCACCCCCCATGCCCTCCCAGATAAGTGGAGGGAGCAGAAGCAAAAGCTGCCAGATGAGCACTGAATGATCCATGTGCAGTGGTGGGAGCCCCCACCTTCCCACGCCCCCCGCAATGAGCCACACCCCTGTTCCATGCCCACCACAGCCCCAACTGGGCAGCCCCTGCTCCAATCCCAACCCCACACCCTTCCTCACCACAGGAGCCTTGATCTGCTCCCCCACGTCCCTTCTCCCTCCCTCCCCTTCCACCACACCAGACTTACCAGCTGCCTACACCACTCCACACTTCTGGGCAGTGCTCCTCACTGCCTACATGCTGCACTGCAGCTATGCGTGTGCACGGGTATTTATTAGACAAATTAACAGGTCGCATCGGGCCTATTTCCAATACAGAAAATGTTTTTTATATTGGTGCCGATCTGATATCGGTCTGATGTATCGGTGCACCTCTAATTTAAAGCCAAGTGACTTACCAAACAGAGGAACTATTACACTGGAGTTGACAAACTGATAGATTACTTCCATCACCATAAGCAAGATTTCTAAGTAGGTCAGGTGCCAAACTTCCATTGAAATCAAGAATGGGACTTGGGCATCTGAATTGCCTAGGAACATCTGAAGATGCTGCTGGGCATTCCTTGCAGGCTATGTACTCTTAAAAGTCTAATCCTTTGTCACAGTTCTTAGAATTAACAGATTTTGGTCTTCCCTACCTGTTTTTTATTCACAGATTGGAAGAGAGAAAACAACTTTTTCAGCTCTGAATGAGCTAGACCAGAGGTAGGCAACATATGGCATAGGTGATGACGGTTTTTGCCATGGGTGCTTGCAGACTTAAAAAAAAAAAAGAATCAAAACAAAAAAAAAAGAGCGCTTTAAACTGAGCACGTTTTCACAGTGAGCTGCATATGTGCTTTAGTGGGGCTTTTTTGGTGCTTTTATCTAATAGCTGATTGAATCAGCTTTACCTAAAAGTGCCAAAAAGCCCTGCTGAAGTGCTCCATCTTTACAGACGTTTCAGAGCCAGGTTGAAGTAACACGCTGCTTTTTCCAGTAAAGCACTTTTTTTTTTTTTTTTTTAATGTCTACAAGCAGCAGCTGTGGTTCATGAGTGCTGAGTACCTGCTAACTTTTTTCAGTGGGTGCTTTATCCCTCGAGCACCCATGGAGTCAGTGCTTATGGCTTGCAGCTGAATTCAGTCTTTGGAGTCTTTGGATCCAACCTGTGATATGGGGCTTTGGCAGTGGGCACTCTTCCCATGCTGCTGTGGGGACAAGCACCAGCAGTGGCAGGGTCCTATTACCTGCATTCCCGCTTCTGATGAAGGATTGGGGTCATCCTAGCCTGCAACTGGAAAAGATTCCCTGCCACTGATGACAACTGATGAAATCATTCATTGAATCACAGAGAAGTGGGGCTGGAAGAGACCTCTATAGGTCATCTAGTCCAACCCCCTGCTAGAGGCATGATCATCCCTATCCAAAACATCCTATGCCAATCCATAATCCATCCTCTTAGTAAAACTACCGCAAAACCTGACATAATACAAGACAACACTCTAATCTGCATAGGTAAAGCAGGAGGATCATGGCACACAATGTCTTGCTTCTGTAAAACATTGTTAATATACACTCGAGAGATCGCAGGTAGAGGGCCCACATCCCATACTCCAGAGGAAGGCAAAACCCTTCCACAGTCTGTACCAATCTGGCCATGAGGTAAAAATCTTTCCTGACCCCAGATATGGCCATCAGTCTGATCCTGAGCAGAGGGGCCAGACCCTCTAATTAGGAACCTCTGGCTTTAAGTCCAAGGAGGAGCACTGACACACCTCAGTCGAAACCCCAACCTTGGTTGCCGCCAACAGACTTAAAAAAGGAAACCCTGATATGTAGCAGAAGGGGATGGAATTGCTGCTCAGCCCCATGCAACAACCAGCAATGCCCTAAAGTGTAGGAAATACCTATAGCAGAACACAGACATAGCTACACCTATATTATCTCTGACCCTCTTCTTGAATACCTACAGTGATGGAGAGTCCATAACTTCCCTGGGAGTTTATTCCACTGCATCCCTGTTCTAACAGTGAAGAAGTTTTTCCAGATATTCAATCTAAACTTACTTTGCTGTAACTTTAAGCCATTGATCCATGTTCTACTCTCTGCAACATGAGAGAAAAGGTGTTCTCCCTCTCCATTATGGCAGTCCTTCAAGTATTAGAAGACTGCTCTTGTATCCCGTCATAAACACCTTTTCCACAAGCTGAGCATGTCTAGCTCCTTCAACCTCTTACAACTACATTCTTAGAATACTGAAAGTTTAGAGTGGAACAGATTATAATTACTTTTGGCATGTACCAAGTCTCTGTTTAAAAAGAAAAAAATTATTAATAAGAAACAGATCTCATTTAAATCAGCTTCTTGTGTTTTTCTAAAACCGGATTTTATCCTTCCTCATCCTCTACCCTACCTAATCTGCTGAATTATTGGTGAAGTTCTTCTACAAAATGTGGTTGATAAAGTCTTCTAGGAAACTTTACATTCCTACTGGCATGTTTCTCTCTCTCCTTTCCAAAATTGTTCAGTGATAGCAACTTGCTCTCACAGGTGTTCTGTTTTACAGATCTTTTAGAGCAGGTTTGTTAAATTCATCTGGCTCCACAAAGTGGGTGAGTTGCATGGGGCTGGTTCACAGGCTGGATACTGAATGCAGAGCCGTGCCATCTGGTCTGCAGGGGTGGACACTACACCTCTGGCTGTCAAATTTCCAGCCCCAAAGGCACCCCTGTGGGCCAGATGACATGGCTGGCCAGATCTGGCCTGCAGGGCTCAGGATAGGGATAGAAAGTTTGCAGCAGAACACTGTCGCTTCTCATCCAACTGTCAAATTTCTAACCCCAGTTTGGTCCGTGGGTCATATCTTTGACACCCTTGTTCTATAGTAAGGAGTGAACCTTGGTCTCCACTTCTCATCCATACATAAAAGCCCAACAGTTTGACTATCTTTCCACAATGCTTTGATGATGATACCTCTATCCAAATGGTATGCCACTGCACAACAAACAGAAACGGAGATTACCAAGCTGCAGCTCCTAAGTTATTTCCATTAGTTTGGCCTACATCCTTATGGATCAGCCAGTTTGAATAAGTAGGCTAGGGTACACTAGAAATCATTCTTAATATGCCATGTTTAACAGATCTTAAAGCAGTAATTGACTTAAGAGGCCTAACTCATTTTCCATGCAACATCCATTTTTAACAACAGAAATGAGCTTTTAAAATTATTTTTCCCTAGTTAAATGGAAATGCAATGATTTTTTAATATTTTCCAGTTTATTTGTACATGGTATTTAATGGGTTTTAGAAGTGTTTTTAGGAGCAAAAAGAAACTAGCAGTTCAAATCAGCAACAACTTGTTATATCTAACAGAGGGTCAGTAAAATGTGCAAAGTGATAGAAATCAGAGGAGAAAAAAGCAGCTGTGAATACCTATGTGTTTTTAAATAATATAAACACAGAAGAAAACATACATGTTAATTAAGGTATCATCTAGGCAACAACATCTTCTGTTTGTAACATACATCCACATAGGGATTACAATTTACAAACCTAATTGACCCATAACAACCTTGCAAGGTAGGAATATACCTATTTGAAGAAAAGACTAAAACACTAGAGATTAGACATTTATGCCCAAGCACTCATCTTTGAACAATTTGGTCACGAATAGATGACTTGATGATCAGTGTTAGATCTGTTCAATTCACCAAACAATTAAGAGTCAGAGATCCCACAGGATCATTGGAGAGTAGGGCTAGAAGGGACCTCTTGAGGTCATCTAGTCCAGCCCTCTGCTCAAAGCGGATCACCCCTGACTAAACCATCCTGGCCAAGGATCTGTCTAATCTGCTCTTGAAAACTTCCAAGGATGCAGATTCCACAATTTAAGAAGCCTGTTCCAATGCCTGATCACCCTCACGGTCAGAAAGTTCCTCTTTCAACCTAAATTTCTCCTGCTGAAGCTTGGGACCATCATTCTTCATCCTGTCCCTTGTGGCCTGAGAGAAAAGCCCATGTTTATGCTCACTATAACCTTCAGCAATTTGAAGACTGTTTTCAAATCCTGCCTTGCACCCTCCCCATCTAGTCTTCTCCAGACTAAAAACCCCAGGGGTCTAGCTCATTCAGAGCTGAAAAAGTTGTTCCAGTCTGTGAATAAAAAAAGAGGTAGGGAAGACCAAAATCTGTTAATTCTAAGAACTGTGACAAAGGATTAAACTTTTAAGAGTACGTAGCCCGCAAAGAATGCCCAGCAGCATCTTCAAATGTTCCTAGGCAGTTCAGATGCCCAAGTCCCATTCTTGAGTTCAGTGGAAGTTTGGCACCTGACCTACTTAGAAATCTTGCCCATGGTGATGGAGGCAATCAATCAGTTTGTCAACTCCAATGTAATAGTTCCTATGTTTAGCTCCTCTTTCAGCCTTTCCTCATAAGTCTTGCTTCCCAAGACCCCCATTTTTGTTGTTCTGCATTGGGTTCTTTCCAAGATGTCCACCTCCTCCTTGACATACGGAGCCCAAAACTGGACACAGTATTCCAAGTGAAGTTTTACCAGTGCTGAATAGAGCAGAAGAATCATTTCCCTTGATTTGCAAGTGATCCCCTTGTTAATACAACCAAATATACTGTTGGCTTTTTTGGGAACAAGAACATGCTGTTGGCTCATATTCTGCTTATGGTCCATTGTAACTTTCAGGTCCTGATAGGCAATACTGCAGCCTATCCAGTCACTCCCCAGTCAGTATTTGTGCATGTAATCATTTCTGTCCCAAGTGCAGGACATTGCTAGATCTCATTTGGGTGACTGCAGGCCATTTTTGCAGCCTATCCAGGTCATTCTGGATCCTAGCTCTACTGTCTGGAGCATCTGCAACTCTGTTCAACTTGGTGGTGTCCACAAATTTGCTAAGCTTGCACTCAACCCCATTGCCCAAATCATTAATGAACACATTAAAAAATACCGGACCCAGGACACCCACTTGATACCTCTTCCCAACTCAACACAGAGCCACTGATAACTATTTGTTGAATACAATGATCCATCCAGTTACATACCCACCTCACAGCATTTTCATCTAGTCTGTAGTTCTATAATTTGTTAACGAGAATACTGTGGGAGACTGTCAAAATCCTTGCTAAAGTCAAGGTAGATCAATCTACAGCTTGTGAACTGTTATGTTTCCCTACCAGCAGATTTCCCAATAATTAAGTCTGCCATGAGAACCAAGTCCTGTAATTTGGAAACTTCAGGCAGATGCTGAGAGAAGTTCTCACCCTACTCCACCTCCTGGCTTGAAGGCCTGTAGCAGAAATCCACCATGACATCCTCCCTCTTGCTTTCCATTTGGACCTTTACCCAGAGGCTTTCAACAGGCCTACCTTCTGCTTCATACTGAACCTCAGGACACTTGTATATCACCTTTACATATAAGGAAACTCCTCCTTTTTTGCCTCTATCTATCCTTCCTGAACAAGCTATATACATCCATGATTGTACTCCATCTCAACATGTCTATGTAATCCTAATGAAATCTTAATTCTGTGTTTGTACTAGGTCCTCCACTTCTTTCTGCTTGCTCCTCATACTTCTCACAATAGAATATAAATATTTCAGATATCTAACTGTCCTATCGTTTGAGATAATCAAACTTGGTAATATATGGGATGTGAATTTTATTAGACAGATTTACCACTTAGCAATATGTGTGCTAACCTTGAAGCAATCATAGCTACAAACTACCGTCTACAAACTGTAATGTGGAAAAACACAGTATAAACCTGAAATATTGGCTATTGGCAGGAAGAAAGTACAATGGAAGTCTTTACAGACATATGTATTTTATACATGCATATACACGTGGGCACACATAAACAATTTAGTTAGGCAAAACTTAACAGGGATTACCTAACTATTTTGAAGTTTAATGAATACTGCATATACTTCATTTATTGTCACCGTCTCTTTTCCTGAAAGAATTTTTACTCTACTAAAAAAGGGTCTAAACTCTTTGGAGACCTGTTCCTTAACTATGAACACTAATCTCAAAACATTCTTCCAATGCATGTTTATGCTTTGCATCACTAGAAATCTTGTGGGGGGGAAAACACACCTGAAAAATTAAACGTTTAAGATTTAACACTTACTGCAGATGCTATGCTAGGAAATACCAGGGTTATGCAAAAAGTACACAATTCAATTTCACTGAAAGTCTGGTTTTCTAAGAATACTTCAGAAGTGAGAAATTCACTGTTAGGAACAACTTTACAGGGTAATATGATTATTCTTATTGTTTTTAACAATAGGGGCCCATTTTTTCTTTTCAAGCTGCTCTTTTCAGGACAAGACACCAAGGGAAAAAAGGTACCCCTATCACTGGTGGGTCAACCTAACTGATAAGGGGATATCAAGAAAGAGGATAGGATGGGATTGATTGGAGAATGGAACAAAAACGTAAGAAGAGAAGAAAGCAAAAGAAAGTCTATTTATTCCTGTGTCTCCATGGACAGAAAGATGATGTTAATCTCACACATTCATCATGTTAACAGCCTAACCAGAGCAGACACTCCCAAAAGCAGTAACCCATGCTATATCAGGTAACATCCAAGTGGGGATGTGGAAGTGGAAGTTCAATGTTTGTAATGTAACACTAGCTAAAATCTTCACAAGACACTGCACACTAAGCTGAAAATTTGCACGCAGCCTTTTCCTGATGACATTTCCAAATTTCTGCACCTTCCTCTTCTACAGAAAAAGGTTGATTTAACATAAGCATGCCTTCAATACCTGCAGGAGCTGAGATTGTGGGATACTGCCGTTTGATTGCTGACACCAAGCCACCATCTGCTCTGGAAAGAAATTCTGGGTTGGAAGAAAGAGAGAAAGAGAGGGAGAGAGAGAGACAGAGTTTGGAGTCAGATTACATTTATGCACATTCTTTAGTCACCACTTCTGAATTAATATATTTAAAAAACAGTGTAAGTGACACTAAGGCTTTCAGGCCTTATTTACCCCTTCCTCCTTTACCACCTGCCAAAAAATAAAACCATAAAAACACAAACTTCATAAACATAGAAAATGGCTTTGTAAAATGAAGTCTGGGATATTTCACAAGGTACACTGCTGAAATTTGAGACTAAGTCATTTCTATCAACACCTTTCTACATAACAGTTTTCCCTCCTCCAGAAAACTAAAATATAAATCAGCTTTTATGATACTTGCAACAAGGAGCAAGAAGCTCTAGTACCTGCTTCTTGAAGTGGAGAGGAATGGCCAACCTGTGGCATGCATGCCATGAGTGGCACAGGTAGATTGTGTGTGGCACTTGGCAGACCAGGAAGAGAAAAGGCAGCATAGCAGCAGACAGGCTGCATAGAAAGCAGAACAGCATATGGGACAGGGAGGATAGGGCAGGAAGCATAATGCACAGCAGCAGATCAAGTAAGGAGCATAGTGCAGGGAGATGAAAGCACAGCAGCATATTAGGCGGTGGAAGAGGATCAGCATGATATTCAGGCAGGGTATGGGGCTAATCTGTAGCATGCCTGCCTAAAAGGCTGGCCCCCACTGGGCTAATACACCGGGGAAGCCTGGACTCAACTTCCTATGCCATCACAGACTTCCCATGTGGGATCAGGTTAGTTACTTAGAGTCCACGTACCCCTAGATCCCCATTTGTAAGATGCAGAGAAGTGGCTGTCTCAAGTCCAGTTGGACTAGATGACCTAGGGGTCAGACCTCCTGTCAAACCCCCAGTATGACCTCCTGAGGTCCTTTTCAACTCTAATTTTTTATGATTCTATAAGTCAGGCAGAAAATAAGACAGAGTGGCACGTCAGAGACTCACTGGTCCAGAGCTTTCATAAGCAACCATCTACTTTGTTATATGCTAACATCTGACAAAGTAGGTTGTTGCCTATGAAAGCTCATGCTCTCTGAATCAGTTTCTCCCCAAGATGCCACCTTTCCTCACCTTCTATTGTCAAGGTGGGGATACTTCCTTGCCTTACAGGGGTATAATGAGGAAAAATACATTATAGAATCAAAGCTCCTGAGTTACCAGGATAAGTAAGAGGCACTTAAATACTTAGCTAGTAGTTTTCTCTCTCTAACCAAATTGAAGTTTAATACCAAATCAGGCCTGAACAACTTTAAGATCCATCAGAACTTTTCTTCTTAATTGACTAGGCCTGGAGCATAACTGTCAGTGTTTAAGCTAGCCATTTGTTCAGCATTTTGTTCACACCTAGGTCTCAACACCTTCCAACTATCAAATCTTCAATTTTTTTCCCTTGAAGATGATTATGTATCACGGCAATGTAAAAGAGCTTGTGCATTCCCTGCAGTGATTAGTTAGCTACACATTCTACAAACTGGAACAGTTTCACGGAGCAACATTCTGTGTATGTTCAGAGCAACTTTATGTGCAGCACTTGCAACTTACAAACAATTTAAGTAGACACCCATTCACGTAGCACAGTAATTTTAGGTCCAAGCAGAATGTGTCACACTTGCAGGGAATTTCTACAAAGCTTTAAATCTTCATAATACTCTACAATGCCAGCACGATGCATCATCTCATTCACTCTGAATTATGATATCAGGAATCTATGACAGCTAAATACACAAGTTCACTTCAGACCACCTCTTTCTTTCTTTATCTCATTTTCAACTTTATACAGGCTGTTAATCTTTGTTAGATGATTGGAGAAATTGAGATCTAAAATAAAAGATGATCAACAAGCTAAATTGCAACCTGTAGCAATTAGGAACGCTTTTCACAAATGCTTTAGATAATAGAAACACACGCCTCAAAGCATTAGCAGATTGAGGATTTAGGAGGAACTGCCTTCTCACCTCATCGTATATTTAGCCAGGTGAATTATAAAGATTAAAGTGACCAGCTTCCCATAAGTACTAGCCAGTGCCAGATTCTGATATTTGACTGAATGGACCAGTAGCCTTAAAATCTGAAGGAATCAGCAGTGTTTGATAGTCAAAACTAAAAGTCAACTGCTTTGCATTTTCTTTCTAACCTCTCTTAGATTAACAATTAATGTTAAGATTAACAAGCATACTATACAAAACTTGGCAGCAGAAGTAACAGAACAGATTACAAGGATGGGGCATAGTTTATAAATTAGGGTTTTCTGATTAGAGACAAAGGCTGAAACATGATTCCCTTTCAAGGGGCAGATTTCCAAACATGTATCAGTAGCTGTCAAACGGGTATCCAGGTGCTTATATACAAGGTGCAAATTAAGGGGAAGCTTAGGGGAGCTGAGACTCACATAAGAGATGAGAGCTCCCCGGTAAGATTTGAAAATCATAACCTGGGGGCGTTGGGAGTCCTCCAATTTGACTGCTCCTTCATTTATGTAGAAATATTAATCAATGAACTGGTTTAATTTTTTTTTGCAGATCCCCGCAGGAGTCAAAGTGTAATTCAAACCCTGCTTATACGTATGCATCACTGGACTGTCCCCACAGATTGTGTGCATGTTTGACAGTATGACCCCAAATGGGTTATAAAACACCATTAAAAAATAGCAACAGCTCTTAGGTTCTTGTTTTACTAGTATTACTTCCAGTTGAACAAGGCAATTATCATGTGTTGCACATTTATCTGTGAAAGGTGAGTGAGAGACAGGGAAAAGTATTTTGAAAATGTCCATGAGAAATAAGAACCATTAGAAGAACTGTCATGGTAAGCTCACCTACTATGGGCCAATGGGCAATATACATATTTATAAACAGGAAATAACTGCATGAAACAAGTGCTTTAGAAGTTACCCATAGGTTTCTTCATTACTGGCAAAGATTAAGGGATCTGAACACTGCACATTATTTGGTCAACTTGCTCCAAATCAAATAACAACTTTCAAGATAATGAATATGTTGAGTTGCTGTTGGCTTAGAGAAACCAAGCTGGGCTTTCCTTTTCTTCAGCATAGCAACAGCTACTTGAAAAACAAATTATATTTGGCAATTTGACAACCACTCCACATCTCTTATTTTGGGACTCAAGACAAGTTAAGATCCTTGCTTGTTTTTAAGAAAGTTGTTTTCACATTTGAGACTTCACTGTGTTCATTACCATTATTAGGCACTGTAGAAAAAGATCCGGTCTATGACAGACAGTGTCTCAAACAATTTATTATCCTTGATGTTTTACTAGTTTAACAATGGGACTCACCATAGGATTTTTAAAAAATTCGTATTTTGCATAATTCTTCCTGAACAAAAATTTACTTTCACTTCCCATTGTGGACTCGACTTGGACTATAAGTTCATGGTCTTCTAAGCATCTCTCTGTGGAAGGAAAAGATGAGTGTTAATACCCAATTACCTAGGGAAAAAGGAGGCAAGACTAACACAGCAAAGAACACAAACAGAACAGTTCAGAATCACTCAACTGCATTAACATCCTTCATGAAGATCCTCAAAAAAGCTTGAGTTTTTTAGAGCCTTCAAATTACACTGAAACCTAGTGTAATTTAACATAGCAATACACTTTAGTATAGTAACACAGGATTGAGGTATCAAGGTATTTGGCTTTAAGTGCCCATTCTTTCCATATTTCATATGCCAGGATTACACAGGTATGATATTTTGAAGAGGAGGACTACTGCTATGAGTGTGAGTGTGAGTGTGAGTGGAGAGAGACACAGACAAGACAAGGGGACAGGGGGATGGAACTCATAACACTATGAAGCAAATTCTTCCTTAACCACTTTGTAAACACTAAATGGAGTGAAATGCTTGGGAAAGCTTTAAGAACAATGGGTGATGGGGCCATCATCAAGTCTCACAATATAACAGAAAAATAGTCACCTCTTCAGCCATATGACTCAAATGTACTTTCATCCTGAAGTGAACTTCAAGCCAGATTTGTAACATGCTAGACTGCTCATTTATTATAAAAGCCGTCAAAGGATTTCACTTAGAGGAAGGCTGACAGACAGAAACATTGGTTCTATATTTGTTAGAGGGCTTTTTTTTTTTGCTTCTAGAGTTGGTCATCTGTATGAATGAACTACCCACCACCACCATCTGTTTAGAGAACAGCACATATCAAAGGATGAATAAGATAGCTTAATGGATCCTATTCCAGTGAAAATCACAGCTCAGTTTAAAAACTTTTCAGATGCCAACTGAAATACATCTACACTTCTGTGATGAAATCAACATCCAGATGAGGTTTGATGAAAATACCTATGCATTTTTAGACATTTTATCACCATGGCTTCTGGTCTAACTAAGATTCCAAAAAGGTCTCATCTTTTCCTGTCTGCACTTGATTCAGCCATTACTATCATTTACAATTCCAAGCCTTTATTACTAGAGTGCTCCTAATGCAGTTACCCATCATGATCACAAGAAAACTACAAGAAGGACAGAAAGCAACTTTGTGTCTAAGAAGCAGACTTCCAGCTGGTGTAAACTGTCATAGAGCCATTACAGTGAGTAGAGCTATGAATCTTTACACCATCTAAGAACCCGTTCCCCTAAACCTCTGAGAGATTTCAGGTAAAATTTAAGATAGAAGTTACGACAAATATTATATATTAGTTTGCATTCTAGTTGCCACTGATCTTTTCTCTTTCCCACAAGGTAAGGACAGTGGAGATCTGACAGCAGGATGTGCTCTGATAGGCCATGAACTCTCAAATAGCCTTCCTTCACTGAACCCACAAAACTGTCCTCAACTTCTTCATGACAGTGCACGGCTCACCTTGAATCGCATGATTAAGGCAGAAACTAAACTTCCTTATCCTAAGGAAATGTAATTTAGGCAAAATATTGTCAGCATGTCCGGTATCTTGACTTTTAATTTGTGCACAGTGAATGTTTAATGGATCTGATACAGACTGCTGAAAAGTCCTAAATCTGTTTCCTTACCAAAACAGTCTCCACTTCCCTTTGAAAATGCTGTCATGGCATTTATGCTGACTCAGCTAATGTCTAGATTTTCATTTTGAGGATGCAAGCAAGCCAGAAATAAAGATTTAACATTTTATGAAACTTAGCTGCAACTAAAGGGACTAGAAATAACTTTCTTATTCTTCTGATCTGCTCCTTGCATTACTTTAGAGTCTTCTCTAATAACTACATATAGGCAGAAAAAGCATTTTAACTGCTTTTCATTACTTTTTAAATAGCATAAAAATAGAACTGTGTGAAAGAGAGATGTTTTCAATACCCAGCAAGTTGCAGATGCAAGACCCAGAGTTCATCACTAATAACAATTATACATGCCTCCCAAAGAAGTCTGATTTCCTATTTCACTAACTGCTGTGGCTATTAAGAGTCATGTGTTTTTTCATGACACTTAAATAAGCCTAATAGAGATACAATACACATGCAAAACCACAGAATGCCATTATTCACCAACCCTTATTTTCAACCCAAACTACAATTTAAAGACCCATAAATTTGCAACAAGGTCTGAAAAACTCTGCTCTCCCAGCCACGTTAAAATAAGTTTGTCAAGGCATTTCTGAAGTTAGGCAGACAGATGCAAGAAATCTCATTTTCTACAACCATTTTACACCATATCACCATTAAAGTTTCATAGGTTGATAAAGATTACGCAATTCCTTATCAGTAACGGTTTGTAGTTAACAATGGAACACCATATAGTGACAGCTAATGCTGGTGGGGAAGGGATGTGTGCGTGATGGGAGTATAAATCGGTTTTTAAAGCTAGAAATAAAGCAGTTGGATTATTATATTGGAGACTAATGGCTCAATGCTGAAAAACTTTGGGGTAACATGGCATGTCTTGGTGTGTCAGGAATCTAAATGAATTTGATGTTAAGTAATCAAAACCACTGATTCTACATGCTGAACTGGACACACAAGTAATTTGCACAGTGAGATAAGTTTGCAACTATTTGCATATTAAAGTTAACATTGGCAGCAAATAAATATGCATGCTAAGCAGACAGCCAGATTACTGGGACCTAAAAGGACTACCACATTAAATGATTATGCTCTGCTTTCCAAGGATTTGAACATGGTACACATATGTAATTTAGCATCCGACATGTGTTGTGTGTCTGGGTCCCAAGTTATGTTCTATGTCCATGGCATGCTACCTACCGTGTGTAAAAAGGTGGGCCCAACCTATTTGACAAACTGAACTCCTTGGAAGAAGAGAGTAATGAAAGTCTAGGCCAAAGAAGTAACCATCACATTCTCAAGGAATTTTAGGGCTATTTTCTAAAGCACTACTTCCGCCAAAGATCCTGAACAAGCAAAACCTAGGGTATGGACAAACTAACAGAGTTAAAGTACAGTTATAGGACTTTACAACTCTATGCTGTAATTTTTCTTGTCTGTTTGCTCTATTAAGTGGAAGCAAAACTACTGTAACTTTAAGCATGTTTCATTTAGGTTTACAATTACAGCCATTTAGCTCCAGGATACTGATACAGGAGCAGAGAGTCTAAACAGGTTCATCGGTTCAACTGGCACAGTTAAATGGTTTATCATTATGTCGATCCACAGCCCTACTTTAGGCAAAGTAACACCTAGAAATACTGTTCAATAGACCTTTTTTCCCTGTCTCCAAATACCTGTTACCACTGGTTAGTACTTCAGCTGTTCATGAGCCAGCTAACTATAGGTTTTAGTTACAGAGGGGTTGTAACTTGAGTCCACTGCCATAATCTGGTAATATCTGAAAAAAACAAAGGCACTTAAGCAGTCACCCAGAAGACTGCAACCAAGGCTATGGAACAAAAACAATGACTGTAAGTATAGACAAAATAGTGCTTGTGAGTGAGAGTGGGTTAACACTACAGCGTACATTTTCCTTCCATTTATTAAGAATTTGGATGAAATTTCTTCTATGTGGCAATTTATTGCATTTTTTTCAGAACTACAAACTGATTCAAGTAATGTATATACGCGGTCTGAATTCTTTTGTTAGTCTAAAATAGCTTTCAACTTTTCTGAAATTTTTTTAAATATTTGCATATTCATATGACCTAAATTAAGGTATATTCTTCAATGATATAATTTAGGAATACTGAATAGCTAATCTCAACATCTACCTCCTCTCATCACCGCCATTTTCCCTGCGGAAAGTGTTTTACAATAACTCAATTTGTAGTTTGTTCATCACATTCAATGGCAACAATTTTGGGTCTGGTTTGTACTTCAGCAGAAAATGGGGTTCCTCAATATGCAGGTTCTAATGTATATAAATGCAGAATGATAAGTATCTTGCTCTTTTCCCATCATTGTTAATTACCAAGTTATTTGTGTGTAAACAGAAGCTTTTGATTTCCTAATCAGCCTCCTGCCTGATTCATTCAGAGATGTCACACACCAGAGTTTGACAGCACAATTAGTCACCATGGAAGCTATTGCGATGTCACAAACACTGAATTGTGGCATCACTGAATGAATCTGGCAGGAGAAGGATGTTGGTTACAAAGGAGAAGGCTTCTGTTTACACAATACCTTAGTAATAAGCAGTGATGGGAAAGAGGATATAAGAAAGGAAGCCTGGTAGTTTAATGAGCATTGATAAAATTTTAAAAAGGTTGTTAGAGTGTGGATCCACAGTTTAAAATGGAAGAAATATAAGATTTTTTTAAAACTTGGACTGTTATTTTATTTTTTGCACTATGGACTGAAAGTGTGCCACTTTATATGAATGAGTTTCCATTTTATGTTTAGCTGCATTTTACATTAAAGAACCACCTAATTGGAAAAAATTAGTAATTTGGCTAAGCATTTGAGAGAGAACTTGTGAAACAGTAAATTTAGCTGTGCTTACCCGTGCTCATTTAGGACACCATAAGTCCAGCAAATTATTTCTCTATGTATCAAAGCTCTGAATTAAATGTTTTAAAGACCTTTAAAAATCTGCAGCAATACCCAGTATGCCAATATTCATGATTACAATTAATGCTTTACCCACTCCTGATCATTTCCTTCATAGCCTTTTCAAGGCAGAAATTCATCATGAAGTACGTTGGTTAACATTTCAAGTGCCATAGTCTTTAAGGTAATTGCACTCCCTCATATGCAGTTAAGCACTGTATATGCAGTGCCTGAGTAACATGCTGTAACAAGCTGCACATCAGTGCTACTACTAATCAGTTCCACAAAATAACAGTGAAAGCCAGATTAAATAGCATGAGATTCTTTCAGGTATTGTAATTAAACCAATTCACAGTGTTACTTAATTCCCCACAGTTCTTCCCGTTACTGCTTTCTTGAAACTGTAACCATGGCACCTTAATTTAAATCAGGTGGAGCAGCTGCTGCCTAGAGAGCAGATGCCAATGCTGGTCCAGGAATTGCCCATGCATTGCAGACTATACCAACAGTCTTCCCTTCCCCCAGCCCCCAAGTCAAGTGCAGTCCACCCCCCTCCCCCGCCATCAGTACGTAGCTTTCATAACCATACTGTAGGTATGCAAGGCTGAGACTCTTTACCCAGGTCTCGCAGCTGGTGATGAGCTGAGCTGATTCTCAGGGCCAGTACTCTTTAGGGATCAAGCTTAATTTGCCTAAGCTGTTTATTTGCAACAGCAAGGTAACAAAGCACTAGTGTGAAGGCTAGACTCACGTACACAGTCACACATCTACATACGCACATGCACACACAACACATAGGAGGGAAAGGGGGAAAAAAAAGTTAAAATGGCTCAAATAGTGAGCACATTGTTTTAAGACAAAGCACAAAAGTAAATTTCAGCCCATGTTACAGAGAGAAACTTTTAATTCACATGAAAACAGGTGAAAGGACACATTGAACATTCAGTTAGCCATGCCACCCCCTTGGCTGCTCCCTACCTAATCCTAGTTGAGGGTGATGCTCCACTAGGGTCCAGCTGTTATCATCCACACAATGACTTTTGTAAACGAGAAGCTGGCAGAGGTCCCTGGCTGTCATGTCTGCTAGAATCTCGACCACTTTGCTTGTTCCATCTTCACTAAAGACTTTTACATCCTGCAACATAAAGGACACGCTTACAGATCAACGGCCTTGTGTTCGAAAACATGCAAACCACATGGCTACCATGCACAGCATCCCTTTAAAAATTTCAGGCATCTTGACAGCCAGCACACATGAAACGTACAATTTACTTTTGATCACTTTCTTCTCATCCCTTTTATTTCCTCTCCCAGCTTCACATGAAGACCGCGTTTATATTAATTCTGCCCATATCAAGTGAAAGCACAGGTTCCTTCTGCAACAGATCAAGGCAAACCAAAATGCAACAATACCAAGAGTGTGTGCTTCTGGAACACGTTTAAAAGAAAATTTGCTAACGAGTTTAGTTTGGGGCCTTTTGCTTTTGAACATCTACATTGACATTAGTCCTGTTTCTAAAAATTAAAAATGGCTCTCTTGTTCAGCACTAACTTTTGACTGTTTCACTTTGGAAGTTTCACTTGCAGTTCACCCTCAAATCGATTAATTAGCTCTGTCCACTTATCTCTCTCACTCCTGAATTTATTTTCCACTTGAGAATTTGACTAGTTTGAAATCAAACAAGCATGTACTGTATGTTCTAAACATTAATGGAAATAAAAAGAACATGTCAGAAACCTCCCCCAACCCTTGAATTATACAGATGCTTTCCTGTTGGCATTGTTCTGCTCAAACAATATACGCTTACTGCAAAATTATATCCCCATACAATCAAATTTTCAATATCAAGAATTAAATTAACCCCACATTAAAACACTGTGCATCCTAGCAAGAAAGGAGATAGATATTTATCTAGCAGAAACCTGAAGGGTAATTTGATATGGAAAATCTTACCTCAACAGCACGTAAAAGGCAGCAGTCAGAAGAACAAGATGGCATTTTAAATATAGATTGCCTCTTGAAAGAGAGTTTGTTCTCTACCTCCTTCCAACCCTCTGCAGACTAAGCTGCACACACTGGGCGTTTTATCGTTGTCAATGGATTATTGTACTGTACCTGTCACGTAGCCCCTGTTGTGGGTACTGTTTCTGGGGAGGCAGACAACTCTTCCAGAGCTCCACTCAAAGGGTTACACGCAATCTTTGCGGTAGTGAATCAAACCACACTGTGTAGACCAATCCTAGCCCTCTCTGTGACTGATGTAATCATTTCCCACACACTATCAGACTTCCAAATTATCCCCCACCCCAGCAAGAAAAAAAAAAATTACATAGGAAATTTGTTTTTTTATGACCACCCACATACGTTTAAAAAACCTCTGATATCAAAAAGTTCAAAGGAAAAGAAGGCACAAATTCCAGAGCCTAAAGCAGGCATGCTCCCTGAATTCTGATTTCTTTGCCAAATCTCTCAATAGCCCAGCCTCACAGCAGCTGATGTCATCTACATGCAACTTAAGCACTTGAACTTCTACTCCGCTTGCTACTGCTACCTCTTGCTTCGCCTTAGCAGGCTCACCCCCCTCCTCCTGATCCTTTAACAAAGTGTTTGCTTAGTGCTCTGAGTTCTCATTATAACAGACTGTGGATTTAACGAGTGGAATATGTGCCGCTCATGTGCGTGCCTTGCTCTAGTGCTACAGGTTAAAGCCAGTGCTATGTCACTGATTAGGTATGCCACTGACTGAATGCAGGACAACTTCCACCTCCCTCATGTCTTCCCCCAACCCCCACCACTCACTTTCCTTTCCCACAGCTAAGGACAAACTCAAGCCCAGTTAGGGAGGAGTTAAAAGCTTAATCTAGCTAACGTGACTCAAACCCATGCATTCAGGAAACTGCTTCGTCTGACAGCAGGGATGAGCCAGCTCTTTCAGAAGTCGGCTCTGGAGAAGAGGAGGGGGAATCCCCGTTGCTGTAGCTCTCGGGAAGGTATGCATTCTGTACAATGTTACAGCTGCACACAGACTGCTGGTAACACTTCACCGAGTCTCAGAAATCCTAGCAAGGAGCTGTTTGAGGGGGCTTTCCCACTGTTCTGGGCCCCCTAGGCAAATTTATTTTCTGCAATTAACACATTTTACAGTATAAATATAAGGCATTATTCTACACAGCCATCTCAAAGTTGAAATATGAACGTTACCAAACTACTTTGCAAAGCTTGCTGTGTACGGGGAAAAGTGATGAATGCTCAAGCCACTGAAGAAAAGCACATGAATTAATGACGGAATGGACTTCTACATTCGTTGTATGGATCTAGAAGGCAATTTCAAAATAAAACTTACTGTTCTTCAAGAAAAGAAAGGTTTTGGGGGGTTTTTTGAAGGAGGGAGGAAGAAGAAAAGGAGAGAATGTTTTCAGATTCTGATCTATTGTTAGAACTGATACCAAAAAAAGAGAGTAAGCTATTTTTTTAAAGGGGGAAAAATCATCTTTTATAGTTTATTTTGTACACCTGACTCCACCCTCTGTAGCAGAACAAAATTACTTAGTTGGACTTTCTATCTCATGAACTAACCTGTTGGCATCACTCGCGCTGCTGCAAAAAGGAACGTTCTTATACTTCCTGCTTCCCAGGCCCAAGAGATAAAGAGCTGTTTCAACTGGGAATGGCTGGTGAGGACTTGTGAAGGACAGGAAGAAGAACCATAAAACACTTGGCACCCTTCTTCCCATTGCCAGAGAGAAGGAAAAAATGCAGTTGGAGTGAAGTCAGCAGGAAAAGGTGTTAGTACCCTCTCACTAACTTGTTCTCTAGTTGTCCTGTGTGCGCTGAAATGCTTCCTGAATTACTTAATGCCATTTTCTTCCCTAACTCCCTATTCACACATAGAAATGCACCACTGACATTTCTACTTTTCTTTCTATAGCTATGTACTGTAGGAAGAAACCCAGTATCTGCATCTGTAAGCTATTGCTAAGGCTTTATTAAATATAGCATGGAATTCATTCAACACTTTAAGAAAAACATTTTGTTCCTTAGATGTTGCTGAGGGATCAGAATACAGCAGGTAGCCAGAATAAAAGCAAACAACTTAATTTCATCAGCTGTTAATCAAGGACAGCACGTGGCCACATGTCACCAGACGCTCCGGACACAAAGGACCACGTTGCTAGCAGGACATAATGGCCTAATTCAAACACTATTCCAGTAAGGGAACAAGGGAGAGCAAGCAGCAAAGGCAAAGCGCAAAATCTTTACAGCGTAAAATATGACATTTAGGGGTCTGAGACAGGAAGAAAAGCTGAGTTTGATTTCATTCAGGTGACCCACAGAATATTGTGTGTTAAGGGCAAACTTTAGATATTATGAGGTTCGGGGTGGGGGGGGGAAAGAGGGAGAAGGAAGGGAAGAGAAAGGAGAAGCTTAGTTCTTACAACCATTTTGTTAATATTGCAATAATCTCAATAGTACTAAAATGGTAAGAGGTGCATGTGTGTTTGTGTGTGCATCCACGTGTGTGTACGTGTGTTACAATGTGCTACCACCTAATATAAACTTGTAAGACTCCATTTTGAAGCCTGTATCTAGCAGAAATGCCACACTCAAACACACATGATATTGCTATGTAAAACACTAGAGCTCTATTACAGGAACATAAATTTCACCTGCTTATTTTAATAGCATGAAGGCTCCCCCCGCCCGCCTCACCATGCTTCACTAAGACAGGGTCCAGAAAATGAGTTTTAAAAAAAATTTTCACTCTGCCCTTCTGAGGCAAAATAAAACAGTCAAATGCTTATAATAAACATTTACAAAATGCTCTTAATTACATCAGCAGCATGAGGCACCTTCTATTCAAAATTAAGGGTAGGAATGTTCAGCCAATCAGAGTACTAGATTGGCTGAACATTCAGTGCCTTACAAACGCAAAAGAACAGATAACAGACTGCACCATTGTTCTATGAAGAATTCTTTGAGAGAGAGGGAGAGAAACTTAAATTGAAAGCACTTTAACATACATCACTTACATGGTTTCATGTCATGGCCACTTATGACTGATAAGTCCACCCACCCCCTTCTTCCTCCCCCCAACACTTCTTCCCTCCCAATCCCACACCTTCCCTGTATCAACTAGAGTGACTTGGTTACATGAAGTAAGAGAGATGAATAAAAAGAACAAGATTTAAAACAGTTCTTTGCCAGGGCTGTATTCAATTTTCATCCCTTCTCCTAATATTTTAATTTGTGCACTTTCTTCTTCCTGCAAATGAGTGTTATTGCAAGTACCTTGTGCAAGGCAGGAGTAACAACTACTTCAAATGAAAGACTATAAAGGGAAATTTTCATACGCTCAACTTTCTGGAAAACTTTCAACATTCAAAACTGAGTTGACATAGAACTTGCTTCACTTTAAAGATGCCCCCCCCCAACACCATATACTAGTTATTTGACTTCTTGAAAAAAAGAGACATGGCAGTGGATTAGTTTCATTTTACATATGAACAACTTGGTTGAAAACTTACACTCCTTACGGGGTGCATCTATGCATGCAATTAATGTGATGCAATAAACTCTGGAGCAGTTTAAGCCAGAGTAAACTGCTCCTGGACACACCATCTACACATGTGCCCAGAGCAGCACAAATTTGAGCCGGGGCAGATGGCCAGGGCTGACTAGGTGCAATTTATGCCCATAGTCAGTATCCACACATGCGTTTCAGTGAAGTAAATTACACTGCTGTAAGACAGTCTTATGGTGGAATTAATTAAATTTACTGAGCCCAAATACCAGCACACGTAGATGGTGATGCTTTACTGCAGAGCTAATTAGTTTACCCCACAGTAAAGCGCATGTGTAGATGCATCCAGTGAGTAGCAGCTGGTTCATAGGGAAGTGACTAAGGACATGTTCACATTATAAGGTTTGATAGAGTTTAGCTCAGTCAAGCCTTGTAATAATCAGACCCTGGTTTTCCCAATTTCTCTAGGCATCTCTGGAGCTGCTGGGTGAGAAGCATGTTCTAATTGTCTCACTGAAACACATGAGGCAATTCTAACATTTTCTCCCTCCAGATTTTTCTGCAATACTGGGGTAGGAGAGCAACAACAGAAGTAGCAGCAGTAGCAATAAGAGCATGAATTCAAAATGTAGGGCCATTAAATGTCACCATTCACTGGACAATGCTTTCTTTATAAAAAAATAGGGAAATAAATTCATAGGTAACCTTAACCTTGGCACTTTGTGCACATAAACATAAATGAAACATTGAGGTTAAGGTTCTCATAGCAACATTCACTCTCTCACATGGCACACACTATATTTAGGCACATTCTTAACAGCCTTTGTGCAAAGAAAGAGAGTTAATATTATAAAGGACCTCAAATCTTGGCATCTGACTTCTAAAGCTGATTGTAATATTAACATTGCACTGGGACTAAAAATTAGACACGACACACCCCCAACCACCTTTTTTGTAATATCACTCTAAGTTTTAAACTCTTTCCTAGAGTCACAGGATTTATTTGTTTTGAAGGGGAACTGAGACCCCTGAGGGGTTCAACTTTAGTTATACCCCAAAGTTAACATAGGCTGGTAGCTGCCAACACAATAACATACTGGGTACTGCAGTTTTCACTCTACTTACAATAACAAAGTACAATAAGCACACAGGTTTGACACATCTGAGCTTCAAAACCAGTCCTACTTCAAATGCATAAGGACTATCCAGTGAACAAACATCAAATTTTGGATTTGGTAAAATGCATCCAATGCTGGTATAAGCTGAAAGACCAGTCAGTGTCCAGTGCCCAAGAAAACAGAGCATGGCTGCGAGCAAACTGTCAGTTTCAGAGCAGTAAGCTTTGATGCCAGTGCTAAGGATATGATCAAAACAAGCTTAAAGCCTACTATTTGCTACTGTTTTACTGCATAAAAAGCAGGCGTTTCTCCCCTGTCCCACACACCTTTTTACAAAGCTGGCTGCTTGATATGGGGCACCTGCTGGAGCCCCTGATCTCAGGCTATTGTTTTATCCTCTCAAAGGCATGAGTACAAATGGCAGTCTGTGGAACCCAAGGGCTGTGCTAAAAGTTTGCTTAAAGCTTCTCCTAAAAGCTCAGATGTGTGAACTGAACTCAGAAGTACTGCATAAAACCACACTTTCTACTCACTGAAGCTTTAAAAGCAGGCAGTTCTACATAACTGCACACTTGAAAAGTCTGAAGGCCTGGAAATACTATGAAAATGATATGTGCCCTAAAATACATATTAGATGAAACTGCTTCTCTTAGACTCAAGGCTCCTGCCACATGTTACACTTAAGACCAAATTAACCAGTTAATCACATTTTAAGTTGTGACCCAGCCACATGTTCAATCAATTAATGGTGTGATGAAACAAGGAACAAGCCACAATGTATACCACAAAAAATGTGGAATAATGTTGTGGCCCATGCCTATCATGCCATTAACTGAATGTGTGAACAGATGCTCTCCGCTGTGGCTGGGAGCCCTGTCAGCTGCTGGAGCTCACAGCTGTGAAGATGCCCCATGCAATAAGGCATGACTGGATCTGATGCTGGATACCACAGTCACAAGTCCTGCCATGCACATGTAGCACAGTAAGAAGTATAGTTGTGTGGATTGTGTATTAGATCCTAACATGCCTTAACCTGAACATTCAGTGGGGGCCCGAGTGACACAAGCCTACCCATATTACAATGAACTGCTTTTATCCTGTCCCAGAAGTTACCTCACTACTTTTAGTTTGTTACCTTAAGGCTCACAGCACCTTGAGTCATTTAACCCTCCAAATTCTTTCCACTTATAAAATTCAAAGCTAACTTTTTCACCCCACTTCCCCATCTATGCTGACTTTGGCTGTAGCATAGCTACAATTACCATTTATGAACACGTACCTAAATTTCAAGAACAGTTTGAAGGGCATTCCACATAATGAACGTGGAAGAAAGTAAGATGCTTGAAATTTACAGTAGATTAATTTCTAAAATTGTAAGGCTCTGCAGAAGTGGACTGACAATATAAACAGAACAAGTTGATTGAGTTCCACAAGGTATTTGGGATTCCAGTTTCCTTGCATGTTAATGTTTTTGAGAAACATCTCATCTCCATCTTCAGTGTCATCCTCGCCTTGCATCTACTTTCCCTGATCAATTTTGGTGATCAATCTGAAGGCAAATTTTCCTGCTCAAATCATTTCTTGTGGTACATCTTTTGTAAACCCTTTATAAAGAAAACTTGGTATGGCCACAAATAGTGCACCTTGGATAATGCTAGCCAGGCATTAGTCATTAACCCTGAATACATTTTACTGAGTAATCCATTCCTAATGTTTTAGAGACTTCCACCCTTATATCTACCATAATATTTATTTATCTCTGACTTCATTTCAAGGATGAGAAAGATTTAATTTTTAATACAGAAATTCTTACAAACTAAACAACACAGTTCTAGAAAAGGCTACAAAAAAGAAATCAAGATTTAGGACTTCTTCAGTAGCCAATCGTCTTGCCAGCTATATTAAATTGTTCTTGCCATTACAAATTATTCTTTAGAAATTGAATTACCACCACATATTCCTCACTGGACAGGCTTTCAACCACAGAGCCCACATCCATTTTAATTTTGGCACACAACATAAGACCCTGGGAAGCAGTTTTCCAGTGGGTTAAGTAACATGGTTTGGGTCCTGCTTACTCCAAGTGGTGGTTCTTTCCAATAATATATTGTGATAACTATGGCTGAAGCATTCATGTTCAGAACACTTTGGCCTGATTATAAGGCAACAGGCCAACTTCAGTTAGGTGACCCAGAGTCATATATTAGCTTCCTGCTTGATTTGCCAGTCTGTGAACATACCTTCCTCCCAGACATGATGAGAGACTCGCTCTTTCTCCTAGGCTTACCCCTAGGGACATTACAGAGCAGAATATAGGGCTCCATTAGTGATTGTAAGTTCCAGTTCTGCATCAGATCGCAGTAAACTTCATGATGTGATATCAGTCATGAGCCTGCTACCTCATTTCAGAGGCAGATTTTTAGAAGGTTTGAAGTAATATTTGTGAGTAGCTGTATTTTTTTAATATATGGGAAATGCCTAGAGCTACCTGCTGGAATAGAAGCTATGGAAGAGTTTTAGGCAAGCCATTAGCTTTAAGCAGGCAGGTTGCAATAGCACTGGTGTAACAGTCCCAGGCACACAGAACAGCCCAAGTTGGGAGTTTTCAGCCATGCTGCATATCACGGCTGTCATGTTTATTCTCTTGCATAGAGCAGGGCGCTAAGAAATTTAAATATAGCTTTTAACAACGAGAGGTTATATTTTGCCTGAAACAAGTCACATTGGGTCCCTAAATAACAACTAATCCAAAATCCATTGCGTCTTCATCCCCAGAACAAAAAAGCCTAATGAGGCAACAGTTGCTTGCCTATCATCAGGGATATACAAAATATAGAGCTGCTGCCCCCCGATTTTGCAGGCAGAATATGGGGCCTGGCAACCATTTTGGAGGCAGTGCACAGTGGGCCACTCCATGTCTCTGATTAGCTGGGAGGCCCCAGTGGTCCTGCCCCTCACCACTGACAGGCTGCGAGGGCTGTTTATCATGTGACCCTATGTGAAATCTGTAAAACTGCAATTTTGGTAGGTCCCTACCTATCATTACTGAGCAGTAAGTACAGATACTCCTGGACTTTTAATCCTTGATTTCAGGGCTGACTGTTGTGGAAAGGGTGGTTTTCACTGGAAAGCATTTTTTGCCTTACCTGCTACACATACTTTCCTAACATTACACTCATGCCTTCTTTTCTTTCTTTTTTTTTTTTTTTTTTTAAGAAAAAGAAACACAAAACCAACAACAACAACAATGTGATCACACTACTGTATGCCTATCTGCTCCTACTGATGCTCCCATGCTTGGTAGTTGTGCTGGGCTGTGTCCATTCCTTTGTTGGACTGCACTGATGGAGTCTAAAGAGCACCTACAGCATATGCAATACATTTTGATAAATGCCAGAATCTGTGGTCCATCAAGAAAGAAATTTAAAAATTTTTGCACAGACAGCACTGAAAATAAACTGATACAAGTCATTAACTAGCCATTCAGATGGAAAGGAAAAAGCTGCTGGTCGCTTCTCCAGCATGAGATGAAGGGGAGGGTAAACTAAAGATACCTTCTACTCCTACACCACAAACTTTACATGAGAAAAGTCAGGTCATGAAGGTTTAGGGAACAGCCTACAAGAGCTCCCACTAGCCCCCCTCCTCCCTGCTAATCCTTGCATATACGCTTGATTAGTGGTGTGATAATGGTAGGAAGGGGCAGTGATAAAAAAAGTGACAGACTATTACCAAAGGCTTTCTTGAACTTAGAAAAGTATTCAAGTGTTTCAAAATTAACAGCAGTCTCCCTGGATGTGAATATTGTGATAGGAAAGAAAAGGGGTTGAATGACTATAAACTAAAAACAAAGCAAAATATTCAAGAGGAGAGAGGGGAGCGGAGGTCTAGCAGTGTGTTGCTCTGACCAGTCTTAAGGCTGATCTAATTCAGAATAATAATAAAAAAAGGCATAAATATGTGAGTTCAGGGCTGGCAAACTCACAGCACATGTGTCACAAGTAGCATGTAATATACAACCACTTCACCTGGCAAGCTGTGGATCTGGCAGACAGAATAATGCAGATAAAACAGAGGAAAGTAGAGCAGTGAATAAGGAAGGGAGGAGAGAGCAGAGCAATGGATCAGGCAGGGAACGGGGAACAGAATGGCACTTGGGGAATAGGCGAGGCTTCTTTTGTGGCATGTTGGCCAGAAAGGGTTGGCCACCGGATAGTGATGTCTTTGAGGCAAGGTCTGTCTTTTTGTTCTGTGTTTGGACAGCATCTAGACCAACAGGAACCAGGCTCATGGGTTTGGCTCCTTTTTGCTGCAAAGCAAATATTAACAAAACTCAGACATGGTTAAAACCTAAGTATTTGTGCACTGAGGATGGAGACAAAAGTTACTGCAAGAGCCAGAAATCATGAGATTCAATTTGAACAATATGTAAGCTAATTTATCTGGTTTCCATGAGAAAACTAATCCATAACAAAAATATATTAAAAAATGCATTTAACAGTATTTCCAAGAGAGATCAATAAATGAAAAGACGCACTTAATATTTTCAAGAGAGACGAGATATAATGCTGGATGTGCAATTTGATAAAAGCTCGCAGTACATTATTGACAAGTTGTATGCTGCTATCTCAAGCTTTTCAAATACAAGTCAACCATCTTAAAAATGAAATTTGAAATCTCATATGATCTGGAATTCTTTTTTCTTTTCTTTTCTTTTCTTTTTTTTTTTAATGCTGATGCCTGCAGCCACGAGTGTAAAATATCTGACTTTTATTAAAAAAGATGAGTGTGTTGGTTAAACCTCCAACTTCTAGAATCAAGATATCAAGAGAAACAGCAACACCAAGATACACATTTGTTACATATGCAGAGGGGTACTGGTTGTAGCTGTGCTGGTCTAAATGCACAGGCAGACAAAATGCTTGCAGTAGAAACAGTATCTTTTATTAGACCAATTAAATAGAAAAGATTTTTGCTACTATTTAGTTGGTATAACAAAAGATGCTGCCTCTTCCCCAAGAATTTTGTTTACCTATGCAGAGGTATGTGGGGCTTCAGGGATGTGCCCCGGTATGTGTGGATGAAGACATACAGATTTAACTATCTGAAGGACAGACCCGAGGGAGGATATAGCCTGCAACAGTGCAGAAGGAGAGAGAAGAGAAATGGCATAGGTAAATACTCGAAACTGAGAACTGATATACCCTTAAGCCACTTCATAAGCCAGGACTGTTTAATGGTACAGGTGTAGCTTTCTAAAACTATTCCACATGGCTAAAAAAGTACAACCGTCTTTTTGCACTGACAAAGCCCTTAAGAGTTCAAAGCACGTGTTGAGAAGAAGCCCTCCAGCTTGAAAGCCTCAGCTGAACTTTGCAAAAGGCTTTTCCAATAGAACCAAGTTAATATTGTTCTATGAGCAGGTGAGGGTGAAGGGTTGGCAGGTTTAAATACTTATGTTCTGGTATGCCACCATAATGTCTGCCCACTGGTACATTCTTTGGGCTGCAGTCCTCAGCACTGTTATTTAACTTCCTGTTTCACAAGTTACTGGTCCTTGAAAGCACAAGATTGCAAGCAGTGTTGGTTAATTGTTGCTGACTGCAGCTTTGAGAATATTTTAAGGTTCAGTTTGTCACATTAAAAAAAGCATTATTGTAAAAAAGCTGCTCACATTAGGAAGCTATTTCTGTGCAACTGTGTCAGCATTAATTGTGTAACTAGAATTAACCCCCTATAGATCCCTGCCATGAAAAAGTTATATAAAATGGGGAATATCATGAGAGGTGTTTTGTTTTGTTTTTAAATTCGTTAGTACATTTGATTTTTACTGGCTACTTTAAGGCGGAAAACTTATTAAAACTTCTAGGGATCCGTGCCAGGTAATGGAAACCCTATGGAGAAACACCTTCAGTTTTTTTTTTTAGATCAAATTCAAGGAGTAACCAAACAAAAGAGGAAAAAAGCCTTCTTCCTGGTGTAATATCCAGGAGGTTCCTTTCTGATGCAGACTGCCTGATAGCTCCATCTTCAACACTGCAAGCACCACACAGGTACAGAATTTCCATTCAGCTTAGTGTAGCCAAGATTTGTTCACTGCTGGGAAGAAAACCTTGTTTTTTTAAACAAGATGGCATCTTGCCCACAAGGAAATATGAATGCAGTCATGCACCAAGTTTGTTAGTACACCAACCCTCTTAAAATGAAGGTGTAAAAATGCATGCATATATGACTTTAAAAATGGTAAGACTTTTACAGCACAAAATAGGAGTAATCTTATTTTCCATTTTCCATGCATCCAGGCTGTGTGCTATGATAGGACCATAGTACATCAGTGACAAAATGAGTTCTGATGCCATGATGATCCCCTCTAATTTAACCTACCTGAGGTTCCCTTGTGTAACCTTACTTCAAACATTCTGTATCTCCCTTCTTCCTGGTGGGGGCACTAAAAACAAAACATACACAACCTAACCCTTTGCTCAGCTTACAGGGACAAATTCCCTGCTGCCATGGTTACCATTCCAACTTCTCTTGTGGAACTAGAAATAAAAAAACTTCCCTTGAGAACAGAAGGCTATAATGTTAGCTCTCTCTCCCTCCCCTCACTTATCATTGTTAGCCACTAAATCGGCTACATCTGGCATATTTAATTTGGACTACATAAAATGTCACTAATTAAAAAGATGCCGAACAAGCAGTACATGACATTATGGAAATAGAGAGCATAGTATTTGAACACAGCCCATTAGGAATTGAAAGGGCCAGCTAGTTTTCCCTAAGAGCTCAGGGATAAAGAAGGCTAAATGGTTCCTCTATAAATTCTTGTTTCTGACAGCATGGTCCGAAAGTCCTGCCTTAGAATCTAGGTATATGAAGGTCTTCAAGTGTTCTCTCCTGCAGCAGTTGTGCTTATAAGCATGGCACTAATTCAGTCCGATGCTGAGAGCATTGTTAGTTTGGCAATGCAAAATCCTTGTTATACCTTTTTAGTTGGATGCCTTTGTTAGAGACATAACGAGTGGAATGTTTCGCAGAACATTAATACAGGTTGTTGCAGAATGCTCACATGGTCATGTAGCCTTCTCTGAACCCTAGAGAGCTGAGAGAAGTCTCTCTCCAAGTTGTATTTTAACAGTCTATTTTGCAATACTGCGCATCACAATGCTATCGTAATCTTCCTCCTTCCCTCAGAGCTGTTTTCTATCAGTTATGTTCAAGGTTATCCTCCCCAATTTCATTTAAAGTCTTAGATCCATTTCCCAGTCTACCAAATCTCATATATCCTGGTATCTGTATTTCATTCTAGTTATATGCAACGACACTATGTGCTGTCAAAATAATACTTTTGCTGATGGCAGCTCCTTTTAGAATCTGCAGCCATACAGCCTGATAAAGTTCAGCCCATTCTCCTGGGTGGCATTTATACCTGTGCAACTAAACCACTAGTCAGGACACTTCCACCCATTAAATAGCTTTTCAGAGCCAAACCCCTGCCTATGTAGGCACATACAAAGATCATTTCATATTCAAGAGCTTGTCTCTATCCTCCATACCCTACTGGTAAAGCATCAAAGCTAAAGATGATCATCATTACAATATGGAAGGAAAACTAACTCGAGGTTCCACAAGAGGTTTCCACCATCTCCTGACTATTCAAACAATCCATAAGTAGTAAAGGGGAAAAACAAACAAACAAAAACACTTGCATGTTTATTTCATATTCTTTCCTTCAGTGTCCCGAAGATTAAGGAAATCTTGTGAGAACAGAGCATTTTAAAACTAGTATGTTCCCAGTCTCAACTAATGAGAAATAAAAAACCCCAGAACAAACAAAAAACAACCTCCCCCGTTCCCCGCCAATGCATGCCTTTGTTTACACATGAATATAAACTGCTATGCTAGATACCCAAAGCATTTTGCTTGACATATTTTCAGGTTTATTCTTACTGGGACTCAAACAAGCTTCCTAAACCCAAGACAAATTCCTCCAAAACTGAGATTTAATGGATATGTTGACTGATGGTCTAATGGTTCATTGTAGTAACAGCTGTACATCAGCTACCAGGTGTTTCATTCTGTATGCTACACTGAAGAACTGCTCGTATTAGCAACACAATATTTGTTGGTGTATTAGCATTGGAGTATAATCTCCACAAGTCTTATTAACTTTAATTAAGTTAACATATCATACCATGCACAGTAACCATACTATTTCACAGTCCCTTTCCCCATATTAATTTAAATACCCATCTCTTCCAAATGTATTAAACACCGTGTATAAAAGTAAAAATTTCAAATACCAGATAGAGACGATTTGAGATCCCTAGCTACTTCGGTTATGAGTAGATGTCTCATTTAACCCAGGATTAATTATCTTGGAGTTTGACCTGAACTATAAACAGGAGCAACACAGTCATTTACACAGACCCTTCCAAGCTACATTGCTGCTCCTTTGCCAGTGAGTGGCCAGTGAAAGTATACAGCCTGACCAGCTTGTCCCTGGAATGAGCAACAATCATTACAAAAACATAGAACAGGATGTCCCGGGGGGAAAAATATTAGGACATTTTATCTGGAATAGTTCAGAGGGACTTGAAAAGGGATAATATACATGATCCTGGGACAAAAGGCTCTCTCCCAGGACAAACAAAATATCTGTTTACAGCCAATGGGACAGAGACATCTGAGAAGAGCACTCAAGTACCCTTGTGGTAGGGGAAGAAGAGAAAGTATTAAGTAATTTTACTGTTAACTTGTACATATTTTAACCATTGAAAAACAAACCAGCCTTCAACCAAAATTGGAAGCAAGTAAATAAGTAAGCATTTTTCTATTTTATTACAAACTTACTCCAGCATGTTTAAAATATATGTGAGCATACCTACTTATATGTTGTTACACCTTAAATAAAAACATTAAAGCCCACTATAAGTTGATCAGTTGGAGGATCCAAACATAATCAAGCTGGCTTTCATTAGTACCTTGCTAGGCCATTGCAGGATGTTGCAAAAACTTTCCTTTGATGAAAATTTATCAGACTACATTCAGAAGGCAATATATTGGTTTAAATTTTAGTGTTCATCAACAGTAAGCCTGATGAGGTAAATTTACCTAAATGAATATCATGATAGAAAAATCTAGCTTTATCATTAGAATGAAAGAGTTTTACTTCTGCACACATTAGTTTCAAATTATTATGAAGCTGTCAAGACATGGTTAGATTTCACTGATAGATTTCTAGGGTTGGAAGGGACCTGTAGATCATTGGGTCTGACCCCCTGCTCCAGACAGGAAAGAGTGCTGGGGTTAAGTAACCCCAGCCAGATGCTTATCCAATCTCTTCTTGAACACCTCTAAGGTGAGGGAAAGCATCACCTCCCTTGGAAGCCCATTCCATATTTTGGCAACCCTTGCCATAAAGAATTTCTTCCTTATGTCCAACCTAAATCTATTGTCCTTCAGTTTGCATCCATTATTTCTGGTAACCCTGAGGGGTGCCCTGGTAAACAGAGCTGACCTCCCCCTGGTGAGTGTATAGGCAGCCACAAGATCGCCTCTCAGCCATTTCTTGCAGTGGCTGAACAGATTCAGGTCCGCCAGTCTGTCTTCGTATGTGCTTACCTGCAGGCCCTCAACTATACGAGTAGCCCTTCTCTGAACCCTTTTGAAGTGTGGCGTCCAAAACTGGACACAGTACTCCATCTGCGGCCTCACCAATGCCGCATAGGGGGGAATTATCACTTCTCTAGACCTGCTTGTGATGCACCTGCTGATGCAAGAAAGAGTGCTGTTAGCTTTGCTTATTACCTCATTGCACTAGCGATTCATGTTCATTTTTGCATCCACCAGGACTCTGAGATCTCTTTCCACTGTTGTGCCACCATATCTCCAAACAGTTGCGAGAACAAATTTTATTCCCTATTCCCATCTACCCTGCAAACTGAAGAAATTGTGGCAGTTTTTAAATAGGTTTGTTCACTACCATTGGTCTACCTGATTAACTTCTTGCATGAATGCAGTTTATTGCCCTTTTCTATAGTGGAAGAACCAATGTACCATCTTTCATGGAATATCTTGAAGGCTAAAATGGGTTGTGAGCCGCGTTAAAGAAATATTTAAATTGGTCACCTGCCTAGTTCCTTTTTTTAATGTATTATGTAAGTGAATATTAACTTTTTAGATGGAAAGACATAGGATCAACAGATTAACCTTGCATTTATAAAAGTGCTGCTCTCTGTTACTCTGAAAGAACAACAGAAAACTGTACACCTACAGGGCTTGCTAGGCTGTGGCTTTACTAGTGTTATTTAGGTTGGAGAAACCATATGTAACACTGACGAACAAAGAAGACAGAAACAGTTTGATCTTATTTTAGTAAGGTCAGTGGTAAGCAAGTTTCCTTGAGTACATAAACATGTACAGACAGAATGATCTTATAGCCTTGGAATTGCCTTCATTCAGAAGTGGAGCTAATTGGTTATGCCAATAAAATATAATACCTATAAACAAGTTCTGTCTAGTATATCTAAGCATAGCCTCTCCCTCCCTGCCCCCCATTTTAACACAGGTTACAGTCAAAGTTAAAGAAACCACTTATACAGAAGAACACTAGAAACTTTATTCCTGTCCTGGCACCAGGGACAGCCTTTAAAAGGATTTTGTAGGTGCAATAGTTGCAACATGGTGCTTCTTGAAGGAGCTCTCTGAGAAAAATCTAGGTCACTGAAACTTTATCTGAAAATGAAGCACAGAGGAGCCAAAATTGAAAATAAAGTACTGATATAGAATTTACTACTTCCTTCACAAGGACATTTTTTCTAGGCCACCTGGAGAAATCTGGGCACTTTTTAAAATTTTATTTTGATCAATTTAAAATCATTCCCATTCAAAAAACACATTGAACCATGTATATGTATCAGTCAAGGCCAGCTACTTGCAAATAGTTTTAAAAAGGATTACAATTGAAAAGCATAGACAGTTTGGACAAAATGGTGCATTGTTTTGTGTGTGTATGTATATATATGCATTTGTATTTAGTTTTTTTCCTTAACCAGAAAACTGGATACTTGTTTCATCTCTTCATCCCAGGAAAATTCTACAGCTTTTACTAACCTATTAAGATTTGTTGGCTTTGATTATCACCATTACCATCTCCACTTATATCATAAAAAGATCTGCAATAATTTTGACTTCAAAACATACCTCTCTTCTCTACCCCTCCACTTATTATTTGGGGTCAGCAGCAGACAAGAGTATTTCTTGAATTAAATACAACTGGTTTTACATGCTGCATCTTCAAAGTCCATTCTTTTACTCAGAGATGTTACTTCTAAACCCATTATTATTTTTTCCCTTTTCAAATGCTGCTTTTCCTATTGAATCTGGATTTCCATAAACAAGCCAAGTTCTAACTTTACACTGTTTTTTTTTCTAGTGACAATTCCTTTTGCAAAAGTGATTTTGGGTAATTAAGATTTCTACTGAAGATTGGTCTAGTCTTGTTTTTGTGGTATGAAAAGTGGAAAATTTTTGCAGGAGTTGCCAATTTTCCCTTCTCCCAGCTTTTGCCATGTATAATCGCATTTAAGAATAAAAAAATTTGCTGGCTACTGAATATCAACAAACACAGACTGTACTTAAATGATTTTCTGTTCAACTGTTGCTTCACACACAAATACACCAACAAGACAGACATTGATAAGACCCTCAATGCAACTTAAAATAAATAATTGGGTTTTATGGGTTTGTTGCCAGAGTACTCAAGGTTCTTCTTTCTACTCATCTGACTGCACACACAATAAAAAAAAAATCAAATGATCCAAGATTTGTTACTGTACCAATTTGTACTGAAGTTCTGCCAACCTATACGCTCTATTAATTTCACTTTTTAAAGTATTATGAAATAAGGAGACTGTCAGCTTATTCCAGGCTATATTAGGACAGCTGGTTTTAAAGACTAATTGAAAAAGACTTACCCTATCGTGGGAGTGTATAAATCCTGTCAAGATGTACACAAGACAATGTTCAGGTTTTTAGTGTGTTCCCCTCTAACAAAGAACATTCTCCCAATATAAACCAGAAGATATCTTCCTTATGAGGACTGGCATTAGAATGAGTTTATTACCTTTCCCAATGCACACTGCAGAGCACTGGTATGGACTGATGGAAAGTCAGTTACAGCCTTGAAACCCTGCTTTAGAGAAATTAACCCACATTTCATCTAAACCAAGCCTGAAAATTGTTGCATTGAATGTTTTGACAGAGGTGTTATGAACGCAGGACAGCTCTTCAGAATACAGGAAGAGCTTGAAAAGTCAGAGGCAACTTGCTGCCATATTTCTGGAGTGCCTGCCACATCAAAAAGGGCTTGGTCTGTAGACTCCAACTGTTGCTCATTCCAACACAGTCGCTGGCTGAAAAAAGAAACATTTGCTGCTCAAAGAGAATTCCAGTGGCACCCTCAAAGATTTTGGAAAGTCTCCAACATGGGTCATTCTCAAGGACTGTAAAGGAGCTGCCAACTTCTGCTTTACTGAAATTTAAAATTGTCCCCCAAAACAAAATATGGACCTTCAGTTGTCATGTCATTCTAGCTAGTGTTAAATTGGACAGACATGCAGACTCACACTCAGCATTTTATTTAAACACCTGTGTGTAGGAGTTACCCAAAAAAGACAGTTCTAACATAAGCCCCAGGAAGAACTGGAAAAGCCTTTCAAAGCCCACCACCCTCCCAGATGCCAATACCTCTGCAACTAAATAGTACCTGCCATTTCTGTCACATGAAGCAGCTCAGCTGGCAGACATTTTCATGGAGATTGTGGGTGGGAGCGGAAGGAAGAGAGGTCATAGTTTCATCGTAGCTAGGATGAGGAGGGACCTGGACAGATCATCTAACCAGACCCCCTCCCACAGGCAGGTTCACAAGACCCCAGACAGGTGATTGTCTAACCTCTTTCTGAATTTGCCCAAGGAACGGGTGAGGACCACTTCCCTAGGAAGTTGGTTCCAGATTCTGGCCACCCTAACTGTAAAATATTGCCTCCTGATCTCTAACCTAAACCTAATCTCCATCAGCTTATTACCATTGTTCCTCCTCACCCCAGGTGGTGCTGGGAAGAATAGGGCTCTTCCTATTTGCTGATGGCCTCTCCTGATGAGTTTGTAGGCAGCCACCAGATCCCCCCCTCAGCCTCCTCTTGCCAAGGCTGAACAGGTCAAATAGCACAGATAGGCTTGGAAGATAATTCATCTCTCACAGAAGAGTTCAGCAGATTGGGGGAGGAGGGGAAATGATTAGTCAGAGATGAGCAATTACAACTTCCCCTGGTTCTGAAGTTCACTGATGACAAAACAAGCCCTATTCACTTGCTCTTTCTGTCCCTCCAAGAGAACAGGAACATGGCGATGAAGGGTGTACTGAGGTCTACTCAAAGGCATCTACTGAATTGCCAATTCCTAATTGCACAGACATGCATGCATGCCTTTCAGATGGACATGTCAAGACCACTGTATTTAAAATTAAGCTATGCACAAGTACTTTTTTAAATTTAACGTTTAGTTACAATAGGCAAATACATTTATCAAACAGAAGTATGAAATGTAGCTCTGGACTAACATACAGCACGTGTCTGTGTGCCTTTCCCAAATACCTTTGACACTATGACCAAGTTGAAAGACTTCAGACATGTTGACGTAGATATATTAAAATGAATAGGACTTGATAGAAAACTTCCATATGTTCATTTTATCCCTATCTTGGTGAAAACAAAATTTTGTGGAATACACTTCAACAAGAGAGCCAGGAGCTTTTTAGATCAGGAAGGGGGCTCAAGTCAAGTCACCACAGATGATGGGTTTTTTTTCATAGAACAGAGGTGTCAAAGATCAACCCTAGGGGTTGGATGCAGCCCAGAGAGCTGCACTGTCCAGTCCATGGTGCTGGCTCTGGGTCTAAGTTGACCTATGGGCCACACAAGATGTATGCACCCATTCTGGGCCACTCTGGGATCTGGGATACATACTGCACACAGTGCTTGCCCCAGCTCCACTGGGTTCCAGACTGGTTGGAGTGGGTGCTCGTGTAGTCCATGGAATAGGGTACTGCATGCAGCAGCATGGATCCCTCAGTGACTGGAACAGGCACTGTCTGCGGTGGATCCAGTATGCAAGGAGGAGTGGGGGAGGGTGTCTGTGGGCCCAAACTGGCCCATGGACCAGCCCCTGTCCACTCATCTGGCCCAGGGAGCATATGGGTTTCACACTCCTGTTATAGAGATTGTATTCATATTAAGCATGCCACACTTGTGCTAAAGGACAGACTGCTCAGATTAATAAAAAATTTAAATGTAGCCCGAGACGTTATATTTCCCTTCCTTCCACTCCTCACCCCCACCCCATCCCCCACAAAAAAAAAGAAAGAAAGAAAAAAAGTGGCTTTTCTTATACACTCATTGAATTGAATGAGACTGTTGGAACACAGTATCTTATATGGCATTGCTGGAATATTTAAAAAAAAAACCCCAACAAAACAGCCCCTCCCATTTTCACCACTGCATGGTGTACCTTCCTGAGCAGTCTAGAGGCAGAAAAGACCTGCTTTTCTGCATGTCATTAATACGCCTCTAAATAGCATCACTCAATATTTCCCAGGACTTTTCAGATGTATATTCAGCTGTACTCTCATACATACCAGTGATATGATTAAACACAGCAGAAATAAAGATGGCACCAACTCACAGTGGAGTCATAAATGGGCTGCAGTGCTCTCTGAATCAAGTATTATGTAAACAATCCAGCTCCATTCCTTTCTTTTTTTAAGCCTCTTTGTAATTCCTTACTAAAGTGTTTGGAAGTGAGCTAGACCTTTGGATGCTCAAGCAGGAAGCCACTGCACTCTCAACCATTCCAAGCTGTATAAGCTAGAAAAAAAAACAGTTGGCAATCATAATCACTATAGTATCAAATCTGGAGGTGGCTTGAGAGCAGTGGAAGAGAAAATATAGAAGAGCTGTTTCTATAAGATGTATAACTTCACCAAGCTAAGTTCCAATACTTGCTACTTCAGAAATAACTTATAAAAAAAGAGATACAGTAACATGGTAAATACAGTGCTGCATTCCCAACCTGCAAACACAAAGACATTATCTGCCTCAGTTTATAATTTAAAAAACCCTAGAGTCTAGTATTTTAATAACATCCAACACTACTAATGAGATTATAAATCTTGTATAAGTTTTAGTTAACTTTATACAAATGTTTCAAATCTGCACTTCAGTTTAAATGGTTCCCAAATACCTAGTCAGGTTGCTTTTCACTTTTAGATGCATCTTTCACGCTGCAAGAAGATGAAGAAGAAAGCATTAAGAAAACTGGAAAAATATAATGTAGTGCTAGAAAACTTGGGAAAGGACTCCACAGTAGAGACAGAACGTGAAACATCCTCATTACAACAGGCTGTAAGTCATTTAGACCTGGCCTTTGACTGATGAATTTGCAGAAAATTGAAGCATAAGTCATAAAAGGATAAAGTGTTCTCCAATTTACTAGATGGGTTGAAGAAAGTCAGAGATGCAATCTTAAACTGGCATAACATTTCTTTAGATACTTTCCCCATGCTTGCCTTTTGTTACTGACATTTTTAAATGCAGGGGGAGAATCTTCACATGATGCTCAGTTTTTATAGGCAGAGGGGCAAGTGTTTGGTAGGGGCTTACTCTAGAACAGGGCACTCAGGGTTGGGTGTAGGCTCATAGGTGCAGGCTCAGGCTTTTCACTGCCTGGCCACTGTTCCACTCCCACTGTCTAGCCCCTCTTCAGGGAGGTAAGCATCACAATAAATAAGTTAGTCTTTAGAATGGGGAGCTGCTCAATTCACAGAAGTTATGAAGGGGTGCCTTGAGTCTATCAAGGGGTGCCTCAAAACACTGCTCTAGATGCAGTGAAACCTTTATCAGACTTGCAGGGGGTAGGGAGATCATAAGATGATTTGATGAGCAACTGAGGAACAACATTCCTTAACCATTATATGATAAGAATCTTGTTTATATGAGGTCTTAAGCTAAGAGTCTTTTATTTTGAATAGTTTGCTTACACAAAAAGAGAGCATTTCCTTCATGTTGGAAAAAAATGTAAGAACATAGCGTACAACTTTAACAGATGTAGTAGTACAAGTCAATTAAAGAGAACTGCAATACTTGTGATAGCAGGAGGCAGAGTGTGCAAACACCTAGGTTGGAAAAATATTTTCAGCAGCAGGTATGGCATGATGCATTAGTTCAGTCTGACAGAACCAGGTTTTGTTAGGAAGTGGCCAACTATATTGTACAAAGTTTACAATAAGTAACAAGCTCTCTACTCTTCATTTAACCAACACCAGCTTGGTTTCACTTTACGTCATATGCAGAAGTAAAGAATAAAGGCCTGCTTATTGCCCAGTTAGCTAAAGCTTAAAACAGTACTGCCTGAACCACAGAAGTAAAATATTACATACGGTTACAATTTAATAACGCAGACTTTGTTAATGGTGAATTAAGCCAAGGTTCTAGGAGCAGTGACACTGCATTTAAATTACTAATGCCCACTCCACTAATGTGTGGGAAACCACTTGTCTTTTCAGTAAATTAAGATACATTCAGAAATCAATGTTATGGATTGAGGGTATGGAGAAACCTACATGCATACCTGCTACAAAGGGGAAGGGGAATTGAAGGAAGCAGGGTCAAAATTTGGAATGGTTTTGCTACAATTGTATCACCATAGACTCAGGCAGATGTAACAGATGCGTGATATATGGAGGCTGAGAGCAAGGCAGAATCCTTTAAGTGGGTTCTAGCACACGCCTTTTAATCGCAGATGCATAAGGCTGGAAGGACTGCTGGAAGTCATCTAATCTAACTCCTTGCACAGGACAGGATATCTCCGTCTAAACTAAGTGTTTGTTTAATCTGCTCTTAAAAACTTCAGTGATAAAGATTCTACAATGCTCTAGGTAATCTGTTCCAACGATTAACTACCTTCAGTCACAAAGTTTTTAATATTTAACCTTAATCTCATTGCTGTAACTTAACTCCATCACATCTTGCCTATCCCTTGCAGACAGTGAAAACAATTAACTTTTACTTAAAAACCTAATCTGAAGAATCCCCCTTATCATCCTCCCCTCCCCCATCTTCGCTTATTCAAACTAAATAATTCCAGTTTAGGTCTACCATCCAACCTATCATAGTTAGTTGCTTGAAGCAACCAGGCTACCTGCTGTCCTGCCAGTTAACGGAGAGGCAGTCATAGCCATCTACTAGTCAGCAAAGCAGCTGCATGGGTATCTTCTTTGGTTAAATATGCAAAGCAAGTCATGTGCCAGGAAATGCCTTAGAAATGCAACTCTTCAGCTATGTTTAGACTCCATTCCTTTACACCACAATGAAGTTGATTCTGACCCTGCTACAAGCCTAGTGGGAACATTAGCAGGTACAGGAACAGGCCCCCAGTCTGAACAGCAGGGGGCAGGAATTCTTCCTTATGCTGATGCAGAACCTCCACACAAGTGCTTTTTATGTATGCATTTCACCTTCCTTTTAAGAAGTTCAGGTTTAACTGGCTGCAAGATTAAGTTTAACACACTGACTGAAGGGATTAAGATTAACCAAATAAAATAGCTTTTCAATATACCAGTAACTCTACAGCTCTGGGTAAGAGACAGCACAAACTAGTACAAGTACAGCATCATAAAGGAAACTATAAACCAAAAGAGCAAAATGCAAGTCATGAAAGGATGACCCCTGAGGTAGTTCAGTCGGGTCCTTTTCCTGCAGGGGGTTTATTAAATTCCTACTGAAGTACTGTCCATTTAGGAAATGGATGAATTTAAAACATCAAGTCACCATGCCAATAAATAAGAAAACTGTAAAGTCAGGTATCAACTTAGCAGGCAAAATAACTACATAAATGAAGAGTTAAGTTTCAAACAGATTTCAGTTTTACACAAAGATGCTGTGCCATACAAGTACCATCTGCACATTTCTCTTTTAGAAGGGACAGTGTCAGCCTCAATCTTTAAAATAAGGACTGCTTTTATATAGTTTGAAAGCGAGCACACCAAATACTCTTGGGGCAGGTTAATACTGAAAGCTTTCAGTATGAAAATGATGACTTAACTTTAAAACGTCTGTCTTGAAGTCTAACTGTAGTTACTAAAATTTTGGCTCCATCTCGTTAGTGCTGCCAACCCATCCACCTTTAGCATCACCCACCTATTTCAAAAACTGCCTCTTGCTGTCCCGAGCAGCAATTAATCCACATTCTATCAGATATTACATCCTGTTCCCTTGGACCACAAAGGCCTTATCTTCTAACTGCCAGCAACAAACAGTATAGATTTTATTAGACTGGTTTTATTTTTAGTTAAGTTATTGTCACCACACTTTCCTTTTATATCATTTGCAAATTATTAAAATTCTATGAGGACACACACAGGTGAGGAATGTATATATTGAAGTCTATAGTTCACACACAAGCATGCTAATATACCATTGCTCTAAGCCACAAGAGGCATTTGGTATTTGTATGATTAATTGCAGCTACCACATTATTTCAAGCTGGTTTCTGAACTTTCACAAATGTTATTATGCCTGTTTTATTGAGCTCCAATGGGGCTAGCCACGTTTACATAGTTGTTTTCTCGGTCCAGGCAACCCCAATTGGAGGAGTGCTCTTGATCTGACTCTACTAAGGCCAGCCATCAGTTGCAACTAAGCAGCATGCCTATGCATGCTCCAGCACTACGGGAGCACTGTGTACTAACAGACAGCGTACTCCTGGGAGCACGGCCATCTCAGTGACAGAAAGGATTTATAAAAAAAAAGTTTCAACACAAGAAAAAACCAAGGGCTTTTTCCAGGACTTCACTTTCAGCCTTTCTGAACTACAATACTGTCACTTGCAGAAAACAATGATAAAGAAATGCTTGATTCTCTTTTCAAAGCCACCTAGTGCAAGAGTTAGCAGAAGGGCAGAGAGAGCTTGAGTTCAGCTGAATCTAGTCCCAGACCCAAGCCAGAGCCCCATGGCCAATGGCAGCACCATTCAGGTTTTGTGCTGTGGAGTGACTTCCTTTACTCTCTAGCACAGGTGTGTTGAATGTATGGCCTGCAGGGCCACTCCATCCAATCCACTGGGCTCCTGATAAGCCAGGGAATTTGGGGGCAGGGCTAGCAGGGGACAAGGTCTGCCACAGGACCTGGGGCCCTAACTGACATAGCTGACAGAAGCATGAGGCAAGCTTGGCCCACGGCTGCTTGCTCCACAGCCACTTAGGCTGCAGCCTTTGTCATTTACCCATGCATATCTGGCTTGTGAGAAGCCCTGCAGTCTGGATACAGCCCAGGGGTGTGGGCGAGTCTGACACCCTACTCTAGCAGCTGTGCACTGTGTTTAGCTTATTTAGTGAACATTAGAAATCTACCGTCTCTCTTCAGTTTCTCCTCGCCAAGCAAAAGGCAATGCAATTTAAGGTGCAAGGACTCAGTTTTTACCTTCCTCAATCCTACAGCTCTGCAGGGGAGGTCTGACCTTCCCAATTCTCCCCACTCTATCATTGCAACAACCTAATAGGTAGAAAAAAGACAAGACACCAGGGGTAGGAAACTATGCACTTTGTCTTATGAGACTCATAAGTGTACAAATGAAGTTCTGGGAGCTTATTTTGGCTCTTGCAAATTTGTAGCCAGTATTAAAAAAAATACACAAGAAAGCTAAAGGTTTCTAAAATTTAACCATTGGTGCAGATTCTGTGACTGGGACTCACAGCTAAGGTCAGCTAAGGAAGCCTGGCAAAGGGGCAAGCAAGATGCTGCACACTGAGACCCCTACAGAGTATCCTGTTAGAAGGCAAAGGTTAAAATAAAAGCCTTTGTTTTGATGTTGACTCAACCTGTTGCCAGCACTTTTCATTTGACTAAAGCAACACTGTGCTAGTGTTACTTAAATGCAACTTTTACATATGGAATGAGGGCTAATTTTGCGCATCAACCATGCATTACCCTAAATGTGCATAATTTTATACTGTTGGTCTTTCAGGAACCAGCACCCCTGCCTTCAAAATAGGGAAAGTATAAAGCGTTTATGGGATGATAATTTAGAAAATCTGTTCACCAATATGTAATTAAACTAATTAAAACTAGAAAGTTTGTTTACAGAAGTTCTCTTAAAGGGTAACTAAATCTGGAATAAAGGTGGATATTAATTTATAACCATTTGTGAGTTAAATTTGATATAAAAGAGTAAATAACTTAGGTACATCAACTGCTGCCTGGAAGTTTGCCTGGGCTGTATAGAGAGGGATGTGAGAAATTTGCCCTATTTTTACAGTTGAAAGCTTCATTGACTCACACAAGATACTTTAGACTAATATCCTGTGGCACTGCAGTGACCTACATGTAATTATTGCATACTTCTTCCAAAATATTTGTACACAACCAGAAATTATAACCTAAGTTACCAACAAGTTTTTGGTTTATACCAGCAACACAGAGATGGACTTCAATTAGTGGCAATCTATCTGTCTGATGTTTTTAGCAATCTTATATTTAAATGTTTGGTCTTGGTTTGGTTTATTTTCTGGTTATAATTTTTCTTAGATAAACATATTTATCCAGTTAAGCAAAGGATATTTAAAATCTTTTAGCGGTCTTTACTCCCATCCTGTAATTAGTGTCCTCCCTAAATTGGGGGGGAGGGCAAAGATCTAGATACATCTCTCTTACCACTCCTTCCCCCCCACCCACTCCAAGCACCCAACACAAGTTAGGTGCACTTATACACGTGCAGTTTCATACTAGCTTTAAACTTAGAAGGGGCTGCAAATGTTCTTACAAAAAAGAAATGCACAGGGTGGAAAGTGAAGGGCTGGTCCTGCTTCTTGTAGGCCTCTCCAAAGATGTCAGAACTTACTGGATAAACCTAAGGATAGCATAGCTTTTCACTCAGTAGTTCCATCAGGTCACAATTTTAAGACAACACCTAGGGATTAAGCAACTATTCTAGCAAGTGTCTTTGAAGAACCATAATTCCTTATATTATCAGATGTACTGGGGGTCTCATCCATTACAGCAATGGTTTTCAGATCCTTCTGGTTCTGTGGCCGACCTCTTCTACCTACCGGTATTGTTGCATGGCCCACCCACCAACATCCTCAAACACACTGTTTACTAAATCAACCCCTGTTGCATCTGTTCACCCTGACACCACAGCTGGCAACTCACTGCAAGAGCACATTAGTCCTGTTACTTGTTCCTAATTTCCTTGATGCATCAGATGTCTGATCACACTAGAATGAGCTTTCCCTGACCTTATCTCTCTTTTAACAGTGCACCAGACTTGATGACAGCACTTCAAATTGCCCTTTCACCTAGTCTCAGTTCCATCATGAAAGCTGCATGACATGGGATTGCTAAAGATATAGGTTCATATAGAAACTCCACGATCTGGTATCAGTTGTGACATCCCTTAATTCAGCTTCCTGTCTGTCACTTTTAAAACTGGTATAGTTATGCATTTACATATTTTCATATCTAGTCTCTCTTGCTGAAATGCAGAAAGTCTAAGTTTCCTTTTTTAAAGATCTAGATGTATTTTGAATCGTACTCTTTAGAGGACTTGCTGTGATCAGATGTCCCACTTGTTTCATACCGCACACATATTTGTATACAAGCTTATCTTAATGGCATATACATACATTTTTACAGAGGAAAGCAAATATAGTCATTCACCTTCAAGAAAAAAGAGAAAACAATGTATTGTAAAGAGGGAAACAGTGAGTGATAGCTTCAGGTTTCTTTCCACTTCTGTTATTTTTCTCCTTGATGTACCACTGAAGTGTTAAGTGTGCGCTACACTTTTCTATCATGAAAACAAAGGCAGCCACAGGTTAAGTCAATGCTAGATACTGCCCTACTTAAAATATAAAAAATATTGCACCCTTCTGGAACAGGGCAGAGAATATGCATAGCAACCCTAGACCAGTGCATTAGTGATGTCTTAAAGTAATTCTTGAATCAAGCAGCAGCAACTCAAACAAAACAGTAGTTTTTCTATGTACATGACACAAAGCACACAAGAAATCTATAGGTTTCAGTTGCAGTGATGGTTTCAAACAAAGTTCCTTTACAAGCATTAAGCTGAAAAAACTCTGCTTTTTACATAGTATTTTGACTCCCCTACAAAGTTGCTGGTTCCTTCCAACTACCAGATTCTTGGGGCAGGACTCTAATCTTTGGTTTACATAGAGCAACACTGCAAGTAAAGTTCCATATATTTTGTCAAGTGCTTCTGTTTCATAAGATTAGCAGAACATGCAACTGCCCTATGTACTTCCTAATGAAGATAAAAATTCTCTAGTTATTACAGGCTGGGCAGCTTTAATCAGTAACCAGTACTTTCATTTATCAGCTATTATGAACACAATCTGAGATGTCTAATTCATTTTTTTTTAAAGTGTAAGTGAGAATAAAACCCCTCAAGCCTACTGCCACAGCATAAAGGGGAACAACTGGTTCCTATAGCTTGGTAATGCAAAATGGAGCCTTTCATCTGTGGGACACTTGTTACAATTTTTATGTCAGTAACTTTAAGACTTTGCTGTAGCCTTTGATTTATAAACTATTTAATGTTCCACTACAGGTCTCAAGGGACAGGTATCTATGTAGCAGTTAACTACTTTGACAGACTAGCCTCTGATCCATTACACCTACAGGCTCAATTGGCATAGAAAGAATTACTTTTCCCTTGTACTTTGTCTCATCCCATGCAATCTAGGGTGAACTCGTTTAAACTGCACATTTTAAGTCCTATTTCATAGATTTCATAGACATTAGGGCTGGAAGGGACCTCGGGAGATCATCGAGTCCAGCCCCCTGCCCAAAGGGCAGGAAGTCAGCTGGGGTCATAGGATCCCAGCAAGATAAGCATCCAATTTACTCTTGAAGGTGTTCAATGTAGGTGCTTGAACCACCTCCAATGGCAGACTGTTCCAGACCTTGGGGGCTCGGACAGTAAAGAAATTCTTCCTTATGTCCAGCCTGAAACGGTCTTGCAGGAGTTTGTGACCATTCGACCTCGTCATCCCTTGGGGCGCTCTGGTGAACAGATGTTCCCCCAGATCCTGGTGGTCACCTCTGATAAACTTATAGGTGGCCATCAGATCACCCCTGAGCCTGCGCTTTTCCAGGCTAAAGAGTCCTGTGGCTCTCAGCCTGTCATCGTAAGATCTGTTTTCCTGACCTCTGATCATGCGCGTGGCTCTCCTCTGGACTCTCTCAAGCTTCTCCACATCCTTTTTGAATTGTGGAGCCCAAAACTGGATGCAGTACTCCAGCTGCGGCCTCACCAAGGCCGAGTACAAGGGGAGAATGACGTCCCGGGATTTGCTCGAGAAGCATCTATGGATGCACGCCAGCATTTTGGTCACTTTACTAGCCGCAGCATCGCATTGGAGGCTCATGTTCATCTTGTGGTCAATAATGACCCCCAAGTCTTTTTCTTCTGTAGTGCTAACCAACGTAACACTGCCGAGCCTATAAGGGTGCTGCAGGTTTTTCCTCCCAAGGTGGAGAACCTTGCATTTTTCGGTGTTAAACACCATCAGGTTCTCGTCTGCCCATTTGCTGAGCTTGTCCAGGTCAGCCTGGATCACCCGCCTATCTTCTGGCGTGGATGCTTTGCCCCAAAGTTTGGTGTCATCGGCGAACTTGGCCAGTCCACTCCTAACTCCAATGTCCACATCATTAATGAAGATGTTGAACAGTATGGGTCCCAGGACAGAGCCTTGAGGGACCCCACTGGTTACAGGGCACCATGATGATTGACTGCCATCAATCACAACCCTCTGGGTCCGACCACGAAGCCAATTTCCCAGCCAGCGGATCGTGGTGGAGCCAAGGCCACAACTGGGCAGTTTGGCCAAGAGGTGATCATGGGATACCAGATCAAAAGCTTTTTTGAAGTCAAGATATATGACATCAATCTCTTCTCCCTTGTCCAGGTGATAGGTCACCTGGTCATAGAAGGAAATGAGATTGGTCAAACAAGACCTACCCGCAACAAACTCATGCTGGCTGTCCCTTAGAATGTTAGCCTGGGCCAGTCCCTCAAGGATGGCTTCCTTAATAAACTTTTCTAAGATCTTCCCCAGGATAGAAGTCAGGCTAATGGGCCTGTAGTTAGCCGGATCCACTCTCCTCCCTTTCTTGAAGATCGGCACCACATTGGCCTTCTTCCAGTCTTCGGGCACTACACCAGAGCACCAGGAGTTTTCAAAGACCCGTGCCAGGGGCTGGGCTATGACGCTCACCAGCTCCTTGAGTACCCTGGGGTGCAGGTTGTCAGGGCCAGCTGACTTGAAGGTATCCAGCTTCTCAAGGTGTTCCTTCACGAGGTCAGCATTGATGGAGGGTAGGGGATCCCCCTCACCCAGATTTCCCTGTCCCATAGCAGGCATAAGCATCCCATGTGACTGATGAAAGACTGACGCAAAGTACCTGTTTAATAGGTTGGCTTTTTCCTGGGCGTCAGTTGTCAGTTGCCCCATCTGGTTTAGCAGGGGTCCAACATTGCCCTTGCTTTTCCTCCGGCTCCCCACATACCTGAAAAAGGACTTTTTGTTGTCCTTGATGCCTGAAGCTAGTTGGAGTTCAGTTGCAGCCTTGGCTTTCCTGGCTTGGTCCCTGCAGGACTGGACCAGTGCGGAGTAATCCTCCTTGGAGGTGAATCCCGTCCTCCATCCTTTGTAGGCTTTCCTTTTTAGCCACAGTATGTCCGCTAGGTCTCTGGAGAGCCAGGGGGGCTGCTGTGCCTTCTTGCTGCCTTTCCTCCGTGTTGGAATAGATTTAGCTTGTGCACTGAGGATCGCTTCCTTGAGAAGCAACCACTCTTCTTGAACTCCCATCTCCCTGGGGTCATGGTCCCTGAGGGCCTGACCGACTAGCCTCTTGAGCTTGTCAAAGTCGGCATTTCTGAAGTCAAGGACTTCTGTGTTGCTGACTGACTTGCCAGCTTTACGGTGGATGGTGAAGGTGATCAGCTCGTGGTCGCTGTCACCCAACTTCTCATCGATCACTAGGTCGTCGATTAGGTCGTCCCCCGTAGCCAGTACCAGGTCAAGCAGCGCTTTGCCTCTTGTTGGCCCATAGACCTCTTGGGTCAGGTAGAGCATGCAAAAAAAGCTGGTTAAGTTAAATGCAAAACAAGACAGTTTTGCATTTGTACCTTATATACTTTCTTAAAGGCTGATTCTCATTGGCTGGTAACCATTAAAGTATGAATATGTAACCTTCACACTAAAGCTGTCCCTTTCTTTTGCAATCTAGGAAATTACAGCATATCTATGAAAATTTATTCAAGCTACTTTTATTCAGATTCTTAATTTGCTTTATCTTTATGATGTTAGAAATACAACATTCAATTAGGACTTTATTACGTTTTATTAAAAAAATTAAATCTACAAAAAGTTGCAGCCCCCTAAAGTGCAAAACAAAGGAATGGAGGAAGGCAGGGAGGGAAAAAGGAAGGAGTAATTGAAGTCTCCAGATTTCTGCAGTCTCTTTCATTACATGCCCTCAAGATTGGAAGAAAGGCAGCAAAGTTATTCTGCCATCAAGTGCAGTAACAAGAGAATTGCTTATTGTTGCCTGCTTGGATACAGAAATCATTCCCTAGCACCAAAGGCATCCTGGCTGTCTAACCTCTCTAAGCACTGTATGACAGCACAGTACTTAGCTCTCAGATCAGACTCCTGCTAAAGACTCATTACAGGACTCATTACTGTGTGGAGACCAGTTGGGAATCTTTATTTCAAGTTAGCCCTTGTATTACTAATGCAGGCAACTGTGAGGAGCTGTTTAAATTTCAGTTTGCAGAACTGTTCTAGACAAACTAATACAGCTAAGTGAGGTAATGTAACATTCCACACCTTGTAGTTCCAAAGGCAAATCATATTTGCACCAAACACAAATGAAAATATGTTAGCATAAAAGGATAAATTATTTTAGCCTCCCTCAAATTGTTCAGGTTTTTCTGGCTCAATTTTAGCCTCCATTATTAGTCTCAGAGCACTCTTGAAATAGAGGTGGTGAAACGATGCTCAGTAAAAGGTGAAGAATAGCAGAAAAGGTGGGGAAAAAAACATATTTTAAAAGGACACCACCTACATGCTCATCATCTTATACATCATGAGAGCTGTGCTGTGGGCCCAATCTGTTCAATTTCCATTGTAAAGAACTCCAAAAGCTGTTCAAGTCAGCTTTCCCCATGTTCATTCTGCTCATTAGTCCCATCTCCTCAGCTATGGTCTTAAGAAGATTACTTAGCTTTTTGTGCAGCTTTATGAAATGCAGTAAAACCAATAAAGATGATACAATATCTCTAAAGAATATAGGCAGCTATTTATAGCAACCCTGAATTTTAATCAGCAACAGGTAGCAAGCACTACTGTGGCTCCTAAAATATGCAGTGTAATTTACCCAATTACTGCTTTAACTCCAAGCAAATTATCCAGACTTCTGAATTAAATGAGTCATTGCCTGGCATAATGAAATTCAAATGAGGATATTAAACATTATTGCTTCATTCACTACAAACATCCTTCATTAACTGAAAGAGCTGCTGATAATACTTTGTACTTACGAACCTTTTAAAGCTTTGAAATCTGGTTGCAGAAATTATTCTCTTTTCTGTGTTACCCTGCTCAAGGACAAGATATATAAATATTTCTAGTATTTTTGATGTTTTTCCTTCTGCCTTTCAAACTGAAATTAAAAATAATCAACCATCAGCTTGTACAAAAAATCCGTGACATGAAGCTCTGCTCATTACTCACATGCTTAATAGCAGGTTGACTTTGAGGTAAAGACCCAGGGGTCAGCACTGGAGAACTTGTAGGACTACAGAGCTCTGGAAATGGATTTGGTATGGCAGGCAAGGATGATGTTCTGAACTGTTGCTCTTCTTCTTGTAGACGTCTACAAAAACACAAACTGGATATTAAAAGGAAAATTTGGCTCTCCTGCCTAAATCTGATGCCCACCGTGCACAGTGGATCATATAATTTAAGAAATGTGAATCAAATAAACCTGAGGTAAACAAAGGTGGATTTTTTTAGTGGAATTACTGAGACTACATGCACATATAAAATTACCAGTCAGACATCTAAGCTTGTTTTGTTACTTATAATTCAATTTGTGTGCAAAACTGAGGTAACTGCACACAAATGAAATACACCTTCTATTTCAAAATTCAAGCCTACACCCTACGTAGTGAGGACTGATTTTCTCCAGCCACAATGCAGTTTGTTAAAGGTTGCTCAAATGGAATGAATGCACGAGAAAGAATGTTGACATAATTTGGAAGCCAAATTATACATTACCTTAAATGCTATGTGTACCTAAAAAGATCAGGGTATGGTGATTGGTGCCAATACCCCCACGATGATACAAATAAAACATTCAAAGCAGCTCAACAGTTGTTTGTCCCAAATGAAAAGACAGACTTAACTACAGTAGCACAGCTAAGAGATGCTTTACTTTTAAGTGTTAACTGCAGCATTAACTTTATGGCAGAGATGCCACAGCTTGAGCAAGTTGACTTGAGAGCCATGTCAAGTGAAGTGATTTTGTGATCCCTTGGGAGACCAAACAAAGCCCATAGCTTATGGTATGCTATCATTTAAGAGTTTCCTTCTAGCTCTCTTCAAAACTCTTAGTCATTGAGGACGTTTAACAAAGTACAGGATGATTATCCATGACTGACTACTTTGTCAAGCCTCCTCGTTAGTGTTCCAACACCAAGGATGCATTGGATGACGGCAAGTTAGGTCTGCAGCTGCTTTGCATAACGTACCATCTAGTGACAAACCTTCAACAGTTTTCAGTGGGGATGTAACAGCCATACCTGGCTCCACCCAAGTAGAAGATGACACAGAATTACCAAACCTCCCACACATCTACTTCCTAGGAATCTGTCATCATCTGACCCAGCTTCAGCCATCACCTATGGCTTAAGTCACCTCTGTTCCACGTTCTTCAGGAAGCAGCTCAAAATACTGCCTGCTCTACATAGCTGGACTGCATAGGGCCCTGTTATTTAGACTTGGCCCTGACCCCCACCCAGGGGCAACACTATCATTCAGGCATTAATAATATTCAATGCTGTGTTCCAAAAACAACCTGATACCACCTCCCATTATGTTTTGGTGAAGCATGAAGAATGGTCATTACCCCAAGATGAAGCTAGTTCTGCCACTGTTTCCACTGAGGACAAACATAATATATTAGCACTTAGGAAAGTGCAGAATTAGGACAGGAAAAATTTTCCATCAACCTTGCTATGCTTCAGAATGCCACGCACAATTTAAAAAAGGACCTCTGCAGACCATGCTGAACTACAGAAAGTCTCTAGAGCAGACACCAGCAACCTGGTTTCAAGCCAAGGTGGTATGTCAGATTTCCCTGTGCTCTGCTAGAACCACACAGCTGTGAATGGTGCCTGCACTGTTGTTGCTTCTCCCCCAGCCCCCTGCTCAATGGCTGCATTGTGAGCACAGCATCCTCTTAGAGAGTAGTCTATGCTGCTGCCACTTCTCCCTGCCTTCCTTCCCCCACTCCCACCTCCCAGTGAAGCTCTGTTCCAGATAGAAGCTGTTTTAGCACTGGAGCCTTGGGGAGAAAGGAGAGAAGTGGCAGTGTTGGACGCAAACCTTCTAGTTCCCTTGCCCCAACACACAGCTCCTCAGTGCAGAAGCTCAGAGCAGGCACAGACAAAGCCATGAGGCTCCACAAACCAAATCCACTAGCTCTGTGGGTCATACGTTGCCAATCCCTTCTTTACAACATGCATGTTGTAAAAGTTGCATTGCAAAAAAGAAAGCACTTTGGAAAACTTCAATAAATAGTTGATTTGCTTTTATCACATGTGCTCCCTGTTACCTGTTAAAATAGAAAAGCAGGAATGCTGCTTAAAGAAAGATTTTTTATTTTGTTTTCAAGGGTATCAATTGGAGGGAAAAAAAAAGAAAGATAGCTCAGAATAAGTTTTAGAGAGCCAGAATTTCCCATTTATTTTGGAAGGCTAGTCAGTAACTAGACAGATGGAAAAGTGAATTGATAAGATTTTTTTTTAGAAGAGGATTTTGGAGAACTATGTGCAGTCAGTATTTATAAGGTTTGTTTTTAATGCAAGCTTGCATTAATTTCACACTGAGAAGAGTGAAATATTCACTTTTCTACTTGTCATGGACTAGCTTACTGCCACTATGTTGCAGGAGCTGAAAAATGCCTGGAGGTGTGGTATTGATAATGGAACACAGCTTAGTATGTTTAACTTGGAGTTTTATGAAGACTCTTATATTGATCTAAAGCTCTGAAAATTTGTGAAGACCAACTGTGGTTTTGTTTTGGGCGTCTGCAACAGGGGGCCTTCTTGGGGCCAGTTTTCCTGTGGCCCGTCCACCTGTTTCTGGGTTGACCACGTGCCTTCACCTGCCATGCCTTGTTGTTGATTAATTGACATTAATCAAGCAGAAGACTGCCCATTTCTTGTCCCAATACCAGGGGGTGCTATCTGCAGCTCTGTTCCTCCCCTACACCACAGCCCAAGCCTCGCAGATGGCATCTGTAGTTCTTACAATCACTGGCCCATGCTGGGCCCCAGACTTCTCCAATCAGGGCCCCTCTAAGATCCCCCCATTCTGGTGTCCTAGCCTGCCTTCATTCCCAGCTGCACAGCTCCCTGAGCTGCTTCCCCCTTACAGATGTGGTCCCCCTTGGACCTTTGGCTCTACTGACCCTGGCCCAGCTCCAGGCCAGTCAGAACCCCAGGCCCTCAGCTCTGGGCGTCTGTTGCGGTGGGCCCTTCGACCCTGCCAGTCCTGGCCCCAGCATGGACCAATCAGGGGATGTCAAGACAGGTTTGATTCTATGTCCCCACTGTCTTTCTGGGGTCCACCTTCCAGACCCTACAAGTGGGTAATCCACCCGGTTGTAGGAGCTGGGGTTAAGGCACCCCAACCCACCTTTCACCAGGGTGGTAACTGGCCTGGCATTTCCTGCGGGCTCCCGTGCTCCTGAGAGCCCCACCAGGTCACCCACTCCCGGCAGGGTGCAGTTTTAGGTCATGCCCAGGACCAGGAGCCTCCTGACCATACCCTACAACTCCTCCCTTACCTCCAGAGTGATACCAGCAGCTCTAGCAGCCAGGCAATGTTGTTGCCTGGCTTTCCAGCAGCAAAATGCCCTGTTTATTTGGGAAGCCCTGAATCCAGAATGGCTGCCCTAATCAGGCACCTGCCAGCTGCTGTCTTCAGGCCCTTAAAGTGGCAGCCACAAACAGTGCCCTGCCACAGCGTTATAAACATTCCCTTGACTGAGGCATCTATGTGATCAGAGTGGTCATTAAAACATTCCTAAGGAACTAGGAAAAAATTCTGAGCAGATATTACAGCTGACAGTACACATAGATAAAGGAAGTAAAATAAATCCCAAACAGGATGTTACTTAAGCAAACCTATATCAATGAAGTGGCTTGTAAGTGAGGGACACAAACAATGCACCAAATTGCATGCCCTGTCCACCTCTATTTTACCTATTCTGCCCCATTCAATACATACATAAATAAATAAATAAAATCAAGGATTTCATTCCTTGGCATGCTAAGCAGCCGTTAGGTGTCAAGTCATAAGATGGAACCTTTCCCCCCACTGCATTTGTTAGAAACTAGTTTTAATAAATGGAAGTCCCTTTGTCTCTCCCCCTTTCCATACCTCACTGCCATAATGCGTACTGGCTGAGATCGCTGCACCTTCTGCCTTGGAGACATAGGGTGAAGCAAACTTGTTCCTGAGGATGGCAATTGGCTGCGATTAAATTGACCGTTTTGAAGAAGTGGAGTGGTTTCTGACTGCATACTGCAGGTAGTGTACAAGCTTTCAAATGAGGAGTTCATGTCGTTTACCAAAGCCTCTAGGTCCACATCGTCATCTGAAAAATAAAATAAAGGTTGCATGAAACATATGAAGACTAAAACTGAAAAGAAATTTGACAAGAACCCTGCCTTGGCTTTGTAAAGACATTGGGTACTCTCCTATTACTACACAGGTTTCCCTTGCTTTATGCTGTACATGCATTCCTGGAAAATGGTGCGTAACTTGAATTCTCATAAAAGGAACCCACTTTACAATGTAACAAATAGGGATACGTTCCAAGACCTCAACTGTACTGACCCCCACTTTCTACCACTTTTACAAGACAATTTTCACCAACAGCAGACTACACACAAGCACAGGGCACCATCATAATGGGGATGACACCTACAGAAACAAGTTGCAGACAACAAGCAAGGAGCACAGATCCACACAGGAGACTATATTTTGGTGTGCGCCACTCCCATAATGCACCATACAAAGCAGCTGACTGCAGGCTTCCACCACACCAATCGCATAAGAGTAAATTTACCTTGCATATCATGAATTTATAGTATAAACAGGGTCATCGCATAAGAACCCACATAAAGCAAGGGGAACCTGTATATCCTTGAGGTCCAAATTTTTTATACAATGTCTTTAAACATTGTGAAAAGATAAGTTCATAATTAAAAAAGGCAAAAAATGATTGTGACAACTGTTGCGAGGACAAGCAACCTCAAAGTTAATTGTTAAAAGTCACTAGGTTCACTACTGTCAAGGTATATTTTGCCCTGCATAGTAGATGAATGTACAATCACAGTTCTCATTAGCTGTCAATACCGATTACCATATTTACTCAAATATAAGACAACCCCTCCCAATCAGCATGGGGAAGAAAGCCCATTTTATATATACATGCGAAGCCAAGGGGAGAGCAGGTGGCTGCTGCAGCTCTGACTCGGGCCCTGAGCCTAGGCTGGGGCCGAGCCAGACCAGACCCACAGCAGCCTCCTGCCTCCCCCTCCCCCTCTGGTCTGCTCTGCAGCTTCTGCCCCCTGCCCATCTTCTTCCCTCCCCCTTATTGTCTCTCCTGGGCACAGAATGCATGGAACCTCATTCCCCTAACCGGCCAATTGGCAACACTGACACTGCTGCACGGGCAGTCAAGAACTGAGCTTCCACGTGCCGTGCTCCAGGACAGAGCAGCTCAGGCAGCATCAGAATGTAAGGGACAGGGAGGGAAAAAGGCAGAAACTGCAGGAAGTAGTTGGGCAGAAACTGGGAGGAGTTTGTGGGAGGGATGAGGCAGAAACTAGAGATGTGGGGGTAGGGGTCACGTGGTAGGGGGAGCAGGAAGGCTGCAAAGGGAAGGGGGTGGGGCAGAGGGCAAGAGGGTCACCTGATCCCTGCCCCAGCAACTAGTTCCCCTGCTGTAGCAGTGTGAGGAGTGGGGAGGGGTGATTCCAGACAGCCCTACTTAGATTCTAAACCTGGAAAATTTTAAAAAAATATATTTACTTTTCATATATAGCATCCAATTACTTGGGAGCAGTCATCTTACATTCAGGGTCATCTTGTATTCATGTAAATATAGCAGTTGTTCAATCAGTAAGGTTGGGAGGGACTTCATGAGATCATCTTGTCTAGCCCCCTGCTCTAGGCAGGATCATTTTTGACTAAACCATCCCACCAAAGTGTCTGTCCAACCTGATATTTAATCTCCAGAGATAGATTCCACACCTTCTCTAGGTACCTGGTTCCAGAGCTTGAACATCAGCACAGACAAAGTTTTTCTTAATCTCCAAGCTACATTTCCTGTTTCAGTTTGATGCCTCTGCTCCTAGCCCTGTCCCCTACAGTCAAACAGAGAAAGATAACTCCATCTTATCTTTGGTGGGGGTGGGGGAGGAAGGTGCAACCCATGGCATAGAAGGTCACAAATGGCATGGACAGCCTCTGTGTGTAGCATCCAGAAATCAAGGAGACAGCTAGTGCAGCAGCCAATAGGGCAGGAAAGTGGAAAGCAAAGCAGGAGATCAAGTAGGGAGCATGGAGCAAGAAACAGAAAGCAGAGCAGCAGATCTGGGAAGGGAAGGGGAACCAGGCAGCACTTGGAGAGGACACAGGGCTAATTTGTGCCACATGTGCCAAGAAGAGTGGCCCTCAGTGCTGTTTTTGTAACTGCCCTTCAGGTATTATCAAGTCTTCCCCGAGTCCTCTCTTCTGCAGACCAAATAATCTTTCAGTTGTTTCAGCCCTTCCCTATAAGGAATTCACAGTTTTTTCAGGTCTTGTCAATAAGAGTTCACTAGTGACTTGATGACAGCATCCACTGTATTTAAAGCACTGTTCTTCTTAGTATAGCAGCTTTATGTAAAGTTAAAAATGCAATCACTTTCTAACTCGTCCTCTAAACCTAAGAATGTCTGAAGGTTCAGAAAAGGTGTTTAGGTGTAATATGTAATAACCTAGATTCGCATGCACACTTGCACGTGGCAGCTAGGCAGCATAGACGGCAGCTCTTGCAGCTCTCTGCAGGTAAGTCGGGGGGGGGGGGTTGAAGAGGGGGCAGACTGAGATCCCCACGGTGAGGGAGACAGACAGACAGACAGGGAGTAGGGCAGGGCTGGAGGCACTGCCCAGTGTGGTTGGGGCTGTGGATGGGAAGTGAGAAGCAACAGCATGGACAGGGCACCAGCATATAAGCACCACAAAGCAGAGAGCGAGGAGTAGGGGGTACAGCCACAGCTGAACCCAAGTCCTAGTGAATGAAGGGGGCAGGGGGAACACCGATTTCTAAGATAAAACGCCCAAAATCAAATACCAAAATATATAGGTATTTAAAATTTATTTTATTATCATGATTGAGGTACTGCAGGCTTCCAAATTGCTTTAAAATGTGAGAATATCAATAAAAACATTGTGTTCAACTGACCTCTCTCTCCCTACACACACACACACACACACACACACACACACACGTATACATACATATTAGTGAAGTTAATTTTAATCACTGAAAAACACAGATTTTGAAGGATTTAATCAGAGAATTTGGGATTTTTAAACAGAGAAAATCAGGATCCCTGCTGATCATGTGCCTTCCATCTACTCAGTTTAAAACTGCGGTAACTTGAGAAGCTAAGCAAGTATTTAAAATACAAATAAAGTATTTTGTATTTGTATAAAACACTTTTTGCTAGCCAATTTGATGCAATATACCCTGCCCTTAAATGTTTCAGTACAAGACAAGTCAGGAAATAAAGGAGGATTAAGTAGGTAGAAAAGACACTGGAAGATTGGTCCCAAAGTTCACCAGCCTTCTACTGCTGTCTAGCCATGCTACCTATGCCATCCTTGTTCACTCATTCAGTGAACTACAGTGACTGCAGATAAAACCCTGAAAGACTTAAAATGATCCAGTCTGTAAAATGGATTATAATTAGTACCTACTCACATGTGATGATTTACATATTCTTTTCAACATGTCACTTGGTGACCACACACACACACACACACACACACACACACACACACACACACACTCCCACCCCAGCAACAAACACAGGGTGGTCTCTTCTTTCTCTTCTTTCTTATAATTCCTGTATAATAGCCCACTCTATAAAGATTTTTCCTAAAGTTATTGTATGTTGAATGAACCAAATGAGCTACCAAATGTTTATACAGCACTTTATAAATGAAAATCCATTCCTTATTTTTTTCCCCCATTAACCAACCACTAAGTTTCCATCAAGTCACTCCCAGTGACTGATCTGCCTACAGTATTCCAGTAAATCATTACTGAACTTCAGAAAGAAGCTGGTAAAGCCTTTACCAGTTTGGAGAAGAATTTGTTGAAATCTCACTACTCTAATTATTTAGTTGTAATCAGTGAACGGTAATAACACAAGACTTAAAATGGCTGCTTTGAACTAGATTTGGACACTTTTTGCTGTAAGCCATGATGGTCAATGATCTGTTAATTTGCTCAAAACAAGACACCAAAAACTGCATTCAGATGTACTTTTAATTTCCTGCACCGTTATCAGAATCACTTGAGTGACTTTGGATCTGCCTACAGAAGTTTACAATCTGTTATTTTCTCAACAGTAACTTCCCACGTTTGTACTCCTATCCTGCAGTAAAAGTAGATTTGAGCTATCTTGCCCCTCAAAGAAAAGTTATGCAAAGCAAGAGCAAACCCATAATTATCATAGAGTACCTATGATCTGTAAATTCACACCCTACTTTACCTTGCAGGATCTTCATTGCAGCTTAAAAGCCAGACCTCACTGAAAACTCTTACTCAGTACAGGAACAGCAGACACTTTTGCCATATTCTGCATTAGTTTCTCAACTTTTTTTGGACTTAAAGCATCATTAGAAAATGCCAGCTCTTAGTTTTCACACAGTTTTCATTACAGAAAAATATTAGAGCAATTGTTCTGTTGTAAAAACACCCAGAAAGACCACAGCAGGTCAGAATGTCTTTGACACTATGGATTCCTATTTGAAATTTCTGGGTTTATCATGCAAATCATGTATAGATGTTTGCACACCTAACAGAGCTAACATTGTGTGGCACCCCCAGCACCTTTAAAAGGATTGAGATACACCCTGATTGAATAATCACTGTTGGAGATTTTGTCCCTCATAGAAAAGCTAGGCAACACTTCCAGCTGGTATACTGAAAGATGTACAACTTCACCTTACCAGAGTCACTTCCTCCTTCAGTTTCCTTCTATGCACATGGCACAGATCTGAAACAATCCTGTTTCAGCTGTTTCTGTCTAACCACAGGTAAAATAAGGATGGGAGGTGTAAAGGTAGATTTCAAGATCCTTGTAGTTATCACGTAACTAAAATACCATCCTCAGGTGCCATTGGGTACCATCAGTAACACATGGGATAAAGCCAGATTGCTGTAAAGCAAGGATGAGACAACAGAAGCAAGACTGTGGTCAAGTGTTCAGTTACAGATTCAGATAACTGTTTCAGAGGAGTGAAATAGAAGAACAGTCAAAGATGTGTATTTTGTGGAACTTGGCAAGGCTTAGTCCCAGAGGGTCTAATTTTATTAACAATTTAGATGAAGCTATTAATGTGCAAGATCATTACATTTTGATAGTAACATAGTATGAATGATTAAGAGTCATCTGGAGCTGATCTCCTGGATGCTCCTGATTAAGCAAATAGGCTCAGGGGTGTAATAGGAAGTTTAATGTGCAAAAAATGATGCACTTGATTAAAATACTGTGCAAACTAAGCATAGCTTAAACTGTGTAGAATTAGTGTTAGCAGGTTTTTAGTGCATCATTATTACATTAACATTAATTTAAAATCACTTTTCAGTGTAAAAGAACAGAAAAGGCTGGTAGGATTTAGTAAGTGCCAGTTAAAATGAACAGAATGCAACATCCAGTTTAACTGATAGATTTTATTAACAAACAGCTTTTGTCAAATACATAAACCAGAGGCATGCAAGATGACAGCAGTGAAGAACAGAATTAAAGGTCTTCTGTCTCACTCAGGCAAACCATAATCGTTAGAGCAGACTGAATTGAACCTCCTTGTTGATCCAAGGTGAATATTTAAATTTAGGTAACCCCCAAGTAGAGTCTGAGAAAATGGGTTTGTTTCACATATGTGAGCTTTAAAAGTGCCAAAAGCAGCACTGACTGAGCCTGCATTCCTACTATTAGAAATCATTTGGCAATAAGCTCATGATAGTTTGATTAATTTTTTAAAGCTGTTTTAACTAAGGACAGAACTTTCCTGAACATGTTCAGCCCACTGTTTCAATAGTTCTAAATGATTTTTCCTTGTCAACCTACCAAATCTGAACCTTCATCATTTTTTAGAGACAAGAGAGCACTTCAAAAATATTGCACTTCACTTGAAGCCACCTACAGGTTGTACCCATAATGGAACTCTGGAGAAATTCAGGACAGTCTGCAGTCATAGGTTAGGCTTTCATACTTCATAACAACGATGTGACTTGGGACCAGATAGGTGTACGAAACAGACCTAGGGGAACCAGACTGCTGGTTTAAACTTCAAGTTTTTAGCCTAAGACTCCTGGCACATGTTATTTTTTAAGGTGCAATTAACTTGTATAAATAGCAACAGTTCTACACATGCAGCTGATCAGTCACACCATAAAGTGGAACACCAGCCACAAAGATATTCCACAAAATAGGAATTGTATGCCGCCATACTTTACATGTGTAGCATGTCCATGCTGATGTCAACAACAAGCTAGCCATTAACAATAGTATTGGGACACAGGTCTTGGGCTACTAGAGAAAGAGTCAAGTTGTAGAGTTCCACAGCAGTGGAAACCTGGTGTTCTGGGAATTGTAGTTTTGTAGAATGACAATGGAGTTTACTGCTACTAGGTGGAGAACTAACCCTGTTTCTTGCTGCTGTTTCTCTTCTTGACAAGGGCTTTGGTGGCAAAAAAATGGGGAAAAACTTCCACCCCCCCAGCAACAGCAAACTGTTGCTGCTGTAAAGAACTATAATTCCCAGAATATCTTCCATTCCATGATGCATGCAGTCTATGCTACTGCTTCCTAGTGCTCCTGTATGCTGCTTCATGCCTAAGCCAGAAGATGCATGGGAAAGAGGGGAGGGCAAGGTGGGAGGCCTGCCCCAGGCACACTCTTCGCATATTACGCCTCTGGCCCTGCTTTCCACATTCTCTGCCTGAATCCAAATCTTGAAGGTGTTATCTGCTTCATCTGATGTCCTTGAAAGCAGTCATTTGTTTAGAAATATATACTTAAAACATGAATTAAGATGAGTGCTGGCTGCCACATTGGGCTAGGAGGGAATTTTTTTCCACCGTGTGTCAGAGTTTTTTGTTTGTTTGTTTGGTTTAAACTCTTCTTTGGAACCATTAAGTGTTTGCTGCAGCCAAGGCTGGGGATTGTGACTGGTATGTGCCAATAAACTCAGAAGTTCCTGGCTGGAGGATCTTGCACCTCTGCTCAAGGTAAGACCGATCACCATATCTGCAGTCAGGAAGGAGTTTTACCCCATGGTCACACTGGCGTGGACTGTAGGGGTTTTTGCCTTCCTCTGTAGGCTGGGGCATAGCACTCTTCCTTGGATCTCTCAAGCATAACAATCTTGTAGGAGCAGGGTGCTGGCTGCCATGGCTCCCCTGCCTTGCATGTTCCAGGTTAGGGTGTTATGTCTTCTGGTTTCTTTCATCAGAGCTGGCTGTGTACTTTTAATAATAGTTAGACCAATGATTCTCAATCAGGGTGCCCTGCAGTGTCATCAGATCATTTAAAGGGTGCCATGAGGAAATAAATGAGGAGTTAGGAGATAAGCAGATAAACTAAGCAGATAAATGCAGGCTTAGGTTTGTCCTTGCCTGGCTGAGCCATCATCCCCACTGCTGGGCCCTCTGAAAGGAAGCAAGCACTGCAACATATAAATTCATTTTTGAAACTGGGCACCATTCAGTTCACAAAAGTTAGCAAGTGGTGCTTCAAGTCCAATGAGAAGTACCTCGAGTCCATAAAGGTTGAGAACCACTGGGTTAGATGATGGATTTGTACAGGATAGTGATGATCCTGCCTTAGGACTAGGGTTTGGACTAGATAACCTCTAAAGGTCCCTTCAAGGCCTACTTCCCATGATAAGAATCAACAATCAAGTGATGGGGATCTGAATTAGTCTTGAAGCTAAATCCTTCAAGTCAAATGCCAGTCAGTGCATGAGAAAGGCTCCATCATATCTCAATAGCAATGTTTCTGGTAAGACAGAAGGGAGTACTTTTAGCTACAAAACAAATGCAAAGGTTCAGCTGGGGAGAAGACATGGAGGTCAACAAAAAGTATCAACATGAGTCCTCAGTGCAGTGCAGCCAAAAAATGGTATAAGTAGTTTTGGGATGAAACAACTGGAACACTAGCTAGAAGACACAGGAAGCAATACCATCACTCTACCTGGCACTGTGTAGAATACTGTGTGCAGTTCTAGGCTCTGCATTTTATAAATGATATGGAGAAATTAGATAGGATACAAAGATGGGAGACAAAAATGATAAAGGGCTTGGAAGGCAATCCATGAGAAACAGTTGATAAAAATAAGCATGTTCAGCTTGCAGAAGAGGATTTGATACCAGGGGGACATGATATCAGTCTTCAAAATTTGAGAGGCTGCCATATACAAGTGGGAGAAGACCTTTGCTATCTTTCTGCAGAGTAGAATGTTTAACAATGGCTTAGAATTGCAACAAAATAGATTTGGACTGGATATCAGGAAAACTTCTTCACTGTTAAAACAATGGAACAGACTGCCTAGGAAAGTTATGGAATCTCCTTCATTTTTAAAGGTTTTCAAGAAGAGGTTGCACAAGTATTCATTAGGGATGATCTAGATGTAGCAATGTCTAGGGTAGGCTGTGAGAAGTTGGAAGTACTAGAAGTGCAGGAGACACCCACAAACACACAGCTTCAAGACTATGAAAAGAGCTCTACAGCTGAGAGCTGCTGGAAACTGGAAAGGACCATGCTCAGCTGGAAAATGAAGAGGAGTTCCACAAATGGCTTGGTTAAAAAAAAAAAAAAAAAAGGAGATTTAGGAGCTGGCATAAGTTCATGTGAATGGGACAGGTTAACACAGGGGTAGGCAAAAATGTGGCCCGGGGGCCAGATGCGGCCCGCCAGGCCATTCTATCTGGCCTCCAGGGCCCCTAAAAAATTTAGAAAATTAATATTCATCTGCCCTGGGCTGCCTGTCATGCAGCCCTCGATGGCTTGTGAAAACTCAGTAAGTGGACCTCTGCCCAAAATAATTGCCCGCCCCTGGATTAACAGAAAAGGGAGTTCTGGCTTTCCAGTTGGGGACCACAAGTGCAATTCCACACACCCTAAGTTACAGTGCACAGTGGAGAATGTTTCAGTTTCCCCATGTTTCTTGGCTTTCCCGGTTGCCACCGGGACTAGGACTTCATTTTTTTCCTTCTTATTGTTACAGGTGCCAAGGGCAAGAGAAAAGTGATATTCCACCTTCTTCAGAAGCACTCAGTGTTAGCTGCAGACTTAAAAAGACCAGAGACTCTTGTTTAGGAGGCTTCTGCTTCTCTGCTCTTGATCAGACCACTTGCCATATTTAGGGGTCAGGAAGGACTTTTAACCCATAGTCAGATCAGCATGGGAGGGAGAGTGCTTTCCACTAAAGCAGGGTGGCCATGGTCCGCCTCTTAGGATCCCGAGTGCATTTTAACAAAACAACAACATTAAGATATTGACATTGTCCACACCCTCTGCTCTACCTATGGTAAGTTGTTCATTTTCTCAGTGTTTTGGGGCTTTGGTTAGGCACACTTAACATACATAAGGGTGGTTTAGATCACCAGGCCGACCTTTCTGGCAAACATGACACAGAGTAGCCCTACCTTCTTCCTTTCCCTTACTCAGTTTGTTGCTCTGCTTTCTGCTCCATGCTCTATTTGCCACTGTGCTGCCACTGTCCCCTCCCCAGTCTGCCAGATGTCACATGCAAAGGCTGCCTACTCTGCTTGTGGCACGTGCTACATGCTGGCCACCACTAGTTTAGATAGTGGGTGTGTATAGATGAAACAGGGGCACTAAATTGAAGCAGTGGGTTTTAAAAAGCATTGCTTCAATTTAGGGCCAATTAAACCCCCCACCCTGTTGACTTATCTGCCTCTCTAGCAGGGAGGGGAGAACAAGCTGCCAGCAGCTGGAGCAATCCCTGGACTGGGGGTGGGGGAGCTAGTGCTCCCTTCACAGCAGCAGCAGCAGACTCCCCACTCCTCTGGCAGCACCTGTTCGCAGGCACCCAGCTTGGGCAGTCTCACGGAACAGAGCCATGGAGGGAAGCACCATGCCCCTGTGCAGCTCAGGCTAGCAGGCAGACTCCGGGGGTGGAGGGCAGGCAGGGAGGAAAGAAGTTAGGCTTGCCACTTTTCTTGGCCAGAGCCTGGTCTTCTGGGCTGCTGCCAGGCTGACTGCAGGGCTTCCTGCAGAGCTGCGGAGCTCAGTGCTTCGCTCTGCAGCTACAGGGGCAGCAAACTAGAACTTCTTGGAAGAGTTTTAGTTTGCTGAACCCCAAGTCATTTAAGGTGCATTATGCTGCCAAATTTCCTACAGAGGCTGGATTAATGCACAATACACTGCTGAGGCATGCAAACACCAACACCATTAAAAAGCTGCAAAAGCATTTAGCCCACTTTAAAGTGTCGTGCACACATGCCCCTCATTTCGTCTACACATGGCCAGAGATGACCTTGTATTGTCCCTTTCAGTCCAACATTTTATGACAGTGTTGTCTGCAGCTGTATTGAGTTCCATCTTTAAGCACAACAAAAGAACTGCTTAAATCACAGCACCATCTACTGTTCTTGGACTTTCTCCTTGTTACAGCCCTCACAAATCAAGCCTAGAGATACCTTCACATCTGAGAGACTTTCTGAAGCTTAATTGATCATGCAAAAAGTTATCCTCTTCCTACTTCCATCTGCTCCTCATGTCCCAACTTACTTTTTGTCCACCAGCCCTCTCTCCTGCTCCACCCCCACCTTTTTAAAGTTGTTACTGGTCCAGTAGAGCCACCCCAGTTAGTAGAAACAAGCTGGATTCCATTCCTTTTAAAACAGCATAATCTCTGACCTAGTTCTCATCAATCAGTTTCACCTGGGCAAGCCTACCAGGGAAAGCAGATTTTTCCATTGCTGTGATGAAGCTTGTTACTCCTGCATAAACCTTGTTCTTCAGAATGCTGCACAAGAACAGAACCCAGATTTTTGCTTAGAATTACACTTCATTTATACTGTAACTGGATTACATTTTATTTCTCTAGATGGCAGCCCAAAAAAACACAAACATCTTTATTTCCATACCAACTGCACTCCACATTGTATAATGTGTCTTAAGTTAAAGACAGTGTAAGTGATGTTTGATTTCAGGGACTGTTAAAAAACTGAATATATCAAAAGACACAGCTGCTTTGTTTTCACTTGCAGCTCTGATATTGTAGGCACAGAAAGCAGCATATGGAGCTGGGTATTTAGTACTGTATAACAAACAGCCATTTATTAACCCTGTTGCTGTCCAGTCAACTTAGTCTCATTAGCATTGCTCACTGAAGCTACAGAACAGCAAAAAGCCCAATCCTGCTTAACACAGACAGTAGAATTTTACCTAAAGTCTTGTTAAATATAGCAGAATTCTGCTCTGCCCACCTAGCCCAGAAGAGGATTGAAGGGCATGGTAAAAAAGCTGAAAGGGGCATGTTCTTTAGAGTTTTGCACTGATTAGCAACCACTATTATGTTAATGCTGGTACAGGCTCTAGGCAACTAAAAGGGAAGTTACATCTATATTAAAGAAAGCACACAGAGTCAATTTATGATCTTTCAAAAATCTGAATTCCAGATAGGTGAAATAATTTTTGCATTAATGTTGAGAGTCATTTTTTTCAGGCACCTCAAAATTGAAGATAAAGTATTCTTGTTCAGATTAAAGCTTTAGACATGTGCTTTACAGGTGATGTCAAGTTTTGGTTCTGTAACTGGCAGGATCATTACCTATGAAGGGTGACTTGGAAAGCCTTTAGGTAAGTTTTACTCAAATAAAGGTACTCTTTGATTTAAAAAAAGGAAAAGAAAAGGATGTGATTATATAACCTAAACATATTCTAAGGACATGTTAGAGATCTGAAAGGGAGTACCTAAATGCCTTGAGTACAAGTTAGGTTTTAAGGGGGGGGGCTGAGAGCAAAAACCTGCTTTTTGGAAAAATGTTGCTACCTTTAGCAAGACAGACAAAGAGTTAATTTTATAAATAAAATAATGAGACCCTATTTCAGATGGATATCCCCTTTCCATATCAAGTATTTTCCTTTCCTCAAGAACAGCAACTCCCAAACTAATGGGTCATGACACCAAACAAGGCCACAGCATTGGTTTCTGGGGTAGAAACTCCTACAGAGACCTTAATCCCCCAGGCTGACAGTTACCCCATCTGTCCTCGATTCCCAGGGATTGGTGCGTCAGTTGCTCCATGTTACCATTTTTGTATTGGCAGTTATCCCACAGTAAGTGAGAGAACTTTTTCATTCACCCCTGTTTTATTCAGGAAACAGCTTTCCTCATTTAGTTCTAACTTTTGAGTACGAGCAGCTGTATGGATTTATACCACAGGACAGCTGAGATGCATCTAAATCTTCATTCCCTCTTAACCGTAGGCACAGAAAATGTGACCACAGAATGGGGTCACAAGCCATGATAGGTCTGTAACTGGCATTAATTGGAAAAAGATACGCCCTATGGTTAAAAGTATGCCAGTACATGTTTTGAGTTTTATTAATTTTACAAGTATTAGCTCCTTATGGGACCTTGTAGCCACTGAAGTCACTACCTTGGCAGGTTCCAGACTATAGGTAGGGATCTACCCAAATCGTGATTGTACAGATTTTGCAGAAATCGCAAAATTGGGTGATCTCCACAAAATCTGTGTGGGGGACAGGACAGCTTACTAAAAATAAAAATGCTCAGTGTGAGCTGTTTGAAGACCAGTGCTCCATTCTGTATTGATGACCTCCAGGATGGACGGCCACAAGCGATTTGCTCCCACAGTTCCGGGTAGATGCCGAAACTCTTTAGGGACACCTTTCGGGTGTCCTTGTACCACTTCTTTGCTGTGCCGTGAGAGCATACTCCATTTGACAGTTTGCCATAGAAGATTTTCTTCAGCAGGTGAGTGTCGGGCATTCTTGAAAAGTGGCTGACCCATCTTAGCTGTGCCAGTTTCAGTAGAGTGTGAATACTGGGGAGAGCTGATCTTCTGAGCACCTTAGTGTCCAGAATCTTGTCCTGCCACTTGATCTTTAGTATCTTTTGCAGGAAGCTTAGGTAGAAGTGGTTTAGTTTCTTGACATGATGCTGGTAGACAAGTAGGTACACAATTTTACACAAAAAAGAATTCAAGAGCTAAAAAGCTCTTCCATGTGTCCATCTATTACTGATTCATGTCACTTGGAACAAAGTCTTTGTTTCCAGTGTGCAAAACCTATCAATAACTTGGACTACTTCCAAGCATCATACCAGGACATTCTAGAGCTCACAAAATGTTATGGGGACTGTCTAGTCAAAAAGAGGACAGAACAGAACAGAAGCCACCAATTTTTGTCTTGCGGAAGTGTCCGGCTGTATTACTGAAAAAAAAAAAAAAAAAAACCAAAAAAAAATCCTCCTTGAGCACAAAATTCAGTATGCATTTAAATCCAGGGCAGAGAAGTCAGAGTGAAGTTTGTAACCCTGCAGTAGTCTTTGGGAAGCTTAAATCCCACATGTATTTATTCCAATTTCTGAAAGCCAAATAGGAGACTGGGAAGTCTTTAGCACAAGATTTATGCATGTTAATCTTTATATACTGAATTCTTTTCAGCACATAAACATCTCTGTGTTTAAAACTTCATGAGTGCACTCTTGTGTGTTCTTTATACCTTATATTTATTTCAATAGTATATAGACAAGTTACATTACATGAAATTCATGTTGCTAGGTAACAACTATAAAAACAAGCTATACACTTAGGATGTGAAAGTCCATGTCAATTGCTTATTTCTGTATACTTTAACATTGGAGCCAAATCTACATAATATATAAAACTAGTTTTAAAAAGTTGGTTGACAAACAAAATGGAAAGGGGTTTCTTGCTTTTTTTTCCCTGTCAAAATTATAGATTCAAGTTTTGCCTATCTGACAATGATAATGACATCATGGGAAATCATGATCATGAACACTGAGCAGCTGAGACAAGAATGATTTTCAGACATACTGTTTAAGACTAAGAGTATTTGGTTTATTTTGTGCATGCTTCTTGAAATTCCAATGATAAATAAATACTTTAGCAAAGGCCATTTTTAAGACATTGAAGAGCCTGTCCTCTGGTGACAATGAAACCACACAACTCAAACATGCAAGGGTTTCTTTACAGATTCTTTAGCTAAACCAAAGACAAGAAAAAAATGGATTGCATCAAACCAGTTTAATTTCTTTTTTGGGCAAGGTAATTGGTGTAGTGAATACAGGGAAGCAGTAGAAGTAATGTATACTTTGACTTTCAGAGCTTTGGACAGCACATGAGCCAACTAAAGAAACATGACTTAGATTTAGCCAGGCATCTATACAAGAACAACGTATAATTAGTTGAAAAACATCAATGGTTTGCTGTCAAACAGGAAGTGGATCTCAAGCAGGGTCCTGCAGGTCCTGGGTCCAGACTATTCTTATTTTTGTTAGCAACTTGGATGATAGACTTATAACATCTCCAGTTTATACCAAAACAGGAGGGACTGCAAGCAGTCTGGAGGCCAGAATAGTAATTCAAAGTAACTGACAAATTTGAGACAGTCTGAAAATCAGCAAGACAAACTTTAGTAAAGCCAAGAGCTACACACTTAGAAAAGAGAAAACAAATGAACAAATATAAAATAGAGAAATAACTAGGTAGGCAGCAGTATGGCACAGAAGGATTTGAGGGTTATAAAGCAAATTCAGAAAGTCCATAGTGCAATGCTATTGCAAGAGGTAAATCTTACTCTGAGGTGGGAGAAGTTATTCTGCTGTACTCTGTCCTATGGAGACCCCAGCTGAAATACCATGTCAGGTCTGGGCAATGCAATGCACACATGTGGACAAAAAGGAGAGATTGCAAATCAGAACAAGAATAATAGGTTTAGAAGAATGGCTTAAGGGCAGTCTGAAGTTATTGGGTTTGTTTAGTCTAGAAAGAGAGAAGAGAGGGAGGACATTATAACAGATTCCAGGATGTAAGCTGTGCTTATAAAGACGACTGTGGTCATTTGTTCTCTGCAGTCACTGGGGAAGGGAGAGAAGTTAGCTTAATCCATAGCAAAGAGATTTAGGTTGGATATTAAGAAAAACTCTTAGTATGACAAAACACTAGGACAGGCTACCCAAAGAACAATATGGATTCCCCTTCCTTATGAGTTCCACCCCCTGGGAAAATGTCAGCACTAGTGTTACATACAACAGTTGCTCAGTTCAATGTCGTATTGCTGTCTGAGTGAAGGCACAGGAGTTAAATCTACAGGCTGTAACAGGGTTGCTCAAGAACTGAATGGGAAAAAATAAGAACAATGACACAGACCAGAAAGCAACAGAGGCTCACAGCTTCAGAAGGAGTTCACCTACGTGCCTGGGATGGGGCGGACGGACGACTGCCAGGCTAGAAAGGGATACTCTGTTCGAGGCCAAGCCTCAGATAAAAGGAGACATAATACTTGGAAGATCCTAGGAGACAAATGGAGTTGGGTTCGCTAAAAGCGACTACTGCATGTGTCAATGAGAAGCCAACAGTCCCACTGCAGCTCAGATTGAGAAATACATGCTGCAATCAGAAAGGGGTACTTCTCCCAGCCACAGATAGAATTAGTTGGGCTAATGGGTAATCATTTGAGGAATAAGGATTGCTTTGCATGGAAGATGCCAGCGCTGTCGCCGCAAACATACCATCAACAACTCCAAAGAAGAAACTCCTGCTGAATCCAAACCTCAACTGGACCTTCTGGACCTTAAAATCTGAAGCTGGGAAAGGGATGATATACTACATGACAATGAGAAGGGACAGTAGCGCGGGCTGCCTGATAGCAGCAACTGTATCCATAAGTTAAGATATTACTTAGCAGTAAGAGTTACCAATATCAGTATTAGAAGTTATGTTAAATAGTTAAAAAGAGGAGGAAAAAAGTGACAAATGTCACCCTGATTAGCAGCCCCTTTGGTGAACTAGACTGCCTAGATTTTGTGACCTGCATGTGCCAAGCATCTAATAAAGCTGGATAAGCTGCCTTCATCTAGAAGGCACGGTAGGAAGAAAGGTTTGTACTTGATTTGCAATGACTGACTGTTGTTGAAAGACTGTTACCCATTCAAGGAAGTGTGGCTAGGGCACTCTGGATTCCCTCTCAATGGCACACTGCATGGGGAAACCAACTTGCTCCTGGAATAGTAACTTACTGGTCTAAAAGTAGAGGTAAGCAGTATAGGGCTGGAATTTCTGGTCATTTCATTGGTCTGCTGTGGGCACTGCCTGTTGGTCATACAGTAAGTAGATGGTCAGCAGATGGTAACTCATTTTAGAAGTCACACTTTAAAAGGATTTCCAGTATCAGCATGATCTGTGCTTTGACTTAGCAAAGGTTGCATTTACTGGAATGCAAGTTATGATTCTTCAATATGGAACTGCATGCAGACTGGATACACTGTTTAAAAAACACACTCTATTTAGGCAGAAGGCAGGGAAGCACCTTAAAGGCCAATTTGTTCAGGGAGGCATAAAGCTTTCATAAGCAACAGCCTATTTCATGAGATGCTCTGAATTTCAGTTGGTCTTTAAAAGGTTCCACCCTGTGCTGTCTTCTGCCTGACTTCAGACTAACACAGCTAAACTCTCTCTCTACACCATATTTACCTTTCCTTAAGTCTATGGAAATAAATGAGTGAAGGAAAACACTATTCACTCTAATAAATATCCTTTGCTCTATAAAAGTAGAACTATAATGAAGATGTGTAGTGTAATGTTGTTAAACATGCCTTAACAGCTATAGTTTTTCTATAACTCTGGGAAAGAAGCCACAAACTGAGTACCATCCCAATTCCCTTCTTCCCCAAGGAGGCACAAATTGCCAAAGGCGGAGGAGGAGGGGAGTGGAAGAAATCGTGTTCCAGAAGGAATTTAGTTGAGGCTCAAATGAAACCCTAGCAAAAACCTCTCACAGTGTTCTGAAATGTTAAGCAAGCATTTAAAAAGTACTGGCAGAAAAACCAAAAATACATTTAAGTGATTATGTTGCCTCAGTTTAAGCCACTTTTCCTTCAAGGAATTTTTCACTCCTACATTGTTTAAATGTAATAATGCACAGCAGAACTGGCAAACAACCCTTGCAAATTAACAGAAATTCTATTTAATGGATTAGCCACTTCAGTCTTGCTAAGGAAGCATAAGCTTTATCCCAGCTCCAGGAAACTGAGTGCATTAACCTCATAGCATGCTTCTGATCACTCTGAGCCAAGGCCTGAAGCATCAGGTCTGCTACTAAACCAAAGACTCCAGGACAAGAAGGCAGCAACAATGCTACAACAGCAAACTAGGCATTTTCAGTTAAACTTCCAAGCAACAGTCCAACTGTAATCAAGTATCAAAGCACTAATTTCACATCTAACTCGCATCATTTGAATAAATCATTAAGATATCAAGCTAGTTATACCAGAAGTAAAATTTTCACTATGTTTATCCTCCCCCATTTAAGAAACAGATAAGAAACTTATGAGCCAAGTTTCATGGTAGTCAATTATTTATATATTAGCACACAACACATGACACCAGGATTATTCTTTTTAATTCCACTTGCTTATCACACATTTTTAAAATTCATTTGGAGTGTGTGTGTTTAGGCCCAAGTGCAATATTCAGCTTAAGGAGTTTGAGCAACTTTTTTTTTCTAAATTAGTTCAGACTGGGATTTATACTTCACCTAAAATCGCACTGATGTAATTTAAAGGAAACTACAGGAAACTAAAAACACCTAAAATATTTGGAGTCATAGTTTAGTGAACAAACTGAAGACAGACAACTTTTTAAAAGTTGGAGTTAAGCAAGGCTGCATAATCACTCCAAGACTCTTCTCAATATTCCATACTGCAATGCCACATCTGACAGCAAGAGATAAACTACCAAATGGATGGTAAACTATTTAATCTCAGCCGACTCGGAACCAAAACTAAGACCACCCTAACCTCAAAGTACTGAGCTCCAGTACACTGATGATGCTGTAGTCTGTTTCCACTCAGAAGCACACCTTCAGACAAATCGTCCATGTCTTTACCGAGGCATAAAAGAAAATGGGACTGATGCTTAAAATTCAGAAAACTAAGGTCCTTCATCAACAAGCTCTTAATGATCAGCCCCCGGCTCTGGTAATTCAGATTCACAGTGAGACTCTGAAGAAGGTTGAGTATTTCCCAAACCTCAGAAGCCATCTCTTGCAGAAGGCTGATATCGACGAAGAAATCCAACATCACCTCAAATGTGCAAGTGTAGCCTTCAGATGCCCCAGGAAACAGCTGTTTGAAGATAGTGATGTTAGATCTGAAACCAAGGTCATGGTTTATGAGGCACTTGTGACCCCCCACTTGACTGTACAGAGCTGACACATACACAACGTACAGGAAACACCTCAAGTTGTTGGAGAAGTAAGCACTTGGAGGAGAAGATGATTAGGAACAGTCTGTATGGATTCACCAAGGGCAAGTCATGACTGACCAACCTGATGGCCTTCTGTGACGAGATTACGGGCTCTGTGGATGCAGGGGAAGCAGTGGACATAATATAACTGGATTTTAGCTTGCTTTTGAAACCGTCTAGCACAGCATTCTTGCACACAAGCTGAGGAAGCATGGGTTGGATGAATGGACTGCAAGGTAGATAGAAAGCTGGCTGGATTGCTAGCCAGTGTAGTGATCAATGGCCCCGTCTAACTGGCAGCCAATACCAAGTGGAGTGCCCAAGGGGTTGGTCCTAGGGCTGGTTTTGTTCAGTATTTTCCTTAATCTGAAAGATGGAATGGAATGAACCCTCAGCAAGTTCACAGATGACAAAGCTGGGGGTGGGGGGTAGTAGATACACTGGAGGGTAGGGCTAGAATTCAGTGACCTAGACAAATTGGGGGACTGGGCAAAAAGAAAAGAAATCTCAAGAGTCATGAAGTTCAACAAGGACAAGTGTAAAGTCCCCTGCACTTAGGACGGAATAATCCCATGCACTGCTACAGCCTGGGGACCAACTGGCTAAGCAGCAGCTCTGCAAAAAAAGGACCTGGGGGTTACAGTGGGCAATAAGCTGGATATAAGTCAGCAATGTGCCCTTGTTGACAAGAAGGCTAACAGCATACTGGCCTGCATTAGTAGGAGCATTGCCAGCTGATCAAGTGAACTAATTATTCCACTCTATTCTGCACTGGTGAGGCCACATCTGGAGTACTGTATCCAGTTTTTGCCCCCCACTATAGAAAGGATGTGGACAAGTTGAAAATAGTCCAGCAGAGAGCAACGGAAATGGTTTGGGAGTTGGGGACTTGAGAGCCTGGATGTCATCTAGATGTCTAGCTCCAGACTCCCAGGCAAGCAAGTTGTATTCTCCCAGCTCAATCAAGGTATACAATCAAGAGGAGGGCAGAGAAAGCACTTCAAGGGCATCCTCAAGGCCAACATAAAAAAAAGAAACAATATCAACATCAACTTGTGGGAGACTATCACCCATGACTGCCTTAAATGGAGGAACAGTCTGCTGCAAGGAGCTCAGTATCCTTGTTTCTCATTTTTTCACTGAAAAGTTCCTCATTGAAACCTTACAGTGACAACAGGAGATGGAAAAGCGGGAGCAGCACAAACAGCATGTCACAGACTGAATTAAGAAACCAGAGCCACTCACCCCTCATGGAAACACATACCCAAGTTGCAACAGAGTGTTGATTGTGGATTGCCCTTGTCAGCCATCTTCTGACCCACGTATAAAACCATCATGGAAGACAACTATCCTCGACTGTGAGGGGTTGCCAAGTAGTAGTAGTAGTTTATTTAATTAAGTAATAAGCTAAGCTATTTTAACACAAACCCCATGTTTCAATTTAGAAATAAAATGGCTCATTTAACTCAACAGTGTAGGGTCTTATCAGTCCATAATCTGGTAGGGCTCTATTAAGAAATTCATCCTGCCCTCATAAAACCCTGTACAGGGGTTCTTCAGATCTGGCAACTTTTTGGAAGAAAGGCATAATATAAAGCATATCTTCTCCCAATACAGCCTAGCTTCCTAAAACATATTTGATCTTTTGTCACTAATGTATTAACAAGGAGTAAGACAAACCTATGTTTTCTCTTCTGTGTTCCATTAAAGAACATTCGCTTTTGGTGTACAAATTTGAGTTGATCTATCTACAGAGTTCTCCATCTCCTTCGATTTGACTGAATATAACGGGCTAGAGTTTCACATAACCTAGTGTTCATCTGAATCAATCAAATAATTCTTACAGTTGTACAACTAATAGCTATCCTTGGTTCTGCAGTTACACGCCCCTATCCAATTAGTGTAGCTAGCTTATAAAATAATTACTTTGGTAATGTTATCCTTTTTCTGCTGCATCACCAGTGAACACCAGAGCTGTCACGTGGATTCACAGATTGCAGAACATATTGCTGAAATCATACTCCAAATGGCTCTGCGGATCAACTGTTGAATGCATCCATATTCTATCATGCAGATGTCAAACAGAGACGTTAAGAAGTCATTATTCTTATGTTAAACAAGTCAGCCAATGTGTAAAAACTTAGCAGTACATTTACCCACTTCATTGGTAGTGTGATCACATGGTCCCTCACTAACTGGCCTTTTCAGAAGACATTTAGCAAAGTTTACACACGTGGTTCAATAGTTTTACTGAAGGCAAAGACACAGAGCAGAACCATCCTAAAGCTTCCTTCTTAAACCTGTAAGGCATGTCACAAGAATGCATGCTCTAACCTTCTGCAGTTATTACATTTATCAACAGAAGAATATGGAGGACCAGGAAGTAAAGCAAAATTCCCCTACGTGCAAAGTTATCATTCATACTTCCACTATCTTAAATGAAGTTAAGAACAAAGAAAACAATCTTCTTTAAAACTTACTAGAATCAGGTTTCCTTTTTTAAAATACATTTCTTTTCTATTTAATTTTAATACAACAAATTAGTTTGTACTCTACATTGCAAAAATGCCACCTCTGCATAGATTGGTACACTATTTTTGTGTATGTAACTGTACGTATGTGAATGGCTACATATGCACCCAAAATAGAATGCCAACCTGTGTTAAAGTGGCATTTGGGGACAGAAACAACCTGATCTGATTACCACCATGGTTGCCCGGATGCCCAGAAAGAATGGGATGCATCTCTTAGAAGCACTGCCCAAATTAAGACTCAAATTGGGATTAGAGCCACCAGAACAAAAACCAGCCTGTGTGATCTATGAAAGCTTTCTCCCAACTTTGTTTAAAAAATGCATCCTAATGCTTTTTACAGAAGTTCCAGCCCTCCTTGTTAGACATTTACAGTTTGATTTTCAGAAGTGCAATGCATGCTGAATTCTGGTTGGTCTATACAGTGAAACAAGATTCTCTAACGCTTCTTATAGCCCCATCAGGATCCTCTCAAATTAGTGGCAAGGTGTTCTATACAATCTTAACTAGATTTACCTTATATCCAGCCAATAAGAGAATGATAAAGCTAAAATAACAACTTCTGTTACTATTATGATAATTTCTTACAGCTGTTTTTCTTTATAGAATCCTAAAAAATTAGGGTTGGAAGGAACCTCAGGAGGCTATCTAGTCCAAACCCCTGCTCAAAGCAGAACCATCCTCAACTAAATCATCCCAGCCAAAGCTTTGTCTAGTCAGGTCTTAAAAACTTCCAAGGATGTAGTTTCCACAGCTTCTCTGGGTAATCTCTTCAAGTGGTTTACTACCATCCTTGTGAGAAAAGTTTTTCCTCATATCTAACCTAAACTTGCATTGCTGAAATTTGAGACCATTGCCCCAGGGTCTGTCATCTGCCACCATGAGAAAAGCATATCTCCATCCTCTTTGGAACCGCCCTTCAGGTAGTTGAAGGCTGCTATTAAATCCCCTTTCAATCTTCTCTTCTGCAGACTAAATAAGCCCAGTTCTCTCAGCCTCTTTTCATGAGTCATGTGCCCTATTCCCCAAACCATTTTTGTTGCCCTCCGCTGGACTCCCTCCAAATTTGTTCACATCTATTCTGTAGTGGGAGGCCCAAAACTGGACATAGTACTCCAGATGTGGTCTCACCAGTGCTGAATAGAGGGGAGGAATCACTTCCCTCAATCTGCTAGCAACACTCCCACTAATGCAGCCCAGTATGCTGATAGCCTTCTTCACAACAAGAGCCCTGTTGGCTCATATTCAGCTTATTACCCACTGTAACTCTCAGGTCCTTTTCTGCAGAGCTGCTGCCCAGCCAGTCAGCCCCCAGCCTGTACTGGTGCCTGGGATTGTTCCTTCCCAAGTGCAGGACTTTGCACTTGTCCTTGCTGAACCTCACAAGATTTCTTTTGGTCCAACCCTCCAATTTGTCTAGGTCTCTCTGCATGTACCTACATGTGCATTTTACTGTGAAGTTGACTAATTAACTCCACAGTCAAGTGTCACTGTCCACACATGCACTGGTATTAGAGTGCAGTAAAGTAATTAACTCCACTGTGAAATAGTACTGTTGGGGATAGTACTATCTTATAGTGGAGTAATTAACTGCAATCAAATGCTCATGTGCACAGCGACCCCTGGGTGCAAAATGCCAGAACTATGGCTCCTGCAAGTCCCTCTGCTGCCCTCCATACCCTCTGCCAGCCTGGGGCTGCTCCGCCCCAGTCCTAATTGCCAGTCCCCAGCATATATGTAGATGCCGAGCCTGGAAGTGGTTAACTCCAACACTAACTGCACCAGAGTTTACTGTCTCCTTAATAGCATGTGTAGATGAATCTTTTGAATCCTATCCCTACCCTCCAGCATATCTAATATTTCCCCCTGCTTGATGTCATCCGCAGACTTGCTGAGGGTACACTCCATTCCATATTCCAGGTCACTGATGAAGATATTGAACAAAAAACTGACCCCAGGAGGGCTCCACATGATACTGGCTGCCAACTAGACACAGCCATTGACTACTGCTCTCTGTTAAATGATGCACTAATTTAAACAAGAGACTTTCTAATTCTCTTGATTTCCAAAGAATCAAGAATCAGAGATATTGCCTCATTATGAAAAGCAACTTCTTTCCCATGAGCTCTGTAGAACCTGGAACCATTACAGGATTTCTACTTACACCAGGGTGTCAGCCAAATCAGACAGCAAAGGGAAAAAGCAAAGCTTATTGTTCGCTTGCCTGATTTTTTTTTCTTTTCATTCTATTTCCTGCTATTCTACAATCTGCTTTCTATATTCCTTTAGACTGTTAAGGCCAGGACAAATAATGTAACAAAAATATATCTAGAATCATAAAACAGTAATCAGGACCTGCCACCTAGCTTTTATGTAGTTTTCCCAGATTATTGTTTTGATGGCCACACAGAAGTTAGATGAAAGGGTCTAGTATACAGAAAATGGTGCTGTATGAAAACTATATTCATCTAGCTTCCACTCCATCCAGCCACACAGGAAGAACTTGAAATAAAAACAGAATGGACTATATTACAAAAAAAAAAAAAGAGACAAAAATTGCAAATAATTCTTGATAATGAGCCAAAATTGTTGAATCTGTTCTAGAATGAAGTTATGCCCAGCAGATGGCACTGCTTCCTTCTCAAAATGAATAAGTAACTTTTGCATTGATATTTCGTATCCTCTTGTCTGGAGTAAGAAACTTATAAAGCTTATTTCTGTAACTCCAACTTTCCCTCCGTATGCACATGCAGCTGAACACTCCACAGGTATACATGAGCAAATTCTACAAACATGGTTACAAGAGTTGCAAAGACAAATTTAATATCTTCCATGCTTTGGGGGTATTGGTTGTAGCTGTGCTGGTCTAAGGACGTAGACAGACAAGTTTGAGTAAATCTGGTATCTTTTACTAGACCAATTGTTCTTTACAAGCTTTTGGGCACAGGCACCCTTCTTCAGGCGTAAGTAGGATCTGCTGATGTTCTCTCTAGGGTCGAACTGAAAGCTAGCAAAAGAACAATTTTTCCAACTATTCAGTTGAAAAGATATCACATTTACCCAAATAACATTGTCTGCCTAAAGACAAAAATTTAAGCATCAGGTGATTAAAGAAACAACCTTCCAAATTTATGAAGACTGGGATAAGGCTGAAAATATTCAGAAATCAGTATTTTTCAGATGTGAAAAAAAGTTATTTTCAGGTGCCCAGCTTAAGATACTTTACAAGGACAATTCTGAATTCAGGCAGTCTAAGTATAACATATAATTAATGTTGTACAATAAGTAAACCCGTTCCATTGTTACCTTCCACAGTTTATAACCTAGAGCAAATCTGAATCCTGATCTGGATGTAAAAGTAAAATATAGTACTTGTGTGAGCAATTGCAACCATTAATTTAATATTAATACCAAGACTTGCATCCTTACATATGATAGCTTTCTCTGGGTCATAGTACTCTATATTTGTTAATTATTTGCTTAGTAACTTGCCCTTAAAGATTGTATTTGGCATTTGTCTTTGCAATGCCAAAATATTCCTATTTTGCTCTAGTTTCCATTATTATGTTTAGCCAAATAAGAAGCAGATTTACAGAATGGGGCTCACATAAGTTATATTAGTTTCCTCTGGGAAGCTTGCTGTTAGAAATAATGCACAACTCTCTTCAATTTTAAAACATTCATGCAAGAAATGAGTGACTAGAGTTATCAGCACCTTTGAAATTATGAGCTTCTAACGTATCCTTACGTGACACTACTTGCTCATGCTGAAGTGCTGCCATTAACTACTTGTAGCACAGCGTTTACATAAAAGCAGGAATAAATATTGTCACATTTATAATATGGTTTAACAAACTGAAAAACTAGTAACTGAGGTTAATGGCTACAGTGTTGCCTTTTAATGAAAGATTAAATATTTAATAACTGCAGAAAGCAAATTGTGGAAGACAAATTTCTGCAAATACACATGCATTCTAAGAATTATTAAAATTTAAGGGGGGAAGGGAGAAATACACCTCTCAATCCAAGATGCAGTGATTAGATTAATCTTATGTCCAACAACAACAACAAAAAACAAAACAAAAAAAAAAACAAAAAAAAAAACCAGGTTTAGAAGTCGTCCACAAGCTTTAGCTCACTTTTGAGTTAGTCTGTCCTTTAATACTGTAGGTATAGTAGCACTTTTTATCGCACATACAGAACCACATTCCATTACGATCTCCCTCCTCCCACACCTCTTCTTAGAAGTACTTTTTAAAGAGTTTTTCCCTCAGGATCACAGCGTTTCCAAGAACTACTTTCACCTTCACAAGGTTGAGGAATGCATTATCTAAAAACACCTTCATGTTCCTTAACACGCAACTGAGAACCATAAACCCTTAACAATTCTACTGCAGAAGTCATGAGCATTATGAGTTTGAAACCTGGAGTTTCCAATTCATGCCATTTAAAAATAAATTTAATTTTGAACAAATAAACATTTAACTATATAAGTACCACATCAATGAATAACTCAAAAACATGGACATTTAAAGCTAAACGAGACCTAGTGTGCTCTAAGCAAGCTGAAATTAAATGCTATTTTGAAGGCCTTTGATCTCTGATACTCCTTTTTGACAAGCTGGAGTTTCTGCATACGTTAATTTTAATTTTTAGTGAATTAAATATGAAATTGATTTACTTTACACAATTGTGCAATTCCCACCCCCACTTATTTTATTTATGTTATTATTAAGTTCAAGTTAGGGCCCTAGCACACGTTCATTTAAAGGCACCATTGGATCTGATCCCTGATCCCAACACATATGCATGGTAGGAGATGCAATTGTTGGTATCACGGATCAGATCCCATTCCACCCTTTCTACTTGCCAGTGCAAAGATAGCCCAGGATCATAATCCCAGGTTCCCCCTGCACTGGCAAGTTAAAAGCCAGGTGTCCATAGCCTGCTATGACCTGGTGCAGTCACAGGGCTTAAATTTTGTGGTGGCAACAAGCCTAATAACAAGCCATCTCTCCAACTGTCCCAAGGAGGACCTCCCTTAGCCTCAGGAGCCCAATCTTGGGTGACCCACCCTAATGTGGGGCATATCTCTGCAAGCAGGGGAAACCCCCTGCAGATACACCTCCTTGTTGAGGCATGAGGGATTCCCTCTGCAGGAGATTCCCTGGACATGTGCCTGCAACCTAGGTAGAGGGGAACTCCCATAGGGGTCCCCCCTTCCATGCTTGTATACTGCACTCTAACCTGGAAGAATGATTTCTCTGGCACAGATGATTTCCGTAAGGTTTCCCTCCACTTGCACGTGGCACCCCAACCTACATTGTATGCACTGTGTACAAACACAGGTTTTTCCCTTTGGGAGTACCCCCTTCCCCACTTGAACTGCCTGAACAGGGGTTTCCCCCCCATACCTGGTCTGCCCTTTTGGGAGCCTCCCTCCTCTGCACTTTGCATACACATAGCAGGAAATACCCAGCAAGCAGGAGGCTTCCCCATTTGCAGAAGCATGCCCCAAGTTGAAGCAGGGCACCCAGAGCTCTTCTCCCCCAAGCCCAGGCCCCTGAAGCCCTAGAAGGGGCAGGAGCCTGACTCTGGGGAACAACATCCCTGGCAATATTGGTTAGACATACATGAAATGGATTAGCTGGCCACAATATATTGCAGCACTCCTGACTGTTGATCCCAGCCCTGGGTTTGGAACAAACATCCTCTTTGGAGCACAATCAGCTGCTTGCTGGCCATGACACTGGAACACCCCAGACATGCCACAGGATCAATTTAAAATGCCACACAGGCCATTCATGCCACCTTAACTGGCACATTAACACCTTAACTGCAGAAGGACTTTAACATGTGAAAAGTCTCTTAGTGTCTTCACTTCCCACAGTTTTTAATAGATAGCTTTTATTCATCTAGAAAGCTCTACTAGAAATACGTCTGGCAAATCGTTTTAACATGAGTATGGACCTACTCAAATCACAGACACTGCAAAAAACGCAGTTTCTGTGGTTGTGTGTGGAATCGCTGAGGGGGAAAAACAAAAACAAAACACTTACTAAAAATAAAATGCTGGCTCCCCAGTGGGAGCCAGCAGCCACTGTAGTCCCAGCCTTAGAGCCCATGGCAGGGAAGGAGGTAGAGGTGGAGGGAAATCCACTGGCATTAAGGGAAGCAGTCAAGATGGCAGCCACCCCCTCCTCCTTCTGATGCTGATTGGCAGAGAGGGCTGCCTTTCATGTGGCCCCACCCTTCTTCACCAAATCAGTGGTGCGGGGTGGGGCTGCTGGGGCCCCTCATCCAATCAGGGGAGAGGAGAAGGGTGCAAGGAGGCAGCCTAGACATAAACCCATGAAAATGGTGGCTGGTTTGATGATTGGCCCGTCTGCCACCTCAATTTGGGTAGGTCCCTGAACATGAGTGTTGATTACACAGATAAAGCAGTGCTTTCCGGCAAGATAACTTATGCCTATTCAGCAAAAGAAAAAAGCTATCCATTGCAGAAGCACTATTTAACCATTACAGTAGCCTCTATTCTAGGTGGGTCACAAACAGTCACACTCCTAACTGGGATTATTGTACCAGCAAAAATTTGCTCAGTTGATCTAGCCTCAAGTTGTAATCTATTTAAGGTTTTTCAAAACCTAAGACATCTAAGAGAAAATAGCAAAAAATATAATGTGGATTGAATGGCACATGATGATAGCAAATATTTGAAAAAAAAAAAACAAACAAACAACAACAAAAAAAAACTTAGACTTTGAACCATCAAATCCATTTACACAGGGAATGTCATGAATATACTTTGACATTTTTAAAGATGTGCTTAGATATTATTCAAAACTGAATGGTGAGAACTTTGGGTCAAGAGTTATGCCTTCCTTTGTGTTTACATATCATACAGCACAAGGAGACTGTACATCAGACTTGGGCTTCTAAGGCAAACAGAAATCATTGGCACATCTCCAAATTCACTTTTTCAAATTCCAAGTATACATCAGTGCACAAATGCCTAAAATCCATTACAGAATGAGTTCTGCAAAAGGCATGAGTATGGTTTTCCATCCTCCTCCCCCTCCCTAAACTTTTTTTTTTTTTAAAGTCACATTGCTATATCTAAAAGTTATCACATAAATGCTGTTATAAGAGCAGTGGAGTGCTTGAGCCGGTATTCAACTTATTTCATTTGCCAAATCATTTAAAGCTATACCAGAAGAAACATAGGTGGTTTGCCATACAGCTATACCAGAAAAACTTTAGAAGCCAAGCTGAAATGGCACAAGAACTGCCTATCTCCAAGAACACCACCCCCAATACAAGTGTATAAATGGCCACTACAGAGCTCAAAACACCTGCCTTGCAAACACCTTCCTTGCAAGCAGATTATTTTTTGTTAGGAGTCCTTAACTTTGAATATTAATCCCTCCAATGAGTGCAGTATTTTCTGTTATACAATATGCAACTTATTTCCAAAAACCAGCTGCTGGAAACTGGGGTGAGCATTACAAGTGAGGAAACACAGTAACAGCAGTTTCTGCTGCTTAAGCTTCTGCTCAGCAACAGCAAACATTACTTCGCAAGCAATCCACAGGGAGCAGAAAAATGACTAGGCTTGGCTCCCCAGCTGCTGCTGTCCAGTTACTTTCTACAAGGACTGATCTTTTTTTCCTCATTCTACCTTTGAAAAACAAGGTTCATATTTTATTCTGGGGTGTCATATCTGAGAAAATATGATACTCTCAGGGTGCCCTGAAGGTCAACATTCTGCCAGGTTCATTTCTGCCAAAGATCTCTTTCACTGCCTTTTGTTCTGTATGTTCTGCCTTTAGCACTGTAGGGCCCTGATCCATGACTGGAGTGCTTGCATGCTACTGCAATACAAACAGATTTAAAAAACAAAACAAAAAAGTTGCACAGGAGTCATGAAGTATTACTATTTGTAGACAATTACTGTATTGGTAGCCACCTTGGCACCAAAAAGAAATAGACCCTTTAGAATATTTTCAGGAAGAAATTATACCTCAACCCAAATGGGCAGATGTAGTATTTGAAAAGTGGGGTGCTGCAGCATCAGATATAACATGATAGAGGGAAGCCCAGCACTGGGAGGGACAATGGCATTCAGTTTAAAATCAAAGCAAAAAACAAGATAAATATTGGAATGTGCATTAGTTCGCTAGATTATGTGTGAAGTTTTTCTTTAAAGAGAAAAAAAAAAGGCAAAAATAGTCAAAAGATACTGTGTCATTACAGTTAAATGTACATTTCTTACTCTGCCAGGGATGCTCAACCTCTGTCCATGGGTGAAATCCAGCCTGTGGATCCATAACACTTGTCCCATGGGACTTCCCATGGGTTGGGATATGTGGCACCTGGGAAACAGTGACAATACTGCCACCTGCCTACTCCCCACTGCCATATTCCCAAGCCCTAAATGGCAATCAGAACTAGGCAATGTCCCTTTCCCCACTTGCCTGCCCAGCCAGACCAGGGCTGGGCAACACCTCCATCCTTCTACATGGCCAAGTTGGGTTAGTCTGCTTGAGCATCTTGACAGTGCCTTCAACTGTCACACTCTACATCTGGGAGAAGGTTTTCAGCTAGAGGTAAAAACCATCTGCAGGGCTGCTAAATAGATGCCAGACAGTACCAGGAATGGCTAATATGAAGTAAGAAGAAGAAAGGATAGCTTGAACATCAAACAGTGAATAGTGGAACATCAAAACCATTAAAAAGAAGAGAGGGGCGTTAACACTTGTGCAGTGGACAGATTAGCAGGAATCAGGGAGACAACAATAAGCCATTAAAATCAGTTGACTCCTTAAACACTACCTGAATAGAAATACCATTGCCCCTCACAGACAGTTGTTTTCAGGATTGAGGTGGTGGGCAGGCTGGCAGTCGCTTAGGATCTTGGAGTGTAGAACAAAATGCCCAAAAGCTTGCTAAAACACAACCCTGAGGCCACAGCCCTGAGGACTAGAGATCATATGGGGTCATGGACATGAAGACCAGACGTACATGCTTGGCTCAGAGGATGGCAAGGACAACACATGGGACCTAGAGTCAATGTGGAAGAAATGTCAACCAGCCAGATATTGCAGGTGGAGCATTAGAACCCAAAGCATCAGGAGGGGAAGGTACAGGCTAGGTATACCACATCTTTCTGTACTAAGTTGAGCTTTGACCCTGGATTTGATCTGGGCTCATTGCTTTATCCAAAAGCAATAACATTTCTTCTCTTAGCCCATCTGATCTTGAATGTACAGGACCAAACCTGTCCTGGATAACCAACTTGGCATGGCAAAACAAGCACATGCAACTGTCCAAAGCAGAAGAGACAGTTATGAAATCTCTGGACTTTGGTGACTTACAGAAGAAAAACAGTATTGTCCCCTTACGTCAAGGAGAGCTTTCAAAACAGTTACAGTGAAAACAACTTCACTAGAATGGTGCCATCACATGGGGGAGACCAAAACACAAGGTGGAGGCAGCAAATTGTGCAAAGGTTAAAACATTCTCCTTCCACTTCCAAAACAACAGATAGGAAGGAAAAGCAAGAAAGAACAAGACACAGCAGAATAAAATAAAGAACCCAATAATGGAGGCTTTGAGCAAATGCAGACTGATGCGACTGTGCTCCATCTCAGTCAGGCCACTAAGAGCAATTGCGTACCACCCTCTCGTCAGCACAGTAAAAGGAGCTGTTAGCATAGTCTTTAAACTGTGCGCCAGGGCAAAGAGGCTCTAGTCAAAAATCTCTGGACTTGAAGCACACTTTCGGTATGAATAATTGTCTGCTTAAACATTAATAAAACAAACAAACAACACCCCCCACCAACCTTTAACACTCACCCAGCTTCTCTCACTTAGCACAATATTGTAGTGAAATCCAATTACTTGAGTACACCACAGTACATTAATACACTAAGACAGAATATGTTAGGCAACTCGTATTGAAGTGGATTCATAAGTATATGGTGAGGCAGTGTATTTGTTTTAATTAAAGGGTTATATTTACTTATTCATGACATTCTGAAATCTGCAGTAGATTCCAAGTCACTTAGCAGAATTATTCTTCTGTAATTGATTAAAAGATATACTTAAGGTACTTTTAAAACTTTAACTTGGTATGAACTGACCTCTTCCACCCTCAGCCAAAAGATGTGCTATATTATTATGCAACACTTCTGCTCTTCTGGAGAATAAGCTCCTAAAATTGTACTATTATGTAGAAAAGAATATTAAAATATTAAGTTAATTCTATACTTGACCAGACAGCTTAACCTAAATTTGGTGTAATAGTGTCAGCCAACTTTTAAAGCCCCATTCAGCTTAAGCACCAAACCTACATTTGTTTAGGATTTATAATTACTTCTATACTGCAAGTCTGCAAGCACCTTAAACAGCAAGTGCACCTGTCGACTAGTATTTTAAATATGCCTAATTTGAATGCGTTTGCAGCTTTACTACTTTTACAATGCGTTATAGGACTCTCTTCCCCAAAGACAACAACTATAAACATATATCATGCATATTTTTAAAGAAAAGGATTAAAAAAGATAATAATATGTATCCTAATTATTTTTATTCCATGATATCTAATTATTTTGTGTATAACCAGATTCTAAACAAAAACTAATCTACCCTTACTTTTAATTTTCTGTTCTACCTGGGAAAAACAGAGCATAAGATACAGGTATTGAGGCACTTTTTATTGTGGCTTCCAATGTTTATCAGTAATGAGTTCTTCACCCTCTAGCTGTTTTCATAGAGACCAATAACTTTAAAAGGCCAATAAAAATACAAGGCTTCAATCTAAATATTCAGAGTCGAGAAGTCCTACCTCATTAACATTATCCATCTCTAATTACAACAGAGCTTCACCTACGTGCCCCGTGTTCCTTACCCGTGATTCCTATGATTCCACTGAAAACATCCTCTGCGTTGAACTGAACATAAATATAGGCAGAACTGAATGCCAGTGAGAAGTCTGCATCATGCCAGCTGTTAGAAATTCTGCCATTACAAGAGATAGAGGTGTCAGGCTGACCAGAAACGGAGCACAAATAAGTTTAGCTTTGTTTGAAAGGTCGGGAGAAGGGGGAGGGGAAACATGACTTATGCCAATATCTGAATCCGAAAAGCATTCAATGGATTTTATTAAAGTTCTAGGACACAAATCCCTATAGTTCACACGTGTTTTAAATAGGTGAAGGGATACTTCATTTTAAGAGAGTGTAGCAATTTCACCTACCCTTGAGTCCCCATGATAGATGTCTATTATCAATTTTATAACCAAATAGGTTCCTTAAGTGCTCCTTTCCCCCCTTGTCTTGTGAAGGATCTAAACGTAGAGGAGGGAAATACTACCAAGACCACAGTTTCAGTGTATTTCACATGAGCTGAAATAGATTAATATAAGAAGGAAAATATTTTCCTCTTCTCAGTCAGCAAGTTTCAAATGTTGTATGTGCTACTGTTACATAAACATCCCACTCCTGAGCTACTCAGGTTGATAGCTTTAAACTGGTATGCAGGCCATAAAGTAGCTGTCTTTTTGGAAAAATATCTATAAGAGGAAGACTACTGCACAAGACTTCCTAAGCAATCTGCTTACAGAAGCAAAGTGGTATGGTAAACAATATTTTACTGAGGTGGACCACAAGTAGGATGTCCTGGGTCATTTCCTTAAGAGAAAATGAGATAAAGAGTGCCCATTTAAGCAGGAGGTTGAAAAAAGGAAGCACTTCACTGTGAACAGACAGGACATCTGAAGAGACATTTCATTCTGTACTGCTGGGGACAGCATGCTTAGAGTCCTGCATTTGTGACAAGGCCAGTACTATGATCTAAAGTAGGGGTCAGCCTGTGTGTCATGCAGTACATCAGGGAGGAGTAGGCAACACAGTGGCAGATGAGACAGAGAGCAGAAAGCCGAGCAGCAGAATGGGCTGAGGAAGAGCACTAGAGTCATTGAAATAACGCTCAAGAGAGGCCATAGAGCTTAATCCAGAGATGGGCAAAATACAGCCCGTGGGTCAGATGCAGCCCACCAAGCACTTTCACCTGGCCCCCGGTGCCCACCGACAAACTGTGCCCCACCCAGCCCTTCTGCCTACAAGGGTGGGAGCAAGGTGCCCACACATAAGCACAGCCCAAAACATCACCTACTGCCTCGCTCCCACCCTCGTGGGCAGAAGGGCCCAGCCTGGCCCGTATGCAGCTTCTGCACGGGGCTGCCGGGACCTGCTCTGCTTCCCCAGTCTCCTGCTGGCTCCAGGAAACACGCAGGGAAACAGCAGGGGTGGGACTGCAGCTGGGCAGAAAAATAAAGCATGGGGCTGAGGCTGGTGACAGTATGGAGCCCATACCCAGGGGGGTGGCAGCAGCATGGAGCTTGGGTGGGCAGCACATGGGTGAGAGAGAGGGTGGTGGGAATGGAGAGACTCCACCCACGCTCTGTCTATGGTGCACAGCCCTTGCAGTCAATGGTGGCAGCAGGAGGCAAAGTGCTCGGGGCACAGGTGTCTGGTGGGGTGTGGCTCCAGCCAGCACTACACATCACAGCAAGGGGCGCAGCCTCCGCCAGGCAGTCTGTATCACCGGTACTCCCTGTCATTCATGTGCAGCCCCTGCACTCGCACCTCACAGGAGGGAAGCTCCACACACTGGAGCCGGCTGCCTTCCTCGCCCCCAGGCACCCTCCCCAGGGGGTTCCCCCCCGCCCTTCAGGGCAGTCCCAGCAGGGAAGGCAGTTGTTTCTAGTGTGCAGGGGCTGTGCAGGAGTGGCAGGGAGCACCAGCGATACAGACAGCAGAGTGCAGGCTGCGTTCCTCACTGCCTTGTGCAACGTTAGCTGGAGCTGTGCCCCACAGGGCACTTATGCCCCAAGTGCCCCACCTGCTGCTGCGCCATGGAAGAGTGCAAAGGGGACCCCACACGCCCCCAAACACTACACACCCATACCCTGCCCTCAACCCCCGACATATACACAACCACCTACATACCCTATATCCCTACACATACAGCCACACCCCGTCACGAACCACCCACACCCTACTTGAAGTACACGCACGCCCACCCACATGCCACCATACACATGCACACCACACCACACATCCCCACACCCCACCATACACACAGACCCACACCCACAATACACAAGACTATGAATTTATTTTTGAGTTATTATGCAATCACTTCTATATACACTACATAAATGTAAATCATGACAAAAATATATTTTTCATAATAAAATTCAAGTATGTTATAGAAGGTGTTTGACTTTTAGTTTATGATGGGGGGGGTTGGTTTTAAGACTGCAACCCCTCCCCCCTCAAAGGAGTACTTCTGGGGGGCAAGGGAAGGGACTTCTGGTGGCAAAGGGCAGGTGTTAGAGGTAGAACTTCCAGTCCCAAGATTGCAACAAGGGGGCCGGGCAACTATCAAAGGGTAGGACTACCCATGCGGCTCTTGACACCTCACCAAAACTTAAGCAGCCCTCTACCCAAAATAATTACCCACCCTAGCTTATCTGTGGCATGCCTGCCAGAAAGTTTGGCCTCTGCTAAACAAGAGAACCTGCATTTCATATTAATACTGGTGTACTAAATTCCATCATCCTCATTACAGCAGGTTTCTGATGTGCAACATTCACTTCTTGCCAACTACATGACTACTTTAATATTCTGCACTGGCAACACAAAGCAGTTTTGTTCTTTTTCAAGTTTTATTACTTTCAAAGCATAAAATGGTTTCTTCATACAAGAGCCACTAGATCGGGTAGATTAGCAATAGTTCCTTAGAGCCCTGAATTACAGATATAGCTTAAGGCTAAGAACAGAAAATAGTTGGATGTCTTTGTTAAACCTCTGGATTACTTCCTTTTGGGGGGGGTGTTCAATTAATAGGGTTTAACATTTTAAGATACAAACACACACACACATGCTTAAGGGAAAAAAAGCTTTGTTTCAGTAAAGAAAAAAAAGATCAGATTCTGTTTCTAATGTATGGTACTCATACTCATGCCAGGATATTATTCTACTCCCTCCTAGCTTTTGGACAGGGTTTGCTGAAGAACAGAGGTAGTATTCCTGCTTTTACATTTGACTAAGAGGTAAAACAGAGGTTAGCCAAGCAACACTCCCAGTAGGACTCACTGCCAAAGAATAAGAACCACTTCTGCTGCTGGGGGAGGGATTTCACTAGGGAAAAAAATGAGAGAGAGAGAGAGAGAGAGAACACACTGCACCAACAGGTAAGCATGCTAATAGCTGCAATCAGAATCTGAATCTGTATCTTCCCCTTCTGTTCTCAAAAAAAAAACTCTGATGCATCACACATGTAGCTGCGTATACATATGTCATCAGCACCAAAGTTTTAAAAAAAAAAATTACATTATTTCATTTAGCAGGTGGTTATTTAAATACTACAAAGATGATTTTGAAAACTGAAGGAGAAAAAAAAAACAACCTTACATTTAAGGCTGGTGAAGATATATACACTAGTAACGATTTAGATAGGCAGCATATGGACAAATTATGTGAAATGATAAGTAATTTATGAGACCTGGCTTTGCTTAACAGAGAATAGGTGATCCTTAATACATAAGTATCTATGAAAAAACTTAAGCAAAATGTGAATGCTAATTTACCATTAGACAGATTTTGTCCTTTCACATTGAGTGACAAAAAAGCAAACCATAACCAAAGTTAGCCTACCTTGAGAAAAGGTATACAGTTTAAAAAGAAATATCACCGTCTCAAGCTATAAGGTAACTAGACAAGGAAAGCCAGGATCAGTTTTCATATCACCCAGCAAATGCCTCACTTACAATGAAATGATGCCAAAATAATTATAATAATAATAATCATCATCATCATCATCAAGAGACTACCAAGGCAGATTTCCAAATATTTCACATTCAGATCTTTACATCACTGGAGAAACTGGAGATACAAATTATAGCCTGCATTAGTCATAACAGTAGCATGATACATTTTAACATCAAAAAAGTTTCTTTCTGGTTGCTCTTGGTCCTATGATGAACACATTTCAGCTTTTAACTATTGAATTTAAAAACTGGACATCTGTTTTACTTAAAGAACAAGAGTTCAATGAGATGCATATCAGGAGTCTTATCTGATTCACCTGGGCTTATTGAGCAACAAATGCTTTAAGAATGAGAGTTCTAGGGAAGTCTAGGAAATAGATTGCTCTACGTGCTTAAATCATACCACCTGCAGGCAAGATTTCCTAATGTGACCAGCAGAGATGGCTGGATCAGCCGATGGCTGTGTCAGCTGTTGAGAGAACTGCTGCTTGCCAGAACTCTTACTGCACTTGTTTTCTGCTACTAAAGAAACATGGCTATAAAGCAAGAGATACAGCACTGCTCTTGGTTTCCTGCTTGAGAAGGTAAAGCAATGAGACTAAGCAGCAAATCCCTCAAGAGTAGGGAGATGGTCTCCCTATGTCAAGGACACCAGGTCAAGGGAAGTGATTCTTCCCCTCTATTCAGCACTAGTGAGGCCACATCTGGAGTACTGCGCCCTGTTTTGGGCCCCACACTACAGAAATAATGTGGACAAATTGGAGGGAGTCCAGTGGAGGGCAACAAAAATGGTGAGGGAGCTGGTAGGCATAAACTTATGAGGAAAAACTGAGGAAACTGGGCTTATTTAGTCTACAGAAGAGGAAACAGAGGGGATTTAATAGCAGCCTTCAAGTACCTGAAGTGGGGTTTGAAAGAGGATGGAGCTAGACTGTTCTAAGTGGTGGCAGATGACAGAACAGAAAGAAATGGTCTCAAGTTGCAGCAAGGAAAGTTTAGGTTTGATTCATAGCTGTAGGGTCGGAAGGAACCTTGTAGATCTTCTAGTTCGACCCCCTGCTTTGGGCGGGAGAGAAAACTGGGTTCAAATGACCCCAGCTAGATAAACATCAAGCCTCTTCTTAAAGACCCTCAAGGTAAGAACCAGCACCACTTCCCTTGGAAGTTGGTTCCAGATCCTAGCCCCTCTGACTAGTGAGAAAATGTTTTCTAATATCTAATTTAGTCTGTTCCCTTCCTCCTGAAGAACGAACTAATTCAATCCTGACAGTTTCTCCAGGATCTCCAGTGTAAAGAGATTCATCCACTGACCTTCAATGGGTTTCAGGTGGTCTACTCTAGTTCTATTTAGAAAGCTTCTGTAGGTGGAAATGTTTACTATTGTAACCCAGGCAGTACTCCAAGAGGTACCCCCTCTCCAACTGAAGGGATCAAAGCAGGTGTACAAGCGCTGTCAAAGGTGTAGGGACTCTCCTCCCCCTACAGAGCAGAACCAGACCACCAATGGGGACTTAACCATATACCTTTTAATGACGGAACAATACTGGGAACATAACCAGTATAAACCAGGGGGTATAAGGGATGATACAATGCCCCAAGGGGGCAGGATTCAATAAAGGTTAATCATACGTATAATCATAGACATTCATCCAGTTGACAAAGACAGGGTTAACCAAAATGTAAAAACACAAACAGCAGAACAAACAATACTGGTTGGTGAAATATAAGAGGCACAAAATACAAAATGTCAAGTGACAAGGAATATAGGGCCTAGGTACCTGGAGGGGGAGAAAGGGGGGAACACAATGGCCCAGAGGGTTCAACTGCTGCCTGCAGGTCCCACTCCTTCATGCTCTTCTGAGGCAACTGCTCCCACCCTGCTGGCCCAGCTCTTTGAAGCTCCTTCCTTGTGGTCTCTCGCTGGTCTCCCCCGAGTCAGCCACACTGCCCCTTTTATCCTCCTCCAGGTGACCCAAGGGGCCAATCAGGGGACAGGAGATGGTGAGTCTCTGGGGTCTGATTGGTGAGAAGAGGGAATCCCAAGTCCTCCAATCATCTTCTGCCCTTCCAAAACCCCTGGGCTAAGCCACTACCAGCTAATCCATCACACTATCTAAAATATCCTGGGCACCTTTTAGAGATAGAGGAAAAGTGCCTCTCATCTGAAAAATGTACCTTCGTGATGATCCTTCTAGTAGTTGGGGGAAAGCCACTAATGACATGGTTCATGTCCAAGAAGGATGTGACTCAGAACAACTATGAGACTACATAAAGGAATAAATACTGTTTTTATAACCAACATTTAACATTTATATAAAAAACAGTTCACTTGCAAGAACACACTCTGATTCCTACTGCTTTGTACAAACTAAAGAGGATGCTCTGCAATGTGTTCACGGGTCAACATACAAGTACTTATATTCCTCCATACTGTAGGGTCTCATCTGCTGTGAGGAGACTTGGACCAGGGTTCTCTACCTTTATACAATGCTCTACTTGCTTAAAAATGTCTAAGGAGGTTCAGATTCCTGGAGAGAAATCCAAGTACCATTTTTACAAGCAAAGCAACAAAGATACAATCTAGAGCTAAAAGCTATTGTACCAACATTTTTCACTTAACAAGGGATGAACACAAATTTAAGTAAGGATGGTAACTTATGGTATTTTCTGAATTTAGTGGTCAAATCTGACATGTAAGTGTATGTACAAAAAAAATAATAATAAATAAATCACAGAAAGGGCTGGAAGAGGGTTTAGGAGGTCATTTTGTCTCAATCCCTTCTCAAGGCAAGATCTTTCTTGTCTAAATCATCCCAGTAGGCTGTTTGTCTAACCTTCCCTTAAAGGCTTCCAAAGGTGGAAACTCTACAATGTAACGGCCAGAAAAAATGAACCGATGCTGAAAATTCAGTTATAGCACATCACAGGATACACAAGACAAAACTAGATAAAATAGTACTATTCAGCCCAACTGCCTTAAAAACTTCTCCTCCAGGCAAGGATGTGACAGAACATTATGGGGCAGCTTCCCCGTCCTCCCCCAAGAAAGCTTAGCACATAGGAGTAAGGGCCAAGGGTATACTACTTGGCATCACTTTACAACTGAAATCAAAACAAACCACCCAACTTGAGCAAAGCTGGGCTCATCAGTACGCATTATTGCTTGTACATGCTCAGCAGCACTTTCAGACAATATTTAAATTTTGCTACAACTCATACCTTCTGATTCAACACCAACCAGGCACTGGAAGCAAATGAAGTACAATACAATTAAGTTTAAGACTATTAATAGCATACTATGTTTTTTTTGTTTTGTTTTTGAATTGGGTGATCTATGCAAGTCACCACCTTGGCCTGTTTTAGACCCAAGCTTCACCTTCCTCTGAAGACCTTCTAAATTGGCTTCTCATAAGCAACTAAACTAGTTGCAATCATCTCTGAAAATGCAGCAGTTGCTCAATGCTAACATACTTTTGCTTTTAAGTCAGTGTGTAAGAGTGCCCTTTTCACAAATTAGAATAGTGTTATTAGGCTGAGGAAAAAAAACAAAATGTAAATGACCATAAGTGCTAAGTCATGGTATGTTTTCACAACAATATGGGAGGAGCATTAAGCATTATTCCTGTGTGGGAAAGATACAGCAATTAAAATGTCAAAAGCAGCAGAACTCTGACCCTTCTGATTCCTCATCCTTTGCTTTAACCACGCCACCCATGCGAATAGTAAGATGCACGTCTACTGTGGCAAGCAAGAAGTTGCAAAATAATGACAATTATAAAGCCACTTCTAGTTTTGTTACATCTTTGACTTGACTGCTCCTGTTCAAACAATGCAGAATAAACACAATTCATGAAGTTTAACAAGATAAACTTATGGTTAGTATTGTATAAAATAGGGTTTTTTTATATGTACATAAAATACACAAAGCTTTACCTTGCTCTTTAAGCATTCCTTAGAACAAACTACCACAAATGTTTTGGAAAATATTCTATTTAAAAACATCTGTTATTCTGGATGAAATTGCATGTGAACATTTGTCTCGAAGTAGCTCAGGCAGAGATAGACATCAGGAGAATCTTTATACATGCTCCGGAGTGGCAGAGCTTTAGAGTGGCTCCAAGAGCTGCTCTAATTAAAAACACCCGCAGCGTCACCTGTACATCAAGCAAGCTTTAGTAAAAGTGCCCCCACTGTCATTTTGAAGCGCGGGGACGCTGAATACATGATGCAGAGACTGCTGCAGTGTGCTGATTGAGTCTGCTTGATTAATCAAGTCTGCTCATGATTAATCAAGTCTGCTCCAATATATACTAATTAGCACACATCGGAGCAGACATCGAACATGTATATAGGTACCCCAGGTCCCATATAAGTTTTCATGTATGTATTGTCAGTAACAAGTAAGAGAAGACAGCTGGAATTACTGAGCATACCCAGAGATCAAAATCTTTGGTTTGCAGGAGCATCATGAAGAAATATTCAAGGTACAAATAGTTTCAAGATATCTGAATAGAGCTTACATATACCAACCCCTCCACCCCCAAAAAGGATCCTTTCAGATACCACAGAGCAGAAACAGTGAATAATTTTGTTTAACCACTTAATGCCTGGAGCTGCCGCATGTACAGAACACCTCATTTTGAAAATTCATGCAAAGAAGTACCTCAAAAGGTTAAAGCATCTGCTCTGCATGAGTGATATTGCTTTTCTATGTACAGATAGATTGTGTCAATTACCAGTAGTGTAAAAAAGGTGGCTACATTATTAGGCAGGACAGGAAAGATTTTTTTTCCTTTGGTAGTTATGATGGCATCCCAGTAGCGTTGAGAGTTCTGAAAATGTGCTTTAAACTAACATCACAGTTTGCAATGGGAAAGTGTGGGCAGAAAGGGGTGGGAGAAGAGAATGATGGATACAAGCAAGCAGTGCTTTCCAGCTCTTCAATATAATCAAGATCTTACTTCTAGCCCTAATAAGCAGTAAATCAACAGCAACAGATTTCATGGTCTAATTCAGTGACATAAACCTAAGGGCCTAGTGTCTGTTGGATGCAATTCTACATTTTGTTAGAAGGCCTGAAGCCTAATTAAGTCTACCATTAGTTTCAAAGATAATCATTTATATTAAATCTGTCAAGAGCACTGGATGTCAGAAGGGAGATGTGATTAGTGCAGGTGATTAGCCCAAGGGGCATGGAAAGTGGAATGTGTCATCCACCCATATCTTCATGTAGGTATCAGAAATATGAAGTAGTACAAACAGCGCGGGATATTGATTTGTGGCACCTTCAAGTAACACACTACTCCCACTGTAGAGTCTTTAGAAAAGGTTTAGGGACCTTAAAAAAGGAAAAGTTCAAATTATAAACAACTTTGGTTTTGGGCACTTTTGCCAAGGGAGTAAGTAACCCAAGGGATTTGCAAAACCATAGAACTCAAACCTTGCTGATTCCAACAAATAAACAGAACAAGTAATTAAAAACATTGAACTGTGTACCTTGTTAATGAAGTCTTTTAGCCACCGAGTTCTCTTTCACTAGCCTTATGTGGACACTGTCAAGGTAAACTGATATTTTATGTAAATGATACTCTAAAGTAGATTTTTGAAGAATGAGGCAGTAAACTTTAAAAAGTTGTAAGGAGTAGTGAGTGCGTAACCCTCAAAGTAGCCCCCTTCATAGTTAATACATAGTTAATACATGGGTCCCATTATAGAAGAGTCCTGTGGAATTTAAGTTCTTTCCTTCCTATAAGGCTTTTAATTCCTTCTAGGATACATAGCATCTATGCTAGGAGTTCAATGAATCCAGGATTTTTAAGGGAATGATTGTGCCTAATAAGTCCCAAACTAGAACTGAACTCAAGAACCACATTAAGAAATAACTAACTGGTGTAATATTACACTTTGGCTTAGGTTGTGAGACATGAGTTCAGAGTTCTTCCTTGAGAGTTAATAAGCAACAAGAAATTCAGGTAAAAATGCAGACCCTTTCCCTACATTAGATAGACTGATGATCACAACAGAAATATTATCCAGGACTAGGCTGTGGCAAGTAAAAACAAGCACTTTAAAATTAAAGTGTTGGATATGTTAACACTATTGGGCACCCATAAAATCCAAAAAACTCAAGAAACCCCACCTGTAACTGCTTTGAGTTCTTCACCAGACTGGAGTAGGAAACGTCAAAGAGGAGCACTTCAGTTTGCAATGCAACTCAAAGGAGTTTACAAAAATGTTACAAACAATTCTTCAACATTCACATGAAGAGAGGAGAAAGAGGCACAACTGTCAAGTTATTAAATATTCACTGTGCCGAGCCCTCAGCTATCTCACTGGCCAGGCCTAAGCTCCACAACACCTCTTACCTTGGTGATTCAGGGAGATGCGATTAGAAGGTTCTTGGAATCCTGGTTCCACCAAGTCTCGTCGAGCATGAGTTGAAGTCTGATCTACATTGTCCTAAAAATAATTAAAAAAACAAACACACAAAGAGCAGGAAAAAAAACTGGATTAAAACATGTTTTGGGTTCACCAAAAAAATCAAACATATTGCAAAGTTAAGGCAAGTTGTGAAGAATTAGTCATCATATCTTCAAAAATGTAAGTTAAAACAAAGGCAAAGTAATGTGGACCTGTGGAGTCTGCAGCAGTGATTAAATAAGACGCAAGACATCAAAACCTTACACTTTTGGCTCCACTCTCAGTCATTTTCCCAATTGAAACTGGGAAATTTGATGCTAATAAAATTTTTCTTCTGGTCAAGCATTCTTCACATGGTATGCTATACAGTTCTCAGGAGAGTCAGGAGGTTGTTTTTCTGTAATTCCAGGGATTACGGTTAAAGGATTTATAGCTAATTAGCCAGAACAAAATGAATGGAAAGGGATTCAGTAGACTCGCTAAGGAGTAACATTGGTTTAGTTTAGACATTCACTAGAAATCTACATGTCAATCAAAACTACTTTGCTCAGGACATCTCATAAGATCAGACCTGAAAAGTTTTAACACTTCTTTTTGCAGGGTCAAAAATACCACAACAGCTTCTTGTAGTTCTTTCCAAACCCCACCCTAGCAAAGAGCAAGATAAGAGGAGGATCCTAGAACTGTAAGGTCCTTTTTTTAAAAGAAAGGTCAGAATTTAAAGGAAGTATGAATCTGTTCTGACACTCACTGTCCTACTCAAGCTAGAACTTAAACTCAAAGTCTCTTTTCAATCACAGCCTAAAACCATGTTGACATGCAATCATACACTTCTTTCAAGGTATTTTAATCTTATCATTTTGCCCTCATTTTATAGCTAGCCAAATAACTACATAGGCAGAAATGGATTTTATAGGCCATCCACCCCAGTCCCCTGCTATTTCAAGCTATAGTGCATAAAACATAGGCACCAGCGTTTGAAAAAAAGTGGCATAGTTCTCCCTGCTTTTCCTGTATGGCAGGTGAAATCAAACTGCTAGAAGACAACTAAATCAAAGCATTCAGGGCACTTGTTCATGTGCTCGCATGCATTTTAATCAGAACGCTCCAGTGTGCTGCAGCATCTCATCTACTGAGAGCCACTCTAATTAAAACGCCCTCCACCTCCCCACCTGGGATCATATATAACCATCCTTAGACTGTACTGGTTACACAGAGAAAGTAGATCGAACTCTACTGGAAGATGATCTTTTAGGAGACTAAGAGATGTGTTAGATGAAGTGGCTATTCCCTGTTAAGCTTAGCACAATATCTTTGTGAGGCCTCTGAAGATAGGAGCAGATCTAAGAAGCAAGAAATTGTTGAAAGACTCTATGCTAGGAACATGAACCCCAGGTAAACTGCAGATCCCCTACTCCTCACAGAGGATCTGGCAAGGATTAAAGAGTTAAATGACACAGAATAAAACGGAATACTTTTCTTCAGTATGGAACTTGAAAATCTATGGCATTCCACCCCTTCAGTCTTATATATTTAGTTTTCATTTGGCAGCTTGAAATGTGACAGGATTATAAAGATTAAGTCCTTCATCATCGTAAGGGTGCTAGTTTCAATTTTCATGCCACAAAGTCAAGTTCATAGAGTATGAGTCAGTTCCCCACACAACCACAGTAGTGTGCTTAACCTGCCATGGCAAATCCAACTCAGTAAGGAAAGTGAGTTATACCAGAAGCTATTTTATCTTGCTACCAGGCATTGGTGTTCTCATTGTCCCAAATCTCTGCCTCCTCTTCCACTCCCTCCCGCAACCCCTCTACACACACTTTAAACCATCTATAACAAGTATAATAATGCTGTGTTTTCAAGAATGCAGTACCTATGAGATGAGAGTCTTTTGCCTTTGCATTCCCCCTACATCACTAAATGGACCTTACTTCAAGCTGTGGTACAGTGGGCATAGGGCATCTACACGTTACTGTATGGTGACATTTCCATGGTGCTGTGTCCTGGTACTTCCTTTTGGAAGTACTAACGCACAACGCAGTATGGGTAGTTGCTGTGTCATGCACACTTAGATTTTGCTGCTAAGGTGCTGTAGTGGCACGCTATTCCCAGGAACACACCACTACGGCAACATAGTTGGCAATCATGTGCAGACATATGTGATCACTATGTTGCCGTAGGGTGATGTGTAGATACGCTCAGCGTTGGCTACAGACGTATAACTTAGTATTTAAACAAGTTTGTTTTATTTTGAGCTAACTAACGTAATAATTACATCTTCTCAGGAACAATGTGACAGTTCTCCAGGCAGGTGCTCAAACCACAAAGCTAGCTCATGGATTCTAAGGTCCAGTTACACATTTTCTCAGTGTCTTTAGAAATAGAGATTTCAATTATCAAGTGTAGAGCAATTCTAAACTTCCATATCAAAACCACCTTCCTGTCTCTTCCACAGGTTTGTTTCCTGCCCCCGCCCCCCATGTTTTTCTCACATGCCACAGAGATCTCCTTAGGGTATTAAAACCCACTGCAACACAGTCAGTCACTCCAGTAAAGTCACAGACTTGCATAAACAAAACCAAACCTGCAATGCAGGCAGCAAAGAAAAGGTAACTAGTGTGTAGTTTTTAAAAGCTCATGATAGTTTCACATGACCCTCCAGGATCTATTTATGTAAGCTGTTCAAAGACAAATAATGGCAAGTTGCCAAACTGCAGTAGAACTCACACCGGACACTGGAACAAGGTTAAAAGTTATATAATTGTTCCAAGTCAGACTGTCACTGTACAGCCAAAGAAATCTACCTATTCTATTCAATCTACATATATTAGAGAGGTAAACACCTGCTTTTTCTATCATTCCCTCCCCCAGCTCAATCCAGGCTTCCAATAAGTCACGTTTCCTACATATTTTTATTCCTCCACCATCACCCTTCTTCCAGTAAGCACTTTCAGCCTGAAATTAAGTATACTGTGACTTGACTTGTTGTGACATCAACCCACAATAGTATTTTTAGAAGCTAGCTTAAGCATTAACCCTTACAAACTTGTTTCTATGTATTGTTTTGTCCATCAAATAGCATCCGCATTCATCAAGCGAGTAGCGACAGGACTGGAAGTATCTGAAGCAACATCTATTTAGAGGTTCCAATGGTAGCTGGAATTTTGGGAGCTGGACAAAAGCACAAGTTTGATTTCAGTATCAATTTGCAAACTTAAATACTGCATGACATAATACAATGCCTGTATTCAACAGGCACAGAATTCATAAACAGCCAAAACAATCTGAGATGATCCTACAATCTATAATTAATAATTATGAAGCACTGTGTGTTACTGTAATTGTTATCCAAATTTAAACTGCTAGATTTGCAATTTGGACCAACACAGCAGCCAGGTCAGTTATCAAAATAAATAATTAAGTCTGGCATTTCAATCAGAAAGATACAGAGGATCAGTGACGTACACTCCTCCCTAGCTCTGCTGCCTACATAAGTTGCATCTTTTATTGCATTCTGCAGCTTTGAATGTTAATGCCAAAAACAATGTGCCTCTTAACTCATGGAATAAGAGTAACAAAAATGAAAGGGGAAAAACAGGTTAGCTTTTTACCCAGTAGTAATTTGTGAGTATACTTAAAAGAACCAGTAGATTAGAAAAAGGAAATTTAGTCCATTGCCAGGTAGAGACATTGTTCCTCCTGACCCTGCTGTGTCCTTTTCCTAAAGAATTTCTAGAACTAGATTCAGAAAATATGGACAGGGAAGAAGAACACTATATCACCCCCACACTCACCTGTCTTTACAGAGGAAGCAAAGAAAAAAAACCTCAGTTCCAGCTGAGTTCTGGGGGCTGCACATAGTGGCACAGAAATGGCCCGGCCTGCTGGCATGCACCTTTGCACCAGACTGGGCTGGCTCCATGCCGCCATGTGGGGTGCCATCGGACTGGATTAGGCTAGCTCCTTGCCTCCACGTGGGCCTTCCAGTACTCCATCAGGGAGCTGCACTGGGAGGCACAGAACCAGCCTGGCCTGGTGGTACACGCTCTTGGCTGCAGTCAGGGTCAACCCTGAGGGGTGTGAAGGGGTGAACTGGGATGAGCATCCCAGGCCCCACATTTTGGGGGGTCCCACAGACAGTGCCTTACAAGCCCCGCCGCCACCACTGCCTTCTGTGGGCGGTCATCACTCCCCCCTCTCGTGCGAACTTCTGTGGCTGGTTGACACTTTCACCCCCTGGCCCTGAACACCCTTAGGGACAGCTCTGGCTGCAGTGCCAGGAGCCTCATGTGCTGGCACAGAGCGAGCCTGGTCTAGTTTGAAGGCATACACTGGTGGGCCAGGCCAGGCTAGACTGGTTCTGTGTCACCACACGCAGCCCCTGGGACTCAGCTGTAGCCACATGCCTCTGGGGACTGTTCCTGCTGCAGGCCATAAGAGCCCCAAGTGCCCACTGCCTGCTACTGCTGCCACCATGGGGTGGGGGTGGGGGGGGGGAAGAGAGGGAGCATGTGATGGGGGTCCAAGCCCCCCCATATCCACACAAACCCCACCTCCCCACACAGATTCCCCACAAACTCCAAACCTACATAACCCCACAACCCCTTGACAAACCTCCCCCACACACTCCCACCCCTCCACATGCATCAAACAAACCCCCTCCCCCAAAGGAACCCCACATCCAATATACAAGAGTAAGGTTATTTTGAACTAATAAGCAAATCACCTTATATACATTATGCAAATACACATAAACCAGGACAAAAATATGTTTTGAAGTAAAATTAAAATACGTTATAGTAGATGTTTGATTTTTAGTATACATTTTTTTTCTGGTTCCAAGATAGAAACCTCCCCTCCCAAAAGGAGTACTTCCGAGGACAAGGAGAGGGATTTCCGGTGGCAAAGGGGCAGGACTACCCTTGCAGCCTTCAACAGCTCACCAAAAGTCATTAGGCAGCTCTCCAGCCAAAATAATTGCCCACCACTGGTCTAAACCAAACAGTGGTTTTCCAGACCTCCGGAAGAGAGACACCAATGTCTTCACTCACTAGAGGAAAAAAATTATTAGGACAGGATGGACTTCTTGGAAGCTCCTAGAAACATGTTAAATTTGACAAGTCCATACTACCGAAAAGAAGACACTCATTTTTAAACTTGATAATTCTAGTACAGGGTTGCTCAATGCCTGGCCCACGGGCCAGATCTGACCTCTAGTGCCAAGTCATCAAGCTTGTGGGGCCCCTACAGATCCCATGAGCCACAGACCTGTGCAGAAGAGTCGGCATACTGAGCAGCATCGGTGCACTCCAAGCGGGGGGGGGGGTGTTGGACAGAAAGGAGTTGCACAGGGCTCTGGAGCCTGATCCCAGTCAGGCACAGCTTGGTCCTGGCATGTAAGGGGATCCCAGATGGAGGTGGTAAGGGACCAGTATGGGATCTGATCCAGTCTGCAGACTGACCCCATGCCATTCTTTGGGCTGCAGAGTCAAAAACTGTGAGCACCACTGCTCTAGTGCATCTATTTTGAAATTGAATTATCTTAAAACAAAAGGTTTATTTGTGTAAGACACAGCCTAGCTCACTTGTGGCACTCCAACAATACCACAGAGACAAATTATGATCAGTATGGTATGCCTGGTTTGTGCATTGCTCACCACACACTAAGCAGAGGCTAAATTTTTATGCAATATGAGAGATGATCACAAAGGTGCCTCTGTTTGCAGTAAAGCACGCCTACACTTAAAACTTGCTCCTTCCTGGGCAAGTGAACTGATTTCACTGCTTGAAATCACATCCAGGTAGATGTCTGGACTTTGTCAAGTGTGAAAGGTTGTACTAAAAAGTATCACCATGTTCCCTGTACTCCCACATAGTATATAAATTATATTCATTTTAGAGACAAACAAAAATGGGCATTTCTTGTGGAGGACACTTTATACCTTTCCAATAATGTCCAAATAAAGAAACAAAGCACTATTATTTTTGGATCGGCTATACCTTGTAGCCTGTTTCTGGCACTGCAGGATGCTACAAGTTTCAGATGCCTTCAACAGTGTTTGTATTTCCATGTCTATGTTAAAGGAAGGGCATGTCACTGAAGCTAGCGTCTGGTTTACGTTGTATAATGACAAGACCGAACAAAAAAGACTAACTGCCACCTAGAGAAAAAGAAGGCCCTGATATATTTTATAACATACTGGGGGCATTTGGCAGACCTTACATTTAACATGCAGTTCACATGATAATCATAGGGCAGCATGTCATTTCATAAAATAGCAAGCCAGCCACAAAAGTGCCCACAATTAATGGAGTATTCAAATGTTCCGCATTCTTGGAATACTGAATGCAGACGGTATAGATTTTTAAACTGAACATGTGGTGGGTAGCTGACAGATGACTGGCACTAGGGTTTACAGGTACCAGGCTGCCTATGCAGGGCTGCTCCATGCACAGGTTTGAATTTGCCTACCTGTTGGAGCCCATTGACTCCTCCCACGCAGCACCTATCAAGCCATCTGCCAAGCAGCCCTGTGCTGGGCTGCAGCACAAGTGGCTTTGAAAAGGTGTCATGGAAAGTGAAATGTTGGAGACCAGGCCCCAGTGCTAGGCCTGCAGTTTGGGATCTAACACATTTTATCCCCAGTCCCAACAGTAACACATTCTGCCATACTCATGTGGCAGGGCAGGACACATGTGATAGGATCTGATCCCAACAGTCTCCATTAAATTAACAATTGTCAGTGGCCCAAATTAAGCTGTAGCCACTATTCTGTGCTCCCTCTGGTATCTATGCTGTGTTAGAGCTTCTGTCCCAAAAGCAAAAATACTCCCAAGGGACGGCAATTCTCTTCCATCTACACAATCAGATGGGGCAGAGAAGAGGAAAAAAACAAACAAACAATTTTTCTACTATGGTAAAAATGTCCTAGAAAGTGTCAAATATGGAGCCCCTGGATAGCATTCAGCAGTATGCTATCAGTAGAAGTACAACTTTCCTCAGCTAGGACAGAAGACACCACTCTATACTAGATAAAAGTTTTAGCACTGTGCTTTCAAATACATGCAGTAGCATTTGAGCTTCAACTCATTTTGGATATTTTTTAAAGTGTAATTTACATTGCTGCATCTGTAAAACGGACCACAATTGTTCCATTGGAACAAATGGAATTCTTTTTCAGATAAACTTAAGATTTTTCTACAAAACAAATTGCATACAAAAGGTTAAACATGCCTTGAACAGCTACAAAAAGTGATTTTAAAGAACAAATTCATAAGGGCACTCTGTAGCATGTGCTTTTTGAATCACTGCTGTGTGTTACAGGAGAAGAGATTAAATACATCACAGTTGCCATATTTTAAAGTCAGCCCGCAAGAAGAGAATACAACTGACAAGCTTAGATGTTTAAAAGCCTTGCCCTATTTTTAATTAACTTAATGTCGCAGTGGCTGTTTGAGAGCCTGTTCATATTTCAAAATTTTATTCTGATTTTAAAATAATTGAGCAGGCAAGATGCTCAGGGAAGACAAGTGCTTCTTAGAACTAGCTTTTGCTTGGAGGCATTTATAAAAATAAAGTACTTATTTTCTGATACAAACTTTTTTAATTTTAAAAACACACCACAAACTAGGTTTGACTACATTTCTCAAAGACGACAGCCAATTCAATTAAAGCTCTACTAGGAAATACCATGGGTCTGGTACATTTTGACCAGTAAACAGAAAAATATGTGCTTACATGAAAGTCTTCTTCCTTCTTAGGAGTTGCCATAGGCCCCAACTATGATTTTTCAGCCTCTACTTAATGGCAAATCTGACTTTCCTCTTAAACAATTAGACACAGAAATAGGCTCCTCTGCCAACAGACTGGTACTGCTGAGTTTCCAAAACCCCAAACTACTGCCTATTCCCAGCTATTAGTTTTCAATTAAAACTGGCCCTGCAATAAAGTCACTTGAAAAGAGACTCATTTCCGACAAAAAGAATAAAACTTGACAGCAGCAATTAAAGAGAGAAAAAGAGAGTCTGAATTTTGCCATAACAAGAAAAGAAAATGTCAGGTAAGCCAAGGTAAATTTTCATATTCTTCTGCTGAAAGAGGTCTAGAGAAGATTACTAGTAGCGTTCCATTAACACTGTTACTAGTTAGAAACAAATTATCTGATATTTGATAGAACATTATTTTCAGATTCTTTAAACTGAGTACACTAATGCAGCATCACCAACAGCAGTACCTGCATGTCAGATACTACTTAAGATTTCACAGACATTAGGGCTGGAAGGGACCTCAGAAGATCATCGAGTCCAGCCCCCTGCCCAAGCGGCAGGAAGTCAGCTGGGGCCATAGGATTCCACCAAGATTAACATCCAAATTTCTCTTGAAGGCATTCAAAGTAGGTGCTTGAACCACCTCCAATGGCAGGCTGTTCCAGACCTTGGGGGCTTGGACAGTAAAAAACTTCTTCCTTATGTCCAGCCTGAAATGGTCTTGCACGAGTCTATAACCATTCGACCTTGTCATCCCTTGGGGTGCTCGGGTGAACAAAAGTTCCCCCAGATTTTGGTGAACACCCTTTATAAGCTTACAGGTGGCCATCAGATCGCCCCTGAACCTGCGCCTTTCCAGGCTGAAGATAATACCAATGTAATTTTCTGAATGCAAGCAGGTGTTATCACATTACTATTTCTCCAAGTTTCTCAAAGAATAGCTTAAAGAGGGCTGGCTGGTCCTTGGTTTTTAAAGCTTCATCAATATGCAAAATACACAGTTGTTTTTAATACACCCGGCATCCTAGGTGGATCAGCCCTTCTGGAGCATTTGCCAAACCAGGTCAGACTGAAGGTCCATCAAACCCAGTATCTTGTCTCCAATAGCAGCAATCAACAGAAGCTTTACAAGAAATATTTTAGAAACAGGTGGCGTGATCCATTCTAGTCAGCACTGGTAGGTTCTGATCATCGTGTACAACAGCCTCTGACAGACCTATCCTCCATAAAATAGGTCTAATTTCTGTTTAAACCTGTTTATACTATTGGCCTCCCCAACATCCCATGGCATGAACTTTCACATATTAATTATGCAAGTTAGAACTTTTGAAGAAGCTTCCCCAGTATTGATAGGACCATGGTTTGCTGACTGCATCACAAGTGCCACAGTAGAACAGACTCTAATCCATCCATGAATCTCTTCTACCATGGCACACGTGATGCAATCAGCAAGCAAGCTGGCCAATCACCCACAGGCAATTCTGGACTGGTGAAGCTTCTTCAAGAGCTCCAACTTGGATTAAAACCAAACCAACATGTATGCACAAAGACTCCACCCCCTGTCTCCTCTTATGACATGTGGTGTAAGAGTTTGAGACCAGGGAAAACCAATCCAAGCCTTTTTTATTACACCTCCCTTCCTCACACCTGCACATTAGTTACCATATTTATTTGAATCCAAGATTAGGTGCCCCCACATTCAGCATGCAGGGAGGGGGGAAGTCTTATCTTCAATCTGAGTAGGGATTCGGCAGACAATTGCTCAGGCTTGGTCTCCAGTTCAGCTTGCCCCTTCCCTGGTGCCTATCCCTGTTGCCACTTCCTCCACCTCACTGCCACTCCCTATACCTCACTTGCACCCCCTGTACTCCCTCTGTCTTGTGCCCATTCCTCCACTGAACGAACCACCCTGGAACAGCCAAACAGCAGTAGCAACAACAACTCCAGCCTGCAGCAGTGCAGAGGAGCACTGCGAACACTGCACAGCAGTAAGGAAGCTGGTATGGTTCCAGTTTTGGCTCTGGCCCCAACCCAGGCACAAGGTTCAAAAGTTACCTTGGATCTGTATAAATACAGTAGATCTTTTGTGATAGTATTCATCAATCCCAGTCCTACTACAGTTCTGTAGCAAACCAGGCATTAAGAAAACTCTGGTGGATAGGTTTAAAGAACACTGTTACAGGAAACATGAAGTACTGCACTGTGCCTTCTGCAGTCTGTTCCTGTTTGGGCTAATGGAGCCTCCTTGACCGGCTCAAGGCCTGAGAGTATGACACTCCAGAATGGTGAAAGCATTTGTTTAAAGTTAACTTGATATGCCTGCCCTAGGGTAGAGGTGTAAAGATGTTCTGTTCACTGAGCTTTATTCTGGGTGAGACTAGGTTGGCTGACCTCTAAGCCAATGTTTCTCAAAGTTTAAAGATCATAACAGATTACAAAGAACTTCTTTCCTGGGCTTGTGTATGAATTGTGAGTTTGAAGAACGATAAATAAGGCTGCCTCTTTGGAGGGCTGGTAAAATACGCTTCATGGCAAGGTCAGGTCAGATAACAGAGCAACTCTCAGATCCCCAGAAAATGATCTCTCAGGGTATAAATAGACATTGCCAAAGGAAATGGATTAGCTGTTCTGGGATGTGTCTTGGCACAGCTGGTCTATTTCACTGGGTAAAACACCTTGCTCAATGCCCTTCACTTTGATCCTCTGAGACAATGGATGACACATTCTATCCCTCCTCCCCTGCCCACAGAGATGCCCCAGGGAACCTCCAGGGTGTGCATCTCTACATCGGGAAAGCCAACTCCGGTTTAGCCCTGGGACTGCCAATCAAGTGAGTGGTGGTCACAGCCCTAGGACTGCACCAGGAGTTTTGACGCACCTGAGGAATCCCAAATGAGGGAACCCAGGAGGAGCAGCAAAGCTTTGATTCTCAGGAACCTCAGTATGAGAAGCAGGTGGGGAGCAGCAGAAGGCTGCTCCTTCCCACCCCTCCTGATTTTCAGGACAGGTGGGAACAGGTGCCCCCAGAGCTTTCTCCAGATCATTTACGGTTAGTTTAAGCTGCAAAGACTGAACCAATAAGCAAATGAGCAGACATTCACTTTTGATTCAGGAAATGCAGCCATGTGCCTGCAGTGGCTCAAGCCAGAAGCCAGAGGGCACTAAAGCACGGCTCTCTGACACACAGCCAGCATGGGCTGTGTATTCCCTTTCTCTTCCTGCTGCCCCCCAGGGTCTCTGGGATTTGTAATCCACAATCACAGCAGCAGGACTCTGCAGGGTTGCTCATCACTTCCTCTATTTACTTCCAGGTGCCTCTGGGATTTGTAGTCCACAGTCAGTCAGCAGTAAGTAAGTAGGGCAGGGCAGCTCCATACTAAGGGGAAGGGCAGTTTCACCCCCCTCCCTGGCCCCAGATGTGGGTTTACTGGGAGGGTAGTGATCCAGCCAGTGAGACCAGTGAGCCAGCCCTAACTGCTCCAGCTAGGGAGCGAGAGGTGGGGCTAGCCTTGCTCTCTGGAGCACACAACACAGCACAGCACAGCACATGGCTGCAAAGCATGCTGAGATGCTGTGGGACTGGGATTTCATAAACCAGTTTGACCTAAATCACTTAAGTCTGATACTACATTCAACTAGGTTTATCTTAAACCAGTTTCAGTCATTTTGAAACTGGTTTATGTACACTGAAATGGCACACAGAGTGGCACACAGTTCTGTACACAGCAGCCGCTGCTGCTTACCTGTGGGGTTGCCCGTGCCAGTGGTGACAGCTGCTGTATACAAACCCTCATGCTGCTGCCGCAGAGCCATGCTTGCATGCATGGCAGCGGCAGCGTGGTGGCGGCCATGGCCGCTGCGCGGCACAGGATGGTGGTGAGGATGGCTGCATGCCGCCCAGCCACCACCACAATGCTGCTGCTGTCCTGCACCAAGCTCCAAGTATGGCTCTGTGGCAGCAGCAGGAGGTTTTGTAGGCAGCGGCCATCACCGCTCCAGGTGAGTGGCAGTGCCCGCCATATGCAAGCCCCCCACCCCCACAGCCACCATCTCTTGCCGCCACTGAAGCGTCAGCCACAGAGCTGTGCAGCCAGCCGCATAAAAGCCTCCTCCTCCCCCTCCCCTGGGCACCACCACACTGCACCCCACATCACATGCCCCCAAGGCCCACCACAGAGGGGCACCCCTGCCCACACCCCCGGCCCTGCTTCTGCTTGTGGTGTGCCGCCTGGGGCTGGCAGCACCCCCCACTGCCTCAGCCCCTGACCATCTTCCCCAGCCCTGCCCCACAACCCCTAGCCTCACTTACCTCTAGGATCCAGAGGTGAAGGGCATGGCTCCACAGTGGCAGCACTTGTCCGCAAAGCGCCTCCCAGCCTGCATGCAGCCACCACCACCCCGCACCACCTCAGAGCCATGCAGCCAGTTGCAGGGCATAAGCAGCGGTGCAGTGATGGCTGCTTGCATGTAAGCTCCCCTTTCCACTCCCTGGCTGGGCGGTACATACATCGCCTGCACAAGGTGGCTGCCACGGCACTGCTGCTGCCGTACCCTGCGCCACTTGCCCACAAAGCTGTGCAGGTGGCCATGGGATGGTAGCGCAGGGTACAGTGGCAGCCTCCATGTGCGAACCCCCTGTCAGGCTGGCCGGTACATGTGTGGCCCGCAGAGTGGCACCCCTGCTCTCACCCCCTGGCTCTGCTCCTCAGGAAAAGTAAAAGATTTGCTTATCCCAAATTTCAGGAAAAAAACTGGCTTACTGAAAACCATGTCAATCTTAGCTACTCTAAGCTATACCAGTTAATCCTTCCTATAAATAGCAGCTGGATACCAAACATTGTACCATCTCTCAAACACAGATCATTATACTAGAGCATTCAAGAAATGGCTAGATTCCAAGCTTCTCAAACTAATCAAAGAGAAAGATGACAAGAAAAGAAGTGGAAGTTTTGAGGTTGGACTTTTTGTTTCATTTTGGGTTTGTTTGGGGGTTTTTACTTAAAATTGATACACCAAGTTATTTCATAAGTATATATATAAACTTGAGTTACAAAACAAAAAGATGCATCATTTAACACACACTAAACAGATTAAAAACCTATATTTTGAAAGCACAATAGACATTTCTTTATCTTTCAGTTCCTGTTGGCCATTCAGGGGTCAGAGCTCTGGAAATTACTGTCTGTGTCACCTACCTCATTTCTTGTTTCAAAAGATCCATTTTGTTTAGATTCAAAATTGTTTTAAATAAGATAATGCTACTAATGGAAGGATCCTACTTTCTATTGGAAGGTAGGATGATACATTTTAGACCGTACTTTGTTAGATTGGCACCATGACAAATTAATTTTACAACAGTGTTCAAAATGGCCAAAGTCTTTATTCTGTAAAAGGAATATCAGACTATGCAGAATCTTACAGTTTTAACTGGGCATTTCAGAGCACTGACATAACAGAGACACTGGTCAGAGCTAAAGCAAACCACTATGTTCTAATCTAAATAGATGTTCCCAGTTCCACTCACTGACTAGGAGAAGGGAAGAACTATTTTGAGTTTACTGCTCAAGTATGCTCAAGCAAATGCACTTTAACTTGTAGAAAATATTTTTTAACCCACTTAAATCTTACTTTTTGTTCCTAGCCTTGGAAAAAACCTAGGAGATGCAGGACTAACCAGAAATTAAAATCTTACAAGTTATACATACTAAACCTGCATCCGAATCATAATGGGACTATCCAGGTCTGCAGCATTATGGATCTTTAGCAGTCAAGTTACCTACAAAGAAGTTCTGAAGCAAAGAACCAACTGTTGGCAGATCTACCAAATATTCAGCATCAGAAAGAGTATTTCACAGATTATTTTTAATTGGTTAATATACCCTGCAGCCAAAGATTCTCAAAAGCTCAGCAATTTGCATTTGAATAGTAACAGATTATGAGTAAAGCTGCAATTTGTCTCAGGAAAAAAACCTGTGAAAAATGTTAGGTCTCTACCTCTTCAAAAACTGGTATCCTTGCTCTTAGCAAGCAAGTTTTCCCAATCCTGCCAAATGTATTGGCAGTTTGTTTGCTTGTTTGTTTTTCCCAAACAGTTGTGCTGCAAACAATAAAATAAGCAGCAGCTTAATTTGCATATTTTTCTCCAGCCAAAGTCTATTGAACACCTTTTGAGCAAGGAAAAGTACTGCAATTCTTCAGGAAGAATGCTGCAACACCTGAGCAAAACTACAACAGCTCTGTTAATATTGTTTAAACCTCCAAATACTAGGCTGTTAGGTCGGATAGGTTTAGCCATATTGATCTAAAGGAAAAAGCAATTAGGGTTCATGGTAGAGGTGATATCTTTTATTTGACCAACAAGATTTTTGCAAAAGAATTTTTTTTTGCAGAAATCTTGTTCATCAAATAAAAGATATCTCCTCTACCATAAGCCCTGATTGCTTTAGGCTATGTTAAAATCTTAACATACCAAAGCATTCCCACAATCACTACTCCATTACTTGGAGGACATTAAGTAGAATGTGCATTTAAGGTTACAAATGTAGTACTACATTTCACAAAAAAGAATCTCCGAATGATGACCATGTACACAGTAGGATCAGAAAACATTGCCAGTCTCTTGAAACACCAAAAACTAGATGCTTGTGTTTTCCCCTAGTTAGGGTTTTAATTCATTATTTGGTTCTATTACACTGCAAAAGAGATTTTGTTATCTGTCAACCACAAAAGTATTTTTGTCTAATGGATTTATACGAATATTGCTTGTTGGGAAGTCAACATTTACTATACTTTGCCTAGTCAGTCAACATTTACTATACTTTGCCTAGTCTTCAAGTTAAGCCACCTAATGGAAATACAGGCTTGTAAACTGAAAATGCTGTAAACAATAAATAAATATTTTTTTAAAATCACTCATTAGAAAAAGCAGAGCAAAAAGCTTCCTACAACCAATTCATGCACATGTAGGTTGTATATTTTTTTTGAAAAACTAACCCTTAGAGACCAACACTAAGAGCAGTGGTTCTCAACAACTTTAGATTCAAGGCACCTCTGGCTAGACTTGAGGTACCCTTAAAAAATGTGAGCTCTTAGTATTCACCCTTATTTTCCTATACGCAAAAAAGAAACAATAGAGCAGTTTTTCTGTTGCAGAATTCAAAACGACCACAACTGTGGATTTTTGTTTGAAATCTTTGGCTTTAATCTTGTGAATCATGTTTGTAAATCTAACCATGCTAATACTGTGTGACACCCTGCAGCACCCCTGAAAGGGTGTTGTGGTACTCTGGTTGAGAATCACTGCACTATATGAATGGAGTGAAAATGAAATAAATTTATTTAACTTTGTGTCAGAAAAACACAACCAACAGTTCTTCATTGACTTTGGTCCATAGCCAAAAGCAGAATGTGCCCAGAAGAGCATCTTTTACAAACTCTCTTCTCTGGAATCCTATTACTGGGTGGCTGTTAGTTGTGGTTCAGTATTTCTTGGGCTACAGCTGCATGTTTCTTGAACCACCCTCACCCAAGGAAACAAAAACCTTCTATAAACTAAAACACACATCCAGTAATGCTTGCTGGACAGATATGGATTGCCAGGATTCTCTCAGTGGCATGTGCAATAGGTTTGGTGGAAAGGGAGTAAGAGCTTGTCTACACTGACACCATGCCCTGCCCACTCACTCCTGCTCCAAATCCCAATGCTGAAGTAGTGCAGCCACCTTTCTTCATCTAGTTCTCTTGGCATTCTGGAATTAATTTGGTCTGGCCCCAACAACACCATTCATTTTTTTGCCAGTTTGTCCAACATGTTCTATACTTGTGATCTGCTGCTCTTCTCTGTCTATATTACATTTTCTTATATATTTGGTTGGAGGTTGTGAAGATTGTGGAAAAGTAGTCACTGAGCAGTTCTGCCATCTTTGCTTCTTCTAATAAAGAAGCTGAACTATTGAACAGTGGATCCACTGTTTCCTTGGTCTGTCTTTGTCAGTCCAATGTATTTTAGAATCTCTTTTTGTTGTCCTTCTTATCCCTTGCCAGCTATCATTTTTTTTTGCCTTCGCTTTCTCAACTTTGTCTCTGCAGGTCTTTGTTATTCCTTGGTATTCTTAGTGACTCATCCTTCTTCCTAATGCCTACACATTCTCTTCATTTTTAGATAACTAAGAAACATCTTATTTAGCCACACACATCTTCTGAAGTTCTTATCTTTACCTCACATTATAAAACACTTTTTGTCAAGCCTACAGTTCTATGTCCTTTACGAATTTAGCTCTCCTGGTCCCATTTATACTTCAGTCTCTCTACCCATGGGACCTTACCTGCTATCTCTCTGTCTCCTGAAGCCTGCTATTTTGAAGTCTAGTATCTCTGTTTTGTTTAATCTCATCCCTTCCCTTCCTTGGAATCCTATCATGTAGTGATTTCTTCCTCCAAAGTTAGTATTACTTCATATTCACAGCCAATTCTTCCTTACTGGCCAGAAAAAAGATTCAAGACAGATGACCCACTAATTGTATCCTCAGCTTTCCAGAACAGAAAGCTGTTCTCTAAACACGCTGAGAATTTACTGGACATTTCACTTAAAGTAGGGGTGTCAAACTCATTTGGTCCCACAGGCCAGGTGAGTGGTGCAGGACTGGTCCTCAGGCCAGATGAACAGTGCAGGTAATGGCCCACAGATACTCCCCCCACCCCTCAGTGGATCCAGTGCACATGGCACCTGGTCTGGCCAGTCTGAGACCCAGCAGGAACAGGTCGCATCCTGGGTACTGGGTTGTTGCCACAGGAACAAGTTGCAGTGCTGGCTTCTAGGGCTGTGCAAAGCTTTGGCCGCTGATTCAATTCGGCAGAGATTCAGACCGATTCTGCAGCCGAATCTCCGAAAACAAATCAAATCAGGAGACTCTTTTAATCTCTCTTAATCAAATCAGAACCCTCCAAATTAATTCAGAGAGATTCGATGAATTGGAGATAGACACAGCTTTAAATGTTTTTCTATATACCTTAAGGTACCTGGGTCTGCCACTGAGCACACAGAGAACCCCCCAAGCTCCTGTGGGATGCTCATTAACTAGGGACTTGACTACCCAAAATAATTTCGTTATCATCTACAAACTTGGAGGTTTTACTGTGCACCCCCCAATTCCAGATCATTGGTGAACATATTGAACAAATATGGGCCTAGCAGATACCTGTAGGACCTCACTTTTGACCTCCTCCAAACTCAAAAGTGACCATTTAGCATTACTCTTAGCTTCCTATCTTTTAATCAGCTCTCAATCCACAAAAGAATGGTACATCATAATCAGAGCTCACACTGGAAGCTTGTCCATGTCTACATGTCATTTACTCCACCTTTAACATCATTTGTCAATGCTGATTTTCTGGGTTTTACTCTAAAATATTCCCCTCTTTCAGCCCCTTGCTTGGCAAATTGAATACGCTGGAAAAGTCTAAGTCAAAGGATAGAATGAGATTTTTAAAAACAGCTCACATTTAGTGATGGTGACTGCCAGCAAAGAAAAATGTTGCTAAGACTATTTCACAGAGCAGTGCTTGCCTTTCAATAGTTTCCATGGCATGATCACCAATTGATCTTTACCATAAGTGTCAAAGACAACTCAGGAATCAAGCTGACAGGTGTACACAAACCTGAAACTGGGGTCATCTATTATTACCATGTGCCTATAAACAATGATAACAACTTTGCAGAAGGAAAGTTGCATTCAGCATTTAATCCTGAATTTAAAGAAAGATTCTTGTATATTGAGGGGAAAAAGTAATCATTTGTATCTTCCTACTTTACAATTCCTGATTACACTTGTGGTTTGTTTTGGAAGTAGTATCATTTTTATTATTCCAGTCACTCTGATTTCTAGTTTTTTACCATTTGTTTAAACCCATGTCATAAGGCAAGTTCACATTGTTTGGTACTTTATTAGCAACCAGCAATATTTATAAAACATTTATTTTATCACATTCTTTTAATTCTTCATTATAGGTGTGATTTATAGTCCATCAAACCCAAGAAAAAAGTCTTTCAATTTATATCAATGGATTATAGATCAGGCCTCAATTCTGGTTAAAATATATGAACTTCACTTTTCTATTTTTAAAAAATACGTGAATTTTAATAACCATATTAGAAAAATCATAATCATATTAGGCAATCTGATGCCCAAGTTTAAGGAAACAGATTAGTTCAGACTAGAGATTTCAAAATAAAAATCAATTTCAGATTTTTAGGCAAGCTGTGTTTTCAGTTAAAAAAAAGAAAAAGATTGATTGGAAACCTAACTGCATCAGTTATAAAGTAGAAAGCCCTGTGTAATTCCTCCTTTCACTTATCAGTCTTAGAAAAACCCAGTAGAGTTGAAATAATGGTCTGTCAATCCAATACACTAATAGCTTCAAGCACTTTTCTTCTAAAAAGATGCCAATACCACTTTGTCAGCTTTCCCCTTCCCCCAAACTGTGTGGAAGTATTCAGTGTTCTGGGGAACTTGCCAAAGTGACAGTATTTACTGTATGACTAATGTGCATTAATGAAGCACAAATGGACAACTATTTACTTGTGCTAATAACTAAAGCGCTTTATTAGAGTAGAGGCCACAAGTATGAAGAACTGCCAGCTTCCCCCACTTGCCAAAAGCATATTAAAAAAAATGGAGCCAATGTATAAGCACTGAGGGCTACCGCCAACATTTGGTAGAGTTTTAATTCATTGTTCAACATGCAGTACGTAAAGTAATAATAAACCCTGAAGCTGCCTCTCTTTTCCTTTTGCGGTCTAATAGATTACAATTCTCACTTTTGTCTTTGCTCTTAAAGTTAGAAATAGCCCCTTTACTGAGCACCCAGGGCTCATGCCCAGATTTATCCATCCTAACTTATACTAATGGAAAGAGGAACCAAAGGAGGCTGCAGCTATATCACTGCACCCCCACCAGCCCCTTGAACCAGATACTCTAGGTAAGTACTGCAGTAGTACTCAGTTCTTCCAATGACCGAATACAGGGGTTGACAGCCTATGGCCCACAGGCTGGATCCAGTCCACACAGCCTTTGGATATGGTCTTTGGAGTCATGCCTTCAGTGCCATGCAGCAGCAAAGGGTCCCCTTTGTGATATACCACAGTCACCCTGGGGCTCTGGCAGAAAAGCTCTGCCCATGCTGTACCACAGTTAAGCGGCACCAGCTCCTGAAGAGGGGGTCTTTCCCTACGCTGCAGCTGAGGCAAGGAGAAGCAGTGATGGTGATTGATTCCCAGTGTCTAACTGCCTCTGACCCAAGCTGGGTAAGCCTGGCCCAATCCACCAGAAAACACTGTAGACCCCTGCTATAAAGAAACAAAGTAGCTGCTGCCAAAAATTGTACATAAACAGCTTTCTGTTACCTGGATAATTAGAAAGAGGGTTTTGACAAACACCAGGACACTTGGTTTCAATCAATGAGTGACTGGCATAGCTTAAGTATCTCCTATAATGTAAGACCACACTGCAGCTTTTGTCTCCCTAGTAAAGGGATATTGTGGTCTCATCTTAGATATACAGGTAAGAACACCCAAGTCACTTCAATATTAAATAGGTGCTACACAGAATGCATCTTAACGGCACCCCTCTCATTATGTAGGGAATAGATTTTCTTTCTCTAGAGGCCAAATTTGTCACAACATGGCAGAGACATATGGGGGGAGGTAGGGGAGGAACTTTTAAAAACTTTGTTTTTACTACAGCTTTTCCAGAGATAAAACTGTCAGTATTAGATGGAGTAGGGGGAGACAGGAAGGAGTGAGGAGTTGCATTCTGTTATACAGCTCCCATATATTGTGCAGAGGTTTGTAGTATGAAGCTAGACTGGAACGAGTTCTCCAACTTAACAGAAGAGTTGTTACTGACACAAGGACACTCCTATTGCAATAAGACCTCATTAAGGATTGTAAATCTGGAAAAGATTCCATTCAAAGGATAAGGAGAAGTAAATATGCTGGATTCAGTTTGTTGTTGGAGTATTTTGATGTGGTAATTAGTAGTAGTGGGACTAATCTTATGCAAGGTCTTGTGCAATCGACTGGTGGGCGTGAGTTAAGTGGTTTTTATAAATGCTGGTGGTCACAGACAGAGACTACCATCTTAACCTTACAACAGACTCCAGATCTAGAAAGATTTGTTCCATCCCTGCACCATCTCCTCCTCCAAAAACATTTGACCCTAGGAAAGAGCTTCACTGAGTTCCATGATAGCCATCAGAAAGTTTTACTACAAATTTTGAGCAATTTTCAAACTTGAATAAAATAAAATTGGGTGAGGGGAGGAAGGAATTTAAGGAACAGACAAAGAAAAACATCTGCTTAGAATGTGTTTCGGAAGCATGTGAATAATCTCCTTGGATGAATGAAAAGTCAAGGAAACAAGATGCCATGAACATCAGTGCCAGCACCATTTCTCAACTCTCAAACATTCCAAATTCACAAAGATTCTGCCCAGACTTAATCTGGATCTTGGCATCACATCTAGTACCAGATTTCTCACCCTTTGCAGTAGAGCTGGTAGAAAGGGTAAAAGATCAACAGTCTGTTGGGAGAAGCAATAAACCTGGCAGGTCTGAAAATAGGTTTCAGTTCTGATACAAGAGGATGAACCTCAGACACCATTCCTATAAAACTCACAAATTAAGACTGAACAAGCCTCTCTAGGATGCTGTTATTTCTAGGACATAAACCATTTAAAGAAAGCCACCTCGTTAGATTATATTACCTGCATTTTCTCAGGGGATCTGCAGCTATGGATCTTGGCTGCTTTATGACACAAATCCTATAATCTTTTTCTTTTCATTTTTTTTTTTTTACTGCAAAGGAATATATGAGATAATAGCAGAATGTTCTGAGCTATCATGTGGGCTATAGATGAGAAAGGCTGAGAAGTAGGGATTTAAAATGTGGAAGTTTGTAAACAAGTATTCATCTATCTTGACCATCAAGAAGGGCTGTTTTGTCATTTAGACTGACATTCGTTTTATAATCCAGTCAGAACCACAGATCCTTATATTAGAATTGCTAACAAACTGCAGTGAAGTAAAGAAAAAAAATTTGATATGGGTATTCCCTATAAAAAAAAAAAAACAGGAAGATTTATAATTATAGTACAAAAGTTGTTTTCATGTCACAACTCTCCAACATTAAATTAAAATGTTTTAAAGATGTAGACTAAACAGAATGAGGGGGGAGGGGAAAGGAGGAAGTAACAGTTTCTTACCGCTTCTAAAATACAGAAGTGGTATTACCACAGTTACCCAAATACAGGGCAACTTTGAATTTAAGATGACCCTCCCCCTCCCCAATAATTAGATTCTATAACAGGAAAGTTTATAAATGTTGATATAATTTTCCATGTATGGAATCTGACTATTGGAGGGCTGTCTTAAATTCTTCTCCCTCCCCACCTCACACTGCTGCTGTAGGGGGGCAGGCAGCAAGGGAATTAAATGGCCTGACCCCTACCCCTTCCCCCCTGCTACCTATTCGCACCAACACTTAACGCTCCTCCCACTGCTGGTACCTGTGTGCCCCAGCTCCTGCACCCCTGCAATCCCATAGCATCTTGTCTCCAGCACCTATGCCTCCTGCCATTTAATTCCCCCATGCCTCTAACTCTTCCCGCCACTACTTGTGCTCCCTCACAGGCCCAGCTCAAGCCCTGAGCACAAAGAACATACTGGCTCTGATCCTCTCTGGGCCCAGCGGTAGCAATTATGGCAGCAGTTGCTCCAGCCCTCGAGCCAGGGCTACAGCAGTTGCCTGCCCCTCCCTCTCCCCTTACTCACACTCAAATCCAAGGGAAGGGCTCCCCCAGGGTTAAATAGAGAAAAAACCCTCATCTGTAAGGATTCAAGTAATTACAGCACTTGTATTCTTTTTTTAATGTTGCTTAAACTAACGTACTTTCTTGAAACTGAAGATTTTTTTTCTTTTAGATAAACCTATTTTTGTTGAACAAGGATAAACAGTCCAGCTTCAGCATTAGTTGTGCAGGAACATGATCTGCCAAATGACTGTGAATCTCTCGAGTTTGATTTTCCACCCTGTATTCAAACACACTGTGGAAGCATATTCCAAAAGTTCATACTGGAGACAATACATCTCATAAAAATCATTTAACTGTGCTCTTGTTGCTTTGCCCTCCTCTATGCCTGCTGTAATTTTACTCATTGATTTGAGATTGGGGTGGTCTTAGTCTTGGCTTAGAGTTGGCTAAGACTAAAGAGTTCCATCTATAAACTTAAACATGCAAGAATACAACTTGCATGGATTTTGGGCTGGAATTCAGTTCGTGTTATCCGGAGATAGTGTGGGGCAGCCAAATGCTCAAATTTAAAAAACTGCTGAAAGGAAAATGCACGGGTTTTCTTGAATTGTTTTGGGAAAACACAGTTGAAATAGCATTTCTATTGGTTCAGTAAAAGTCATCAGCTGACATCAAGAAATCCAACATCGCCTCAAATGTGCAAGTGCAGCCTTCAGATGCCTGAGGAAATGGGTGCTCAAAGACCACAACATCAGATCTGAAACGAAGCCCATGGTTTATCAAACAGTTGGGAACTCCTACCTTATCATATGGAGCTGAGAAGTGGACAATGTACAGGGACACCAAGTTGCTGGAGAATTACCATCAAGGCTGCCTGTGGAAGATCCTTCAAATCCAAAAGGAAGACAGACGCACAAACATTAGCGTGCTCTTGCAAGCAAACACTATGACCATCAAGGTGATGATCATCCAACATCAGCTTCACTAAGTCAGCCATGTCATCTAGATGTCTGACTCCAGAGTCCCAAAGCAAGTTTTAATCTCCCAACTTAGTCAAAGTGTAAACTCAAAAGGAGGGCAGAGAAAGTGCTTCAAAGATATCCTCAAGGCCTACTTGAAAAAAAAATGCAACATTGACATCAACTCATGGGAGACCATCACCCAGGACCGCTCCAAATAGAGGGAGAGTCTGTTGCAAGAATCTCAGTACTCTGAAACCTTCTGATGACAACAGGAAATGGAAAAGCGAGAGCAGCAGAAACAGTATGTCACAGACTGAATCAAGAATCCAGAGGCACCTACCCTACACAAAAACACATGCCAGCGATACAGCAGAGTCTGTCAATCCCAGATAGGCCTCGCCAGCCATCTTTGGACCCACAGAAAAGACAATCATGGAAGACCATCCTCCTTGACTGGATATACTCAAACACGAGCAGCTCCCTGGAAAAAATCTCATCCAAGAAAACCAGGAAAGATCCTCCGCCACAGATATGACCGATTTCTGGGCAGCAGGAGCTGCTTGCTGCAAGGGCAGCCCTTCTCCCTCCTCCCCCCAACCTGCCACACAGGCCATTCAGCACCTTGCTCCCCCAGATGCATCTGCCATGCAGGCTCCCTCCTCCCACCCACTGCAATATTGGTACCCAGCTCCCCTCCTGCCATGCCCACACAGCATCCCCTCATGGCCATGCTCACAGCTCACATGCAGTGCTAGGAGCTAGTCTCTTTCTTTTCCTGCACAAGCAGCCCAGCCCCCACCATGGCACAGAGAACAGGCAGCCTGGCCTCTCCAGCTGAACTGCCGTGTCCCCAAGAGCTGGGGATGTAGAAGCCAGAGGAGGGCAAGGGAGCTCAAAGAACCCAGATACTAAGGGCATTTACACACATATTGTTGTCTGCTCCGATGCACTGGATCTCCGGCACATGACAGCAGACTTGATTAATCAAGTGTGCTCCTCATGCAAGCTGACACACCCAGTGCTGCACTGCATGAATTTGTATAAATGGCAAAATGCGTGATCGCGCTGAGAAAAATGGCAGTAGCTCACTTTTGAACTAAAATACCTTCTATGTTTTTTAGTTCAAAAGTGCGCTACCACCATTTTCTCAGCACTGATGCATGTTTACCTGTTTACACAAATGCATGCACCGCAGTGCCGGATGCTTTTAAAAGCACTCAATACTGTGGCGCAAGTATGTGTATAAATGTCCTAAATTAGAAGCAACATGGTGGGGTGAGCAGCAGCCAGGAAGGAACCTTTTGGCCACGTGCTAACCCTCTGGGGGCACATGTGGCCCATGGGCCGCCAGCTGGACAGCCCCACTCTACGATAGCAACAACAACCTCACCCTGCACTTTGGGAGACCAGCCAGTTTCTCAGCTGCTTTAGGAAAAGCAATGGTTGTACAGCACTGCTCTAATGAGCCTGCATTTATCTATACCAGAAAAAGCTTACATATGTGCAAAGACATAGACCCCTTTTCATGTGGCTACAGAAGGCTTAATATTACTGTAATTAGTACAACTTGATTAGAGGTTTACTTTACTCTAAAACCTTGGGGCAATTCTGGAGTAAAAATATTAGGTGCAAAGTTCTGTTCTGAATCCTTGCCTGCTGATGCTATATTTGATCTTGAAATCCTGAGCCTACAGAGAGCAAGGAAGAAAGATCTGAATTTTTCCCCTACTTTGTAACCAAGTGTTTGTATTCTATTTAATGCCAAGTTATTTGTTGAGCACTGCCAAACAAGTCTTCCTTCTAATAGGAATTAAGCCATATGAAACTGAACACTACTGCATTTAATAATGAAGTTTGTCCCCTCTTTTGTCTCAGTAAAGCGGCAGTTGGGAGAGAAGGAAAAAAAGGGGGGGGGAAGAGGGATAGAGACAATAATGCAAAAGCATACTTTCTGCATTCACAGAATTTCATGTTTTACAAACTGGGTGCCAAATCTTAATCTAGCCATTTGCAAGGGCATTGGCACTTGAAAAATTTATACCACCAAGGGTTAAGAAATTAAGTCTTTTATTAGGGTCAAGTCACTGTGCGTAAATACTGCTGTGACTACAGATTGCAAAAGAACGGAAACACAGTAAATCATCCCATTTTTCTGAGAAATTCTGGAACTATAATCTGAATTTCCAGGAACAGAAGACAAACACTGCCAAATTTTACTGTTGGGTTTTCACTGAAGATTTAGAAAATTTGGAAAGGGCTCCAGAAAGCCACTGAAAGGTAGTATTGATTTTTCTCCACAAAGCTAGAGATTGCATTCCACTGGAAGCACACAAATGAGCAAATGGTTTGTGCAAGCTCCTGATACAGTAAAGAAAATCTCATGTTAACAAAATCCTACATTTGCTGCTTTAGAAGCTCTTATAAACAAAGCTGCTAGCAAGGAATCTCATCAGACACCCAATCACCTACATTAAAAAAAAAAAAAGTCAGGAACTGGTTTGACGGCTGCTTCTGGTTAAACTCTGAACTAAGGAAGGAACAGATGAGAAAATAAGGGAAACCTAGAGATTTCAATATTCTGAGATAAGGCATCATGTAACCTACAACCAGGTGCCTCTACTCATTCTAAACCTTGAGGTACCAAAGTAAGAAAACCTGAGTGTATGGAAACTACAAGAATGAGGTTTTTTGGCCCCTGACTTGCGTAAGTTAAGGAGGATTTATTAAATTCTACTAAGAAAAATACAAATAAAAAGCAAAAAAAGAATTTAAAAAAAAAAAAAATCACAGTATACTGCAACCTAGCCTTTTTTTAGCCTTTAAACCAATATGAAGCGGATTCAGTAACCAGTTTTGTACATCAAAATAAAGGCTTCTAATCAAACTGAAGATTCGAAAAACAGATGTTCCCTTTTCTAAAGAGAACTTAATTCCCCACAGAAGATACATTAGTTGTGAATGGCTTTCCCAAGCCAATTTTTGCAACAGGTTCAATCATTAATTTCAGGAATGCTAGCACTCAGTAAGTTTCACATAACCTTTCCTGAAACAACTGTTATAGGAGTCACTCTTTCACTGTCCCCTCTGGATATTGGTTCAGAAGTGTTGCTTTACCACCAGACATGGAAGATCCAATCCATAGCAGCCCTGCCTGCTTCTGTAGCCTCATGTGAATAAGAATATTCAAAAATCTAAGAATCAATGCAGAGTACAAACAGATTTTCAGAGAGATGGGAGCAAAGAAAGACACCAGTGTAAGCTTCCAAATGCAAGACAGGAAGATTTGAGTTACTAGTATTGTCAACTCTTCCATGATTCTCACAATACTTGCCATTACTCCTGAAGATCCAGTCTCTGGAATCAAGCAATTAAGAATCTGAGCTTTCATCATAAAACTTAGTTCTGGCCTAAGTGACTGCAGAGAAAAGCTGGGAAGTACAGCCTATGCCCTGACAAACTAGAAGCTAGAAATGAAAATAAAAGCCTTCCCCACACACACAAGGCATTTCTGAAGATCTAGTAAGTTGGGTGTGATGGAATGGAAACACTGCAATACTTTTACAATACAGGCAAAGTGAATTAAGAGTACCCAAAGTGGATGGAAATGCAGGAGCAGCAATAAAAGAGTACCAAGGATCCTAGAACTTGAAAAGCTTTCTGTCTCCACAGGGCAACTTGGGCAGGAAGTTAAACCAGTTCTCATTAAACCAGTGATCTCCAACCTTTTTATGGTGAAGATCACTTTCTGGAAGTAAAGGGCACCCCGGGATCTACCATACACCCAACCTAGCCCACACCCCACCCCACCCCATCTCTCTGCCGTGACACGCATCCCGCTGCTGGGCAGGCAAGGAAGCAAGGCTCAGCCAAAAGAAAATGTAGAAATAACAGCATAAAACAGTATATTTTATTCTCTCCTTGTTAATTTAATATAGATCTGTCCAGAATTAGTGAAAGATTGTGACCATGTTATGGGGATAGGTTGTTGGAGTGAGAAAACTGATATGACCTAATGGCTGAGGGACCCACCTGAGGATCTGTGCCCCAGTACATAAAATGTTACTCTTAAAGGAGCAGTGAGAACTCCCTCCAGTGTTCATTACTGCTGGTGTGATCACATGGAAGATGAAAGGCCCAGCTATATTCCCAGGTCAACTGAAACCTATAGTTATGGCTAAATTAGGCAGAGCTTTTAAATAGTGCTCAAGAGAGCACCAAGAGCTGGAATCTGGATTGCATGAGACAAGTAACCCCTGCAACACCTACCGATAGTATTGAGGTTTTGCACCAAAAATGTACCCATACAGACAGCAGCTCCTCCGGGAAGGAGAGAAACCAGGTTTGTGATCCTGGCAGCTCCGCATCCACTACGCTTGGTTCTTGGCCTGGTCTGCCACCCAGGGACACGTGCAGGGGGAGGCACTTGCTGCTGGGCATAGCCCGATGGAGCCTTTGGGGGGGGGGGGGCTGTGCCCCCTCCCCTTGTGCAGCAGGCAACCCGCAGCAGCAGCTGCTTTGTCCCAGCAGCAGGAGCCTCCCCTCCCCCACATGCCCCTGGGTGGCGGAAGTCCCAAACCCAGTCAGGCTGGGGCCCGATACCACACAAGTGCCCACTACTGAGCTGAGCCGCACGTGGCCAGCTGTAGCAAGGCTCAAGGTGCAGCAGCAGCTGCCTCTGCCATTTCCGCCCCCGCAGAGATGGGGAGGGAGTTCCCCCATGTTCCCAGAGGAGTCCCCCTGAGGCTCCAATCCTCCCACCACCCAATGGGGCCATACTTATCTTCCCCTGCTCCTGAAGGAGGACAGTCCCTCACCATGGGGGTGTCAATCTGCCTCCCCTTCTCTCCCCCACAGATGGACCTGCTGGGGCTGGGGGTGGCAGGTGTGCGCATGCCCATGTGCCCAGCTGTCCCCCACAACCCAGGATCGACCTAAAGAGGCTCAAGGATTGACAGGTCGCAAGCCCCAGGTCGGTGACCACTGAATTAAACCATTTTCAAAGGAAGATCCCTACCCTGTAGGCACATAAACCACAGTAATATAATGTGTATTTGCCTGCCTCTATGGGCTGGTCCCTATGGTTAAGAATTTGTTATAGCTATAATCTAAGGAAGTTTCTACTTTAGCTCCAGCAATAAAGACTACTAGATTTTACTGCTGTTCATCCATACATGATCATCAGCCACTAGACAACTTCTATGAGAGCAGAAAGCTTGCAAAGAGGAAAAAAAAGCAGCTGTTGTCACGGACTTGGAGACAGAAGTGGGTGAAGTGTCTCAGAAAAGAACAGGCCTCTCAGCCCTATGAGTGCTATCTTGAGGAAGACTTCAGAGAATGGTGACCTTCAGCACTGAGTTACACACAGAGAAGAACATATGGTTTTGTCCAATTTTATAGTAAAGATCTGCATTGATGGAGTATCTCATCAAATTTCCCAGATTATTCATCATGTTCTCTAGTTTAAAGTCCAGGTTCAGTTTACTCACTTTGTTTTGAAAGATTCATTTTTGTTAGTGCTTGCCAGTGAAAACAGGCCATAGGGAGGCATTCATGTCTAGTGCTGCAAATTTCTGGGGAAGTACTAGCAAGAGTGAGTATATAGGCATTCCAGCCTGCAGCTGCCCCTTCTCCTCTGTTTTCCATGTGTTCCCCGACCAAGCTGATCGTCTTAATGGACTCATTAAGGCAGGGGAGCAACTGCTCCACTGCTCCCAGTTCCCAGGAAGAGATGAGCAGCTTCTCCTTCCCACACGTTCCCCAGACCAAGTGACCCACATCTGGGTAAGGCATGGGGAGCCTTTTGCAACTGCTGTTCCTCTCTCCTCCACAAGACCAGGTTCATCCTGGTCCAAAGAATGCACAGGAAGCATTCATCAGCCACTCTACTCTCTTCAGTCCTAGGAAGGAATCAAGCAGGCATGGCTCCCCACATCTCTTCCAGACTGGAGGAATGCAGCACCAGAACCCTATAAATGTTCTTGCCCTCACAAGAATTCTTTGCACAGGCAAGACCTTCCATATTGAACCAAGGAAGAACTTTCTCCTAGAATTTGTATGTTTCCTGCAGGTGAAACTGAACAAATGCTGTCCTAGCAGGACACAGGCATTTCTGTTAGAAATGTCATTCCTGTCCATACCCACAGACTAGTCTATCCAGAATATGTTAAGAAATGAAGAGCTAGCTGAATTAAATCAATGCTGGAGCCAAAAGGAAAAAGAGATTCTACAGGGCAATCTTGCTATTTGTCTAAAGCTCCCAGCATAATTTTTACCTGAACTCTAGCAGAGTTTAGAAAATGTTACTGCCAACTCCTGTTGACAGTTCAGCTATCAAATAGTCATTCCAGGTTACCCTCCTCTATCACCAAAAAATGAAAACATCTTATGCAAGGACAGTGGAAGCAAATTCCATATACTGAAAATTGAACTATGAAACTCGCTTATAAAAAGATATTGAAACAAAAGGTCTCAAGAAGAACTAGCTACCACATGCTTATTGTTTTTAATTTAGTATGTGTGTGGCTGTAGGGCTCAAAAGAAGCCCAATATGGTCTTGGTTGTGGTAAGCACTCTACATAAAACAAAAGAGAGTAGTCTCTGCTCCAGAGAGCTCATCTGCACTCTCATTACACTAGAGTTAAAGGCATCACAAGAGGCATATTTTAAAAAGCCAACCACTAATTGCCTGAGGAATGGAAGAAATACATTTTCAGGCTTATTATTGTCTAGTTCTCCATTACAGGAGTATTATATCTTCCTCTCAAACATCTGGTCTTAGCTACTCTTAAAAATGAGATAACAACTAGATGGGCCTGCGATCCAGGCCAATACAGCAATCCCTGCATTTCCCATTTCTGCTAAATTGATATTCATCATCCACTTCAGTGCAAGAGATATTGCCACATTCCACTGGTGTTCTGGCCTGGGAAAGTGTATTCCCTACCATCAAATCAATGTGTTTTGAACTCCAGACTGCCAATTTTATTTGCTGAAAATAGCCTTATCTTTACTGCAGTGGGGGCCAACCTTTGTGCCTGGCTTGCCCCAAATTAGCCCTGCACCTTCCTGAATCCCCTTTCCCTGCCCAGTCTGTTCCTCTGCTTTTTGCCCTCTCTGTCACTGTGCTACCTGTCCTCTTCCCAATCTTGCACGTCACATGCAAGCAGAGGCTCCTTGTGCCATTTGTGGCACTCATGCCGTAGGTTGGCCTCTCCTGGTTTATCTGTATTAGAGACTGAGACTGGTCCATGAATGATGATGGAAATCCCTGCCAGCAACATATAATCACACTGAAAGTATTTCTAGAAAGTAGCTAAATCTGTATCTTAAATCAGAGGGTTTAAGATCACCACCCCCACCCACCTCCACCATAGCACTACAATATAATGTTAAACAGTTTTAGACTTACAAGCCGGTATGGAAGATGTAGAAAGGAGTCTGGGCAGCCAGCTAAAGCCATTTGTTCTTTCAATTTTTCTTCAAATTACTTCTACTGCTTCACGGCACCTGTAGAGTATAAACAAGCTGTCAGAAACTACACTGAAGACATTTCATCAATTTATCATTGCAAACAATTTGAGATAGGGAACTGGAAAAGAACAAGGCACTGAAACAGTAAGTATTTGTGAGAAGCATACCAAAACTCCTTCAACTATAACCCTATTTCATTCAGGGTCAGAATTAGCTAAATGGTCCTAAAGGACCATGAAGACAGTTGTATTATTGAGCACTCCCAAACAACTGTCCTCCCTTCCCTTCTAAAGTGATTGAAGTCTATTTGCTCATATCTTTACAAAGCAGGCCTGGGGGTAGAGAATCTGTTATAGTACTCTGCAAATATGTATGCTTGATTTTTCATACAATAAAAGTTAGAGAGTTCTAATAAAGTGGCTATTATCAAGCTGAATCATTCTATAAGCCCATTTGAAGGCACTGATAAGGTACTCCTTTAAGGAGTTATCAGTCTCTTTTTGGAGGCTTGTTATATGTTTAAATTTGGTTTCAAACTTTCTCTGACTTGAAGTCCAGATATCCTCAGTCAGAAATGAAACTTACTCTCATACTTCCCATCTTATGACTCAAGCACTTGCTTATAAGTGAAAAGGAAAGGAGACACGACCATCTTTATATTTCCCTGGTGTATGCCATTGTGCAGCCATGCAGCTCAACACAGCATATTCTCCCTTCTCAATTAGGATTATATCAATCTCCCTTTATTTCTTATTCCATGAATACCTGCTCTAAATTACTAGAGGCGCACTGATACATTGGTCCGATATTAAATAGGTACTGATATAAATAAAATTTGCTGTATTGGATATCAGCCCGATGGGGCCGATAATTTGACTGATAAATGCCCAAGCTGCACACAGCTGCAGTGCAGCATGGAGCGGAGTGGAGCAGAGCTAGGAGCATGGAGAGCTGCCTCCAACTGGTAAGTCAGAAGGGGTGGGGAGAGGGAAGAGGTGTGAGGAGACAGATCAACACCCCCACAGTGAGGGAGGGAGGTGACAGAGGCAGGCCCTGCCCAGGGTGGGGCGGGGACACAAGACAGAGGCACGGCTCATGGGGGGGCAGGTGGCTCATGCAGCTGCTTGCACCCTGGGAGGGTGTATGGCCCCCAGATCTGCGTGGGAAGGAGGCTGGAGTCAGCACTGCATGGAGCTCTTCTTGGTAGGGGCTGGGCTTGCAGCAGGCATTAGGGTGGCTGTAGCTCCTCCCAAATTTTGCTGCAGCTCTGCTCCCAGCCCTGCACCACAAGGTGCAGCCTGGCTCCATGTCCTGCCTCCCCCCACATGCCAAAACCGCGCCCACTCCAAGCCCAGGCCCTGCCAAGAAGAACTGTGCAGCAGTGGCTCCAGTCCACACTACTCCGCACAGATCTGGGGGGCACACCTCTACCCTCCCCCTTCAAGGGTGCAAGCAGTGGTGGGAGCCGCCCTCCACTATAAGCCACGGCTTTGTCCCATGCCCCCGCCCTCTTAGGCAGTGATTGCCCCTGCACCCTCCCTCCCTCACTGCAGGGGGTGTTGATCTGCCCCCTCCATGCCTCTTCCCCACCCCTCCCCCCACACCACACTGACCAGCTGGAGGCAGCTGCATCGGATATTGGATCAGTATCAGCCAATATGCCTCCTTAAATATCGGCTATCACTATTGTCCCCCAAAATCTCTATCAGTGCACCCCTATAAATTACAAGTGAGCTATAGCAAACGTGGGCAATTATTTTGGTTGGAGGGCTGCTTAACGAGATTTGGTGAGCTGTCAAGAGCTGCAAGAGTGGCCCCACCCCCTGGTCACCATGTTGGGACTGGAAGTCCTGGCCCCTAACCCCTGAACTTTGTCACCAGAAGTCCCCATGCCCCTGGAAGTACTCCTTTTGGGGAAGGGAGTTTGCCATTTTAGAACCAGAAAACACACACAGATTATATATTAAAAATTAAACATCCACAATAACATAATTTAATTTTATTTAAAAAAAAAAATGTCCTGATTTATATGCATTTGCATAGTGAATAGAGAAGTGATTACAAAATAGCTCAAAATGAGAATGAAGTCCTACTTTTTTATATGGGGGGTGTGGGTGGGTGTAGGTAGGTGGATATGGGGTTTGTGGGAGAATGAGGCGTATGGAAGGGGAGGGTGGCTGGGGGTGTGTGGATTTATGCATGTAGCAGGGAACGGGGCTCTTCCCAGAAGCACGCATGTGTGGGGAGGTGTGGAAGGGTGCAGGTGAGTACAGTATTTGTGGCATATGTGATTGTGTGCAAAGAAGTGAGCAACTGTAGGGTTTGTGGGAGAGGGATTGAGGGTACAGTAGGGTGTGCAGGGGAGCCCCCCCATGTAGGCCCTGCCCGCACAGCCAGAGCTCACACACCCTGTGGCGCCTCCCCACTACCAGGAAGTGTGCAGGCCCAGCCCAAGCCTGCTCCTCACCACCTTGCCATGGCAATCAGGGCTGAGGCAGCTCCACAGCTGGACTGTCTTTCTAGGCAGCCCAGGAGGCAGTGGCTCCTTCTAGCTGCAACCGCCACTGGCCCCAACCCCACAGTACTGGTGGGGATCTGCACATGCAGCCTCAACCTGGCATGCCATGTGCTTGCTCCAGATTTCCAGGCAGAAACTTGTTCAGTGTGAGGGAAAAGCAGCCCCTTCCCCTCACCACCGCCAGGCAGTTCTTGCTGTAGCACCAGGCTGTCCTGCATCTCCACCACTGTCATCACCACCCAGGCTGCCCTGTGGCTGCTCTGCACTGTCACAGGGCAGCTCAGAGGTGGCAGTGATGGCAGCGAAGACACAGGGTAGCCCAGGGTGGCACGGGCTCTGGGCAGCTACATCAAGAACTGCCCACCAAAAGTGAGGGGAAGGGGCTGCTTTTCCCTCATGCCAAGCAACACTTTCAGCTTGGCAGCTTCAGACTGGTGAGTCTGGAGCAGGCATGGGGCACACTGGGTTATGGTTGCACGCACAGGTCCCCGCTGGTACTGCAGGGCTTGGGCCAGGGGGCTGCAGGATGTGCCAGTGCTGGGCAGCACCTAGACCAAGTGAAACCAAGGGACAATCCACAGGCCAAACAAAGCTGCCCCATGGATTGGATACAACCCACAGGCTGTATTTTACCCACACCTGGGCTATAGCTTTTAGCAGGGCAAATACTCATCAAGCAGCCAATTAACAAGGTAGGATTAAATGCAAATCAATCTTTAAAAGCCTTCCTTAATATGACACTGGGTGCATAAGATCTTTAAATTTCACACCAGTCCCAGACCCAGCTGCCCTCTTCCCAATCTAGTGTGCAGGACAGAAATGCTACTAACAGAAGATTAAGTTTGCATGAGCACCCTTAAGTCTGGTTTTCTTAATCTGAGTAATTAATCTGTGGGTTTTATTTTTCTTTTCTTTAACACAGTTGAATTTTCCAGTTAACTGTTCACACGACTGCAGGGCAGATTACCAAGGAAATCTTGGTTAAGGACCACATTTGTGGGAGACCAGTGAGTAAAATAAGGGGCAACCAGCATGGGTTCATAGCAGGCAGATCCTGCCTCACTAACCTGGTTTCTTTTTACACCCAGGTCACAAAATCCTTGGATGAAGGAACAGAGGTACATGTTATTTACTTAGATTTTAAAAAGGCCTTTGACACAGTGTCACACCCATTTCTTTTAAATAAACTAAACATTTGCAACGTAGATTATTACACAGTCCAGTGTGTGAAAAATTGGATTATGGGACACACCCAAAGAGCGATGGTGGACAAGTCAGCTTCTACCTGGAGAAATGCGGGGAGCAGAGTCCCACAAGGCTCTGTCTATTCAATAGCTTCATTAGTGACTTGGACAAGGGAGTAGAAAGCACCCTGTCCAAGTTTGCAGATGACACCAAACTATGGGGGGAGGTACACAAAACTACAGGGCAGGGAGCGAATCCAGGCAGATTTGGACAGGTTAGGGAAGTGGGTGGAACAGAATAGGATGCAGTTTAACAAGGATAAGTGTCATGTGTTGCACCTGGGGAGGAAGAATCATGAACACTCCTACAGCCTGGGAGGTACCACTCTAAGTAGCACAACTGCGGAAAGGGATCTCAGAGTCATAGGCGATTCCAAAATGAACATGAGTCACCAGTGTGATGAAGTAATAAGTAAAGCTAACCACACTCTTTCTTGCATAAGTACGTGCACCACAAACAGATCTAGGGAGATGATACTTCCCCTCTATGTGGCACTGGTCAGGCTGCAGCTGGAGTAGTGTGTCCAGTTTTGGGTGCCGCACTTTAGGAGGAATGTAGATAACCTGGAAAGGGTTCAGAGGAGGGCCACCCATCTCCTTAAAGGCCTACAGAAAAAACCCTATGAGGACAGATTGAGGGACCTGAACCACTTCAGCCTGCACAAGAGAAGGCTGAGAGGTGATCTTGTGGCCAACTACAAACTCATCAATGGGGGGACAGCAGAAAACAGGGGATACAATGTTTACCATGACACCCATCAGGGTAACTAGAAACAATGGCGACAAACTGAAGGACAGCAAATTAAGACTAGACATCAGAAAAAAATTCTTTACAGCAAGGGTTGCCAAAATGTGGAATACGCTTCCAAGGGATGTGCTACTGTCTGCTTCCTTGGAGGCATTTAAAAGGAGATTGGACAGACACCTGGCTGGGGTCATCTGACCCCAGAACTCTTTCCTGCTCAGGGCAGGGGGGTTGGACTCGATGATCTCATAGGTCCCTTCCGACCATAAAATCTATGAAATAATGGCAGAAGAGGAAAGTAGACTGATTCTCATAAAAGTTTTCGTCTTCAGTAGTATCACCTAGCTAAAGAAAAGTTTCTCTGTTTAAACTGGCCAGACCAATTAAGGAAATGCTACCAGTAGCTTCACACATTCCTACCTAGGAGTGTGCTTCTTCTCCAAGCCAGTGCTATTGTCCTGCTGGAAATACCCCTTAAAACAGTGTTTCTCAAGCGGGGGTTACAAGAATATTGAAAGGGTCACGAGCAAATCCCAGAAAAATGCACAAAAGTGTGGGTTTCCCATTGCAGGCTAGCAGCATTCCAGCCTGCAAGGGGCTGCTTGGGATGATTGGAGGCAGTGGGTGCATGTACATCTGTGTGCACGGACACCTGTGGCCAGCATATAGTGAGGCCAGGTTGTGGGAACAGCCCCAGCCACTGGATGTAGGTAAGTGGGGAGTGGGGGTTGGAGGTCCAGAGGCCTGTCCCAAGGGATGGAGCAGGGGGAAAAGGGGTGTATGGTTGTCTGCTCACACTGGGGAAGGTGGCTGGGCACAGGCTGTGGCAGGACAGAGGGAGCGGGGGGCGGAGGGGCGCCTGGCCCCTCAGCAAGGGAAGGGAGCTGGGAGTAGTACTTCATGGTGGGGAACCATGTGCCTGGGCCAGCGGCACTCAAACCACTCTTTGGTTGGAGGGCAGGATAGGGGCAGCATTCAATGCTTGCACTCTAGCCCAAGTGTGATAGGGGCAGCTGGGGGCCCCCTCTAGCCAGGCTGAGGTGTGCAGAGGACTGCGGGTCAAGAGAGTGAGGGGTCCCAGCAAGGCCAGGGGGGTGTTGGTCAGGACAAGCCATCAATGAGTCCCAGTACAAAAAGGTTGAGAAACCCTGCCTTAGAGCACACTGCAGATGTCTGACCAACCTCCACCCATCAGATGCAGTCCCAGGAAAAAGGGGCTTACTGCCACTACCCCCCCTCAAGACCAAGTTTTTTTGTTTAAATGGTGGACTGCTTCTTTAAACAGAACACTAGAACTTAACAGCTTGCTGCCTCAAGGCCAGTTGTTGCCACACAGAGGGTGTGAAGTTCCACATAAGTCTCTCTCCTTAGCTGGAATTTCAGCTTGAAGCCAATTTGAGTGGAAACCAACCACTGAAAATCCTTTATCTCCATGCTCTTCTTCAGCAGTCAAGCTCCGATGCAATTCTTGAGCCATCTGCCTTCTAGGAGGTGGCAAAGCACTGTCAGTGACAGGCTCTTGGAACTGACTTTGCTCCCTTCATTCCAAAGAGTGCAAGTTGCTGATAGCCATCTCATACTTCCTTCTAGGGCAGGGACTGCTTTTTCATTCCAATTTCATTTAAATGTTAACATGTCCCCTCCATCCCCTCGCATAAAATGGAAAGCTGGAAGTTTAAACACTAGTTAAAAAGTCTGAAGCTCAAAAGTTATAAAAAAAACTAAAGTGGACTTCTCCAGAGGCCAAGGACCTTTTGCGAGTGGTAGGCTGCTGATTGCAACCTGGCTACTGCTGCAGCCAATACCGCCTGCTGCTCCCTCCACAGGCCAGTGTTCCCTCCACAGCAACCCTCAGGTTGTCTGCTGCCACAAGCCACCACTACAACCACTGATTCCTATCCACAACAGAGAGGGCTGCAGAGGGGATTGGTGGCACAGCACAGAATGGAAAAGGGACCACACCAGGCTGACCTGTGTGCTGCTGATCTCCTATGCTGCTGGCTGACTAGGTAAGACCTGCACAGGCTGGATCTGGCTTGCAGGCTGTAGGTTGCTGACCCCTGAACTACCTAATTCAGAGTACAGTGATTATTTGAAGGAAACAAGTAATATTTAAAGTGGGGGGTGGGAAGGAGTCTTAATAGCACCACAGAATAAATTATGAGGTTCTCTCTTACAAAAGGAAAATTTGGAATAGGCAAAGGCAACACTTAAAAAAAATAAAAATTTGTTTAAAGAAACACTGCAATATAAATATAATAAATAAATAAAATTTACTACTCAGCAGGCTATTACTTTGAGTTAAAATGGCACACTGATTTATCTATACCAATTATTCTTAAAAGTTTAGAACTAAAATCATACACTACTTAGATTAGAAAGGACTCTCAAACTTCTAACAATGCTTTTTTATTATGGTGTGGCATGATGACCTGTTAGTACAGCTGCTAGGACATCCATAAAAAACTAAATCTTTACACACGCAGACAAGAAACTCAGCCAAAACCATCTAAACTTTCACTCCTCAGAAGTTTACGTTTTGTTCTCACAAGGAAGCTTAAATTTTATTTTTAAAATACGTGTTCTACCTCAGTTCAACTGAAATACTGTATATGCATTTAACACACACTGCTTCAGGAGGACATGCACATCAACCTAAATCAATCAGCCCAAAACCTTTTAATTCGTACAATATAGGTTTTGTAAACGCTCAAAAGTTTAGCCGGCATGACTCTGCAGGAGGTGCCATGACAGGGACAGGCAAAATACAGCTCGTGGGCTGAATCCTATCTGCCATGCATTTTCATCCATTCCACAGGTGCCCACCAATTAACTGTACCCCCAGCCAACATGCACAGCTTCCAGGTGGGGCCACTCCTGCAACCGCCCAGCCTCCAGCAGCTCCTCCTCGTGTCCCTATTGCAGTGCTTGCTCTGGGCAGAAGGTAGGGAACTGGCAGCAGGCAGGTGGGAAGCTGCAGCTAAACAGAAGTGTGAAGCCTAGAGCCAGCACCTGGCAAGACAGCAGAAGCACATAGCTTGGGCAGGGAGGGTGTGGCTGTGAGGGCGTAGGGTGTGAGGGAAGATAACAGGGTATGGGGATCCCCCATATGCCCCCCTATGACACAGAGAGCCCACTGCCAGAGGCTCCAGCCAGTTTCGGGAGCTGCACATGGCAGCGAGGGGTGGAGCTAGGCCAGCCTGCTTCTATTGTGCGGGGTTCCTCAGGGTGCACCGATAAAGAATTTTTTGCCAATACCAATGGTCGATTAACCAGCCATATCATTCAATTGTCGATATGTAGCCTGGCAGCTTGGACAGTAGCATCCAGCAGGTAATCCTGTGGGGGGGAAGGGGGGAAAAGGGGCATGGATGAGGGAAGGGGCATGGGGGGGGCCAGATTAAGGCCTCCAAGGTGAAGGAGGGAGTGGGGCAGGGGTAGATGCTGCCCAGCCAGGGTGAGGTGTGGGATATCGCCCTGGGCAGGTCATCCAGGAGGCAGGAGAGGCAGCTCTCGCCACTGTGTGCATCCCTGGGGGAGACATGGGTGGCACATGCCCCTGAATCTGTGTGCAGGATTAGGGCGAGGGGCTAGAGCTGTGCCAGTCTCTTCCTGACAGGGGGGTTGAGCCAAGGCAGGGGCTATGGGGTAGGCTACAGCCACTCCAAAATTAACCACAGCCCCCACCATAAGCTCCCTCGCAGCACTGCTGCCACCCACCCTAAGCACAGCCCCGTCCCAGCCCGCCCACCGAGAAAAGGCCAGCACAACACCCAGCCCAGCAGCAGGCAGCCTGCCTTTGCCCCACACACAAAATGACAGGGGCACATGCCCCCCATGCTTCCACCACGGACGCACACAATAGTGGGAGCTGCCAACCACCCCCCACCCCTGGCTCCATCCCATGCCTACCTTACCCCTCACCATGGGAGCCTCGATCTGCCCCCCCCCCATGCTCCTTCCCTCCCCACACACACACACTTACTGGCCAGATGCTGCTCTGCAAGCTGCCAAGCTGCATTCCTGGCCACGTGTATGCTGTGGCCATGCACATGTACAAGGCATTTAGCAATGACATTAATCAGCCACATCAGCCAAAAAAAGCCAATAGTCAATAATTTCAAATTTTCCTTTTAGTCAGTGCCGATATGATATGGACGATATATCAGTGCACTTCTACTCCCCATGACTCATGTGCAGCTCCTAGGACTCACGCACCCCTGGGGGGAAGCCCCATACAATGGAGCCACTTCCCTTCCCCACTCCCTGCTGCCATGTGCAGCTCCCAGGACTCCACTGGAAGGGGAAAGGAGTTCAACTCCCTGCTTTCTGGAGGAGTCCCAGGAGCTTCATGTGGCAGCAGAGAGTGGGGCCAGGCTGCCGGTTCCATCATGCGGGGCTTCCTGCCAGTGGTGCACAAGTCCTGGGAGCTGCATGTGACCCATGGGGACCCCTGCATGATAGATAGGGGCCAGCTTGGCTCCACTCCTTGTTGCCATATGGAGCTCTTGGAACTGCCCCACACCACTGAGCAGCTGCGCATATGCAAGCCATAAGTACCCAAGGACCCGTCGCGTGCTGCTACCACTGGTTGTGGGACCTCTGCCACATGGGGTGTATGTGTGGGGGCCCCATACCCTCCCTCCCACCCCCCCGACAACCCTCCTACATATACACCCCCCCAACATATCCTTGCAGCGCTTGACAGCTCACAACTCATTAAGCAGCCCTCTAGCTGAAATAATTGCCCACCCCAATGCTATGAGGTTACTGCCATAGAAGAGGTACGCTAGAAAAGAATGGTTACTTTTAAATGAACCTGGAAGATGAGCTAGATTAAAGAGACTGAGAGGGAAAAGGAATGGAGGAGAAAGATTGGTTTTGTGCTACAACAATTTTAAAATCAGTATTTAAAAGCAACATTCACAAAACAGTAATAGTTCTGTCACAACAGTTTATCATACTTTGTGCACTTTAGCCACACAAGAGCTTCATGTAATCTGGAACCCCAGAGCCTGCTGTGCCACCACAGTAAAGACAGGGCTCAAATTACACTTTGACTCTTGGGGGGGTCCGCAAAAAAACCCCAACTGATTAATTGATCAACAAGTCCACCTAAGTGAAGGAGCAATCCAATTGGAGACCCGCCTCCCTCCCTCCACATTATGATTTTCAAATCTTACAGGGGGCTCCCGTCTCTTGGGGGGGGGAGGGGGCTCAAGTCATCCCTCCAATCTCCCCCTTAACTAAAAAGAATTAATTTCAGCAACTTTATGAATTACTTTGTTTATTCAAATTACAAGAGGGAAGATTTAAAAAAAACTCACATCAATCCCTCCATTTTTTCAAACATTTGTGAACGTGTTTGTATCAGACTTCAACCATACTCTTGAAATGTCCCTATTCTTGTAAGTTTAAGAAATACAAGTAACAAGATGTTATTCAGGAGCAGTCTTTTTTTCCATGGAGCTTTGCTGAGAACTAAGAGATGGGCGATTCAAGAAGCCTGCAAGCAGAAAGCTCTTTCTACGTAGAGTCACATCCTCATACCAGCATCAGCACATTCAAGAGCTAGAGATCAGCAAAACAGCAACACAACACAGGGTGTAATATACATGACCCAGCAAAGACCAGAGGAGCATGTCTTTGTGTAGAGCCCCTGAAAGAAGTATGACAGCTCAGATTTCAATGTCCACCACAGACTCTCAGTTCAGGAGACATGAACCGCTTTGAAAGGCAGACTTAAACCCTCAGTCTCTCAGAAGATTAAGCATGCTGTTTTTGCAATCATTTGATCAAAGGGGGAAAAAAATCATACTAGTCTGGCACATGGAAAACTTTCCAGGCATGCATATTAAAGCTTTGAATCTGTATTTAAGTATTATTTGTTTCCATTCACACTGAAGTTATCTGACCAAAGGCAGTAGATTAAACTGCTAAATCATAAGCAGAGTCAGGTATGCCTTTGGTGCAAAGACAAAGGTATCTTGCACTGCCCCGAGGAAGCGCACAGACTCACTCAGCCTACGCAACTACATACATAACAATGGGAAGATGGCAATGATATGGTCATTTTGTCAATACAGGAACTTTTCCCAAGTTTTTGCATAAACCATCTGTCAAAGTCTTTAAATCCAAGAGGGGGAAGAAGGGGGGACACTTAGAAAAGTAATTAAGAAGGGTAAAGAAAAAGAAGCAGCAGCAAAAATGTTAACCTAGCATGAGAAGCTATCTTAAGAGAAACTTGAAGACTGGGTTAGTATCCTTTCATGAAGGCAGAGAAAGCAACTAGAAGGATTTTTGGAGGGGAGGCTGTTTTGTTTTGTTTGTTGCGGGGGTTGTGTTTTCTTTTTTTTTTAATAAAAGCATTCCTATGAGTGGTCTCTCCCCATCCCTTTCTTGTCTTCTCTCCTTTCCCCACTCCTTAACATCCTAGCAGCTTCAGGTTTTTTTTTTGGGATACATGCCTCTAGAGCTCTAGAAAAAAAACCCCTAAGGAGTTTTTGGTGCAAAACTATAGCAGAAAGCTTCCTTTCTCTGTGTGTTCCTCACCAAGTTAGAGGCAGCACTGGCAACACATTCCCTTCTCCCTCCCCCCCACAAAAAAAATGGTATGCACTCATTAAATACTGCTTGCCTTCTGTGCAATCCACCTTTTAAATTATTTCAACTGACCACCATCACGTTAGTATTTCTTCTCGAAGCACCATTTCTCTTCAGAATGTGAAAGACCAGGATTTGAGAAAAAGCCTCTTAATGCACGCACTTTGCAGGTGCATTTCACACAAAGCAGGCAAAACAAACAAGAAAGCAAGCACAAACGCCAAATAGAATTGCAACCTCCTCCTTTGCAAGTCGCCATTCAATTTATAATGATAGTCATTTGTAGCCAATAACATCCAAGCATACTTGAAGGTTTCCTTGTGCTCTGTCCTGGAAGTAGGAATAGGGAAATCTGAAGCAACAGCCCAATTTGAGCACCTTAAAGCATCACTTTCTGTATAATCCAAGTGTTCAAAACCATTTTATATTTTGAATTTAAAGAAGAGGGAAAAATCCTCCACAAAATATGCATCAAAAAGGACATTATAAAGGTCTAGATATTCCAGTGATGACATCTCTCCCCCTCTTTCTCCCTCTGTGTGGCATGTGCGCACACACACTTAGAAAGAATTTTATTCCCTCCTGTGATGCTATTAATTGCAAAACTGTTAATCTAAAACTCTAAATGTTATGCATTGAAAAGGAAGCCAATTTCCTGCAAGTCTAGGTTCTTGGCAGCAAAACCTCGTATTTTGGAGAACCTAAGTCAAATGTACATTTTAGAAGTACGGAAGTGATATCAACCATCTCAACTCATGCCAGAAAAAAAAAGATGCATTTCAGAAAATTACCACTACCAAGCCTAAATACTGGCTTTTTTCTTCTACCAGGAGCAGCCAAAGATTTTGATGGTGATGTAAAATGAGGTTCAGATCAAATCCTTGTCAAGACTGCTTAAAGTAGAAAAGGACAGGAAAGACAGAGAGGAAAGTAGTTCACATTTTTCTAGCTTTCAGCTGAAGTTTGGCCCTAGACTTGATTGCACTGGATTTAACCTAAGAGCAGTGTTCTTTGGCATATCAAAACCTATATATAGTTCCACTATTTTGCCTCTTGAACTGAAGCTTTTGGCCAATGAGTAAATGACAAACTTAAAATGAAGACATTCTCCCAAGTACGAGGTCACCGTAGTAAAAGGACAAATACTGTTCTGTATAACTCCCAAGAATAAAGGTCCAATAGAGGGAAAACAAGCATTTTTTGAAGGGGAGCATGACCAAAGCAGTTTATGGTATTTTGTCACTTTTTTTTTTCCATTTAGAACAAATATCCTGTAAAATCAGGTGGGTGGGGGTGCTTAGTTTGGTGTGGTAAACAGAAAGAAGTTTATTATTTTTAGCCTAAGTTGGGCAGTTCTGTCCACTTCTAAGCCTGGGGGCAGCAACATTTTTGGCTGGAGTGCCAAAAACATCCCAACCTTGACCCGGCATGCCAGAAGCAGGCAGCAGGGAAGCTGCAAGGGGCCCAATCTTTGTTGCTAGCAGCAGGTGCACTCGCACCTCAGGGCAGACCGTGGGAAAGGATCCAAGGCTGCACTGCCCCAGGCCCCAGCCACTGCTGCCAGGGCTCCAGAGCCTGGTGCAGCTGTTTGCAGCCTGCCCACTGCCTGCTGCAGATGCCCAGCAGAGGCATGCACACCTCAGGGTACATGTCTGGCCCCTCCCCTGCCATCAGCTCCAAAGTGAATGTGCAGCTGTAGCCACCACTGAGCCCAGTGCAGCCGTTCCCAGCTGCCTGCCACAGCCAACCGGGGCTCTAGGCAGCTGTAGCAGGCAACAGGTAGGCTGCAAACAGCAGCACTGGGGTCCAGCCCGGACTCTGAGCAGCTGCTGCCCACCGTGGAGTCTACAGGCTGTTTGCACTATATCTTGCAGCCTCCAGCCCAGGCTCGATAGTGGGCAGCAGCTACTAAGCCCAGGCCAGTTGCGGCAAGCCAAGCAAAATGGCTTCATGTGCCACGTTCTGGCACATGTGCTAGGGGCTGCCAACCCCTGTTGTAAGTACTTGGGGACTGAACACCTTGTAAACTGCACCAACTGGAGCTGCACCCGGACAAGCCATTGGTCCCACGAGCCACTGAATGCAGACACCCTGGCTGTACTGTGCTGTACTGTACTGTACCTACCCTCAGGGCATAACGCACACTCAGCTCCCCCAGCAATGCCATGCTGCAGTGCCCCACCCCTGAGGCAGGGAGCAAAAAGCACAGGGGGCGCTTGGAACCTTTGGGTGCTCTTGAAATGGGCACTGCAGTCAGACAAGATCCCAGGGGCCACTCAACCCTATGCATGCCACATGCAGCCTACTGGCTGCCAGTTGGATAACCTTGGCCTAGGTAATCACTAAACCATCTCAGTCTAGATAAGGCTGCAGATATTACTAATTGGTTAAAAATTGTGTTTTGCAAGCAAGATCCAGTGCCCCATAATGCATGTTTAAAAGTTTAGGTGACTTGACACAAATAGAGCCCTAATGGTCTCCATCTCCTTTGCAATCTACTTGGCACTGGCATTTATAAAAAGCCAGTGCCAGTGTTCCTACAGTGGTCTGAACACAGAATTTCTCTAAGCAGCTAAAGGTGCATTTTCATGTTGTTTCAACTATTTAATCATATCTGGTAAAGGATCAACTACCAGCAACAATGCAAGATTACTAAAGAAGATTCCATTCCCCTGATGCTTCAAGCATTCATGGACACCACGTTCTTGACTAGGGAGAACAGGAAAAGGACTTAACACAATGCTCATAGGGGATACTCTAAACAGTAATATCAGCTCTTAAAGCCTTCCAAGTATTAGGACTATCTAATCAGCTAGATTAATACCTAGCTCTTAAATGGAATCCTTTGTATGGACTTTGGTCAAGGGCTTTGAGGTCTACATCATCATCATCATCATCATCATCTCCTCTTCCTCCTCCATTTAACAAACGTGGAAATGGAGAAACAGAGCAGTAAGTAAATTTGAGGTCATTCAAACAGCCAGCAGCAGGAATAAAACCCTGATCTCTCAAGTCTCTGCCCACCTGAATGCAGACAGGTTTAAAGCAGTTTCACTCTTAGAAAAGACCTGCAATTTCATTAACTAGACATCTATTGCAACATTCTGAACAGCATCCTCTGCACAGTGCTGAAACCTGGGCGAGGTAGAATATATGTAGTCTGTGGACTGACAGACAGGCTGTCACCTGACATATAGAAACAAACCACTTAACACAGCTTTCCCTTTCCATTCTTATGAGAGTTTGCCACTTACAACTTGTAACATACTTGAGATGCCAGTGTGGACCACTAGGATGCCTTCCATTCACAGGTTCTTCCCGTGAACAGTGCAACAGAGAGGTTGGGAAGGGGAAGGGGGACAGGTGGAGGACTGGGTGACAGTGAAGTATAAACTAAAATCTAAGGTTTTAAAAGAAGCATGTAGCTAGACAAAAACTTCTGTAAATTAAAACTGTTGCATACAGAGTTTCAGTATATATTGAATTAGTATTTCATTTTGCTGATGAATAGTCCATGCTTCAAAGAGGGACTACTCTATCTGCCACCTCTCACCAATTTTTGATTTTGAATAAGACTAGTACTAGTTTTGAGATGGTAAAGTCATGATACTGAGATCCATGATCTTTCCTGACTTCAGAATACAATACAGAAGTTCTGAAAAACTGACAAGAGTTTTTTTCCTCCATGCACTCCCCTAAACCCATTCCAATTCTTAAAGGTTATTCGGATTTACCATTGTATAACCAAGTTCAGATTTACTGTTTTATAACTGAGTTCTTCTAACTTGGACAGAATTTTGTGGTAGCATGGAAGAAGTGGAATGGGTTTAGGGGAGAGTAGGGTTTGAGAGACAGAAATGGAGGATAAATAGTGAACACTTTGAAGTGTTCAACAACTGGAGGCAACAGGTGCTATATTTTGTAGTTTTACTTTCCCATTTCCGTGAAGCTAATGTTATGTAAGCTTTAAAGACCTACATACTTTACTGTGAATCTACCTAAATGAAGCAGCATCACCCCAAAACTACCACAAACCCCCAACAGCTGCCAAAATCATTACTGAAATGTATAAATCCAGCAGTTTGAAATGTGCAAAAATATTGATTTGACTGCACTTCCTAAACATAGTGGGGGAAAAACCAGCATGTTTCAGTAACTTAAATCAAGATTCTCACCATTTAGTACAGCTGAAGGATGCCAAAAAGTTACCTTTTTCCCCAGGTCACCTTCTCTGCTTCTTGGCTATATACATGTTCAACAAACAAAGTCAGTTCCAAGAACAGCATTATTTGCTAGAGGTCTCATCACTCCAGCCTTCCAGGAATTTTACAAGTCAGTGTTGAAGGATTTATAACTTGAAATGTTATTAACTAGTGCAACAAAATATGAAATAAGGCATAAGCTAATTTCCCTTTTACAAAAAATTACTTACGAAAAAACTGTTTTAAGGAAACAGTGAGCTAGTCATATCAAGATTGGAAACTGAGCCAGCAAAAACCGAATAGAAAACTTTGTTTGTACTTCTTTGGGTAGCTGTCTCCTACTTGAGATCACTGACTGTAGAGCTACAAGTTATTCTCTTCCTAATTGGGTCCTTGTCTAAAATAGTCATGTTATTTTTAGCATGGTACTTAAGTATCTGAACTGTGGCCTGTGCAGCAAAAGCTGGCACGTGTCCCTGGCCATGCCAGGAATTCCAATATTAAACATGAATGCACATGCCACATATCTGGGCCAACTTTTGTTCTTCTTCATTGTGGTTCATGCGAGACTTTAAAAGTTTAACACACTAGCAGCATGCTAAAACAGCACCGGATTATAAAGTGTGTATTCTGTTCCCAAAGCATATAGCATTTACATACTCTTTTGGCCACAGCATGACATAATAATTGCCAAAAATGCAACTTTATGAGAAAGTTTCTTAATTAAGGGAGGAAGCAAGTGTTCCCTTGGCAGGATGCAATATGCATTATTATTCTGCTCTATATAAATGCTGTTTATATCACAAGAAAGGCTCTTGAAAGGAAGCTAAGAAACACAGCTTAAAAGTAGAAAAATACTTGGGAGGCAAGAAGTATCTCAAATTGACACTCTGGCTGGATCAGAAATGGCACATTTCAGTACCTAGTTTGTTCAAGAAGTTAAATGTTTAAGCTACTTGTTTTAACTGCTGTACCACAAGACACTGAGTACCAGAGTTACATCCAGAAAGGCAGTCAGCACATTATCTCATCACCAGTTTGATGATTTTTGGTATGGTGATTGATTAGCAACTCCTTTCACAGCAGCTCCAGTATATAATCCTTCCATTCCCAATCAAGAAGACTGTGGACATGGGAGACCCAACAAACAGCACTCTAGCTGGTAGGCCATGGTTAAACAGGGTCTCACCTTCAACAATTAGACACTAACTTGAAACTGCTGTTACTTGGCACTATTGTACAATTTAACAGCAGCTTTTGCACAATGCTGCAGCACCTCTGACTTCCTTCTCACATTCTTGAGCAGAATTCACAGATTTGTTAGAATCTGACAAGGCCGCATGGTAAGCGCTTCTGCTATGGCCTCAAACTTGCGACCCAGCCCCCACATCTTTGACTGTAACTCCAGTTGATTCCATAGCCAAGCAACACCCACTCACTCACCCTGTTTTGGATCTTCATGAGCAAAATCATTTGTGAATTGGCGTTAAGGATTTCTTGTAACTGCAGACAAAGTTTAACAGCTTTAAGGAGAAACGTTGCAGAGACAAAGTAATATTAATTACCAAGCAAGTTAAAAAGGTTGAAAAGTAAAAGACTCGTTTTATCTGACAAAAAAATAATAACAATGGCCATCATTGATCCAGCTCTGCCATTCTGTATCTAGAAGAGTAGATATTGGTGCAAAGAAGAGTAAAATCAACACAAGGAATGACTGCAAGAATTCCAATGTACAGGACTATATGGAATATGAACTTGACTCTTGGTCTCTGGCTCCTGTCCTGCCACCCAAAATTGACCTTTGAGATGCATGAGAACTGTAAAACTAGAACTAAATTAAACCCTCTTCTCTTGGAATGAAATAAAAAAGATACCTAAAGAGGCAGAACACTAGCCTTTAATTACAGAAATGCACTAATTATGCAAGGGCAGCTTTGCATGCTCCTAGATCACAGTTCTCACTCTCCAAAGGTGGCAAGATTCCTACGAAGAGCACTGTGAAAAGCAGAGCAAGCCATTACACAGCAAAAGTCTGTGATGTTCAGTGATCTACCTTGTTAGTCCTTGTGTGTCTACCTGTCTCTTACCTTGCACTTCTGTTGTGAGCTCATCTCAACAAAGACCATCTTTGTTAGGTCATAAAGGACACATCTCCAGAGAGGACCTGACTTGCATAATTAAGGAAAGAAAGCAAGAATTTTGCTTTGATTTTGTCGCAGGGTGTTGCACAGCTAGGTTGAGTCTCTAGTCCAGATCTTCCTGAAGGGAAAGGACCATGCTGTCCATACACTGCCACCTTGCAATATAATGTGGAATATTGGGTCCCTTTCAAAAACAGTTTTCTGCTACCTTCTGACAGTCCTATCTTTGCTCGATGTCTCTATTCCTTAAGCAATCTTTTCTCCAAACACATTTCTACAGCATGTGGAACCAGAACATTTGGTCCTGGGTCATAACTGACAACCCCTAGCAGGGTTAAGTAGGGTCACAATGACTGACACATATTACTTGCATAATTCTGTATTTCATCAGCTTAATCCAAGCACTACACAAATCCCATGTAATTTCAGAAGTACTCAGAACTTAGAGTTCTAGGTATAGATGCTTGCAGCCCAAGTTTGACTGCAGCAGCTCAGTAAAGCATCCACATCTTTTCGAGTACGTATTAAATCTGGCTGACCCCTGCTTTCTAAGAACAGAAACACATTGATTGTGTGCATGTCCTTTTCAACCTTAGGCATTTTTCTCCCTGGCCTTTTCAAAGCTTTGTAGTAGCTTCAAATAATCCTTTATTTTGCTATTGCTTATTTATTACTAAAAGAATTACTTATTGTAATTCACTGCCCTTATTCAACAAAAGCTAAGCAACCATAAAGCTCAGAAAAGCTGTTCAAAAAACACATTTGCATTAACTTGTAGTACTGAGTGGGAATGGCCATGTGGTTTATAATTGAACTAAACTTACAGTTTTTACTATATGCTACGTATATACTGCCCATCTCAATCTGATGAACTTGACCTAAACCAATTCCTATGGATTAAGGCCCAGATTTTTAAAGAGTACTTAAGAACCTAAATATGTGGAATGCTTGTTTGAAAAGCCTGTTAAATACCTCCCTTTATGTACTTCACTCTCATTTTTAGAAGTATGTTAGCACTTCAAAATAGGAAGTGGCATCTAGTGACATTTTCAGAAGTGTCAGTGGTATCTGTAGGTGCTAAATTACCTTTAAAAACTAAAAAAATCTGACCCCCAGCTGTTTAACCCTACACCCTGGGCACATCCACACATGCTATTAATGCACCTTAGGCTTACAGTGCAGTTAAATAAGGCTCAGTAAACCTTCCCTGGGGACACACCTATGTGTGTGCCCATTAGGAGCAAATTTGCTCCCAGTGAGAGCACTTCAGAGCAGAGTTTCTCTTACCCTGCTTTGCCCCTCTACAACAGTGAAGGGGGAGCTCAAGGCTCCCCTGGGTACCAGCATGAAGGTCTGGCCTGAGCTCCTGGGGGGTCTGGACAGCTGCTTGCCAGCCCTGTGACCCAATCTGCAGGGGGCACGTAACCGTCCATGAATCCATACAACTCCCCGCCCCCTGCACATCAGCACATAGAGTTGGCAGGCAGCTCCTCAGCTGTCAACACATACGTTAATGCACAGTACCTAATGTTTGGTTAGTCTGTATCTATAGGTACTAGCAAACCACACATTAGACTAATTTACTGTGCAGTAATTGCTGCGCACATGTAGATGGTGATGCTTTACTGCACATAAAGCACCTCATGCGGACACATCCCCTCGGTGCAAGAATCTACCTATGTCTCACCGTAATCAAACCAGAGACTTAGGAACAGAGAAACAAACATTACAGGCCTACATCCTGTAGTCAGCAGCATTTGAAATGCTTCCTGCTCCAGAAGCACCATCTGGAGGACTATTTTGACATGTGTAGTATTCAGTTACATGCTCAGATGTAAGGCAGGGGAAAAAAACGTGGCTTACAGGTATAATGTTTGGTCAACTGTCAGAGGGCATGGGAAGGTCGTACTAGCCACAGTACCTTTTTTTGGAAGTCTAAGTAGGAAACAAGTCATCTGTGCAGGCTTACTCCAACACACCAATATATTCGAGAAACACACAGGGGCTATCTATTGGTAAAGCACTTTGTCAAAGTTTACTAGCCAATAACCAGTTACAAAAAAAAAAAAAAAAGATTAAAAAACTTAACCCCTTTTGTTTTTATTTTTTAAGCCACTGTCAAATGCTGAACTTCACCCACTGCTCCACCCCAGAGTTTGTTCTTTATGTATGTAAGGTCTTTTGGAACATTTGGGGGAATCAACATAGTTAGACAGGGCTGAAAGCACCATCTTTAGCCAATTCTTTGTCCTTGGAGAACAACAAATTCTCGTCTCTCTCAGCACTCACAGCCACTCTCCGCATCAATGAAAGCATGTCCTGAGTTACATTCTGCAAGTCTTGCAAATTCAATGTTCCTTGATTCAGAACTTGGGTTAGCCTTTAATTATGGGATTGGAAGTTATTTAAACTACCCACAGGGGGTTAAGGGAAGCCTGAGGCTCACATTTGCTTTGCATTATAGAGTGTCAAAATTAAAGTCAGTTTGCCATCTTCTCTTGAACAGGCCAGACTGAGATGCTGACTCAGGAAAAAAACAAGTTTGTTTATAAAGATATTTGACATCCTTTCTTTAATCTAACCACTACACTGATTACATTGCTTTAAGACACTGGCATAGATTGTATCACTACATCCACCAGATCCTTGACACCACAATGCAAGAAGATTGTGGAAGTAAGAATCTAGTTGCTAGCATACATGAAATTGAACTATATGTCAGAGTAGCAGAGAGCAGTACTGCTGCCCCTCTACATAGTAACAAGGTATTTTATTTGAGAACTAAATCTATCCCCTGCGCAGATATCCATCATGTGACCTCAAGCAGTAGGATCTGGGAATAATGACTACCACATCGTTAAAGTCATCTGAGACTACACAGGCAATTCATTATAAGAGACTGACTCTACTGGGGCAGGGGGAAATCAGCTTTTATAACTGTTAAAACTGGTTTTGCCATTTCATTGAGATTTTCCACTGTGTGCAGGCTAGACATACTTTTGTTTATTCATTACACCGTGTGGTGGCCTTGGAATTCCCTCCTATCCAAACTGCCACCATAGTGTAGGATATGCCAATGAAACATTTATTCAGCAGTGACACCTGTGGTTTTGGAGCAACTGAAGCAAGCCCAAATTGTAAACGCAAATTAGTTACCTGCAACACAAATGGGATGTTTATCTTGTTTGTAGTATAAATACTTGGTTTTCCCTTACTACTATTACCTTTCTAATGTTTAACTTCCTTGAAATGGCTATTGCCACCTAACGTGCCAGCAAAAAAAATCTTTTCCCTATGCAGTCTGCCTTCGAAAACAAGATTTGTTTCTTATTTGGAAGTCACTGATATTCTAAGAATGGCTTCACACAGAAAAAGATTATTATAGCTCATATTTGTAAGAATAAATAAATTAAAAAAAAATCTTTTTTCTTGTATGCAAGGTCATGATTTAACGAAGGTTCTGCTTAAAGAGGGAGGAAAAAAGTCCATAACAATCCAAAACCAAAAATGCCAAGGCAAGTGGAGCAGCTTTTGTCCGCTCAATGTGTTTTTTCCAATTAATTTTAGGAATTTCATAGACATCAGGGCTGAAAGGGGCCTCGGGAGATCATCAAGTCCAGCCCCCTGCCCAAAGGGCAGGAAGTCAGCTGGGGTTATAGGATCCCAGCAAGATAAGCATCCAATTTACTCCTGAAGGTGTTCAATGTAGGTGCTTGAACCACCTCTGATGGCAGACTGTTCCAGACCTTGGGGGCTCAGACAGTAAAGAAATTCTTCCTTATGTCCAGCCTGAAACGGTCTTGCAGGAGTTTATGACCGTTCAACCTAGTCATCCCTTGGGGCGCTTTGGTGAACAAACATTCCCCCAGATCCTGGTGGTCACCCCTGATAAACTTATAGGTGGCCATCAGATCACCCCGAGCCTGCGCTTTTCCAGGCGAAAGAGTCCCATGTCTCTCAGCCTATCGTAAGATCTGTTTTCCTGACCTCTGATCATGCGCGTGGCTCTCCTCTGGACTCTCTCAAGCTTCTTTTTGAATTGTGGAGCCCAAAACTGGATGCAGTACTCCAGCTGCGGCCTCACCAAGGCTGAGTACAAGGGGAGAATGACGTCCCGGGATTTGCTCGAGAAGCATCTATGGATGCAAGCCAGTGTTTTGGTCGCTTTACTAGCCGCAGCATCGCATTGCAGGCTCATGTTCATCTTGTGGTCAATGATGACCCCCAAGTCTCTTTCTTCTGTAGTGCTATCCAACGTAGCACTGCCAAGCCTATAAGAATGCTGCAGGTTTTTCCTCCCAAGGTGGAGAACCTTGCATTTTTCGGTGTTAAACACCATCAGGTTCTCGTCTGGCCATTTGCTGAGCTTGTCCAGGTCAGCCTGGGTCACCCGCCTATCTTCTGGCGTGGATGCTTTGCCCCAAAGTTTGGTGTCATCGGCGAACTTGGCCAGTCCACTCCTGACTCCAATGTCCACATCATTAATGAAGATGTTGAACAGTATGTGTCCAAGGACAGAACCTTGAGGAACCCCACTGGTCACAGGGCACCACAATGAGTGATTGCCATCAATTACAACCCTCTGGGTCACTTCCTAGATACTGTCCACTGCGTCTGTGACCAAATATGCCTGTATCATCTGATTATGTATTAAATGTTAAAAGTAATGTTCTTAAGGCACCTAGTAGATGTTTTTTTAATTGTGGTAAGGCTTTTTCCACATTTTTCCACAGCTACACATGCACAGGGCTGGCTGTCAGCAGAAGAAAAAAAAGGGGGCACAACAGCTTGCACTGCTGCTGCTGACCAGCAGAGGGAGCTCTTTCTGATCAGCAGCACCACTGAAGAAATTAGATGCCTCTACTATTGAGCATCCCCCAGGATCACAGCCAGGGAAGGGAGGTGGTTGGGGCAGGGAGATCCCTGTCCTGCTGAACTAGGCACAGTAGGAAAAGGGATCTTGGGTCCTGGGGACCCCTTGATTCCAAGAAAGGGACCAAAGAAATTCCTCCCCAGAGCTAAGCAAAGCACAGGGTTTCTATATTGCAAGGGCAGACAGAAATTACCCCCAAACAGCAGAGAAACCTTTGCCCCAACACAGAGCTCAGCCCTGGATTCTCTCCCTGTCCCCGGCAGCACCACCTGCTCCATGCTGTGCATGGGGGCTGGGGTTCACCCCTCCTGTACATTGTGCTGCCAAGGATGGGGAGAGAACCCCTGGGGTTGGGGCAAGAGTTTCCCTGCAGTAGGCTCTGTGTTCTGTAGGTTATTTCCCACCCCTTGCAGAGTACAAGTTAGAGGGAGAGAAGAAGGAATGCACCCCCAGGATGCTGGATGACCTGGTACAGACCTATCAACTAATGTGTTCCTGCCACCTCCTCAAATTAAAGCTGGACAGAATGAAAATCTGAATACTGACTTTGCAGCTAAACTATATGCTTTGGATGGCTTTGCAAGACAGGCGTGCAAAGAGGTTGGCATGAACACCTGGCAACAGGCTAGTCAAATATTCATTTGCAATACAGCAACACCCAGACAAAGGTCTGTTTTAACACATCTGTGGTGCCACATACCGCACGTTCAGCTGTTCTCTGTACTGTAAGGGAGCAGCTCAGAGAGGGATGAGGGTTGACCCCTGGATATCCAGGGGTCGGAAAAAACCCACGCAAAAAAAAAAGTGGAGTGGCGCATGCAGGGGGAGCATGTGCCACTCAAAACAGGAGCTTAGCCAGCTAGAGCCACGCTGCAGCTACTGGCCAGGCTCTGAGTGACAGGAAAGCCATCACTGCAGCCCTGGGAGGCCCCCAGGACCACAAAGTACATGTAGCACAGGTGTTCCCCAGGGACAACTGGCAGTGGCACAAGATACACCGCCACTAGTTGTCCCCGGGGAACCAAACATCTACGCTCATCTGGACGCAGCCACAGAGTCTGCAATAAGTAAAACAAAGGCCACCCAACTATAGACTGAGCTTGTAAAACAACTGCACAAGGTCAAAAATTGCTCACTAGTTGATGCTCACACAGCCAGAGAATAGAATAAGTCCCTGAAGAGCTGCATTGCTAATCATTTTTTATAATCAAGATTCTGAGACGCTCAAAGCCTTGACTGCTTGTCTTCATAAGTCTGCCTTTCCTTTGTTTTAGCTAGTATTGATCCAACAGGTTATGTCAGTGTAATTCTAACATTTATTAAGTGACATGTAACTGTGGCTAGCATTGCTCATAATCAGTAGGGAGGGCAACTGAAGTAAACAGATCATCAAAAGCTATTCACACTCATTGTGTACTCAAGTAGGGTAATCTAAACAGGGAAGATGGAAGGGGTGATGATGACTACCTTAAAGAAAAGTGTTCTCCAGTCTCTGAAAGACTACAAGAGCTTATGGAAGAGTCAAGGCAGATGTATCAAACAATTGGTAGTCTAAATTTTTGCAAACTGAAGCAAGAGTACTCTCTCATAGGCTTTTATGTGGTTCTCTCAGATATAAAATATAGGGTTACATCATCAAACAGCACTCTATCCTCTTTCAAACAACTCTACAGCAGCCAACCTCTGTGTGTCTTACAGAGGTAGTTTGACAATTAACTCATCTCCATTTCAACCTGGCTACAGGTTCAAGTGAAAGTGTTTCAGTACCATAAATTGTTGAAGAATATTAGCCTTGATAAGGGTTTTTTCTACATTGATGCTAATAGTGTTTTAATAACCTGCTGTGTCTTGTAATAATATATAAAATAACATGCACTAGAACCTGGACCATTTGCTTGCTGGTGGTTTGCAACCCACATAGTTTGCAGCTGGTTTCCCAATGAAGGACTGTGGGACTACACACTTTCTAGAATGCTCTGATCTCTAGCTAATTTTAGAATTATGGCAGGGGAAACAAAGTCTATGTAAGGCTTTGCCCCCCATATACACCAATCCCAAGCTATGTTAATGTTTTGTGAAAACTAATGCACAGGACTAAGTTAAGTGTTCACATAATCCAGACAGAGAGACTGCAAGGCTACCTGTACATATGCTTGGTGGTAGGGGAGGGACATTTTAATTAAAGTAGTCCCTGGACAGATGCTCCAATTAAAATGGCTCACCATCATGTGCATTTCAAAATGGCCATGGGATGCTTTATCTAAACCTCATTTGACGAGGTTTAGATAAAATGCCCCCTCAGCCATACTGAAATGTGCAAGAGCTTAATACACATGATGGTGAGGCAACCCTGGAGCATTGTAATTAGAACACAGTCTGCTCCGACATGTTCTAATTAGAACATGAACAAGTGCAACTATAGGCACTCTGTGTGTGGCAGTGCACTTGCAGTGCCTGCCACTTTAAGGGCTGAGCCAAGCAACCAGCAGGTGCTTGATTGCAGCAGCCATTTTAGAACCCTGGCTGCCCACATAAACACAGCAGTTTGCTGCGCTCAGCCAGGCAGAAACATTACCTGGCTGAAAGGCTGTATGAAACATCTTGCAGGTAAGAGCAGGAAGCTCTTGGTCCTGGGCATGACCTAAAATTGCACCCTGCCAGGGAAGGGTGGCCTGGTGGTGTTCCTAGTAGTATGGGAGCCCCCAGGAAGTGCCAGGTTACTTATCTTCCCCAGTGAAAGGTGAGGAGGGACACCTTAACTCCAGCCCCCATCTTCAGGTGGGCTGTGGAGGCAGCTGTGGGAGTAGTGGGGCCAGGCATGGCAAGCAGAGTGCCACCTAAGCCCAGAAGGGATGCGAGATCCTGAAGGTCCCAGAGGGGGCAGTGTGAGGAGCGTAGTATGGCCCTGCACAGAGTAGGGCTGAATGAGGATTAGGCTTGAAGGGCAGTCCCAGGGGTGCACTGAGTAGGGTCAAACTGGGAGTAAGCCTGAAGGACAGTGCAAGGGCCAGCCCTGTGAATAGTTGATCATGATAGAGGGCCTAGAGGGGGCACAGTAGGAACCCAATGGGTGGAGAAGAGGCCAAGGCATGGTTGTGGATGCCTGAGACTGTAGTTATGCCAGAGGCTGAGTAGGGGGCTCAGCCAGAGCATTAGGGGCAAGTCCTGACCCGGGAAGTCACCCGCTGCAAGAAGGCCATATGTGGGTCAGAAGTAAGACCTATAGTTTGAGCACAAAGACCTGCTGATCCAGGGAGGGAGTGAGGGTCACTGAGACCCTGGAACACCAGTCATGGTGTAGGTTATGATTACATCATGTGGATGCCATCTGCAAAGCATAGGCTGCGGTGTTGGGGAGGTTGCAGCCATAGATAGTGCCACCTGGCAGCGGGGCATGTAATGGGCAGTCTCCCGCATTTTACCACCCGTTTTGAGAACAGCGAAGTTGTAGCAGGAGAGACTGCCCCACAGACAGATGGGTGGGCTGGCATAAGACCCAGCCCCAAGAGTTGCCTCCTGTCACGCTGTGTTTTTGTCAGGCTGGAGAATGACCAGAGATAATGCTACCAACATTTATTTTGAGCCCAATTTTTAGGTAAGATGCCTTAAGTTAAGAACAAAAACTTGTCGTTAGACACCTAAACAGTACTTTAGAAATCCAACTGCTTGTGTATTTAAGCCCTTATTCAGAAGCTGTTGTGCCTAATGGGACCCTGCCAGATTTTAATGCAACTAATTAACTTGTGCTATTCTGTAAAACTCTTGTCAGCTCAGAAGCAGCATTATAACAGCTCCAAGGGCTCCAAACCAGGATAAAAACCTAGCCATGCACCCATACATGGCCAATTACTTCCATAACTGATACCAGCCATTTTCCCTCATTCCTCAAAAAAATAAAAAAAGGGGGGGGAGGGGGAGGAAATAGCCAATTTTCTTATAACCTATAATTATAAGTGAGACCAATTGGTTCAGATTTAAACCAGATTAATGAGGCATCACATTCTGCAATAATACTCTCCTATGTACTACAATCAAAGCAGACATACCACCTTGTAAAGCCCTGTAAAAACAATTACCTGTACCATAACCCCATTGTGTTCACAAGTTTCATCATGCTGCCAGGTTATGCAAGTTTCATCCCTACACAACGCCTTGGCAAAGCAAGCTAATTCCTGCATTGGTAGCAAGGATTTCACAGCTGTTTAACCAGAATATGAGAGTTCTCTTCCTGTAACATTCAGGCCCATTCCAGTAAATCTGCAAGGATGTAAAGCTAGATCAATTGATTCTGTTTAATTGGGCAGACAAACTCCACAGCGCAAGCCACAAGTAACATTTCGTCTGAGATCTTATTTCCAAAGCTGGTCTTTCAGCCACCAACAAACTTTCGTGAAGCTTTCCAATAAAGAAAAGTAATGCCTCATTTGAGCCTTCTTAACTGCAAAATGCTATTTATGGCAATTTGGCTTTCAGCACCCTTACCTAGAAGGATATAATAACAATGATTCATTGCAAATCTAATATAATCCTTACTGTTCAGAGGAAATCTATCAACTTTAGAATCCAGGTAGGGTCACTGTAGAAAAAGTCTCCCACTCAGAATCATCAGTTGAAGAAAGTTCAATCAGAAAGCCAAGGAAAAAAAACCCAGTAACATTCAGAGCTGAACACTGATAAGGACTCAACTTTTGAGATTTGCATATGTCTACTACATGATCCCTGATGTTAAAGTCAAGTACCTTTAGTGCAAGAGAAAAAGCTCCAATAGTTCCAGAAGAACTTGGAGCCTGCATGACCTCAAAGATGTGATCGCTGAACTGGAGTTCTGCAAGCAAATCTTTGTAGCTTAGACCAATTCTAAAAGACCAGTGGTTCCCCCAAGCACAGCATAAGCTTCTGAAATTTTGGCTTTAATTTTTCTGGGATTAATGTTTTGATAAGAAGGAAGCATTAATTCCTCAGCTTAAAGAAGCTGGAGTTTTATCAGCAAGTGAGACCAAAGCATCAACATCTGTCACCCTTACATTTCCCCCCCACCCTCAATTTCAATGAGAAATGATGGATTATTTTGGAACATGAACATTTGAGCCCGGTAGTATGGCCAAAGTTAGCTTCTAAACATTTGAAGAACACAAGCAGTAAGGCCTTGAATTTTTAATCCTTTCCTCTGACAGCTAAAATGTAGAAGTTCCTAGTTTCTGAAACACAGGAGGGTAAATACTGTGTGACTCAAGAAAAGGACAAATGAAAGATATTTACCTCCTCCATCTGGTGAAGATACTGGAAAACGAGAATCAACACACAGATCTGAAGCACCAGTTCTCTGAAAGCCAGTAGAGAGGGCAAACTGAACTCTAGCGTGTATCAGCTGATGTGCTGCCAATAGATCCAGAGAGGTGCTCCTCCCGCTCTATTTAGTATCGGTGAGGCCACAGCTGGAGCACTATGTCCAGTTCTCAGCACCACACTTCAGGAAGGATGTGAATAAGCTCAGAAGGGTACAGAGATGGGCTATCCATATGATTAGGAGCCTGGAGGATAGGCCTTATGAAGAGAAACTGGGAACTGGGTTTGTTCAGTCTGCATAAGAGAAGATTGAGACGTGACTTGACAGCCGCCTACGAGTATGCTAGGAGCAAAAACCAAGATATAGGGGAGCAACTCTTCAGAAAGGCACCCCTTGGGAGGGCAAGAACTAATAGGTGCAAGCCAGCTGAGGAAAAATTTAGGCTAGACAAAAGGAAAAACTTATTTTCTGTAAGAGTATTTGGAACACACTCCCAGCAGAGGCAGTGCAGTTGCCATTCCTGGAGTTATTCAAGAGGAGGCTGGACAAGCACCTCATTGAGCTCATTTGAGCCCATTTACCTCCTGCCCATGGCAGGGGAACAGACTTGAAGTTCTTACAGGTCCCTTTTGGTCCTTCTATTATATCATTCTAAGGTATTCCAACAAGGGCTGATACAGATTTACTTTTATTAGTAAATGTTTAGGATTGGGAATCCAGAAAAAAAGATGACAAAGCTGGTAGGGAAATACAGATCGCCCAAGCGAGGGACTAACAATAGAGGGATGGGGGTGAGGAGGGGAACGCAAGTAGGTTACAGGAGATACAATGTTAGCCAACTAAGCCCAGGGATGGGAGGGGGTTCACAACTCTGAGAGAGAAAGGGGATAGATGCATGCAAACCCGTTACAATGGTCCGCAGTGGTGGAGGAAGTGCCTCAGTCCATATAGTCTCTTATTGCCTGGGTCCTCTTACTAGACACAATGTAATCCAGTTGCTACTTCCTGATCAAGAACCCACTTAAAATGTATTTCAGCAGAACACTGGGTTTTTGGTGGTAGCCGTGTTGGTTTAAGGACATAGGCAGGCAAAGTTCTTTGGGTAGATGTGATATCTTTTATGTGGCCAACTGAGTAGTTGGAAGAAAATTCTTAGCTAGCTTTCAGGTACAGTCACCCTTTGTCAGGCAGAGGGAGTCTCTGCTGGTCATCAGGCATAGGGAGTCTCTGACCAGCAGAGACTCCCTATACCTGATGAAGGGTGACTGCGCCCAAAAGCTTGCAAAGAACTCCCCCCCCCCCACCCGACTACTTAGTTGGTCTCATAAAAGATATCACAAAAGAACTTTGCCTGCCTTTTGGCAAAATATCGTTTTAGTTTTCTCTCTCAGACACATGCTAGATTTAGGCAAGAGTTTTAAGTTCTATATTACAAGTACAGGCAGTATTTAAAGGTTAAGTAGTCAAAGATACTTCGCAACTAAGGAAGGATTTGTTGGGCTTTTTTTAGTTTGTTTTGTTTTTGCATAACTGCTGACCACTTACTGTGTGCTGTGAAAGAGAAAATTATTGTTCTTCATTACTGCACCCGAAGCACTGCAGCTATTGGATACAAGTAAATCTGACTACTGTTTAAAAAAATGCAGGAAAAAAGAAAAGAAAAGGGGTGGAGGCAGAAAACAACAAAACCAACCAACCCTGATCACTGACGTACTAAGAAGCTCCTTGACCTCCTAAAACCCTTACCTCCACTGTGAAGGAATTGTCCAGGACCAAGAGATTTTCCCCATCACTCTATATTTTCCCACCCTGGTGAGGTATTAAAAAGTGATAATCCAAGGGAATGTAGTGCCATTCACTCTGACTGATGAGCTACAGCTCTCAGCAGCTACAAGCTCATGTATTTGTAAACAGACATTATATACTACCCATAATCATATTAATTTGTTGGCAGTCATTTCTCCTGCCTTTTCTACTCACAATCTCTGAAAACTTTGATCAGTCTATACTCTGAACAAGCCAAAATAAGGAAAAAACACAAACTTTTGCTTTGTAACAGTTTCTTCCTCACCTGCTAGCAATTTGGGCATCAGGCTCCCTTTGTTCGGATAGGATGGCACAGCATTTCCTCTGCAGCATGTTCAATACAGCCTGCATCCCAGAAAAGTCCAATTTCCTATTTTTGTCCTGTTGAGAACTAGTAGGAACTGGCACTGATTTAAGTTGGGACAAGTCAGATGCTGGTTTACCAGTGGTTTAACTAAACATATGGTTTACAATTACCTCATTCATTATGACCTGCTGTAACAGAGTTGTCTTTTGGAACTTGCTTGTGTTCACTGGCTTTGGTCTCTGAACAAAGCTGAAAGATTTACTCCAAGAAATCCACTGATGAATACATTAGCCCCTTACTCGAACATTAAAGCTGCCATAATTTGAGACATTAGCCAATACTCAGTCACTCACTACACTGATTTTCTTAGGGTTGTTGCAGCACCTGTTTAGTCATCTAGTTCACAACCTTAATATGCAGAAGTATAAACAGGCCTTTTAATCCTACCTAAGAAGAGGTATAGTTGCATTTAATGTTAATACTAAGGAAGAAGCACCAAAGTCTGTTTTAAACCCCTTCCCCACTCCCTCCACAACACCTCACCCCATGTGGCCTGTATAAATGTGGCTTTGCACATCCTGCATCCCCTAGATACAAACAGCCAGATAAAAAACTTTCCTAAGAAGCAACTCTGGTACACTGGCTTCCTCACCCTGTGGTGACTACATGTTTGAGGGTCCCAGTGAGGAAGTATGCTTGTCTTGCATGTTCTGTGTAGTTAGACAGAAGAAGTCATGGATTCAGGTTCTTGCCCCAAATGCTACTTATGCATTTTCTCCAATTTCTGAAAAAAACAATGCATATGCAATCCTTGAAACAGAACCCAGGCCTCTGTCCTTTCAGGGATGGCTGTTATCATGGAGTTGGAGGCATTCTTGCCTATCTAGTAGCCCAGCTTCCAACAGGACTTCAAGTGCTTAAAACACTCCACTAGTAAAAACCAGGTTAGCTGTTTTTTCATTAGTCCACAGATGCCATTTTAAACTAAAACATAGCTTTCCATTTGCTCCCTACAGATGAAGGGAACACAGCTTTCAACATAGGGAAGTTCAGTTGATAAATAATCACCTGGTTATGTAACTGTCAGACTACAAGCTGCCTTATCTACAGAGGTGAGCTTCACCATTGTTGCACACCACCCTGACCCACTCAGCTATTCAGGATCTGGAAGCTTTTCTGGATTGAATGAATTCTTTTGGCCTTACAAGGGTTTGAGGAATCTCTTTCATTTCACCTTGTCAATAGCAGGGTATATTTTCTGCTATCAGCATTCAAGTTTCTCCATCTGGTGCAGTCAGTCAGAAAAACCAGGAGACCCATGTTGGGGACAAGCTATATATGAGGCTAGCATTTGGGGTTGTCATTTCCATATCGCTGGCTTTTGGTGATTCACCAGGTCGAAGACCTTGTGTTTTGGAGGTTGGGAGTCCTGTACACTTCAGCAAGGTTTTGGAGTTCTTGTCATCCATGAGTCTTCCTGGTCAAATAAGGATCAATGGTCTCGTCTGTCACTGAGGAGCTGGAGGATCTCCAATCAATGTCTTAATTAGACTGTCTGCCCGAGCATCGGTTGGGTTGTGCTGTGCTGTCTTCAGTCTTGATACACAGGTTAAGGCAGATATGGACAATTATTTGGGTCCAAGACCCACATAGGGAGTTTTGATGAGCTGTCCTGGGTTGGGCTGATGACCAGATTCTTTAGGGACATAGTGAAAGGACTTTGTCCTCTCCTCCTCCCCCAAGGACTCACTAAAACTCTTTCTAGGGCTGTCTGCAGGCAGAGAGCAGTGTTCAGTTCTTGGAGAGGCTGGAATGACATGACCCTGCCCTCTGGGTGGGGAGGTGTGTGTGTGCGTGTATGTGTGTGTGTGGAGGAGGGGGCTGCCTGGACACTAGGTCCCACAAGTCTGCTGTGGGTGAAGTGGGGCTCATACAGCAGAGCTTGCCCAGGCAGTTCGCTCTGCACTTCCCCCACAGTGCTCTGCGTGGGGCTGAGCTCCGCTCACTCACACTGGGGCAGCCTGCACCACACTCCCACCAGTGTCCATGGCCCAGCCAAGTGCTGCTCTGTGCCCCCTGCCTCCAGTGGCAACTCCTGCTCCTGGTCTTGCTGCTTGCCTGGAGCAGCATGACTTGGCACAGTGCTGCAGGGGCTTCAGCCAGGATCCTGCCCCTTCAGCCAGCCTCCTGCAAGGTGGCTGGGAGCTAAAGCCTGAGCCCCAGCACTGAGGCAAGCAGCCCAGCTGAAGCTGCTTACCTGCCTGCCCAGAACAGCACGATGTGGTGCAGCACAGCAGGGGCAGGAGAAACTTCTGACCGGCTGTTCCTGGTGCAACTCTGTGCCATCCACCTCCAACAGCAGCTCTTTCTCCTGCTCCTGCCACACCACTCCTGGCAGGCATGTGGGGCTCCAGCTCCAGATCCCAGATGCCTTCCACCAGAAGGCAGCCAGGAGCTGAAGCCAGAGTCCCACGTGCTGGGGTAGGAGCTGCCTGGCTGAAACTGCTTGTCCAGAGTGGCATTGAACAGTGCATCACTGGGGCAAGATCAAAACCAGAAACCGCCACTGAAGGCAGGGAGTGCAGAACAGTACCCAGCTACACCAAAAACAGCCCCTCCCAGCCTGTGTGCAGCTTCTGGACTCGGCCCAATGGGAGCCTAGTGCAACTGGGCAGAGAATGGCCCCATGCAGAGTGACTGGATGCCACAGGCTGAATCCAGTCACCTGGTGGGCCAGATCTGGCATGCAGGCCGTATTTTGCCCACCCCTGGGCTAAGGGACCAGATTTAGATTATGACCAGCTACTTGAATTGAACCAGAAATAGTCCATCTCAGTGAACAACTGAGCTTTTGGATTTTCACAGACTTGTTGATGACCATATTAAAGTCTCTCAGGATGGAACCTTAACTACAACACTGATGGCACTAACCTGTAAAGGAGCATGCAATCTGTTAGTTCTGAATCATTTCTACTCTCATATGAATACAGCCTGAATTTTCTTGCTCAAGGCACCTCCCTTGCATTGACTGTTTGATGAAAAGATGAAGGCACTGCTATTTGGCTTTTTATCCTACCTTGCCCTACAATGAAGTAGTTATCCTGGAGGAACAAGTTGAGCCAGCAGAGAGTTCCCAGTTTCAACAAGGTCTGACAATGCAGACTATGTCAGATGCTTCATCACTGGTGTGGTCAAAGATTGTCTGCTGGCTGACCTTGCTTTGTCCCATGAGGATAAGTCATGTCACTTCGTGCTGCCTGCTTCTAGCCGGCATGTAGGCAATAGAATCCAATTTCCTTTGTATACTTTACATTTCCTTAGCAACATTACCTTTACATTTCCTTTCCTCCTGACTTGAACTCTGAGTTAATTGTGTGAGTGAAGGAACAGATGTCCAAATCTACAGAGGCCAGGAGAAAGGCAGTTAAATTGGATCTGGTTTGGAGTATGTCGAGGTCTGGGACCAGGTAGACTTGAAAGCCTAGTGGCATAGAAGGAACGGAAACAAAGCAAACACTGAACAACCACCAGCAACAACAGGTAGAATGAAGCAAGGGCCAATGGCATCAGGCATCCATTTACCTGAAATAATGTTGCCATGACACCCACATTGCTCTTATCTGGCTTGGGAGAAAGAGGAAGGGAAGCAGCACTTACTTGTCACATCTGAGTTAGAGCCGGAAAGTAGCTTCTGAGCCAGTAACTAGTGGCAAGACTGAAAGAAAAGAACTGAGACTGATACCTCTGTTCTTATAGGTTTCTTTGGTTGCTTCATTCCTAGAAAGGATGAAACTGAGCCAAAAGGGGGGGAGTCACAGCCCCACCCTCACCTGTCGCAAAACCTCACTTCTTAATGTGCAGAGAAGAAAGGGACTAGGAACTGCTCCCAGACCAATTCCTGGGACAGGTGCCCACAGGTATAACCAGATATGGGGCATGGGCCTTCAGTTAGCAGACATAGAAAAGAAGCTCTTCAGAGAAGACCTTATCATTGAAAACCATGCATCCTTAGTAATAAACTAAACCAGACAGTCAAAATGGATGTGCCAGAAGTTCACTACTGCAACACTAGCACATGCCATGAGACTACATTCAAACAGTTTTTGTAAAATGTGCTCAGCACGCTTTCAAGCAAACACTTTTAAAGTAAAGAAATCTAGCCTTACTACAGAAGTTTCTCCCCCTACAGCTCTTACTCTGTCACACACAAGTTTTACGTAGGGAACCCAAACAACTAAATTAATCCAGGGTGCTAAAAGGAAAGTTCACGTAACGCCTTAAAAACATGAGTGTCATTCTCTTATGGCTGACAATGAGTTTTCTTATTGTACCTCTTTGCTTAGTTCTCAAAGCCAGACTGTGGTATTTAGATATAAGCCACTGGGGTACACACCAGCTGCCACCAGCCTCTAGTAAGACACTGCTGACTAGGTTTCATCAGAAACACAGGCTAGCACCATCATATGCCCCCACCCTCTCACCCCATCCTGCAACAGCTCCTGGAAGAAATGGTATTTGACAGTTATACAACTTCTCTGCCACCTGGGACTCCCCAGGCTGGGGGGATCCCAGCTAGGTGAATCCAGCTACTTGTAGACACTGGGCTGCAAAACAGGAAGAAACCCAGTGTCTATAGGAAACTATAATGACATCAGCCAGGTTCTGTGAGCAGAACCAAAAACAGATGCACTTTACAATTAGGGAAAGCTTTCTGGACTAGAAGACAAACACACTGTTGAAAGACTGTCACAACTGGATTAGAGGATGAACGCCAGACACATGGAGCAAGACAGGAGAGAATATCTGGATTATCAAAACCACAGAAAACCACAAAAGTACCACAAGATCTAACACCCAGCCAGAGCAAACAGAAGCTACCTCTAAAAACAAATAAGAGTGCAAATGACATACAGTACAAGAAAAAAAAAATAAGTGTGCGCATGTGTGGGGGGAAATCACTGGAGGCAGGTGTACAAGTCTGCCTTTCTAGCAATTCATAGTTCAGAACAGACACCACCAAGTGCTGCTTTCCAAGCTTTGCTTACCCTACACTGTGCAGCATTTAAAAAAGATGAATCAATATTTTTAGGGATTTTTTTTAGCAAAGCAAGCTTCAGATCGAAGGTACAATGTATTGGTTAGAATACAAATGCACACCTTGAGACCAAAGGATGAGAAAGAGAAGAATACGCTTCTTAAATAGCTGCATCTCTTCTCAACAGACCTTCTAGGTAAGGAGTACTGTAACTGCAGAACACGCTTAATATCTTTTCTCTTGCCTTTGCAGAGGAGGAGCCGACAGGAGTGTCATTTCCACTATTCAGCCTTTGGCGTTTGAGGCACACCAGTCAGGTTTTCTAAGCACCGTACATTTTTTTTTTTTAAACCTGTCCTCATAACTCACTCCTTTTAATCCTCGGATTAGCTCTGCTGCCCTTCTCTGTACCTTTTCCAGTGCCGTAAATAAGGCAGGTCCATGCACGGAAGAAGAAATGAAGTTAGAGCTTTCATGGTGGACCAAGGCAGCTTTTTGTAGCCAGAGCGGTTAAATAAAACAACAACAACAAAGAATTAAAACATCCAGCCCCTGTAGGAAGCAGCAATATTTCCAACCCATTCTCCACGTGCAACTGGAGGAAAGAGGGAGAGGCGTACTCAAACTTTGCCTTCTGTCCCACCCCTCTCCTTCAAGGAGGCAAAGCAGGGTAAGTGAGAAACCTGCATAGAGCTGCTCTGTAAGCCTGGACCCACGCTGCTCTGACATGCCAGCGCCATATGCTCCCGGTTCAACAAATCCAAACATTTCTTCCCTTTTTTTCTTCTTTCCCCTCCACGCACAGAGAGCACCGCTTCAGAGCCGCCTGCTGAATCAGCACTTGCCGCACCGCTCTAAATAGACTTCTGCTCAGCTTCAAAAGAAAAGCGTTGGGAAGCTGGGATGGGTCGGATCCTGCCTCGGGCAGCCGGGTCCCTCCAGCCCCGCTTCTCCAGGGCTCGAGGAGGGGGAAGAAAAAAGAAAAGAGGGGGGCGGCAAGGTAAGACAGACGAGCCCTCCCCGCCCAAGCCCTGGGCTGCAGCCCGTTGTCGATGGCAAGCGAGGGAGAGGCCGGGACAGCAGGAGACGGCTGCGGGCCACTCTGCCCCCGCGACGGGGGCGGGGGAAGCGCCGGGGCAGGGCAGAGCAGAGCTGGGGCTCGGGACGGCCGCGTCCCGGCGCAGGGGCTGGGGCCCCGCCAAGTTTGCAGCGGGGCCGAGGAAGTTGGCGCGCCCCGCGGCCGCGGCTCAGCCTTACCTGCGCGCCCGGCCCGCCTGGCCGCTCCCCCACTGCCGCCCCGGCGGGAAGTTGGAGCCCGGGCGGGCGCGGAGCAGCCCGAGGGAAACTTGTGCGGCCGCTACTCCCGCCCCGCGGCTCCCGCTGCGCACACGAGGCTACGCCGCCGAGCCTGGCCTCTCCCCGCCTCAGCTGACTCCCCGGCTTAGGGTGCATCCCTGCCCCCTCCCACCGCCCGCCCCGGCGCCGCACGCAGCCGCAGCCGCAGCCGCGCCGCCCACGCCCGGCCTCCGCGGGCCGCCTCCGCCCGGGGCTGCCCTTCGCCTCCCGGCCCGGCGCCCGCGGGCCTGTCTGCAACGGACCCCGGCCCGGGGCCGCCACCAGGAACCATAAAGCCTCCCCGGGAAAGGTGGCGCCTGGGAAACTCCCGGCTCCTTTTCTTGGGACCCGGTCAAAGGCGGTGGAAGTCACAGGGTCAGAGTGAGGGAGCCGAGGGGGGACCCCGAGCGCGGCAGCATGGCAGTGCCCCCGGCCGCCCCAGGGAAACTGCTGGGCAAGTGAGCAGGCACCTTACAGGTTGAGCAGACACATTTAGGGTTCAGCAGACATTTAGGGGGCTAGCAGGCACATTAGGGAGGTGAGCTGGCACATTACAGGTTGAATAGACATGGGGTAAGCAGACAAAGGGTTGGGCAGACGCATTTAGGGTTGAGTAGACAGCGGTGAGTGGGCACATTTAGGGCTGCCAGCTCTCCAGGAGTCTCCAGGAATGAGATGTAAATCTCTAGAAGACTGCTGAGAGTCACCCGGGAGATAACTGATAGGACATTAGATAAAATAATTATTAAAGGTTGAATCTAATTTATGCTGTAGGGTGGTAGGTTTTTAAAATGCAATAGGAACATGCATATGTCTTCCTGCCATAAAGTCTACACGTCCATAGGTATAACCCATAACTGATATATGCTAGCGCGTGGGTAGGTTGGCATCGTGTGTCGTGGGCACGTTGGAGTTCTGGAAACCTCCCAGAATAGATTCAAACAGTCAGCAACCCTGGCAGACAAGGGACAGGAAAGCAGTCCCTGAGAGTGTCCCTCAGCCAGTAATGCAGGCCAGTACCCACAAGGAAACGCTATAAGCCCCCCTTAAAAAAGGGAGGCGGCTAGGTAGAAAATAACTGATTTCTGGGGACAACTAAAGACATAATAGGGATGGGAGTGAGGTCAAAGGTTTAAAACAAGTGCCCAAAGGGGGCACCTGGAGCAGAGCACACTGAACAACACCCACTGGCCCTCAAATGAGTCCAAGGAGCCAGCAGACACTGCCCAATGGTACTCTGCCCAGAGAAAGGATCACACCAGGGACAGGACTTTAAAAATCAGGGGATTTCATGAGCCCAGGCCCACCAAGGAAACTATAAGCTCTCTTTTAGTACTGGGGGCCACTACTGATGTGTGACTGGTTACTTGGGACAAATAATAATGAAAACAGGGACAGGAGCAGAGGTCAAAGGTTCATAACAAGAGTGCCAAGGGGAGACACCAAGCAGAGCACACCGGGCAGCACTCACAGGCCCTCAGATGAGTCCAAGGTGCCAGTGGACACTGCTCAGTGATACTCTGCCTGGAGATGGGATCACGTCAGGGACAGGAAAGCAGCCCCACAGTCCCCAGGGTCCTCTTGTCCAGAGCCTCCTTCCTGGTGCAGTATATCACTAGCTTGGCCAGGAGGAGGTTGATGAGGAGGTCCCAGGACTTGGTGGGGCTGTGGATGGGAAGTGCACAAACTAAAAGGTGTAGGGAGTAGTGCAGGCAGAACCCCACCAGGAGGTTCTGGAGGAGGCCATGAAGGGGCTGCAGCCTGGTAGGTGTGCTCCACCATCTCCCTCTGCAGGTAGGTGTGCTCCATGGTCTCCCTCTGCTCCACGATCTTCCTCTGCTCACAGAAAGGGCAGGTGTCAGGAGCATCCATAAACCGTGCCAGATACATGCCTGTAGCAATGGCTCCGTGTAGGAGCCGCCAGCAGAGGCCCGGACCAGGGGAAAGCCTGGGGCTGCCCTCAAGGCTGGCACCAAGCATGGTTGTATTGAGAAACCATTCAAGCTGTGGGGTGTCCAAATGCCTGGAGTTGTTCAGGAAGAAGCAAGGCAGGCTGCAGAAAAAGGGCCTTGCTACATGTTGGACTTTGAGTTGCTCAAATGCTGACCAGTGTTAGTGCTACTCTGAGTTCGGGAGCAATCACACCTTGCAACTAAAAGCCTCCTCTGACTATTCCCCACCTTCTCAGCCATGACTTACTGCTGGTGGGCTGGTGAGCAGAGAACTACATCTGGGACTTGCTGCTGAGACTTGCTACTTGTCTTGGTGAGCTAGGACATGCCCTGCTCTGCATGTTGGGGGGATGTAGCTGAAGGGAGGGAGTGGTAACAGTAGGCTGTTAGCATGATTATATCCATGGAGGAGGGCAGGTCACACTCCCCAGGAAGGCAGGAGATGGCTTGTTGCCTGGGCAGTAGAATTCAGGGGATGGAAAGTTTGTCCACACAGAACAGGAGAGTAAGGAAAGGGACACTGCATCCTGGGATGCTGGAGGACTGCAACGTGGGCGGTTCATCTGTGGGGCACAGCCACCCATTACTAGTTGATTCAATTTGATAGACATGGTGTATCCAGAAATGACACCAAGGAATCTTAAAAACACTACCCTGTTGTGGTCTTTCTGAGTTCTTTGCAGTAAAAGAATGGCTGTATGTTTCCATAGTAAAAAACCAAGTGAAAGCTGAAACAGCATTTTCTGATGAGTGCCTCAAATTTAACATGGGGGCAAATTTAACATGGGAGCCACTGCTCTAACCTTTAGCAATTGAGATGAGGTAGATAAGTGGTAGTCAACCATTTTTAGACTCATGGCACCCCTTGACAGAATCAAGGCCCCCCCCATTCTAGGCTCAAGGCATCCATCAGAAAATATGAGCCCTTTGCATTCACTTGTGTTTGACTATGGAGAAATCCTAGAGAAAATGACCATGTGTTTCCCCGGGGACAAGTAGCAGTGGCACACCTTATGCCGCTGCTACTTGTCCCCAGGGAATGCCCATGCCACGTGTGCTTTGGTGTGCAGCAAGTTACATTGAGTGGGGTAGAGGAGGCTGAGGCCAGCAACTGTGCCTTACCTGGGTTCCTGGGAGCCTCCAGGAGCTGCAGCCACAGTGCTCCTGCAGCAAGGAGCCTGGCCAGCAGCCAGAGCATGGCTCCACCCAGCCAGGCTCTGGTTTTGAGTGTTGCACACTGCCATGTGTGCCACCCCACTTTTTTCTGACATTGGGTTTTTTGATCCAGGAACCCAAGAGTCTCCAGGGGTCAAAAAACCCTCCATGCTGCAAAGTAGCAGTGCAGGGAATGCCTGTATATGCAGTGTGTGGGGCAGGTCTGCAATGTCACATACCACAAGTCCACTCTCATATAGACACGGCCAAAGAGGCCACATCAGGTCAGAATGGTTTTACCACTATGGATTCCTATTGGGATTTCTGGGTTTATCTTGTGAATTGTGTTTGCACACTTAATAGTGCTAACATTGAGTGGCACCCTGCAACACCCTTAAAAGGATCTCAAGCCACTCAGGCTCTCACAGCACCCTGGTGGAAAATTGCTGAGCTAGACAGTACAGAAGCAGATATTTTAGGTAGGCGGCATCTGACTGCTGCCAGAGACAGGATTCAGAACCAAGTGAATTCTCGGTCTGATCAAATGCAGCTGTTGGTTTCTTCCTAAGAAGGGTGGGGACATGATCATTAGCATGATATTGGTGAGGCCTGGCCAATACAGCTAGCACTGGATTCTGATGTTCAGACACCTATTTTTGGCCACTTGTATCCACCTAACTCAAAAGGAGCGGCCAGAACCTTTGGGCACTGGGCTGCAGCACTACAAAGGGAATGTCCTGTCTCATCCTGTGGGCTGATCTGCAAGAGGGACATGGCCAGCTGTCTAGTCAGCAAGGAGTTTTAATTTTTTGGGGGGGGGGGGAGCAGGGGGGCCGGGAGAGGAAGTGCAAAATGCTTGCAGGATGATGTGTCTTGGGTGTAGTTTGGATGAATGGCAAAAAAAGACAGGTGTTGCTTGGGGAGCTAGATGCTGGGTAGTGAACAGGGATGGTGGCTAGCAATGGGGGACAGGATAGAAAGTTTCATGAGGAAACACTTCACCAAGAAAGGTGATGTTAACACGTTAGCATTGCAGAGATTTTGTACGTATTGTACAATCTTTTGGCAAATTCATGTGTGCATAACAAGTAACTGCATGACCTTTCTTTATCCTAGGCTGCCCATCATATTTTCAGTTTTACTCTCACTTATTCTCAACGCTACCATAACAACACAGGGAACACTGCCAGTTTGGTCAGGTGTATAACACAATGTGGCTGAACAATTAATAGTAATGGTACAAATAACAGTAGTGGAAACTGCAGGACAGGCTTTCTATATTGTAAAGATTATTAGATTCTCATGCACTCCCCAGGATTCCCATGTAAGCGTAATACTTTTAACTTTTCCAGAACATGAGGCATCCTGCATTTCACTCTAGATATCTCTGGGGCTGAGTTGGGAGATTCAAGGAAGAATAAGCAACTTATAAATTGCTATGTACCACAAATTACCTTCCAGAGAATCCAAGGCTGTCTTTCTTCAGGAGACTTTTTAAAAAACATGTACCATTTGTTTCAACCGAATGCATTCTAAAGGTGGGCGGGAGGCATTCTCTTAGCCATACATAGAAGAACCCTCTTATAGAAGGACTGGCACTATCTATAGTGTAGGATAAATTCCAGTGGAATCAGGGAAAGTCCCAGTGCCCTTTGTTAGAAACAACTCAACTGCTATATTCATGTTACCATTGTTCAACTCTTCACTAAACATGTTCTAAAAATATAACTCATTCATCCTATATTTCTTTTATTCTTTCTCCCTTTGCTTTTCCTTTAATCCTGCTGTTCTGTACACTGTTGTCTTTGTACTTCATCCCTTCATCATCTCCTTCCTCCTTCTCCCTGTGTTCTCATTCCATTCTCTCTGGTCAATCTTTCCTTCATGCCCTTCAAAATGCTTTTCCAGTTTCTCACGCACACCACATCACCTGCTCCAACATACACAAGTCACTCTGCAGTGAATTCATTGCACACTTTCCTCAATCAGCTTCCAAGTGTGACCCATTCCTACTCTATGCTCAGTCGTGTCCATTTCATTTACTGTTGTCCCTCCTCCCTTTTCACAATACTCACCCCAGTCAGTCATTTTTCAATTTCCCAGTTTAAATTGTCACTCATCCACACCATCAGTCAGTCCCCCTGCCTCTTCACCATTCCCAGTTGACCTAGGCATTTTACAGTTCTTGAGTGATGCTGTCCTCTCTTGGGTGGAGGGTAGCAGAGACTACTCCCATTAAGATCCCACACCTGGGTGGAAGTTACATCTTCATGCAGGCCAAGCATTCTGGGCCCACAGCCCTTCCCTACTTTGAAGAGTAGAGAAACTGGAGAGCTATGGCTCTTTATTGCTACTTTTCTTCATGATTGCTGAGGCTTTTTAATACTTCAGGTCTTCCCTTTGAGTGGGCTAAGATCCAGCCCTTTTAACCCAAGTTGAGGGTTCTATGTGGGAGGCCTTATCTTCCACCTAGCAGAGGACAAAGGCCCCTTAGTTGGGCTTGGTGGTATAAATAGAAACCTCTCCACACACGGTGTCTACTTCTTCCATTCTGGAAAGGAGCCTCTCCTCAGCAGGCCCTGTGTTCTGGACAGAAAATGTGGCTCAGAGCACTACAGCAGCAGCAAAGTAGGCCCTCACAGAAGCAGCTGTAGAAGAAAACAGCTAGGAGGTCGTGACTACGTCCTCCCAGCTGCTTTCTCTTCTCTAGTGAGGGTGTTGAGAACTGAGTTCCTCATCACCGGACACCCTTGCTGCTGAGGCAAGGATATATGTTACAAGGACAAGCCAAAACTGAGTGGCCAAACATCAAGATCTAGTAGCTGATGTAAGTGTTGGTCAGACTTCTTCAGTCTGAAGAGTCTGACTCAGGTTACTGAAGAGGAACAAGACTCTTGTCAGCTAGAGGGGAACAGTAATAACATCCTGCCAGCCCTGCAGGAAATTGGGATCTTTCCCCAGTTGTCAGAAGACAATGGTGATATCCTGTCTCCCCTATGGTGAGGTTGATGTACTGCTTCTTCCTGACACCCGTCTAAAGTTGTCAGCCCGGACCTTCAAGTACAATCTGAGATTGGGCAGTGTCTCCTCTTACCCTCTTCAAGGCTGTGAGTGGAGAGGTGACTTCTTCAGCTCCTCCTTCTATTGGAGTACGTTGTCTCATGGTGTCTGATGCTCCTGCCTCATTCCAAGGTTTATGCAATTGCATTTAGTAGTTACATAGCTATCTCACCCGTACACCTTAGTGTCACTAGTAATATGAATAAATACAGACTGCTGATTCCTGGGTCCCATTTCTAGAGATGTGGGAAGAAAGACATTTCACTTCTTTGTTTCTAAGCTCACAAAGTCTGCTTTCAGTTCAGGCAGACCTACAACATCTGGAATTCCTGGATTCCAAGCTATCCTCCCCTTTACTTGTCCCTAATACATTTTACATGGGTGTAGAGCAAAATAATTTGCAGATATGTTAATACTAAAAATAAACAACACTGTTACAAACACACAGCATTACATATGATACAGAACTGACAGAGGTAGTCTGTTGTTCTTTCGTTTTTTCTCAGCAGCCATACCTGGGGCTTAATTCACATTTTTCTGCAATCTTCATGCTTTTCATCACACAATGTAACACTGCTGACCCATCAGTTTATCATGCCAAGCAGATACCTAAAATTAATTTTTAACTTATCAAAATGTGAAAACATATTATTTTAAAAGATCAAAATGTATATGCACTTTTTGTCATTAATGTTACATTTAACAGACAGTAAAATGACTTGTTTTAGAGCCAGGTAGTTGAAGGATTCCTCTACAACTGTTTACGACACTGATAAACAGTGTCCAGTTGAATAGGTATTAACAGGGTGTCTGTACATAATTTTCTTATAGAAAATACCATTTTTGCTAGAAGATGATTCAAGTATTCAGTTGTACAATATTTATTTGTCTCCTTGTGGCTCTATGGGAAAAAAAACAGTGTGTGTAAGGAATATTTCCTGTACATTCTGGCAAGTATAAATACTAGGAAAGACATGTTTAGTTTCCTAGACTACAGCTGTTTTGTTTGAGACCAGACTATACTGTCATAAAACTGTTTATCAAAAATGGCACCATTAAAATGGTTAAATTTAGCAGTAGCTATACATCCCTGTAAGTGCAGTAAAAGGCAGATTTATGATATAGTTAGATTCTTCTCCCTTAACTAATAAATCTCTGAAAAAGCTGCAGTTATACTACATCATGGAAATAATAGCCAGAATATAAAATAGCCTTTAGGACAACCCCATATTTCCTTGGAAAATAAAAGATAATCTCCTTCAATGAAAACATGCAAGAATTAATGGTGACAAAAACATTTTGTCAGCGCATAAGCATTATTTCTATTCAATGCTAATCACAGGCATGGAGATTCCTCAAATATTTTCATACTAATGAATTTGTCAGGAAAATAACATGAGAGAGCTTGGATTTAAGGCCCCTGCCAGACATTCAGGTAAAGGCACAATAGGACCTGATGCATGATCCACACAATTGCATCTCCTGCCCTGCCACATGTGCATGGCAGGAGGCAAGATTGTGGGATCCAGCATCAGATCCAATCTTATTGCCAGTGCAGGGAGAGCCCAGGACTCCACTGGCAAACAGCAGTCTACTGTGGCTATGAACTCTGTAGCCGATGGGGCTTACTGCTGCAGCACGTCATGGGGTGCTGCTGTGCATCCCATGCTGTGGCACTCATAGCTGCAGAACCGCACTGTGCACCCCAGCTAGGAGCCTGTCAGCTGATGGGGCCTCAAAGCCACAAGAGAACACCTGGCCACATGTTCAATTAATGGTGTGATAAGAATGAGCCACAAGGTTCTGTGAAATAATTTTGAGGCTTAATCTTTGTTTCATCACACCATTAATTGATTGAGCCCGTGGCTGGGTCGCAAGTTAAAATGTGATTAATTGGTTAATCGCATCTTAAGTATAACATGTAGATGGGGTCTAAGAAACTCTCCTTTTTCTTTTCTTCATTATAACTACTGTATGTAGATTGGAATCCATCCTCAGTCCTCATATAACTCTATTGACTTGAGTTCCATCATTTTTAATTTGCAGTAGTGAAATGGAAACGTGAACCAGACCTTCACATACTTAAAACTCCTTTATCTGAATTAAGGCATAGATTTTTATAATGGTCTGTGCATAGGGCCCCAATCCAGAGAGTCAGTGAAACAACATCATTCTTTTTTTCAATTTTTAAGCAAGTTTCTTAATGTAGGGTTGCAAAGAAAATGCTAAAATGGAAATAATGTATTGATGGTTACCTGAGTCTGTAGGTAACATGAAACAATAGTTCTGAAAGGTATGAACTGACCCAAGGTCATTAATGTCAAAATCTGCTACTTTGGAGGACCCCAGCTGCAGTGTCCTAAACCCAGCCCACCCACCCAAGCAGATGATGAGCATACTCTTACACGAATGAGTAAGACTGTCTTCCAAGGATCTTAATAGTGAGTCTGCAGGTGGCTTTATAGCCCAATTCTAGATCCACATCTTGTCACAGTGAGGACAGGTGTTTCCAGGAAGGATGGGCATTGTGTTGCTCTTCTGATGTTCTTTTTGCCTGTTCCTCTTTTCCTCTTCTGCCTGTCGACAAGATGTTTCAAAGTATTCAGCTCCCTCCCAAGGAGTCTTTCTCCATTTTGGTCAGTCTTGACCAAGGGTCTCCCAAGTGTTGATGTCGATGTTACACCTCTTCATCTCTGCCTTCAGGGTGTCTTTGAAGTGCTTTCTTTGCCTTCTGCTATTTTTCTGACCTTCTTTGCTGTGAGAAAAAGATTCTCCTTGGAAGGCAGGAGTCAGCCATGTGAACAACGTGACCTGTCCAGCGAAGTTGGTTTTGGATGATCATGGCCTCAGTGCTGTTGGAATTTGCTTTGGCCAAGACACTGATATTTGTGCATCTATCCTCCCAGCTAATACAAAGTATCCTGCGAAGGCACCATTGGTGGTACTTTTCCAAGCTCTTGAGAGGTCTTCTGTATGTGGTCCAAGTTTCTGAGCCATACAGCAGAGTTGGAATGACAATGGCATGATAAACCAAGAGCTCCATTTCAGCAGTGATGTCAGAATTTAAGAAGACTCTCTTAGATGTCCAAAGGCTGCACTTGCACATTTCAGGTGGTGTTGTATTTCCGTGTAGGATGTCTGCCTTTGATGAAAGATGTCTTCCAAGGTAGACGAAGTGATCCACATTCTCCAGCAATTCTCCATTGATTTGAATGGAGATAGGATTTGAAGAATAACAAGGCAGCTGGTGTTGACGTGAATACCTACAGAGATTTGCAAAGGAGGAGGAGAACAACTTACATGTCAGCTTCATGTTTTCATCCTTAAAATCTGGAACAAGGAAGAAATCCCAGCTGACATAAGGAATGCCTTGATTGTTACTATCTTCAAGAAGGGGGACAGAGCTGATTGCAGAAACTACTGAGGAATCTCACTGTTGGCCACTGCTAGGAAAGTCATTGCCCATATCCTTGCCAACTACCTTCTCCCACTTGTGGAAAAAATTCTTCCAGGATCTCAAAGCAGCTTCAGACCATCTCAAGGAACTGTGAACACGATCTTTACAGCATGTCAAATCGAGGAGAACTGTTGTGAGCAAAATCAACCTCTTTATTTGGCCTTCGTTGATCTCTCTCTAAAGCCTTTGATTCTGTAAACTCTGAAGCCCTATGGAAAATTCTGTCCATAATTGGCTGCCCAAACAAGCCTTCTAAGACTTCTCCATGACAACATGTCAGCAAGGGTTCTCAGCAATGGGAATCAAACACAACCATCTGAGATGTAAACTTGAGTGATGCAAGGTTGCATCATCACTCCAACTTTGTTTTCCATCTTGAACTCCACCATAATGCACCTTGTCAACAGCAAGCTCCCACCTGGAATTGAAGTTGTGTATAGGATGGACAGAAGGCTCCTCAACCTCAATCTGAAATGGACCTCCAAACCATTCTTAATGTATTCTTGGAAGCCTATGAGAGTATTGGCTTAACTCTAAACACCAGGAAAATGCAAGTCCCTTACCAACCTGCTCCAAATACAGAAACAAACCCCTCCTCCATTCAAATCAATAGAGAATTGCTAGAGAATGTGGATCACCCAAGCAGATATGCCTTGGCTGTAGTGGTAAGTACTGAGGTACTCTGGATGCTCCTCTAGGGCCCTGGGTAGTCTCTGCTACCAATCCTAGATGGCATCTAGCCCTTGAACTCTAGTTCAATGGTATTCAACCTTGTTAGACTCAAGTCATCACTCAGAAAATGCCATCTCTTAGCTTTCACTCATTTTTGGATTAAAGAAAAATAATACAGACAATTCTCTTTTTCCAAAGAACTCAGAAAGACCACCACCAAGCCACTATGTTTTTTGACACTATGGGTTCCTGTGTGAAATCTCTGGGCTAATCTTGTAAATCATATGCATTAGTGTTTGTACACCTAACACTCCTAATATTCCATGGCACCCTCACAAGGCACTCAGGGCACCCCCAAGTGCTGTGGCACCATGGTTGAGAATCTGTGCTCTAATTGTAGAGGGATCCACACTGAACTGGGTTTATATTTGCCTGAAACTGGTCTGGGTCAGAAGAACCAATAATTTTAGCAGTGATTTGAATTATGTCATTGTGGCAAGAGATGAAATATCTGGGGGCTGATTCTGCAGTCCTGAATCTGGAAAAGTTTTGGAACAAGAACTTTCCCTAACGCCTGTGTACCAGGTCTTAAAAAACAGGATTTCAATGGTAAGCATGTGCCAATGGGGCCTAATTAAGTCTAATGCATTCTTGATGCTTAAAAATGAAAACACAAGGGCTCAAATTCACCCATCACAGTGAACTCTCAGTTTGGTATATGTGCTTAGAAACATAACAAAGTCTCCGTTCATCACTGAGGTATAACTATGTGACACTTCAAGTTTTGAATTCAATCATTCTGGAGTTGTGCCCAGCAAAAAAGTCAAAACTTTTAAAAAGAGAAAAAATGTTTTTCTTTACTCACCTAATTCAAAACAGATGTTTTCCTCAAACTTTTCTGAAAAATTCATATTTTTTTTGAGTCCAAACATAAGGAGTGTTATTCTATCACTGGCACACTAGTAACACAGGAGTAACTCCACTGACAGCAGTGGGGTAATATTTCTGAGAGACCAGAATCAAGTCAAAGACATACCAGTCCCAAATGACATTTTCTCAAGAAAGCAGGAGTTGAATTTCAACTCCACAATTGCAAATGCTGCAATAAAAGATTTCATCTAATGAAAAGGGTCAGCACGGTCATATTAACTGATGATCACACCACACAAAAAATGCTGATCAGCTTTTAAAATGGTCTGTGAATGACACATGCACACTTTCTGCAAGACATTTCACTTTGAATGAAGAGGAAATGTTTCAATGGATGATAATTGCCATTATTGTAAATGTCAGATGCAGCAAATAATAATTGTTATTATTTCTGCCTCTTATTATAGCTAATTGCAATAATTAGAAATGTGTTTAAATTAATAAAAGTAGATATTTCCCTATTTTCCATGGTAAAAATGTTTTTGATTATATTGAACATGAGAATAAATCTTTTGTTTTTTTGCCTATCTTCTTTTGTCTGTTTCTTCCATTTTTCCACTGAACGAAGATTGCCAGGGATTTAAATTTGATTTAATTCAATTTCATGCTTTATTTTTGGCCACTATGTCTTTTTGAAAACTTCCTTGTCTTTTCTGTGACCTCAAGAAGTAAAGTGAAAAAAAATTTTTTTAAGTCTTCTCTTCATTTTCGGCATATAGTGATAGAATAGATAAAACGTGGACAGGAGGGCATGAGGAATAAAAGGAAAAACTGAAAACTTTGAGCAGTTATTAAATAAATATTTTATAATTGCATTGTTCTTTGAATAAATTTCTGGTTCATTTTCAAAATTACAGAACAAGTGATGGTCATGCTCAAAACTTTTCATAAATTATTTATTAGTCAACTAATTATGTATTTTTTACCTCATACTACAGAATATTTAGCAAGTATATTACATGTAGAGATTTTGGTTTCTCATTTTCAGCTTAATTGTTACTCACAAATTGTTACTCGCTGATAAAAGGAGTAAACTTCCCACTTTTGAAGAATGAGGAAGATTTTAAATGGTTTGACATATATTTCCAAAAACTGTGGAACTTGGAATAAAATGCCAGATTACACTCCGTGGAAGAGGGTAACTCAAAAAAGCATGTCCCTTTCTTCTGCCATAGGAAGAAAGTCAGCTAGCGGCATACAGTATATCCTCAATTTAATCAATAGGAATTAAGACTGAGAAATGGAAATGACAATGTGCTGCCCCAACTTGCAACCAAATCCTCATTCACTTTGGGGAATAAAAATGCAGAGAATCCTGTGCTGTGTACATTTCCCAGGGTGTGAGAGCATCTCTTAGCCTATCTTCATGATGTAGGAGTGTAGCCACTGTTCTCATTTCTTTTGTAACCTCCATATTCTGTCCTTCTCTTCCTTCCCCCAGTACAAAGGGATGGGATATGTTCTTCTTGCAGAGCTCATTTCTCCTCTCATGCTGCCTACCTGTAATGCAGGTAGCCAGTGTGAAAGTGTAAGTGGGTATGTTACCAAGGTGATAACTTGAACCCTTTCTGTTACAGGCAGCTAAGCCAGCCTTGTCTCTCACATCACAACCAAAGGAAGAGGGGCCTTCCCCAGCCCTGCTGAAATCCCTGCTTGCTTGAGGGAAGTATGCCATTTGCAAGCATTAAATTCACTTTGCTACTTATTGGTAGGAGGTGAATTTAATGGATAAAATTTCTTACCACAGGCAGATCCTTCCAAAAGGAGCTGTTGCAGACCAAATTCCCCTTGTGGCTGTTATTCTTCAAAAGCTCTGAGAGTTTTCCATGCTCTACGCTTGCCACATAGCTCTATGTGAAGTGATAGCTCATGCCTGCTTACCACATTTGTGGCAATGTTTGGCATATGCTGAGCATGTCCCACAACAATCCCTGGTGGGGAAGACTGAAGGAAAGACTGAGAGTGACCATTCATTTTGCCTGAAGTTAACAAATGGACACGTCCTCTTAGTCATAAGTGTAGGAAAGAGGAAGGAAGGCTGTTTCCTTCAGCTCCACCAATAGCTGAGAAGAGACCCACATCTTTTTTGTCTGGTGGTTTCAGGAAGGTCCAGTCTTCTAACCCAAGCTTGTGTCCAGTCTGTTTCATGTTTCCTTCAACATTACAGCATAAGATAGTGATACAGGGGAGGACTTTTACACGGTATCCTGTTTGGGCCTAGAGAGAGTAGAGGAAGAAATTAGAGAACGGACCACCAGCTTGCTGGGCTGAAAGCCTACCTCTGAGAAGTTGTGTAGCTACCAGTTCTAGAGGAGGGATTTAGGGTTTTTTTGTTTTGTTTTGTTTTTAAATCAGTCTTCAGTGCATTTGGCCAAATAAGCAGGTTAGCCCTTATGTCCAACCAACCTAGAGGGCCACATGAGACTCAGGAAGCCACATATCTCATCTCCTGAATAGTTTTTAGAACTTCCAATGCTTTTGTCCACATTAGCTCCTTTCTTATCCATTGTTTCTCAAAATATATTACAATGCACAGTCTGGTAGGACTATGCCCCACTATGGAAAATAAAGATATCCATCTACTATGTATGCATGCCTGCATGTATGTATCAAACATGGACTTGGGTTCTGCATGAGCAGGTGTTTTACATGAAAGAACAGGTTATGTTCCAAAGAAGACAGACAATATTTGTTTTCCTGGTCTTATTCTGTTTTTGAAGAATTCTATGATTCTCTTTTTCTGATAATTGTTTGGGAAGTGTTGGAATTGACCTTTGTTTCACCCATGCTTTTGTGATGAGATCACTTAGAAAGTGCCATATAAAAAAGGCACTTATTTCTGTGAACTAGAATGGAGTGGGGAGACAGCCAGTATATTTACAGCAAATCAATGTATCCTTCTAATTTCTGTCTTCCAATTTACAGGATTTACTTTTACAGTAGGAGGCAGACTACTGGTGGCAGTACTACAGACTACTATTTAAGACCAACAGCTGACTATGTCATATTGTGAAAAGTAATGCAAAATTCCTTTTAAAATATTACTACCACATTACTCTCCATGAAGCAGCTGGAATCAGGCCAGGAGCAGATGGAAACTCAAAAGGCAAGTCACTTTCTTCTCTAGAAGAAATAATACTTTGCTCTTCCACGGTGGCAGCAACTGATCATAGCTCTGGATAAAGTCAATTCTTTATACAATTTATGAAAATCAGGCCCTTATTTAATCTGGAACGTCAAACTCCTACTTCATGGACAACATCCAGTTGGTTGCCTATATTTTTATGGCCTATCTGGTATGTTTGTATACTGCAGAATCTAAGCTTTTGCTGTCTTTTATTTTCTGAAGTACACTGTAGTCTTTATTCTTGGTAATTAGCCTTGCAAACATGAATCAGTTGGCTTCCTGAATTTCCAGATAACTTGAAAACATTGTCTTCATCCAACGTTACAACTGAAGTTTAAGGACAATCCTCAATGTTTCATTCCTGAATGATCCTTTATTGGAAAGAAGATTGGAGTTAAAGTTACGAGAAAATTTAGGAACTGCTGCAGGTGAAGGAAATACAAGGAGGTAAAAGGAAAAGGGAGATAGAAAGGTAGACAAGATGGATAGGTAAAGAGAAGTTAAGGTAGAAACAGATGGGTCTATTGATGTGTATATTTTTTCAGAATGAAGCTGAAGGAGGCAATAAGCTGAAGGAGGCAAGAAGTGTAACTAGGGCAGGGTGAGAAGAGTACCAGTGATGGGCACCAATTTAGTAGCAATGCCACCAGTATCCCACAGCACTCAACATCCTCACTCTCCAGCCTTGCCACCAGGCCCCCACTCCCTCACCCCCAAAGCTCCCTGGCGCTTCACAGCATCTCTGCTCAGGCAGCAAAATTCCCTCTGAATAAATACATTAGTAAAAGCTGAATCACTACACACAGGGCATATTCAACTTTTGACATTTGGGGACACCTTGCATGAACATGATCCAAAAGTTTCTGTAGAGCGGACAGATTATAGCATGGACCCTACATTTGTCCTCTTCACCAGATTACAGTTAAATGTAGAATTTTCCCCTTTCCACAGAAGGATTTTGTTCCCTCTGATTGAGTTTGCTTAACAAGTTCTTTTAAGGAGGAGAAAGATAATGAATTACAGTTTAAAAAGTTTAATATTCATGGAGGTTCTGAGGGACAAGGTCTCTTCCCAGGAACCCAGAATAAGTCCTGGGGTTTTACAAAAAGAAAAGCATCATGTCTTGTAAAAGGGAAGCTCCACCCCTTCACAAATGGATCCACCATGTTTGAATCTGGAATATAGCTATTATTGGAAGAATATTGAAAAATTGGAGGATTGTGAATAAATCACAATAAAAATGATAAACGGACTATAGAAATTGATTCATGAGGGAAGATAAAAAGAGTGTCATATATTGGTGTTGTCCAAGTGACTAATAAGGGGAATAACTTAACTACAGTTACATACATACAATAAAAAGGGTCCATATCAACAAAAGAAAAAGAGGCATTAGTCATGGTACATGGGGGCTAATTAGGAGTAATGGGATAAAAAGGGGAAAAATGCATTAAATATCCAGAGAGAATTTCTGACACTGAGAACTCTTCAGCTGTGAAATAATCTCCCAAAGGAAGTGATAAACAGTGATGGATTGGATGACATAATGCATCTTTTCCATCTTCGAGTCTATGACTACGCATTCATGAAACTACTTTGCGACAAAGCAAGCTATGGTCTTACTGGAAACACATTCTGAACACATGGCTGCTATGCACTATACTCTGTAGTGCTTCTGGATGCAGATACTTATCAATAAAGTGAGTTCATCAGTCTTCCTTAATAACTACTAAGTAAGCCTTTGAGCAATGAGAAAGATCTTTTTAGAATAAAATAGTAAAAGGGCATAGGTTTGCATCATTTTCCCTGCTTTTCCATTAAAACCAGAGTATTTATGATACTGAAGAGTATAGGAATGAAGACCAAGTATTATAGGAAATTTTGTATGGCAGTTTTATGTTGATACTTTAGTTGTCCTGTACATTGTTTTGTTATTTTGTTCTCTCTTTCTCTTGTTATAAATTATTATTTGTTCTTTTATAATAAGCCATCTTGAGCCTTTCTTTGTAAAGGCAGGGTATACATCAAATAAACAACTAAATAGATGAACAAACAAATAAATAAACAACTGGATTAACTTGGATGATGAGAAGAAACTTGTACCTCTCAGGCCAAATTCCACTTCGACTGAGGTCAAAAGCACAACTTTAACTGAGTTTCCTCAAGAATATCTTTGGGCACACCAAAAAGACAGGATTCCACTCTAAATGGAAGGTCATGTGCAGGGAAGCAGAGCTTTAAATGACGTATATTGACTTCAGTGGAGCAATGAACAGTTAAAGCAGCTACAGGTCTTCCCCCTGATACAGGCAACCCTCACTTAGTGCTCTTAAATAGTTCCAGAAACACTGAGAGTTAAGCGGAACCGCACTAAATGAAACCCATTTCCCCATAGTAATGAATGTAAATGGAGATAATTGGTTACCGTACTGCCACCTCTCACCATCGCTTCTTGCCACTGCCCCCTCTCCCCACTCCCCCGCCCACCTGCCTACCCACCAGGCACTTTAGCTGCATGTGCTAGCCTGGGCTCGCACTCCAACTGCCCCACCCTGGGCCCCTGTTGGATCTGGCCCCAGGCACTGGCATGGCCCAATGCTTATGCCTACCCCTCCAACTCACCGCTTCTCACCACTGCCACCTCCCGCCCCCCCACCTGCCCACTGGCTGCTCTGGCCCCACATTCCAGCCCAGGCACTAGTGCTCCTGCCTCCCCGCCCTGGGTGTGGATCAGCATGGACCCTGTGCTCCTGCCACCCGGCTCTGGGCATGGGCCCCCATCAGCCCTGGTCCTGGGCTTCTACTGCCCTGCCCTGGGTGTGGACTGGCATGGGCCCTATGCCCCACTTTGGGATCGGGCCCCTGCTGGCCCTGGGCACCAGCATTCCTGACACCCCACCCTAGATGTGGGTCCCCACCAGCCTTGGCCCCATGCAACGATGTGGGCCCCATGCTCCTCACCGCCGCTTCTCCTCACCCCCCCACCCCCCACCTGCTCCAGCACCATGTGCCAGCCCAGGCCCCATGCTCCTGCCACCCCACCCTGGGCCCCTGCCAGCCCTGGCCTTAGGCACTGGCACGGGCTTTGCGCTCATGCCTGCCCCTTCACTCACCCCCCACTCACTGCCACTCATCCCACACCACCACTGCTGCTTCTCCCCGCTGACCCACTGAAACTTGCTGATTCCACTGAGCACCATAGCAAAACTGGCTGAGCACTCAGTGGAATCAGGTATGAATTTTAAATGGGTTGTATAGTGAAATAGCAGTAACCAAAACCTCATTAAAGCAGGAGTTGCCTGTATTCCGATTTCCAAATGTCATGAGAACCTAACATTTTGAGAGAAGCATGTTATGGAACTCTGACCTGTTTGGGGTGGTATGCAAGGAACAAAAGGAAAGTGGAGAGTCAGTCCAGAAGCAGAGAAGATGCTTTGGGGTTGATTGGCAAAGTGATTCTAGGAGATTTTTTAATATTGGCCTTTTCAATAATGAATAAATATTTCAGAGCATTTTGTGCAACATATCTTAGCAAAATAAATGTGAGCAAATAGATGGCTCAAACTTGCTCCAATCTTAAGCTTCTTAAGGCAAGGGTGGGCAAAATGGCTCATTACGCCAGCAGCCGGATTCCATTTCCCAGCAGGCCACCCCCACTGTGGTCCTGGGCTGTCTGGCCTTTTCCCTGCCTTCCACCTCAAACCACTGTGGCTATGCCTACAACAGCCTTCTTGGGCCTATTTGTAGCAAATAATGTCCAGCACCACTTCCTCCAGCTCTGCTCAGATCAGACTGCTCTGCTCCATCTATTCCTGGAGTCAGCCCTTGAGCCTATATCCTAACTCCTAGGAGCTAAACTTAAAGGTGCAGTCACCATTTCCTTTCTCTTACACTGATTCTCTAGTAGCAGGGCAGAGTCCCTGTTACACAAGTGGACAGTGTTAAGTATGAATACTAAAGAAGTGAAATTCTGGCCCTTTTTGCATTCAATGTGAAAATGCTCATTGACTCAAATGAAGCCAGGTTTTTCTCCTACCCACTTCCCATCTCCAAATTCAGTGATATATGAGTCTCAAAAATTCACCTGTACTTTTAGGTTCTACTTTATTTTGTGTTTTATTTTGGGCACAGTCTAGGAAGATATTTGTATTTTATACATCTTTCCCCTTATTCTTTAATCCTTCCCATGAAAATACCTTTCATTGGCACAACCTGTTAGGGAAACCAGGAGTCTGAATGCTGCCCCTTACCACCCATTGATTGGGCAGACTCTTAAAAGAATAAGAAGGAATACAAATATTTCTTTGGGGAATGTGTCAATACAGTTTCTTCTAAATCTTTTATTTAATACTTTAATGATAAAGGTGCAGAATACAAATTGTAACTGCCTCTAGAGAACAGTAGAAATGCAAATTTTAGCTGTCAGATTTCTGAAAACCAAGCACGCAGGCTATGTTATGACAAACTGTGTGAAAACTTTAAAGCAGCAGTGTAGGCTGTTAACATGGTCATTTAAGTTGATGAGAAACTTAAAGCAGATAAGGAATTTACAGTCAGATCTGAAGTCCCTGCCTCCTCAGAAGTGCAGCTCTGTTTGATAAGTAATACCTTGCATATTTACTAACCTAGGCCCTGATGAATGAAAAGTTTCTTCAAGCTCTTTTCCAGAGTGTTATTTGCTACATCAACATGTGGGTGTTCAGATGAATGGGAAGCAAACTGTATCTTTGTCTTTCATAGACCTGACTAACTAAGTCTTTAACGTCTTTGTGTCAAAACGTGGAGGAGGTACCAGAAGACATCTGGTGCCATTATTTATATGTATTATTTATACCACCATTGTACTTGGGAGCCCCAGACATCAACCAGAACCCCATTGGACTATACCTGGTACAAACAAAGGAAGCCTTTCAGTTATGACATGAAGGTATTAATCAGATCAATCCCTATCTTATTAGGCGCAGACCATAAAGACATATACCAACCTTGGAATGTAACCATATGATGTACTGTGGTTCAATGTTGCCTCTTCTGAGTGTAATTACACTGCAGAGGCTGCACTGCTATGAATCCAGATTGTAGATGCAGTGTCTTTGTTACACCACTGCTAATTTTCCTCATTTTGATATCTTGTAAGCTATTTCTGGATGCCAACCACTGATGGGCTGATTTCCTGACTTCCTCCATTTGTCTGTCTTGCTTGTTTGCTTGCACACACCTGCACAGGTGCTTATCTTCACACATATGTGAGTACTCCCACAGAAGTCAATGTGACTGCTCAAGAGTATGAAACTTAACCATGTGAATCAGTGTTTGCAGGATTTACAAACTCTTCTGGACAGAAGCTATCTTGTACTATAGGTTTGCACCATACTTAGCATAAATGGGTCCTTGATTACCACTAAGGTCTTCAAGATGTAATAACATGTTAATACATAAGCATTGTTCTATAAAGAATATTCTCAGGTTTTGTTTTTTGTTTTTGTTCTCAAAGTTTTGGGTGGAGTCAAAGATAAATGCCCAGTGAACAAATGAAAAGTAAGATATATAGGCTACAATAGTACAGTCTGATGTGGTGATGATAAGAAGTCTCTTGGAAAAAATGCTTCCTTTTTCCTAAACAAAACTTCCTTAGGAAATGGAAAACAAGTTTGAAGAAGAAAAATACCAAATGGAGCATTAAACATAACTGCAAGTGTGAAATAAATGCTTACAATTTCAGCACATCGTGTCTAAAACCCTTAGTGTGACGGCTACCATATTAAGCCAGAGACCTCTGGATCACAACACAGGTGTCTTTACAATATGAGCTAAAAGGTCAGCCTGGGAAATATAACAGAATCTCATTCTTTATGAATTGGGCATAAAGGAGGCCATTTAACATGCATGGTCCAGTAATTTATCCTGACACAGTCTATCAAATTGGAGCTTATCTTGGAATAGCTTAATGGGTATGTTCCATAAAAAACTTTTGGAGACGATTTACAGAAGGAGTCAGGAACTAGAGTAGCAAAGAATAGCAGTGCTTTGCTGGGAAAGGAATATACAGGCTTTAAAATGAGACTCACCAAGGTGAAAAGGAAGATTTGTGGCTTATAGAGTGACTTGACTACCTAGAAGCTGATTATTTTGGAAACAGAGCATGTCAAGAGAAATACTGGAGAAATGTTTTCACACCTAAAAAATATAAAACAGAAATGCATTTGACCTGAATTGGGTTTGTCGTACAGATTTCTGGTATGCTTGCTAATTATAGAAAATATTTTCATTTAATGACGTGCTTTCTCCTTTTCAGTTTATCTTTGAATCTCCTGTTTATCATGCATATGAGACATTAGGGAACTAAGCAAAGTAGTGCCATAGGAAATGTCATCCAGCTCTCCTCTTTGTTTCATCAACCTTTCCTTGTGTCCAGAGAGGGGTGTTTACATTCCATGGCTAGGGACACAAGTTACACATAAACCAGTCTAAACCTGTAAGAACAAAAGTTCAGTGCACATAAACCACTTTCAAAAGGGGCTGAACTGATTTAAGATAAACCTGGTTGAATGTAGTATCAGACTTAACAGATTTAGGTCAAATGGGTTTATAGAACTTCTGTCCCAGACCCATTCCTGGTTCAAGTTAACTCACAGCCCCCCAGGATCCCAGGATGCTTTGCAGCCTTCGGCTGAGCCATTCTGTCTGCTCCAGTGGACTATCAGTGCTCCAGCTGGTTGAGAAAGGGATGGGAGTGGGGGTGAGAAACCCTGCTCCGGACCGCAGACAGGTCTGCCTGGCAGGGGCGGAGAAGCCCTTGCCAGGCTTTTTCCTGCTTGCTGCTTGAGCAGAGAGGGTGGTGGTGCGGTGGGGAGGTGCAGCCAGACACTGGCCCCAGGCTGGCACACTGAGCATGAGAGGAGAGGCAAGGTTTAAACCCCCCTCCCTTCCCTCCACCCAAGTCTGCGGGCTGCTGGAGCAGCAAGCAGAGCAAAGCCAAGCAGGGGCTGCTGCACCCCTGCCAAGCAGACCCCAGCTGGGGCCCCATGCCAGAAAGAGAAGAGGCTTAACCCTCCCCACCCTTCCCTCTGCCTCAGCATACTGGCCTGAGACTGAGATCTGGCCACACCCCACCCTCCGCTCCAGCGGGGACCAGGGGGAAAGCCTGGCAGGCTGCTTCCCTCTTCCCCCTCCAGGGACACCCTTGCTAGGATCTGTGCAGGCCAGGGTGGGGATTTAAACCCACCCTCAGTCATACTCAGTGAGCCTGCTGGGGCCTGGCCATGATCCCCCTCAGCTCAAGCAAGGACTAGCAGGGAAGTGGGGAGGAGGGAGGGAGGGGAGGGAAGCCCTCCAGGCTTCCCTCCCAGCTTCCCTTCAGCCTTCTGGCCACTGCTGAAGGGAAGGCAGGGCTTACTCTAGTGTCCTCCAGCAGCTTGTAGCCTGAGCCACTGCAGGCATATGGCTGCATTTCTGAAATCAAAAGTGAGTATCTATTCACTTGCTTCTTGGTTCAATCTATGCAGTTTAGATTAACCTGCAAAGAAAGAGTTGAGACAGTGCTTTGACCCACTGCGGTTCTTTGAGCATCCATATTTTAGCTGAAAGTCCAGCTGGAGCCCAAAGTGGCAAAGATTACTAAGTAAAGGCACAGATACTTCTTTAATCAAGAGTGCAAATATAACTTCTGCCATTTGCTCCAGTTATTTCCACCAACCCTCTTACGCGCCTCAGTCTTCAGTTAGTCAGATGATTCTCATCTGAGCCCCTCCCTTATGGCTGCACTCCGGTCCCCACTGTCCCCCTCTGCCTCCAAGGAGCAGGGGAGGGGGGCGAGGCCAGTGGAGCCCCTCTCCCCTCTGGCTTCTCAGCCCCCAATGTCATGACAGCGCTCTGCCATCTGTCTTTGTCTGTGTACAGCATTCTGATTGGCTGCTGAGACTAATATTATAATATTAGAATTCCAGTAGTATTTCAAAGCCTCAGCCTAAAAACACTGAGCTAGACACTGGATAAAAGCAGAACAAGAAGTCCCTTCCCCAATAATACTTACATTTGGATAATAAAAAAGAAACAATTACACTGTTGCATCGCTCTGGCATATCACAGTTCACTGTCCCATTTTCTATTTATTCCTCTATTTTATGGAAGTTATTTAGTATTAGATCTTTTGATGTCAAAAGTTAGTTTTATTTTATTGAAGGCATTTGAGCTGATTTTTACTGATTTATACTGCCTGCAGAACTTCTCTGAAGACAGTGAGGTATGGCAGTAGGCATCAGGTCAGTTCAGAATCTGGCCCTCGGACAGTATCCATAGCTCTTAGCTTCACTTCTCTGTTTCCCATTCTCTGCCTAGTTTTGTGTGAGTGTTTCAGCTCAGTACAGCAAAGAGGTATAGTTCCACACTCTTATACTTTCTCACCCCAAATCATTAACTCCAGTATGAGGTTGAGCCCTGTAAAGAAATCAGGCTGTGACTTTGAGAGGTGGTTGCCATTTTTAAATATTGGCTTGAATGTTAATTGCATGTAGTTGCTTGTAGAATTCTTCTGGGCTGAAGCAGAAGGCACACTGCAGATGGCAAGGATATTTTTCACAGTTTTTATGGTGGATAACAATATACTTGACATTTTGCTCATTAAATGCGAGCCCTGGTATGTGAGTAAACATGCTAGGCATCTGTGCTCTAAAATTACCCATGTGAAAAGCAACAACTCAAATGTTTCTGTCAATAAATTTACAGCATACAATCAACATTCAGCAACTTTCCTGGATACTGTGTGCAAGGAAAGTACCGAATTTACAGTATTAAAGGAAAAGCTGCTGTTCTGGCATAGGGGTGAACAAGATGATTTCTCTTATTTTTATCACCTCTGTTTCATAGTGCGTGGGGTTGAACCAAGGCTCTGTGAGAAGTGAGAGTTAAGATAGCGTTAGAGTGATGTAGCTGTGATGGCTTAGGAATTATGTGAGAGGCAAGTATGTTTCAAGGGTGATATCTTTTATTGGACTGACTGCATAACTGGGACAGAGTTAGAAAAGCTTTTGAATGCAAGACGTAATTCAGTGCCAGGAAAACAAGGGCATGGAAGAAAGGAGATGAGCTGACCAAGATGGGTGGACAAAGGGAGGGAGACATCCAAGGTTGGTATGGACGAAAAGACAGGATGAGTCAGATAGGGAAAATTTGGGTAGGAGGAGGGGAGGGAAAGATGTTCATTAGGGACAGCATTGGTTAGGAAGAAATAATAAGAGCAAGTAGTAATACATAGGTAAGGATGTAAGGTATAATAAAGGTGTAAAAGGGAAAATTAAAAGGTGGAAAAATAGAAAAAGAGTATACAAAAGAAAGAACCATGGGAAAGGCAAATGTGCTCTGGCACAGAAAGGGAAAAGTGGAATATAAATTCTTAAAGATAGAAAGGAAGAGCAGAAATAAAATGGAAATGGAAATCAAAATGTTGAAAACAAAATAAAAAATACTTGGAATGCTCTTAAATTTGTGAATGCCATTAGCATTCTATATTTTCTAGGAATATGAGTTTGAGATGATCTCATGAGGTCCCTTCCAGACCTAAACTTCTGTGAATCTGTGACTCTGTGAGATGGCTGCATTAGTGACCAGTGTTGAAATTTAAAAAATCACCAGAGAAAAAGTCAAAAGGGTGTTTTGGTTTAGGACCTCTCTCTAAATCCCTCTGCCTCACAGTGTGATTGATTAATTTAGTATACGTTTTTTGCACAACTGTTCCACAGAGGATGAGAGAATTTTTATTCAATTCTGTAACAAAAAGGGTGGTGGAAAATATACGATGCACCATGTACACAATTAAAAATGGAGTTTTGAGACAGTTAATACACCATATATGTATACCGTTTAGTTTCTCCAAGTATCCACAAAATATGGCCAGCTTCAAAGTATCAGTCCCTTTGCATTCTTCATCATAACTTTCAAGAGGTGTAAAGAATGGAAAGATTTAATGCTCCAACTGAAATGAAAACTGTGGAGGAAACCTAATCATGGCATTCCTGGTCCTTCACCATATTAAAAGGCTTGAATCTTTACCCACTGAACCAAATTTAAAACTCTCATTGATTTCTTGGGGGAAAGGATCTGGCTCATGATGTGATCAGAGGAAAAGAAATTGGAAGTTAGTCAAGAAGATACTTATCCAAAAAGCTTAGGGTTTCAAGCCCATTGTACAGTGAGATCTCAGGACACTATGCATAGCAACAGAATAATTCCTTTCATGTAATTTCTTCTACTCCACAAACAATGAGAATTTGTTTTCAGTTAACCATACAATAGGGACATGAAATTTAATGCATACTTAATATTGAGTGATGACTTAATGGAGAAAGCAACATCTAGAAAAACTGTGTGGGACAGATTCATTGCTAAAAATTGAGGAAGACATGAGAGAAGTTGATAGTCTGAATCTGATATAAAACACTGTAAGCCAATGGCCCTCCTACCCCACAGAGGGTGAACACACACACAGGCCACATCTACACAAGATGCTGACTGCACAGTTATTCTTGCATAGTCATTTAGTACTCGCGTACACAAGTACTAAATGACTGCACAGTACAGTTGCTGCACAGTAGCTCCCCTGAATGGCATTTTAGTGATGCTGATTGCACAGTAAGCCATTACTATGCTGCAGTATCTGAGCATCATGCTTCATGCCATGTGACAGTACTGTCCAGTAGTAGTGTAGATGGGGCCACAGACACATACACTTCCAAATTTACCATGTTCTGTGGTTCTGTTGTTAACTAACTTTCCTAATAAAACACCTATCAAAACAACTTTTCTGATCTTGGGCATTTTGAGAGATGCTCTAGAAAAATCCCTTTTCTCTCAGGTCGTAATTCTTTCTCAGTGAAAGGATCAGACACTTTCATATCCCATATCAACTCCAATAGCACTAATTGGTACAAGAAAAGTTGTGAGGCATTTAAATACCTAAGTAACAGGGCATAACAACAACAGCAATGGTATTAGTAGTAGCAGTATTAGTAGTAGGAGGAGTAATTTAACTCTTATATTAATGCCCAAGATAGACAAACATAGATATGGTCTAGCCATAACACCCATTTCTGTAGGTAACATACCAGACTTGTTGTCCAAGGCTGGGTTATCTGTATAGTTCTGTGTAATCATCTGTATACAGTCCTAGAACTTGATATTTTGTCTAATCATCTCATCACTGAGGACAATGTAATAAAACAATTGTATCAGACAGTAGCAGGACACTAAGATGCCTACTACTCTCAGAGCAGAGGCAGGAACCCAGGTGCTGGTTGCTGGGACAACCAGTTAAGGAGGGAATTGGGCTCACCTGCACCTGGTCAGCTGACTGGAAGGGGCAGGGCCTGGCTCCCACATAAACCCCAGGCCCAAGGCCAGGAGGGAAGTTCTTTGCTGGCAGCCAAGGGGGAAGGGAGCTCTGCTGGAGCAAGCAAAGGGGAGAGGCCTGACTGCACGAGCAGCTCCTGATGCTGTTATGAGACGGAGTATTCCCCAGTAGGGACTGAATGATGTTTTAGCCGGCGGCTTGGAATTTTTGTTATAGCCCAGGGGCTTGTGTCTTGTTTTTGCTTTTTAACCGGTGGTTTAGGTGAGGCTATTAGGGGATGGAGGAGGCCTCATAGGGGACCCAGAGCAGCAGGAACCCCAGGCCCAGAGAGAGGGGGCAGCAAGACAGGGCTGCGGAGAGCCTGACTGCCCTGTGAGGCGCAGTGCAAGACAAGGCTGCAGAAAGCCAGAGTGCCAGCGAGGCGCAGTGTGAGACAGGGCTGTGGAGAGCCTAAAAGCCCAGTGAGGTGCAGGGCGAGACAGGGCTGCAGAGAGCCCGGGTGCCAGTGAGGGTGCAGTGCCAGACAGGGCTGCCAAAAGTCTGAGAGCCAGGAAGGCGTGGAGTGAGACAGAGTGAGGTAGGGCTGTGGAAAGCACAGGGAGGACACGAGGAGGGCCAAATTCCAACAAGGCCCAGATCAAACCACGTCAGTATCATCTGCGAGGCTTGGGCTGTGGTGTAGGGGAGGAAAAGGAGCCGCAGATAGCACCCCCTGGTACCGGGGCAATAAATGGGCAGCCTCCCACTAATTAACATCCATTAATTAAGATCAAGGCATGGCAGGTGAGAAAGCAGGCAGTTGGCCCATAACAGGAGGGCGGGGTCACCGATAGACGGACTCCAGAAGAGGCACTCCTATCACACAGACATAAAAGAGAGGGTGTGGAAAAGCAATCTAATAATAAGTTCCTCAGAACACAGTAGAGGAATGGGTTTGCTACGTGAACATAAAATGTGTATCCAACAAATCAAGCAGTAATGTAGTCATATATTTATGAATATTATATGAGGGCGCTTCCTTATACAACATTTAAAATTCAAGAAGGTGTTATTTTATTGTACTTTTGAATGTTTTTCCCCTCTAGCTTTAGGGCCTTTGGATAACTCTTCCCCACCCCACCCCACCCCACCTCTCCAAATTGGGGTACTTAAGATATAAAAAGTAGTATTGAGTTAATTCCAAAGTATAATGGAGATGAGTTCAATCTTTTACCCCTCTGCACACAAAACTCCTTCTGAAGTAAGGGAGAATATCAGATGTGCAAGAAACAGAGGGTTGGGCACATTATTAAAAAATACTTGACTTCTTACCACGTCTGCTGCACTGAGCAGTCGTTTGTCCTTCAAGGAGTTCCTGGGCTTTATTTTTTATGGTCTTCCCCATGGGACTGCTCGAGGAATAGGGCACTACTCAGTATGCAGGGAGGTTGCAGAATCTCATCCTTTGAAACCCTGTCTCTTGCAAATGTCCATAATCAGTTTGTGATGATGAATGATCTGTCCCACAGCTAAATACTCTCTCAGGCCATAAATCCTATTTAAGTGGGGAATTATGAGTCCACATGTTCCATATTAATATATTCTTTTGCTAACACCAGGGTATTCAGTACATAAGACATTTACTCCAGACAGATAACAGTGAGATCTCCAATTATTCCGTACAAGCAGATTTGACATTATGACATATATTCTATAATTTAGGAGAAACTGTGAATAGTAAGTGGCTGCATCTGCTTTGCATTTATTAAAAACAGAGCAATCCTAGATGTTTTTAAAGGAGAACTGCAAAGATTTTATTAACTATTAAAAACTGGATGAGAGATTCCCAAAGAATAAACTTGTTTAAAAACACAACTTGCTCTGAATTTAAGCAATTTATTAGTGTTAATAACTTCACTAAGACCCTGAGAAATTTGGGATGCAGACTTTCTGTCTTCCCTATCATTATAATTACAGAAACACAGGACAGAAAAAGAATGTCCTTTCTAACCTGCATCTGCCATGTGATGGCTTATAAGTGAGCTTAGCATGGATAGCCTAAGCCTGACTGAATGGTGCTATGAGGCTGTTTTGTATGCATCTTGTTCCAGGCGTGTATTTGAAACTGTAGTAAACAAATGAGAAAAAAAGGAGTGGTTGTGTTTAAATCTAATGTAAAGTCTATACAGTACATTTTCAGAACTAAATTTGATAGTGTCTTATTTGTACATAAGTCCTTGGATAAATTTCATGTTGGTATACAAATGACCTTGTTATACTGCGAAGTGCCTGTATGTGTTGTTGAAGTTTTTCACTTGCTAACGCTTTGGGGGCAACAAGATTGATTTGCTTATTGATTTCAGCTTCCAGTGTGATGAATTTTTTGAATTAGCTCAAGATTTCATGGCCACCAGGATGCCATGTGAGAAAATCCTGTGGTCAAAAAGCTCAGTCCATTCCATGGATTTTGTGTTTGGGTTAGATATTAATCCCAATGTCTCCTATGGTTTTGGTTAGAGCCAGTCACTTTTATCCAGGCATGTGACCTTTACTGAATTGTTGAAGAGCTTGGAGAGAGCTCTTCTATTTGATTGAATGTCCTGTACTGGTTCACCAGAACTTCATAGTAATGTTTTGTCCTTGATTACTAACAGGACATGTTACTTCTCAGATCATCTGTGATGGGGTAGCATGCCTGTGGCTGCACTTCTTCCAAGGTATGATATAAACTCTTTTACCAGCTGGCTGGCTCTGATAGAAGGGTGTGTTTTGGAGTGACATTTAGAAGAGAATAGCATTTGAATTGTGACATATGCTTATACGGTGATATAAATGACGGTAAGATTTTTTGCGTAGTTTCTAAATATGTCTGTGCCACCTAAGGGATTACTCACAATTGGGCTGCCTGGGCACAGACACATGACACAATAGCGCCAACTAATTTAACCCGGATTTTAATCAGCAATAAATTTTACACTGTAGTAAGGAATCAACATGTGACCTTTTTTTTCAAGCCGGCTAGTGGTTACCTAGCATAGGTGCTATTATAGAAGCTGACCATTAGGTGGCGAGGGAGCCTGTTTGCATTGAGAAATATTTGCCCTGGCATGAAACTTATAATGGGAGTGGACATATGACATGTACACTGTAGTAATTTTTTCTGGAATAAATTTACTTCTGACTTCCTCAATAGTGACTTTATATCAAACAGTAGCATTTCCTTTGGACTAAACATTGTACATCCCCTTTAATTTTCTGCTTGTCGAATGTCTGTACCCTATATTTATTTCAAAGCTCCCTGACTCCTTCTTCATCCCTTCCCTTATCTGACTCTTCATCTCAAAACATTTTGGTTGTCATCCAAAAGCGTGTGAAATATGAATGAGCAAAAAGTCAGGTTGGACTTTTCTCCAGCACCACCATTACTCCAGCTGAGGAGGCGGCTGGAAAGGGAACTTTTAAAAAGAGTAAAAAGCAATGGCTCATTGAGTGTGACATCCACTTCCCAAAATGCAGGGATTTGTATAACTGAGAAATAACTGTAGGTTGGGTATTTCACTGGTGAAATAAAGTTTGGTCAGTTGACTGGTCAAAAATTGTAAAAAATTGCATTAGGTCCAAATAATACACAAAACCCCACAATTTTCCATTAAGACATATGTTAAAAACCATTTTAAAAGTCATATTTTTGTCAAGAAAACTATAAAAAATGTAGGGTTTTTTTGTAAAATTGCTATAATCTTTGACCGGTCAAAAATATGCTGTCAATTGACCAGTCAATTGATAATATTGGACCAGTGAATTGGCTTGCCACTCCTGTTTAAATAAAACCCTCTGAACATACAACCATCTCAGTGTATAAGAGATGAAAGACAACTTCTAATTGTTGATCTGTAACTTTTCTAATCTCTCTCTCTTTTGTATGACATTTTAGGATTATGACATTCATAGATTAGTATCTAAATTTGATAACCATTCAACTGTTTCCAGGGTAGATGCATGGATTGATTTTTTTTTTTTAGATCGCCACTAAATGATCTAATTAGGCAATTATTTACAGTGTGTTGCAATGTCTGAAAAATCACACCACAATCACAACCTGGACTCTCTTTAATGCTTCATTTACGGAGTAGGTGTCTACATTTTTCCATTAAGTGTCTGGATGCAATTCATCTGACACCACTGAGATCAGTCTAGCTCCATCCTCTTTGGAACTACCCTTCAGGTACTTAAGCTGCTGCAAATCTCCCCTCCGTCTTCTCTTCTGCAGACTAAATAAACCCAATTCTCTCAGCCTCTCCTCATAAGTCATGTGCCCCAGCCCCCTAGCTGTTTTTGTTGCCCTACTCTCTGGAACTCGTTCACATCCTTTCTGTAGTGGGAGGCCCAGAACTGGGCACAGTACTCCAGATGTGGCCTCACCAGTGCAGAATAGAGGAGAATAATTACTTCCCTTGATCTGCTGGCAATGCTCCTATTACTGCATCCCAGTATGCTGTTAGCCTTCTTGGCTACAAGGGCACACTGCTGACTCATACCCAGCTTATTGTCCATTGTAACCCCTGGTGGACAGTTACGTAGCCTCTCAGTGGGTAGTTATATGTTATATATCTCTCTCTACTCTAATATTCTTCAGCCCCCAGTATATCTCACCCATCAGTTCAAAACCAGCATGGTACGCCTTACTGCCTATCCTCCTCTATATCGTTCATTGCCCCCACCCCCAATAATGCTTATGTTCATTTCATTGTAATTATTTGTGTAAAGCTTGCACACCCTGCTGCTGTTTCCTGTGGTAACAAATTTATTATGAAGCATGTGGAGAGGAATTGGGATGATAAGCTGTGACCACACTGGTTTGGATCTGGAGTTTATATCATTACTAATGTATGGGGTTGTAGGGCTCTGGTAGTTCTATGTGTACACCATTGCTTTTAAGTTGTGTATTAAATATTGCTAGTTTATTTTGTATGACTTATCCAAAATGTTATTGTAATAATTAGTGTGTGCCAGTGGGCAAAGTCCTCAAAATGGGAGTCGGGAGGCATGGCTTCTAACCCAGGCTGTGTCACTCAGGGACTACATGACCCTGGCCAAGTCACTTCACCCCTGTGTAAGCTCAGTTCTTGTTTCCATGACACCTCTATGAGCTCCTGGCAAAGGAACTTTCTCTTATTGTTTGCTGGAGAGTCTTGTTCATCATTGGGGCCTCTAAAAGTGCTACTTTAATACAAGAGATACGTGGATACAAATATAATTTTAAAAGAAATAAATTACAGTAATTATTTTTTGGAATGAATGGCTGAGGTCCTGATCCTGGTACTTTAGCTTAGGTTCAGCAGCATGTTGCCAAGATGGTAGGACCCCTTGGGTAACTGAATAACTTAAAAGAGTGTGAGAAACTAGCCTTGTATCTGCACGGTCTTTCTGAAGTGGCAGCACAAGGAGTCCAGCAGTGCTATTCTGAGGCTTCTCCCATTCTTATTTTCAAAACTGCTTTTTTTCTACACCTCTAATACTTTTCCATTCATATGAACTGGTGACAAATGTTTCAGTAATCTTACTAGATATGTTGTAGAGAAGATTCACAGGGCATATATTTGACTACTATCATTCAGGCATTATTCCTCAGTAGGATATATTAAAAAAAGGCTCCCTCATATTTTAAGCATCAATGTATCAAGTTTCCCCAGGTGTGTGCTGTCAAATTTGCTTTAATTTGTATATTCATTTTCTTCTGGAAACATTTCCAGGACTGTGGAGTAGAGTACACAATATACTTTAGCAAGCTAATCTTCAGTTTATTATTGTAATATCTGACTTTGCTTGACAGTTGACTTAATGCTTTCAGTGTCCTTGAGCAGAATAGCTCTGCCAAGGGACCTCCTACACACCTCTTAAAATATTACTCTGTGGTATATGAGGTATAACAATTACACACTTTGGAAAGCTGACCTTTTTTCTTCTACATCCTCTCTCTCTCATATGAAGAACACCAGTAGCTCTACACTTAGGTTGAGTTCTGATAGCTAGGCAGGAGCTGCCAAGGAGAATTGTATGATTCCTCCAGTGAGGTAGCAGCCATCACATGCTCTTCCTCTATGAAGTGGTCTTGAATGTGTCAATTAATGCTATCCAACTGGTGACTGCACGTTGTATATTGACCCTCTAGGTTGAACAGCAACCCTTTTCTTGTTGCTGTCTGATAGGTATATATTAGACTGTCCAGGGCTAAATTTTCACCCCAGGAATATAAGCATATAAAAGTGGAAGGGGCACAGGCAGCTGCTCGCACAACCACTTTTGCCAATCCTGGATCCACCCCGAAACAGTGTATAGGAATTTGCTCTCTCATAGAGAGGACAGAATAGGGCTTTTCATTAGATACTCTCTTACATGTAAACTAACTGATACAGAATGACTCTCCCTAATCTTTATGTACCATATAAGAAAATAACCCCACTTACTGAAAAAGACAGTTTATCTTTAACATGCATTTGACTTAGATCAGGCACTGTATGTGGGCCAGATCAACAGATCCTCAGTTGGTGTAAACTGGTGCAAATTCCCCTGAAGGCAATATAGCTCCACCTATAAAAACCCATGGAGGGCCTGGTATAGGTTTTTTTAAATTAATTTTCTGCTTTTTCAGTTAACAGATCATAGCTGTTCTTTCTCAGTATATAGGTCTCTTTTTTTTCCCCTTCCTTTTTAAAAGAAAGCCATTACACATAACTTGGGCTAAGTGCAGACATTTGTGGGGGAGGTAAGGGGGAGGTTACATCGGGTTCAAAATGGCCACCTAATTTAAGGTAAATCAGGATGGAGGAGGGTAGTGGAGTGAGGGGCTTGGAGGGACTGATGGAGCAAGCAGGCTTGGTGGGGGGATTTGGAGTCTATGGGGGGTTTGGGAGGGCAAGCAGGGTCCATAAAAACAATCGAAGGTGGGATGGGTCAGGTGGCATCTGGAGGAGTGATCAGAAAGACTGGGGATGCAGACAGCATCTGCATGGGTCTGGGAGGGTCTGGCAGGATTGGGGGACATGTGAGGGGAAGTTTGGAGGGGACCAGGGACAAATTTTATCCCCCTGGGTGAACTTTCACCTCCATCCCTCCCACATCTTCCCCCACCGATATTTGCTCAGTTCCCACAACAAACACTGATAAAACAAGTGGCACTTGAAGCAGCACGTGGGATGGAGGGTTGAGGTGGGGGGGCAGGCTGGCTGGTCTGCAGAGGGGGCCAGGGGCTAAAAATTGCTTGATGACAGATGTGGGGGGGGGGCAAAAAGGGGGGGATCTGGGACCAGTGGGTGAGCTTTCCCAGCCATGAGGTTGCACAAGTAACTACAGAACTTCCATGCCTGGTCTAATCTAGATCGGCAAAGTCTGATACTACATTGACCCAGGTCTATCTTAGCCTGGGTTCCACAATTTTTAGATGGGTCTATGTGCACAGAACTTCTGTATTGTTATGGGTTTAGATTGATTTGTGATCCCCGGGTGCATCTACACATGAGTTTTAATGTACATTAGCTTATTTTAATGTGCATTAAATGGTCACAAAAAAGCCATGCACTTTTACTAATGCACATTAAAACAGGCTAAGGCATCTTTTTTTAGTACCTCAAGGCTCTTTTACACATGCTTCAGCGGGGGTGGGACGGGGGACATTTTAATTAGAGCAGCTCCAGACAGGTACTCCTGCCTTTTGTGCATTGGCATCCCCACATTTCAAAATGGTGGCAGAGGCACTTGAACTAAGGCTTGTTTAATGAGCTTTAGTTGAAGTGACCCCGCTGCCATTTTGAAGCACAGGAATGCTGATACACCAGATGCAGGAGGCTGTTGGAGTGAGGTAATTACTATGCTCCAGCAGATTCAGTTAATTGAGTCTGCTCCAATGTTGGAGCAGCCTCCGCACTCATTTATAGGCACCCTCACATTGGAGTTACTAAATTTAATGTGCATTAGCAAAAGTGTATTAATGAATGTGTAGATGAGCCTACTGAGAATGGGTCTGAGTGTAAAGTCAGCATCTGGGGTGAACTAAGTTAGACTGGGTGGCCATTTTGAACCCAGGCTAACCACTCTCTAACCCCCCTGAAAGTCTGCATTTAGTCATGGATGGCATTATTAGTTACACATTGCAAGAAAGAGGAAAGCATTGCATTTTTGTTTGGGAAAAGAAAGCTCTTATCCTGTAGCAGCCTGAGGCAAACAATACCTCAATACTAAAACCTAGGGCACACAATTGTGCATTTTAACTGAATTCTAGGGCATATAAATATTTGCAGGTTTCTGTCCTAAATTATGTTTGTGTTCAATATCCTGGATTTTCATATAATTTGAACATAAACCTGTCACTGTGTAGATTTGGGGTTTAAATTATGTGGCACTGATATTTTATGGCATAAAATCCATTTTACATCTCTGTGGAAACCTGGCAGCTGCATCACTGCATTGCACATGTTCAAAGGGACAGAGAAAATGGAGAAAATGAAGAGTGAGTGCTGTCAGAGAACAAGCTACTCATGTTTTGCTCTCCCATTATTTTTCATCTTGGAAAAATTGAGCCTGTAAGTGAAAGCTGGCCTCTGGTAGCTTGAAAATGCACTGAGCATCCTAGACATGGAAATATTGCCACAGGAAGAGATCCTGATCCTTGTTATGCTCCAAGCACACTTACCCTCTTGTAAATCAGCTAAGCAGGGGAGCAGTACAGGGGCTGGACATGGCAATCGTTCTCTCACTTGTATAGATTGGCAGGGTAAGGATGGGCATGGTATGGGAGTGAATGGCTTTGCCCACTGGCAAAGCTGACCCAGCCTAAACTGGAAAAATTAGCTACAGCAGGTCAAAGGCTGGTGAAATTCATTCTCCATGGAGCAAGGGGGAAGTAAATCCTGAACTACGACTTAAGTTACAGTTTGATCTGTGCTCTGATAACAGAGCCCAGGAAATATGTTCTGGTGTTTAGGCCTGATAGACTGCAAGTCTATAAGGTATCCCATGAAGACACTCTTTTAACATTTTTTGATACAAAATTGCTTTCCTCTGGTAAGAACTATGTAAGGTATTTCCAGTCTTCCTTCTCTGTCTTCTTTTGAGCTGATATATTATGGTTCATCCCAAGTTTGACACAACATGAGTTAAGTAGTGTGAAGGGCCATACACTGGTTTGAATTTCACTTTTTTACACTTGTGCCCTGAACTGTGTAGGTAAAAAAATGACTTAAAACAAGTGACTATTCACTTGCACAATATAAAGTAAAAATAAACAAAGCCTAAGAGAAATCAAACCAAGAAAATCATTTACATCTACTTGCCATTTAGATTTCCCAAAAGTGATGGGAAACTTTATAAAATTAAAAAAGTAGCAAAAAATTCTACAAGATTAGTCTGAAAAAGTGCTGCAAAAATGAAAATTCTAAATTTTAATGAAAAATCATTACTAGAAAAAGATCCGTTACATCTTCCACCATTTATCTGAGGTTAATGCTGGAGGACAGCTGCTTTCCTACTCTGTGTTTGGTGACTCTTGCTTCTTTAAGACTCTGTGTCCAATGAAACATAAAATTGCCTCCAAATTTATGCACATTAATATGTACTTGATATGTAGGGAGAGATTTGTGAATAATACCAGAAACCAAGCTTAGCCCAGCTCAAAATTTGACTCTTCCTGGGCACATCTACATGTGCATATTAATGCACAGCAATAAACTCTGGCACATACCATGCTAGAGTTTATTGCTCCTGGGCACCTTGTCTTCACATGTGTCTGGGACCGCAGCATGTTGAGCTCAGTTGGTGCAGCCCAGGAGCAGGGGCTGTCAGTCAGGGGCTCCTCCAGCCTGGCTCAATGTGCTGCAGAGGAGCTGTCTGGGGCATGAGGGTGCTCCAGTTTGGGACTAGCCGGCAGGCAGCCCCCACACTGAAGCAACCTCATGCTCTAGCCAGCTGTGTCAGCATCTACACATGTGTTACCACACCTGAAAATACTCTGCAACAGGATAGTACTTTTGTTTGCAAGTACTAACCTGCTATGGAGTTAGTTTCCTGTGGCCTAATGGGGCTGCACATGTAGATGCCAAGATATTTACTGGAGAGTTAATTAGGAAAGTCCACAGTAAATGTCTCGTGTAGATGTACACTCTGTGGCCTTTTTTTAATAGTCAGTGGCTTATATTTTTAGAAGTGATGTATATGTCCTGCATGTTTAATTAATTTCAATTGTATTGTTTACCTTTTGGTATTTAACATTAAACAATTCAGTGACTCTATCCTTCAGCAGTCTCCCCTGCAACCTGGGAATGATAGCTAATGTCTCACAGGAGCACTACAAACTCTAATGAACAATGTTTTATCCTGTAACAAGACAGTCCAGTAAGCACATGGACAACGTGTGCCCAGATACTTACATAGGCAGACAAGGTACTTTGGGTAAATCCAATATCAAAATAGTTGGAAAAATTCTTAGCAAGCTATCAGGCACAAACACCCTTCCATCAGGCTAAGGAAGCATCCTCAGCTTGACAAAAGGTGTTTGTGCCTGAAAGCTTGCTAAGAAGAATTTTTCCAACTATTTCAGTTGGTCTAATAAAAGATATTGGATTTACCCAAAGAACCTTGTCTAACTATGTCCTTAGACCAACTTGGTTACAATCTATACTCCAGATACTTATATGGTCCCAAAAGCATTGCGTCCAAGCACCTCAGTCATTGACAGTTTTTAACTTGGCAACATTCTTATGGGTCCGTGTGGCAGGGGAGGGGGGCACAGAGTAGCATAAATGATTTTTCCAAGATGACATGTTTTGATTGAGCTGTGAATCAAACAAGAAATTTCCCCATCCAGTGCCCAGTCTGCTACATTAACCTTATACCACCCCACTTGGTAGTACTCACTAGGGCTGTGCAAAATGGCACCGTTCCATTTCGCCTTGAGTTTTGAGGTTTTGACGGAACAGCATTTTATATTGAATTTCATTTTGATTTGAAACATCTGTTCCATGTTACTTTGTTGAAACAGTGAAGCTGTTTTGACTCTGTTTTGACATTTCGCTAGATCTGCTGGGGATGGGGAGTCAGCTCAGTTGGGCTGACTCCCCACCCCCAGCCTGATCTAGTGCTGGGGATGGGAAGTCAGCTCAGCTGGGCTGACTCCCTGCCCCCAGCCCTATCTAGTGCTGGTGATGGGTACAGCCCAGCTGGACTGACTTCCATCCTCAGCACTATGGTTGCAATGTTTTGACTTTTGAAACATTTTGTCTAGCCTCATTTTGTTTCATGTCTGTTTTGAAGCCCTTTGCTTCATTTCTATTTTGCTGTTTCAACCTCAAAATGAGTCGAAACCATGTCGAAACAAAATGGCCAGCCAAATTTCACCCAGCCCTAGTACTCACATCCTTAACACAGGTGCTAAAATGCTTTGTTAGATTGAAGCCTAGTTATGAACTCAAGTGGAGTCTGCAGTGTTCTGTAATGCATGTTCTGTCTCTCAGCAAGTCCAACCCTTTCTGCTTAGCTGGTTTGATGTCACAGCTAAATTAATTATCCTGTTGGTAGCCTTGTATTTCACTGAGAGACATGCCACAAGTAAACAGAATGCTACAGCCCTGACTATGACCTATGGCAGCACACGCTAGTCTTAGATATAATATTGCTGGGGATACATCATTCTTGATTGCAGCCATCATAAACTGGCTCAGTGAAATAGGAATAAGCACTGTTTTACCTCTTGTTGTGTTCCTGCCCACCTGCATTCATTTTGGAAAAGCTATTTGGACAGTGAACTTTCTGTCAAAGCTTGACTATTTCTCACAAAACACTCATCTCAATCAGTTACTATTCTTGGGCATGCTGCATCTGGTAAAGAAATGTCTAGAAAGCTTATCCTGGGCAGCTGGTACAAGGCACATGGAAGGTAGCTAGAGGTCAATGAACCCTGTTGGATTCATGAGGATTACACAAATAGGTGACAAACCTGGTTAACCGCCAGATGCCATCTTGGCTTCTCCTATTTGTGGTTGTGCAGAAATCCTTTATGGAGCTCTCTCATTCATTCCTTGCATTGATTCCTAGAGGTCCCCCAAGCTTTCTGTGAGATGTGTTTGAGGGCCATTGTCCTGACTCCTTTCTGCCCCTGCTCTCCCAGTCCTTTACACTGACTATGCATTCGCTTCCTACATTTTCTGCTTTGTGGGTAGAGCCTTTATCGTTCCTCTATTAAAATCCCAGAAGGTTTTTCAGGGAACAGAAATTATCCTCAGCTTTTCTCAACTCCTACTACACCAGCTTACTACACCATAGTAGGAGCAGAAAAGACTTCATAAATGCCAGCATGGCATCGACAGGCCTTCAGGACCTTGCAGTACTGTTTCTGGAAGAGAATTGCTTGCTAGCTTGCCCTGACCTAAGCTGAGTAGCAGTATCATATCTTTTGTGCAGAGCTTCTATTGCCTTGTGCCTTTTCTCATTCTCCATGGAGACCAGGGATGTTTTCGGCTATGGAGAGCAGTGAAGGTGTAGTTGATGTGCTCTTTAGTGCACAGAGGAGTTGTAGGGAGCTTGAGCCTTGATTCTGTGTATTTTGGAAATGGATCTTCATGATTCCATCTGTGACACCCATGTTCCAGCAGACTTCAAAGGAACCAGAGGAATTTTTTGTTGTTGCTGATCTGGAGCTTGTTGTTCTGCTGTTTGGCAAAAGTCACATTTAGACGAATGAGCCAGTTGAATCAAGTGGGGAAAAAAAGTATTTGAATAAATTAACCTCCCATGAATCATCCATTTATGGTTTTTATACTGTGCATATGGTCTTCTCTCACAGAAAACCCCAGAGAAAGAATGGCTTCAGAAAGATGGCCCAAGATACCTTTTTTATTATTATTTTAGACAGCACAGCCATAAAATTCCCTAACCACTTTTATCTTTTTTCTTTTTTTTGTTAGAATGCATGTGCTTTTCTTCAAAATGAGCTAATAAAGCTAAGAAAACTGATGACTCTGATGCTTGGACAGCTATCAGAGGAAAAGAACAAGGTATTAGTGTAGGGAGAGAATTGAACCATTTCCAAAACTCCATTAACAGAATGAGAAGTGGTTTCAGAGAAGATGAGTTTCTATATTAGGAAAGCTTTGCTTATTTCCTTTGAGATTCTACCAGTGTCAAGGGGGCTGGAGGAGGGTGGGGGTAGGGGGAAACATGCAGAATGATAGACACAAATTGTTTATATGTTACCTTGTGGAGGAATGGCTTTCTGATGTAGAAGGCCTTTGTTTAGATGAGGACAGATCCTGGGCTACTGAGCTTTACTATTGATTTCAGGCTATGGGAGACATCCAAAGGAATTTAAAGCAGGACTCATGGAATATAATATAAACCTAATAAACACACAGGGAGCTTATCTACATGAGACATTTACTGTGCAGTTGACTAATTAACTACACTGCAAATATCTCGGTGTCTACATGTACACCCTTATTAGGGCGCACAAAACTAATAAACTCCACAGCAGAGTAGTACTTGTCAATACAAGTACTACTCTGCTGAAGAGTTTTTTTGTGCACAGCAATGCACATGTAAATGCTGACTCAGCTGGCTGGGGCACAGGGTGCTTCAGTGTGGGGCTAGTTGAAAGGCAACCCCTGCACTGAAGCACCCTTGTCCCCCAGCCAGCATTAACCACACATGTAGACGTGCCCAGTAAGACAAAGGTTTAACCATAGAAATGAAGATGTAAAGCCTAAGAGAAAATGCAGGAATTCTGCAGCCGCTTGGGGGAGGGCAGGGGGGAGTACATCAACAGTGAAGTAAAAAGTTAGTGGAGCTATGTCTCTCAGTACCTGCTCCTTGGTGGTAATGAGAGGTAGAAGTGAAGGTAGACAGCCCCAATTAAAAAAAAAAAAAGCAGATTTCTGTTTGGAAAATACAGTGTTACAAGTAAAATCTAATCATACAGTAATTGGAGAGATTAGGGGAAGATCTCTGCTTTCCCTAGCTTGTTTATTGTGTGTATTTGACTACTCTTTGGGTATTGCCAGTTGCAGAGTTAGTCAGTTCCCCCTGTTTGTGTAGGTCTTATACAGGCAATAACTGATAAGAGAATCCGATTGTGAAAGATAAGAGAATCTAATAGTAAACCTACAAGAATGACCAGGGAGACTAGGAGGCTGGACAAAACTTTAAATTTGTTCTTAAAATGAATTAGATTTCAGCTTAGCATCCTTTTAAAGGCTGCAAGAAAATATTGCAGGGCAAAATATTCTCATCTCTTTGCACAAATGCAAGACACAGGGGAAGAAACAAGAAGACATTGAGCTCATACGGTAGTAAAATAGAGGGACAATGACTTTCTGGGTAAGCAAACCTGCAATGTCAACGTCAATAATTACAGCCAGCCTGATGCTTTGCTGCCTTCGGTCTTGTTCAGGCCCTAGCACTTAAAAACTTATGCAGATTGAGTGCTAAGTGGGAAGGCAGAAAGTCCTATCATTTTGATTTGGTGGGATTCTCTACCCAGTTTACACAAATGGTGGTAGAAAGTAGTGGTTTCATGGTAGTAGATGGGAGAGGGAAGGAAAGAATAGAGGAAAATGTGGCATGTGAGCTCTGTGTATGAAAAATATTCTAATTTGATGACACAGCAATAGCTATTAATAACAAACATCATACAGAATCTGTATTGCTGGTGGTCTCAAATGCCATATGACCGCCAGAAAAGACCAGCTCCTCTGCTGAGTATGGATTTTAGGAGCTACACCAACAGACATCACCTGAGGAGGGCCTTACATCTTAACAAGCAAAAGCCTTAGACAATCCTGGATCAATGGAAGACTTGAGTTTGTATGTAGAATGACTCCACTCTGAGAGTTTCAAATACAAGGTAATAAAAACATTACTACCAGCCCTTAAAAATACAGCTGTGAGGGATTACAAATAGAGTACTGAAACAACAGAAGGCATAAAGGAAAGTAACAGATATGAATCTAAGTCTGTATCTTAAAAATACATAAGAAGAAATGTATTGAGATGGACATCACGGGGGGACAGGCTCTATACCCCAGGGCCCATTGATGCAAAGGCATAATTGTGTATAAACCAGGTCCCTTAAAAGCAAATCCTGCTTGGACAACAGATACATTTTCCAGCTCTTCCACCATGCAAAGGGCCCAGTAGTGGATTTGACATCTGGATAGATTAGAGGAGCTCTTTCTTGTATTTTCCTAAGGGACTCCTCTTTGGAAGTTAATCCTAAATCAACATTGCCCTGTCCTGCTTACTCTTCTGAGCCTTCACATGATGATTTCTTCTATCTTCAATGTTCTGGCCCTCAGTAAAATCATCTCAAAATTTAAAGGCTTTGTTCTTAGCCCAAATCTTGAACTGGGCAGCATGAATCTTAACTAAAGCTGCAAGATTTCCAGCTTTTCTGGGCCTATTCACTGGTACTTGAAAGCCTTGTGTGAAAAAACTTGCATGGAACAATTTAAGAATTATGTCCCCTCTCAAAGGGAATTAAGAGCTGGAGTCCAAACTTGATATTTTAGCCAGTACCTATTGTTTGCAGACCAGTCCAGTCATTAGATAACCTCAATAAGAGGCCACACAGATATTGGGCATGTCTTCATGAGTATGCATGTGCAGTTTGTGGTTCCTCAAAGCAGTGGTGGGCCTGGGGACAAATAGTAGCAGTGCAAATACATGCCACTGTCTTTTGTCCGATGGGAAATGTGCATCCCTGCACATGTGTGCTTGTTGGTACGTGCCTATTGTGCCAGTTTTTCAGCAATTTTGCCCCAAAGAATTTTCCCCCTCTCCATATATGATTTGGGAAGGCTTTTCCCTGTGTGGTATCAACAAGAAACCTTATGATAAAAGGCTCTCCCATGAAACCTTATGATAAAAAGACTGACCTTTCTTTTTCTTTCTCACCAAACAGAAGAGGGACCAAAGCTCTTTTGATCATGCCATAGGAAAAAGGTAGCTCCAAGACCCTCTGGTTTTGAACAGAGGCAGTCAAAGAGCCCTTCCTTCACAACAAAGTTCTTCTACTTCCTTTTTATGTCCAGAGTTATTCATACTTACTAGGAAACTGTGCACTAACAGAATGGTTTAGCAGAGGGAACAGTCTAAGCCAAACTATTTTTTTCCTCCAGGAACATTTGTGTAACAAGAAAACAATTTAAGATGACAAGAACAGAAAGCAAAGCAAAATTTCTGAACTGAGAAGCCCTGTGATCCAGCATCTTGCTTCCTGAAGGTATTTTTCTTCTTTCTCCCAAACAGCCAGTGTGTAGCTCTTTTTCTGAGTACCTGTGCAACAGAAAAGGAGCTAAGATCAACACCTTATGCGTACTGGAAAACAAGCAGTGCCTCTCTACTCAGACCTGGATATCATACAACCTGGCTGTTAGAAGAACCCTTGGTTTTCTTCTCATATAAACTCCCTATTGCTTCCTTATACCTTTGTGTTGTATGGACACAATTCCACTCTCATTAAAGTGCAGAGGATAAGTTTCAGGAGTGTTGTTTATAGCTATGTTGGTTTAAAAACATAGGCAAACAAGGTTCTTTCTGTAAATGTGATATCTTTTATTAGATCAACTAAATAGCTGGAAAAAAGTGTTATTTACAAACTTTCAGGCACAAACATCCTTCTTCAGGTATAGGGAGAGTCTGCTGGTGTTTGTGCACTCTTTTAGGCTTAAGCCAATATGCAAAATGCATGCCTGTGAAAATACAAATGCATAGCAGGGAACATCAGAGGGCATGGGAGTTAATAGGTGTGGACAGGGAAGTGGGGGGAGGGGGAGGGGTAAGGAATATCAACTGGTGTTTGTCACTGCTCTTAGCAGCAGCAATTTCTGTTCTTTTGTAGTTTACAGAAGTGCATCTAGATTCTCTTGGAGCTGAGCAGTATGTCCTGAGTAAATAGCTGACTGCATTGCCCTAGCCTGTCTTCTGGAGGGTGAATATCATCATTCCCTCACTTTGCTCCAGATTCTGCCCATTGCTTTGCTCCAGTAGTTTAATGACACAGTGGCCTCATTGACAAGAGATGCTGACTGCGCAGTCATTACTGTGCAATCAGCATCTCAGAATACACAGTAGGGAGGTGCAAAGCTTCGGTCCCTGATTCGATTCGGCGGAGATTCAGTCTGATTTGGTGGCTGAATCTTTGAATCTGAATTGAATCATAGGACCCTTTAATTTCTCCAAGTCAAATCAGAACTCTATGAATCAATTCGGGCAGATTTGGACATAGACACAGCTTTAAATGTTTTTTCTACATACCTCTAGGTAGCAGGGGCTTGTGAACGCTGTGGTGTTGGGGGTGCATGAAGCATCCCACTGAAGCATGGGGGGGTTCCTCAGTGTGCTCAGCAGCAGACCCGGAAGTGGACTAGAAGCACTTCCAGTCCACTTTCAGGTCTGCCAGGGAGCGTGCAGAGGGCCCCCTCATGCCCCCTCAGCTCAGCGTCAGGTGCCTTCTGGGGTTGCGGGGGGCACCCAGGGTTCCCCTGCGGCCAATCACCGAGCACGGGGGGAGGGGAGAGAAGTGCGTTTCCTGGCAGACCCAGCAGTTCCGGGTTCACCACTGAGCATGTGGAGGGCACCTCCGCACTCCTGTGGGATGCTCCATGCCCCCCAGCATCACAGCATTCACAAGCTGTACCTGTTACCTCAAGGTATGTAGAAAAAACTTTTAAAGCTGTGTCTGTTTCCAAATCTCTGATTCTCTGAATCAGCATCGAATCTTCAGATTTGGATTTGACTGAATAGAATCAGGGACAGTGATCCGAATCAACTAATCAAATCACTGTCCCCGATTTGGGCCAAATCTGAATCTGAACAGGGCCCGCTTTGAACGGCCCTACTGCACAGTAACTGGAGATACTGTGCAGAAGTGCCACAGAATGGCTCTTTCGTGATGCTGACTGTGAAGTAGCCTGAGAAAACTGCACAGTAGCTTTGTGTCATGCTTCCTGTCATGTAACACTGCCATGCGGTAGTCATGGGCTACTGCGAAATCAGCATCTTGTGTAGACATGGCCAGTGAGAAAAATCATTGAGAATGAAAATGCAGTTGATGGGTAGGTGAGTTCTATGGTATCACATAGGCCAGGTTATGATGAATCATGCATTTACAACCTAGTAAAACCATCACATTGTCCAATTTATTTAAAAGCCTCAGGTTTTTGTGGTATGCACATATATTTCACATTGCTCATTAGGAGAACTAAAAATTGATTATCCTTTTTATTAGCTTTGCAAAGCTATTAAGACACTGAGAGGTTGAGGCAGGCAAAGGAGAACTTGGCACAGTGGTTGAGGAAGTGCTGTACAGCTGGCTTGGAAGCCCACCTTTCCTCCATACTGTCCCTCAGTGGTTGCTGTGACTTGCATTGGCTGCCACCCATTCCAGACCATGCTTAGGTCTTGCAGAGGTTACCGGGGTAGACTTTTCTTCCCAGATTGCCTATAAACAGATTAAACAATTATACTGAATCAAAGGTGTTGGAGAGACTTTCCACTCATGAGTACACCAGCTGATCTGTAGTAGCTGCAAAAAATTACCACAGTTCAGCTTTTAATTGGCACAGAATACAGTAGATACACAAAACTGTTGTGAATTAGCTGATGCAGAGTAAGTACCTCTTCTTTTAAATTGGAATAATGTACCTGTTCTTACCTATAGAATGTATAGGGCCAAAATACTTCTTTGTGTAACTCCAGTGACTTCCACAGAGTTGGTTATTGATATACCAGGCCTGTGTTGCCCAGGTCTGAGAAATGCTTTTGGCTTAACTCTCCATGGTTTTGCAACATATACATTCATTTATATATGTGTAAAAGATTGAAAAGTGGGTTTAAAGTGCTACCAAATCAGAATTCTCCATTCGTTCATGCTGATGGTTGTATTTTAAATTCACTCGGCATATATGCAAATGATGACTCAAGATGAAAAACTGTGGAGAAGCTGGCCCATTGATTTAAAAAGAAAAAAAAAAGGATGAGTTCACTACATGTACTGTAGGCCTGTGCAAAGTGGCCCATGTTTGATTCAGATTTGGATTTGGCCGATTCGGGATACAGTGATTCAATTTGGTGATTTGGATCCTGTCCTGAATTGATTTGGCTGAATCAGATTCGAAAGATTTGGCACTGAATCCATGTGATTTGGCCTTAGACTATAGTGGAGAATCACTTAAATACCTATAACTTTGTCTTTTTTTTTGCAGAATTGGATGAAAACAGCAGACATGGTAACCCTTCTGAAGGCATGAAGCCTACCAGGTGTCAAGGAGATAGTTGCAAAGACTTCTGTGAAAGTGCCCCTCAAATTGTTGAAAGCAAAACTCGTGTCATGTGTGTGTTAACTGGGTTTCTCGTTGGAGGTGTATTGGTCTAAGGAACAGGCAGGCAAGGTTCTCTGAGTAGATGTGACATATTTTATTAGTCCAACTAACTAGTTGGAGAAATATATCTTGGGAAGTTTTCAGGTTTAAAAACCCTTTGTCAGGCTGAGGAAGCACCTGCAGTTGGTGTATGCTCTTCCTGGGTGTAATGAATAGTAAAGAAGCCTTTACACTTCTCGGCCTTTTACAGGTGCTGCCTCATGGTGTCCAACACCATCCGCTGGTCCCGCAACATCTACGTGGAGCACATCATGGGCCACCGCCAGAACACCGACCCCTCCAAACGAGCCGCCGCTGGACTGGACCCAGAGGGCACCGCCGCCTGAACTGCCCCCCGCTTCGCTTCACGTCAAGAGGATTTCTCCACCACAGACGACCCCACCCCACCCGAAGAAGATCCCCGCGATGAGACTCTATGGACTGAGACACTTTCTCCGAGCCATTTCCTCCAACATTGCGGACCACTGTAATGGGTTTGTGTGTATCTATCTCCTTTCTCTCTCAGCGTCGCGAACCCCCCCTCCCCTTCCCACATCACCCCACCCCCAGGCTTAGTTGGCTAACATTGTATCACTTGTAACTTAGTTGCGTTCCCCTCCTCTCCCCCATCCCTCGATTGTTAGTCCCTCGCTCGGGCGCTTTGTATATCTATCTCAGCTTTGTCATCTTTTTTCTGAATTCCTCATCCAAAACATCTACTAATAAAAGTCAATCATCGCTGCCAGCGCCCTCGAGGAGACCGCCCGCAAGAGGATCGCGTGGCAGCCCACCGGACAAGACTTGGCCACCTTCCTCAGCAGCTCACTGGAGGGTGAGTTCAGCTGAGATGGCGGGGACTTTGCCTTGCTGTGGAGCCAAGCCTGCAATGCCACGCACCGCCTTGGGAACCACATTGGCTGTGCCTGGACCTGGACCGAGGAGCTCCGGGAGCTGGGAGTCTCCCTGCAACCAGCCCCGCATGCTGACCACATTACCGTGACACCCTGCATGAGGCCCTTCCTGGACAGGTTCCTGAAGGACTCCATCCGTAACAAGTATGCCGGCGACCTGAGGGCCAAACCCAACCAGGGCCAGGTCTTCAACGTCACCTCAAAGTGGGATGCTAGCAATCACTTCATGCCCACCAGGAGCTTCATGCACTTTGCGGACTGGCGCTTCCTCCACTGTGCCCGCCTCAACTGCTTGCCTCTGAATGGGGCCGTGCACTTTGGCCACCAGGACGAGAGGTGCTGACGGTGCGGCTACGCAGCGGAGACCCTCCTCCATGTGCTGTGCAGTTGTAAGCCTCATGCCAGAGTCTAGCAGCTCCGCCACAATGCTGTCCAGGACTGCCTGGTGAGGGCCATCCGGGCCACGGCTGAGGAGATCTCCGTGAACCGCACTGTCCCAGGCTGCGAGAGCCAGCTGCGACCCGACATCGTCATTACCGACCAAGAGACCAAGAAGATCGTGATCGTGGACGTCACCATCCCCTTTGAGAACCGGCGCCAAGCCTTCACCGACGCCCAGGCTCACAAGCGAGAGAAGTACATGCTGCTGGCCGACACCCTGAGGGGCCACGGCTATGATGTGACGGTGGACGCGCTCATCGTGGGAACGCTCAGAGCCTGGGACCCCAGCAACGACAGCATCCTCCACGCCTGCCATGTCTCCCGCTGCTACGCCAAGCTGATGCGCTGCCTCATGGTGTCCGACACCATCTGTTGGTCCCGCGACATCTACGTGGAGCACATCACGGGCCACTGCCAGTACACCCACCCCACCAGACGAGATGCCGCTGGACTGGACCCAGAGGGCCTGAACCACCCCCCCACTTCGCTTCACTTCGAGAGGATTCTTCCACCACGGACGACCCCGCTCCACCCGAAGAGGACCCCCGCGATGAGACTGTACGGACTGAGATACTTCCTCCGAGCCACTTCCTCCACCATTGTGGACCATTGTAACAGGTCTGTGTGTATCTATCTCCTTTCTCTCTCAGTGTTGCGAACCTCCTCCCTCCCTCCCTCACCCCCCACCCCCGGGCTTAGTTGGCTAACATTGTATCGCCTGTAACCTAGTTGCGTTCCCCTCCTCATCCCCATCCCTCTATTGTTAATCCCTCGCTTGGGCACTCTGTATTTCCATATCAGCTTTGTCATTTTTTTTCTGGATTCCCAATCCTTAACACCTACTAATAAAAGTCAACCTGTTCTTGTCAGTTGTAATATCTTCTATATGCAATATATCTTTTATCTGTTTACTTACTGCTACATCACCAATCTTAAAAAGGCTTTCACCTGACAAGGACACTCCTCCAGAGAGATGGATCACGTTTGAAAGAGCCACCCAGATACCACATGGAGAGTTGCTGCAGTATGGAAGACCCCCCCACACACACACACACAAATCGCACACCGCTTGTTATGACATATCACCCCTCTCTCAAACCCATATGGAAAATCCTCAAACAACTGCAACCCATACTAGAAAGAGACCCTATTTTTAAAGAGATCTTCCCAGAAACACCCATCCTAGCCTTCAGACAAGCACCAAACCTCGCTAACCTTATCACCAGAAACCAACTTCCTCAGGCCCAGGACACACTGAATAGATCCAGACCATGCCATGATAAGAAATGCAAAACCTGCCACCGTATCTCCACCGCCCCCACAATTAATAAACCCTGCAACAGAGCTATTACCATCCCTGCATCTTACAGCTGCACCTCCAGAAATGTAATATCTCTCATCCGGTGCACTAAATGCCCTGATGGAAAGCACATAGGAGAGACCAAACAACTGCTCCCCAGAATGAACATACACTGGAAATCTAGCAATGACAAGAATACCCAATTACCTGTGGGGGCACATATCTCACAAGAAAACTACTCTCTCTCCAATCTCTCAGTTCTAATCCTCAAAGGAAACTTACAAAACACTTCTCAGAGACAAGCCTATGAACTTCATTTCATCAACCTCCTGGATACAAAAAATCATGAACTAAATATAGCCATTGGATTTATGACACATTATAACCTGCCTGACATCTGACTCCACAGGTACCTCTCCACTTTTTAACTGCTACATTCAATGCAAAAAAAAACTCTAAAAAAAAAGTGGTGCCAAAGACACCAAAGTGCTGTGTGCCAGGACAAACATGGAGACAGGGGAGCAGACAGCCCAGGGCTCCCACTCCCCCATCTGTGTGTGCTGCAGAGCCCCCATGCTGAGGCACCCTGTACCCTAGTCAGCCACTCCCTGGCTGGCTGGGGTGCATTTGGCCTTGAGAAGGGGAGCAGGCAGCCTTGGACTGGCTGCTCTGCTGTCTCTGAGTCTCTCAGTGTGGGGGCTCTGCTACAGAGCCCTCATGCTAAGCCACATGGAGTCCCCATGCTGAGGCACCCTGTGCCCCAGCCAGCCTCTCCCTGGTTGGGGACTGGCTGGTGCATAGTATGCCTTGAGACGAGGGCTCCATGTACCTCAGTATGGGGGCTTTGCAGCGGAGCTCCTGCACTGAGGCATGTGGATACAGAGAAACAGCTAGCCCAACACTGCCTGGTCCCCTGTCTTGAGACACGCTGCACCCCAGCTTGTTGGGGAGTGGCTGGCTGGGGTGCAGGGTGCCTCAGTGCAAGGTCTCCACATCACACAGAGACAAGCTCAGGAGCCATGGACTGCCTGCCCCCCTGTCTCCAAGTGCCACTCTCCACCTGGCTGGGGCACAGGGTGCCTCAGTGTGGGGGCTGCTTGCTGGCTAGCCCCCACACTGAGGACTCCCATGCAGCCAGTCAGCCCCCCATACAGCACATGGAGCAGCAGCATGTCCCACTGCAAACTGCACCAGCAGGGGCATGCACTGCAGCACAAAGCTGCAGCACAAATTTGTGCCACTACTATTTGTGTTGCTGCAAATGCGAGCCCCTGCTCATGTGGATGTGGCCCAAGAGCTTAATTTAGCAACTACCAAGGATGAAGCTGTTCTCACAATTTACACATTTATACGGTTTCCCTACAGAATGGATTTTCTTATGCTGATTCACTGCTAAGCCATCAATAATGTTTGACGTAGTCAGTGTGGAGATTAAAGACTTTCCTTTCTAAAGCATCTGCTTCAGATAAAACATCAGCTTGGAGTGATTTCTGAGTGACTGGCTTCCTTCAGCAATCACATTTATTTTGTTGTTTCTAGTGTGATGGACTTCACTCCATGCTTTCTCCACATGGTCCAAACACTTGTAATTTGAATCCTGTGGTATAGTAAAACCATTCTTTCAGCTATCTCTTCTCCACACTTAGTAAGTTGTTTTATTTTCTCCCAAAAAATCTTGTTTAGGATTCTCTTTTTCATGAAGTTTTATACCTTTTCTTATGCAATAGAGAGAAAATATAGGTAATTGTTTTTCCTGTGCTTGGGAGACAGGTAGCCTTGAAGAATACAAGCTGGAAAGCACCAGGAATAGGAATAAGCTGTGCTATATATATTGAGTTCAATTTATGATTTCTTTTATAAAGGTCTTGGGATAAGACATCTGACACAAAGGAAATATAAAACCCAACTGGAATACTCCATAGAGTTTGAGATGTCTTATTCCCATAAAACAGAGACTGTCCAGGGAATATCTGTTAAATTGATCAATGGTATAAAGAATAGCTCTGAGGCCAGACCTACAGGCTCTATACATAGAGAAAAGGAGGGTAGAACATGTGAGGGATCTAACTGTAGTGTGCCTTAATAAAAAAGTTTCTGTTTTGAGGAAACAATAGGTTGTGGGAGTTTAGGCCCTAAAAATTACTTCATATCAAGATTTAAACATTTGATTTTTATCATTGTTAACATATTCATTAGGGTTGTGCAAAGCTTCAATCCCTGATTCGATTCGGCTCAATTCGGTGGCCAAATCTGAATCAAATCAGGAGACACCTTAATCTCTCCGAATCAATTTGGAAAGATTCAGAAAGACTCGGTGATTTGGACATAGACACAGCTTTAAATGGTTTTTTTACATACCTCAAAGTACCAGGTGGCTCATGAATGCTGCAATGGTGGGGAAGATACAGCATCCCACAGGAGCATGGGAGGCTCCCCAGCGCCCTCGGCAGCAGACTCAGAAGTGGACCAGAAGCACTTCTGGTTCACTTCTAGGTCTGCTGGGGAGCATGCTGAGCCCCTGCACCTCCCGGCTCAGTTACTGGGACTGCGGGGGGCACCTGGGGTCTCCTCACAGCTGATTGCTGAGCCAGGGGGTGGGCAGATGCAGGGGAGCCCCCCCATGTGCTCGGAGGCAGACCCGACAGTGGGCTGGAAGTACTTTTGGTCCACTTCAGGTTCGCCACTGAACATGCAGAGGACCCCCCTGTGGTCCAATGGGATGCTCCATCTGCCCCAGCATCACAGAGTTCATGAGCCATGCCTGGTACCTTGAGGTATGTAGAAAAAACATTTAAAGCTGTATCTATGGCTGAATCGCTAATTCTCTGAATCAGCATCAAATCTTCAGATCTGGATTTGGCCAAATCAAATCAGGGACGATGATCCAAATCAATTAATCGAATCACTGTCCCTGATTAGGATCAAATCCAAATCTGAATTGAATATGTCTCGTTTTGCACATCCCTAATATTCATGCTGCAAAAATATGAGATGATATAGATATCTGTCCTTAATAACATTAAACTAACAAATTCACCTGTCCACACAGATATAATGAATATTATTCATAACAGTTTCAACATCTTAGCTTCTCATTCCATCTTATTTAACCTGAAAGAATAAAAAAATCTCTAAAGGAGCATTAGCCTATACAGGCACATCCCCACATGCAGAGGTGTGCATTTGCCATTGCACAAATAGTTGTGGCACATATTTGTGCCACTGCTTTGTGCCCTGGGGCACACCTTGCATACTCACTCTAGAGCATTTCAAATTGTCTCAGGTGGGCTGGGAAGGCTGGGGCCAGCACATGCGCTGGCCCCAGCAGGCTTACCCTATGGTCCTGGGAGCCTCCTGGGGCAGCAGCAGCACTGATTGGCCACACAGTTCCTGGCTGGTGACTAGTGTGGCTCTGGCTGGCCAGGCTCCTTTTCTTGTGGCACTTTTTTCAGCTTTTTTTTTGGTACCAGGATCTCAATATCAGATTTTGGCACCACACTACAAATTTGCAGCATAGTGTACTATTGCACAATCAACGTGTGCAGTTTGCAGCACCACAAACAAGTTTGTGGAGCCTCAAACTGTATGCATGCACTCATCTGGACATGCCCTGATAGTCTATAAATATTAGCTTTGAAGATGGGGACCATATTGGCCCCATGATGTGCACTGTCCAACTGGAAACAGTTCTATACCGATTCACGAAGACAGGTGACGTGCACAAGGAGTACCCAGGTAAGTGACGGGGGTCCGGATAGTCCTGGGAATTGGGGGGTGGAACATGCACCAATTCAAGGCCTTACATGCCTCTACACCAATGCTCATAGTATGGGAAATAAGCAGGTGGAACTTGCCCTCCGGATAGCTAGTTCAAACCCAGGCATAGTAGGTTCTCACAGAAATCTGGTGGGATTCATCCCATGACTGAGTGGTTAACATTAGGGGCTACAGACTGTACAGGCGGGATAGAGTGGGAAGGAAAGGTGGGGGTGTGGTGCTCTACATCAAAAAGCAATACACATCCTCAACTAGCAGGATGGGGTCAGAGGAGGGGCAGGTTGAAGTGCTCTGGGTCAGAACACAGACGGGCCATGGGGAAAGGGACTTAATGGTAGGGGTCTACTACAGACCTCCCAACCAAGGGGAAGAGCTGGACCGTGAATTCTTGGGTCAGCTTGCAGAGCCAATAAGGCAATGGATGTAGTTTTCATGGGTGATCTAAATTACCTGGACATCTGCTGGAAGGAAGAGTCAGCCAGGTTGGAATGCTCACGAAGGTTCCTTGAGTGGAGATACAGGACCTCCACTCAACCCAGGATGTGCACAGTCCCACCAGGGGAAATGCCCTGCTGAACCTGGTCCTGGCCATAGGCAATGACCTGGTGAGGGGACTCCAAGTTCTTGACAACCTGGGTGACAGTGATCATCGCCTGCTGGAATTCACCATCCAGCGAAGGGTGTCAAGGGCCTGTAGCAAGGCAGTAGCCCTTAACTTCAAGAGGGCAAACTTTAATGAGTTGAGGAAATTGGTAGGAGAGGCACTGGGGTTCTGGAGAGTAGAGGATCTGGGTGCCCAAGATGAGTGGTGGTTCCTTAAGGAGACAATACTCAGAGCTGAAGGGGTGACAATCCCAATGAGAATCAAAGGGGGCAAGAGTGCTCAAAAGCCCCCCTGGCTCACTAAGAGCTTTTGGGAATGCCGGATTGCCAAAAAGGAGGCATGCACCCAGTGGAAGGGAGGGGCTATCACCAAAGAGGAGTATACCTCCATCACTCAGGTCTGTAGGGGGGCTGTTAGGAAAGCTAAGGCATATATGGAACTAGGGCTAGCATCAAGGACAACAAAAAGTCCTTTTTTAAAAACATAGGGAGTATGAAGAAGGCACCGGGTAATGTGGGGCCCCTGCAGGAATCGCTAGGCAATCTGGTGGTTTCACCAGAGGAAAAAGCAGAACTTTTTAACAATTTCTTTGCCTCCATTTTTTTGTGCAGGGATTGGGGTTCCCCTACCGAGATTCGGGATGGACTCAGGAGAGACTCTGCCAGGCCTAGGGTCAGGGAGGACTGAGTTAGAGAAATTCTGGAGGGGCTGGACGTGTTCAAATCGGCATGTCCAGATGCTTTCCACCCCAGGGTGTTGAGGGAATTGTCAGGGGTTATCGCAGGACCCCTGGCACGGCTTTACAAGCACTCGTGGTGCTCTGGCCAGGTGCCAGACAACTGGAAGAGGGCCAATATGGTCCCCATCTTCAAAAAAGGGAGGAGGGAGGTCCTGGGCAACTCTTGGCCTGTTAGTCTTACCTCAATCCCGGGGGAACTCTTTGAGAAGATTATCAAGCAGCACATCTATGGAGGGCCAGCAGCAGGGATGATGTTCAGGGGCTAACAGCATGGTTTCATTAGGGGCAGGTCCTGTCAGACCAACCTGATTGCCTTCTACGATCAGGTCACAAAATCACTGGATGCAGGTGTCGTGGTGGATGTAGACTTTCTGGACTTCAGGAAGGCCTTTGACACTGTCTCCCATCTCATTCTCATTAAAAAGCTAGGCGACTGTGGCATTGATGCCTACACAGTCAGATGGATAGCAAATTGGCTGAGGGGCTGCACCCAGAGAGTGGTGGTGGATGGGTCATATTCGACCTGGAGAGATGTGAGCAGTGGAGTCTCCCGGGGCTTAGTCCTTGGGCCCGCACTATTCAATTTCTTTATTAGCGACTTGGATGAGTGAGTGAAAAGTACCTTGTTCAAATTCACTGATGACACCAAGATTTGGGGTGAGGTGGGCACACTAGAAGGGAGGGACAGGATACAGCTGGAGCTAGACAGGTAACAGGGGTGGGCAAATGAGAATAAGATGGGATTCAATACTGACAAGTGTAGGGTGCTGCACTTGGGCAGTAAGAACCAGCAGCATACCTATAGGTTGGGGAACTCCCTTCTTGAAAGCACAGTGGCAGAAAGAGATCTTGAAGTCATTATGGATTCCAAGATGAATATGGGCCGCCAATGCAAGGACACAGTTAGTAGGGCTAACCACACCTTGTCATGCATCCACAGATGTATCATGAGCAGGTCCAAGGAGGTGATCCTCCCCCTGTGTGCGACACTGGTCAGGCTGCAGTTGGTCAGGCTGGGTACCGCACTTCAGGAGAGATGTGGACAGCATTGAGAGGGTCCAAAGGAGGGCCATTCACATGATCCAGGGACAGCAGGGCAGAACCTACAAGGAGAGGCTATGGGGCCTTAACCTGTTCAGCCTTCACAAGAGAAGGCTGAGAGGGGACCTGGTGGCCATCTATAAACTTACTAGGGGGGACCAGCGGGGAATGGGAGAGACCTTGTTCCTCCAAGCGCCTCCCGGATTAACAAGGAATAATGGCCATAAGTTAGAGAGTAGGTTCAGACTAGACATCAGGAGGCACTACTTCCCAGTCAAGGCGGCTAGGATCTGGAACCAACTTCCAAGGGAAGCAGTGCTGGCTCCTACCTTGGGGGTCTTTAAGAGGAGGCTAGATGATTACCCAGCTGGGGTCATTTGAGCCCAGTTTTCTCTCCTGCCTTGGGCAGGGGTTTGGACTAGAAGATCTGCAAGGTCTCTTCAGCCCCTACATCTATGAATCTATGATTCCTACATAGGAGATCTGCTAGGAATTGTTCCTCTTCTTCTGATGTTTTAACTCTGTAAATAACAAATTGTAACCACAAACCACCCATGTCCCTATACCTGTAACATCTTGCCCTGATCTACTTCTGTGGATTTTGTGATTGTCATCTGCAAAAGATGGACATAAAAATATCCCCTTCCTTGGACTACCATCTTACTTTTTTCTTCCCTCACTTTCATTCAGACATGATTTTAACACGTTCTATCTTGAGAACTACTAAATCCAGAAACCAGTATCTTATGCCATCTGGAAGCTTGGTATCTTTGTTTTTTCAAAAGTCTTAAAACAAATGTCTCTAATTCTAGCAACTCCAAAGATTTTGGTTGATAAAGCTACATTTGAATGGGACTGGAATAGAAAGTAAGAATAAGAATCAAGTGAGTTTAAAGTCTCATGTAACAGCACTGCTGAGAGAGAATTTGAAAGGAGGGGTATACAAATGATTGGTGCACTGAAAGTGTGACAGTATTCTAGGTATAAAGGCAACATAAAAGATGGCAGAGATGAATAAGCAGAAGAAAGGAAGCAGCAGGAAGAGAAGTAGAACAAAGGTAGAGACAGGTAGAAACAAAGGCTGAGACAACAGCAGTGGCAAAGTGCTCCAGGATCTTGAAGCAAAGGACCAGTAGAAGGAATGAATAAAGAGATTCAAGGTGGGACCGGGGCATATTTTAACTGCAATATGTTGTTAAATCAAAAAGGGAAAGGGTGAAAGTCATCAGGACCATATAGAGGAGGAGGTAATGATAGTTCAAGGCAAAAACGTGGCCTAAAATGGCACGTTGTTGAATTTTCAGATTGAATAGGGTACTGCATCAGTTGCTGTGCTGCATGTTGAGATGGATTCCTTTTCCTAAAGGTACTGTGAACTACTTGAGTAAGAAGACCATTTTTCTCAAGCTTGGCATAGGGCATATTTGGTCCTGCTGTGAATATATACCTGGTTTTCTATCTCTTCAACTAGGCTTTTAACTCAAATATATTAAGAGAGGGCTAATTGTGAAAAGTACCCAACATCATTGCCTGGTATGTCTGTGACTACTATCTTCTCAAAGTATCCAGTCATATTTCCATAGCAGCTCTACAGGAGGTAGAGAAGGGAAAATAATTGATGAGCAGTGAAGAGACAAAACAGATTTTCCTTATATTGAAAGGAAGTGTTCAACTTGTCTCGTTAGACAGACACTTGTCTGGAATGGCTCATTCAGGGATGATCCTGCTTAGAGCAGGGGGCTGGACAAGATGATCTCATGAAGTCCCTTCCAGCCCTACTTTCCTATGATCCTTCTCTTCTCAGCTATTCATATGCATAATATGGAATCAAACCACTGTTATATGCAGTAATATCAATAAAGAGTATTCACATAAAAAAGGAAAACAAATTGAAAATAAAAAAAACAATTTTGAAAGGACCAGACAATCATGAACAGGGATTAATTACTTGCATGCACAGTTGTGAGGATTATCTAAGTTCATGCCCAGAGAAGGACATTCTCCTGTGCCTGTGTACAAATGGAGCTTTGATTCAAGAGAGTTTTCCACAATGTCCAGTCCTGTAAATAACATATGTTGTAACTATGTTACAAGTAATGTGTAGAACAGGCATAGGCGGGACTGCATGGGTGCCAGAGCGTGGCACATGAAGGCATTTTGTTTGGCACGTGCGCCTCAGGGTGGGCCAGGTGGGGAAAGGGCTGAGGCTGTGCTGCCATAACAAGAATTGGGCCCCTCGTGACTCTCGTGCTGTCCACCCCTGGCAAGCCAACATCTTACAAGTCAAGGTTGTGGGTGTTTTTGGCTGTCTGCCCAAAAAATGTTGCTGACCCTTGGCTTGAACTTTTAGTTCATCTCATCCAACTTGCCATGAACCAGATCCATCACATCCACCGAGCTGAGATGGTTACACCAGGTACCATTAGAGAAATATTAGAGATGCACACAGGGTGTATATATGGAATGAATGCTCCTTCTATTACTGCTCCTTTTTAAGCCAAAGAGATTTTCCTATCGACTTTCATGGAAGCAGAAGCAGATGCAAATGCAGGCCCATAATTAGGGTTGTAGCATTTATGTGCTGTAGACATTCTGAGCCTAATTCAATACTATCCAAAATGACTCATCAATCTGTAAATACTTTCCCAGTTGTTATTACTGAATTGAGTGCATTCAGTAGGTTGAGTTTAATTCTCTATTCGTGCCAGACTGAGTAAGGAGTAACTCTACTGAAATGAGTTATCCTACATTGGTGTAAAATCCACGTTCAGTAAGTGGAGGGTCAGGCCTGATGGGTTTTGCTTATGCATCACCCCCTCTAAATGAGAAATTATGGCAAATATTATAGCTATAGAAGAATAAGGAGGCATGGAACTCTCAATCACACTTTAATATGCAATCATTCTGCTTCCATAAATAGGAACTGGAATAATTATAAATACATCATTTTTAATTGTCACTCATTCTTCAGTTGTCTCCATGAGTAGAACATACACTTAATTAATGACTGAGGTTTTAGCATCAATTACCACATTAGATATTCTCCCATATTCAAACCATCTGCTACAAACAAAATATATTGCCTCTACACAAATTATAGCCATGGCTGTAGCCAGAATGGTATCCATATGGAAACAGGATTTTGCCTGCCTCCAGGACATTGTCAGAAAAAAATGTTCAAAACCTAGAGTTAAAAACTCTCCCCATGTTAAAGTGTTGAAATCAGAGTCTTGCTTTCTTAAGAAGAAATTTGTTCAAAACCCTGGAGCTGCTTTATATTCAATACAACCAGTGGAGACTTACACATCTTATAGCCATAACCATTTTGTTTATCAGTACAACATAGACCACAGAACCTCCACCAATAACTTCCACATTAATCTCAAGACTTCTGTTTCTGTTGTAGCACATCTTTTATGAGCTCCCCAGCTTTAGGTTAAAGACTTTAAGTGATCAAAATACTCCCGGGCCCCAGGGAAGCTGTTCCAGTGGTAGAAATATGTTTCTGCCCAGGATTTGTCTAACTTCAGTTTCCAGTCACTGGATCTTGTTAAGCCTTTTAAAACTGGAAAGAGCTGTCCAGTCAGAAATGTCTTCTTCATGTAGGAGCATAGGATGGGGATGAACCCACCAAGGCCACTAAGCCCAGTTCCTGGCATTCAGACAACCATGTGTCCAAAAAGCCCCACCAGAACATTTACTCCAGCTCTTCTGTCACACCAGAGCCACAAAGCTTAACATAAGAACAAAATAATCTGCCACACAAACAAAGTAGGAGAGACAGGGGCTCCAGCATCACCTTTACTACTGTAAAGACAGGGAATTACTTAAGTAAAATGGGCTCAGAGGAGTCCTAAGAAATGGGCCAGGCATAGTCTTGACAATGCCTTCATTAGTTTTTTTCCTGCTTTTGCATCCTTCGATTGCATTTATCCTCTTAGCTACAGAATTGCACAATGACCTTGTATTCAGCTAATTATCACTCACAACTCTTTTTCATTGTCATGGAATTCCAAAATATTGCCTCCCATATTGTAGCTGCAGCCCGCTTGCTTTGTTACTTTGGCAATGCTAAAATATGAGCTGTTCAAAGATCCTGCCCTATGAAATAAGGATCCTGGCATAAGTCAGGGCCAGAAGCAGAGGTAGTCCTATTACACGGAATATCTGAAGCATGAACAATAAGTAGTAGTGTTGTTGTAGTTGTGATAGTCCAGGGATACAAGAGAAGCAAGATTTCTGTGGGAAGGTGATACCTTTTATTGGATCAGTTTGTAGCTGGGAGAGATCAGTAACAAAAGGTCAAATCTGATGAAGGGCACCTAAAGTCTGGATCCTTGTCTCTTCTCTCTCCTAAGTATACAAATTGGTCCAATAAAAGATATTACCTCACTTTACTGCATGGGCAATACAGCATTCCATGAAGTGCCAGTCAGTACATGCAATCGCTACTGTTGGCCACATGCCATGGCACGCTTTTGGGACAGTAATAGAGGCTGTGGAAGAAAAGCAAGGGTAAAGAAGGGAAGCAGCTTGCTGAGGTGAGCCAGGAAAATCAAAGGTTTCAGGGCCCCAAGGCCTGGGAAACAGGTCTGGGAAATCTGGAATCTTTGGATGAAGATGCTACTATCACAACTGGGCTTTTTGCCTAATGATCACTCTGAGTGATGTGGCTGTAGCTCACAGCATCAGATATACCAGTCAGTTTCTGCACGGAACAGCTTTCTTTACTTTCTGCCCATCCTCAGGGATGATTTGCTAACTTCTGGATGGCAGTTCTGGGTGGCATTCAGTGGGTGAATCAAAATGAGTTCAACACTTGCTTTGTACCTGAAAGTGTGTCTAGAGTAAGTATGCCAGAGAGCCTGCAGATCAGCCTCCTCCATGCAGGAAGTGAAAGAAGAACTCTAAGAAGGAAGCTGGAGTACTGCGTCCAGTTTTGGGCTCCACAATTCAAAAAGGATGTGGAGAAGCTTGAGAGAGTCCAGAGGAGAGCCACGCGCATGATCAGAGGTCAGGAAAACAGATCTTACGATGAGAGGTTGAGAGACATGGGACTCTTTAGCCTGGAAAAGCGTAGGCTCGGGTGATGTGATGGCCACCTATAAGTTTATCAGGGGTGACCACCAGGATCTGGGGGAACGTTTGTTCACCAGAGCACCCCTAGGGATGACGAGGTCGAACGGTCACAAACTCCTGCAAGACCGTTTCAGGCTGGACATAGGGAAGAATTTCTTTACTGTCAGAGCCCCCAAGGTCTGGAACAGTCTGCCAGCGGAGGTGGTTCAAGCACCTACATTGAACACCTTCAAGAGTAAATTGGATGCTTATCTTGCTGGGATCCTATAACCCCAGCTGACTTCCTGCCCTTTGGGCAGGGGGCTGGACTCGATGATCTCCCGAGGTCCCTTCCAGCCCTGACGTCTATGAAATCTATGAAATCAGAATGCAGCATTTTCTGGGCAAGTAAACTGCCATTTATTGCTCTCCTGAATATTTGAAATAGCCATATATTTTAGGTGCAGCCAACAGCATGTTCTGTGAACACTCCTTCAAGCAATCAGGTAATGAATGCATTTAAGTCTTTGATGACAGGAAGAAAGAAAAAAATGGGAAGTGGGCCTGGATGGATACTGGAAGAAACCAGAGGCAGAGTTCAATAATAATTACAATATTGAACTCATGTATTCTTCACGACGAGCATCTCCACTTCTCTCAAACACAGCTATTTCCTCTACCACCAAGTTGGCTGAGGAAAAATCCCCGCCGAACAGTAACAATTAGTTGAAATGGATTACTCAAACTGATAATCTCTATTCTGACTGATCAAGCATGTCTCCTTTGATGAATGACTTAAAATCAAGAATTGTAGAGTATTTACCTATTTATTTATTAGATTTATATCCTGCCATCCCCAAAACAGACAGTGAACTGGCAGCATTGTAACACTAGCAATTGCCTTACCTTACACTGGACTGTTCTGTTGTAAGTAGTGGGGGCTTCTCATGACTTACGTTATGTTTCCAGTAGATAGTGACAATCTTAAGTTTATCTAAAGTTGCTCTAGATCAGGGGTTTTCAACCTTTTTTAAGCAAATATGCCCCTTCTGGTGCTGGCGGTTGGACGCAGAGCGGAGTGGGGGGGAACATGCTCACACATGGGGGCCAGACATAGACTTGGGTGGTGCTTGTATGCGGCAGCTGCCACCGCCACCACCAACCACCCTGGCAGCGGAGTCTGAGGTAAGGTGCTGCACTTGTTTACTCCATGTAATACAGAAAAGACCCCGTGTGTGTGTTTTTTTCCTATGGTTTCAAAATTAAGATTCCTTTAACTCCACTGCATGTGACCTCCCTGCTCCCCCCAGCCCTGCTCACCCCCCTGACCTCTCACCCCCCTTGGTTCTGCTCCTGGGAGTGGGCATAGAAACACACTTACCCCTTCTGCCATTGAGACCCTCACAGCGGCCCAGCAGCCAATCAGGAAAGCGAGCTAGGGTGGCAGGTGGGGAGGTGCTATGGTGTGCTACATGGGGCCAGTGCCGCCCAGCACACCCCTCCCCCGGGTTAGAGGCGAATGCACAGGGGAAGGCACCAGAGCAGTGCTCTGGGTCTGTCCCTGCCCACCTACCCCTGCATACCCCAAAAGACTTTTGTAAGTACCCCTGGGGGTACACACACCCCTGGTTGACAGCCCTGGCTCTAGATCATTATTTGATACCACTTTTATATTTGCAGTATCAAGTGTAAAACTCCCTTTGCTAGGTATAGGAATCAGAGGAAATACAGGTTTCCCTCAATTTATATGGATTCTGTATATGCAAATTGGCTTTTATGTGACGACCCTTTTTATACCCAAAATTCACCATATTCAAAGTAAATTTACTCTTATGTGATTGGCATAGGTGCTCCCCCAGCAGGTAACTCTGTGGGGGGAGGGGAAAGGGATATAGGGCCAGGGCCCCACTCAGCCCAGCCCCTGCTGCAACTGCTCTGGGAGCAGCTGACACCAGCTGCCTGCAGCTATTGGGCTGCACCATGCCTCAAACCCCTTGGGGCTCCACTTGTCCCCACCCACCCCAGCTCCTGGGCTGTGCCATGACATGACGCAGGCAGGTTGTGTCAGCTGCTCCCAGGTCTGCTGCAGCAGGAGCTGGGGTGAGTGGGGACAAGCAGAGCCCTGGGGAATTTGGGGCATGGTGCAGGCCATCGGCTGCAGGCAGCTGGCATCAGCTGCTCTTGGGGCTGCTGCAGCAGGGGCTAGGGTGAGTGGGGAGAAGGCCTGGGGCTGCAACAGGGAGCAAAAGTGGAGGGAACTGTAAGTGAGTGTGGGGCGTGGGATGGAGGGGTGTGGCTCTTGCTGCTATGTGCACCCTGGGAGGGCTAGGGGGCTGCACCAGACTGTTTCTGGGGAATGCACGCCCCCAGATCTGCACACAGGATGAGAGCAGGCTGCTGGTGCTGGCTGGGGCCAGTGGCAGTTCTTCCTGGTGCTCAGTGGCGGTGCTGTACGGGCAGATTGTGGGGGATATGGTGAATTTTGGGGTCGCAGCAGCCCCCCACCCAGTGCCACCCATCCTGAGCACCGGGAGGAGCCCAATGCTGCCACCAACCTCAGCATCTTGTCTCGTGGGCATATCTGGGGGCGTGCACCCCTGGGAAGAGTCCAGTGCAGCCCCCAGCCTCAGCCCTCCCAGGGTACACGTATCAGCAAAAGCCACACTCCACATCCACTTACAGTTCCCTCCACTTTGCTCCAAGCTGCAGCCCTAGCAGTGGCCAACGGTCTGCGTCATACCCCTCCCCCCATCCCTTCCCTAGTCCCAGCCTTACTCCCTCCCTCCCTCACTGCTGTGGGAACATGTCCCTATTTCTGATATTATAAACTAGGTTCCTTCTATGCAAATTCGATTTATGTGCAGTTTTCTGGGAATGCATGTACAGCATAAATTGAGGGAAACCTGTACTGCAAATACTGAGATAATATTATCTGAGCCCTCCTCTACTTGTTGTATCTACCACACAATTACCATGTTAGACTGACTACATGTTCAAAATAACTATGAAGCCTTAAAAGGGTCCGACGAGCTATAATGTTATTGCTTGAAAACGTGTAATAATTTTATACCTGGTTTCTATCCCCAGGTAGTCTGCTGTTGAGAGATTGCAGCAGCTGCAAGCCTGATGGAGCTCTTGTTCCTGACTGCGCCACACACAGAGTCAGGTCCAAGAGTCCTAGCAGCTCTAGGACTCATGGGCCCAGCTGCATGTGGCCCCTGTGGCTGAAAGTCCCCTCAGCAAAGGGGACTCCCAGCCATAGGAGCCTGCTTCTTGCTGATGCAGGGGAAGCCCAGGATCTGCATGACAGGAGGAGAGGTTGTGCAGATCACATATTAGATCCAATCACACCTTTACCTGAACATGTAGAAGGGGCCTGATTATCTAAGACCAAAGTCGAACGTATTTAGAGGATTGCTGTAGGCCATGATTTAAGGGTAATATTAGAGTGATGTTAAAGGCAAGTTTTTTAAAATTATTGCAGATCTTGACATTTGTTGTTAAGAAACAGCACATCAAAGAGCCTTAATATTAAGTGTGACCCTTAATAAAATTAGTAAAATGGTTTTGCAAATGATGAAACACAGATTTCTATGTGAATTAAAAAGAAAGATACTTGAAATGATTTTTCTTTTATATGGGAGGAAAAAACATTTATCATGTTGAAAATGGACTTTTATGCTTTTATATTAGCTACAAGTTCTCTATGCACTTATTTAAATAAATATCTATACTTAACCCTTGAAGTCTACATATGTTTTTTTTTTCCTTTCTTATCTGATTCTAAATGAAGATGACATGATACCTATATAATCATGGACTCAAACAATTGGAGTAGGATTATAGATCACAAATTTTCCAGCTGGATTTAGAGGCTCATCCAGAAGTGGAACCGTGGTACAGTTGCACTCTCCTTTGACTGTGTAGTTCTCTGCTGCTGGTGTCCATTGCCAGTTGCATCCCCCTGTGTGAGTGCACTCTCTGTTCCAGTTGCACTCCCCTGTGCTCTCTTCAGAATCCTAGACCCACTCTTGTACTCATCCAAGACTACCAAGCTAGTTTAGTTTTAGTGGTTTTAGTCATTTTATAACTCTGTAGTTAAAAATACAATTATTATTATTATTTATTATTAATTTTAAAATATTTTTCAACAAAAATTCAAGCAATGACACAGAAAATCATTGCCTGACAGGCCCAAAAATTAACTCTAGCTCTCTGTCCCCAGCTGTCCAGATGACACGTGACCCCTTCAATGTTTGGGCTACTTCAGTGGATCGTCTTCCTCTGAGATCCTCCGACTCCCTAGATTCCCTTCCACTGAAAGAGCAATTACCATAGGGCTGTTGGCTACACCTTTCCATTTTCAAGCATTGCTTCTACAACCAAAACAGCAGTACCTATTTTTAATTTTCTTTTTCTTTTGAGCAGCATCCACATTTGTGTTTTGGAGATACCAGGCATTGATTAACCTGCTGTGACTTGTCTTCATCAGTAGGAGCAAGAGAAGTTGCTTCCGTCTGACAGGGGATCACATCTTCCTGAGAACTAGGAATGTTTCTAAGGCCTAACTCTGTATCACTGCTGTAATTTTCTTTTAAAATAACATATAGACATTAATATTTTTCCATTTAAAAGTGACTAAGTCCACTATTCCTACACACATTTGTCTACTCTTTGTTTTTACACACATGCATGAGCACACACAATCTATTTATCTCTATTAAGTCATGCCACAAAGATGGAAAACTGGGCTGAGAATTTCTTAACTGTTTTTATGTCTTCAGCTATTTGTTCTTTAAACTCCTTCCTAGCTCTCATAAATTCTTTTATGATTGCACCTGTCATAATTTATATCCCTTTCTGTTGGTCTTGATAAGGAGCTATCTACCAAAAGTGTTCCATAGTAGCATATTCTTTGGATTTGTGCAGCACTTTTTAGAATCTATATATGTCAATATAATGGGTATATAATTTATTATGTATCTAACTAAAACTTGGTACCTTGTTAATCACCAAGACATATGTACCAGACAAAAGAATGTGTATGTAACATCGTCAGGATAAAGAGGGAGCCAAAGAGGCAAGTGCCATCTCTGAGTAAGAATATCATTATGTTTCAAATATTAACATGGTTTAAAGACACTTTTTTAAATCCATGAACATTTTAACTATTATTCCAAACTCCAGTCTGACATGTAACAGCTCACATGACAAGCAATGACAGACCAAAACAGCTGCAATAGAAAAATGCCTGCCAAATCTAAAACATTCACATGGAATGTCACGATGAACGCACTCCTTTCCTGATATGCCAGACCCACACACTGATATCCAAAGTATGTCAAAAAGAATCTGGTGTGATGCAGATGTGAAAGTGAAAGGAAAAACACAGTTGAAAGGAACCACCCTTTATATGTGCTTGCCCAGTAACCTTTTCCATGAAGCTCATGGTTTACAGTGGTTGAGAGGAACCCTCCCCAGAGTCTCATTGTGATGGTTCCACAATATTCCTTTTTCCCTTTCAAAACCAGTTCACCTCGTCTTACCAGCTAAAAATAAAGGGGGTGGAGAGAAATATTTGAACCTTCTCAAAAACTTATAGGCAAGTCATGACTTCCTTCATCTACACACAGAGGTGCAGTGGTTTGTGGATATGCCAGAAACCAAAGCCAGAGTAGGGGCTATTAATAATGAAACAGAGCCACAAACTGCAGATCTGTTCCTGTGGTGAGCTTAAATGTCTGAAGTACAGCAGAAGCTAGAATATGTTTTCATGCCTGTTATATACCATAGGCATGCAAGTTATAACATATAAGGTGGGCTATTTTATCCTATATATTTTACATACAAATTAACGTATCTTCCCAGAAAAATGAAACACAAAACATGCATTTTTAAATGCAAGGCCAAATCTCGCCATTCTTATTCATGCTGGGCAAGTCTACATGAGATGTTTGCTGCAGTTGCTTAATTAGCTCCTCAGTAAATATCTCACCATCTACATGTACAGTGCTACCAGGATGGAGTGGAGTTTTTTACTGTGTAGCAATGCACATGTAGATGTGGGTGACTAGTGCCACCTTAGTCCGGGGGGGGACACACACCAATTGTGAAGGGTCCCCTGCAGCTGATCACACTGACCAGGAAGCAGCTGCAGCACTCCTGGAAGTGGTCGTGTCTCTCCCAGAAGTGGCTGCAGCATTTCATCTGGCGCTCCTACTCCCCAGCCAGCACTTGCAGGGAGGAACTTGTGCTCCTGCCTGTCCCCCCTGCCTGTTGCCTACATGGGGAGCGCAGCCTGTCAAGGGGTGCACCAGTGCTGTCAGGGGGTGCATGTGCACCCCTGTGCACTCCCTTACAAATCACTACTGCATGTAGATGCTGATGGGGCTGGCAGGGGCACAAAGGTGCTTCAGTGTGAGGGCTGCCTGCTGGCTAGCCTTGCACTGGAGCACACCCAGGCCCCAGCCAGGCCCTCCACAGCATGTTGAGCTGGGTTGGATCAGCCCTGGACTGGAAGGCTGACCCCCCAGACCCTCTGCCAGTCGGGGACGCTCTAACTAGGCTTAGTGTGCTGTGGTCCTGGGTTGAGAATCACTAATTTAGCTAATGCAATTCACACAAAGTGGCAGAGCAGTTAGGTTATCTTGCTATTGTTCCAGAAGCATGAGTGCAAGTCTTTCTCCTAACTCATCTTGAAACCTGCCCCTGTTACCCAAGATGTAAAGGATACCATTATTTGGAATGGGAATTCAAAGGTTCTGGATGCCTTGTTAGCCCCTGTGACTAGACCTGAACTAACACTCTTTTTTCCCCTTCTTTTGGTGTAATGTCAAGTAAAGAAGAAGACATTTTATCTTGATTAAATCAATATAAATATGTGGACTTTCTCCCACCTGCTTGTGGAAAGATAACATTTGTGCAGTTAAAGAGGAGCCAAATAACAATCTTCCTTAACAGAAAATACAGGAAGATACTGGGAAGGTAAACTTTAATTTGCTTGTAATTAATTTTTTTACATACATGAGCACTCAGTAGCAGTAAAAACAGCATCTGTGTGCTATATCTTTGTTTTCAAGTGGGGGTTGTTTTTCAGTATGTATACTGGATAGTCCACCTTTACAAGGATTTTTTTTTATTAATACACCTTTTTGAATACAGGTTTATTAATAAACCTTTTTTATTGAGTGCAGTTGGTTGCTGAAACTTAATTTTCAGGGATTTTGTTGAATGTCATTCTAGCCTTTCTTTTAGATTCCCTTAAATATCTTAAGAACCAACCAAAAAGAAGAACCACACTCCTAAAGCTGTCTCCCCTCACTCCTTTCTGTCCTGACAACATTTTATGGGCAACAATTTATATTAGCTCTGAATGTAACATGATTGCATACAAAGCAATGCTAACTGACCTCCTCAGTAATTGGGCTAAAAATTACTGGTTTCCACTAAATAAATAAATAAAGCATAACAGCGCATCAGTTGAGGGCACTTTATCAGAGTTAAAGAAAAAAGGCAGGGAGAAAAGGCTAACCCCAGTCTAGTCCAAAGCTTACTTTTATGTATGGAACTGCTGAAAAAACACACACTGATACTGACTCCTACTCCCTGACTCAACCAGCCAGAATAAGTGGAGTTTTCCTGTGCCAAGCTATAATATAATTTATAAGATGTAATAAAGCAAAAACGTAGCTTCAGCATTAGTGACAGCTATAGTTAAAGGTTAACAAATGCTTCCATTCAATGCACCATTTCTCAGTCATTTATAATATGTTCACCTTCTAATAAGAAGTTCAGCGCAGCTGATAATATGCATTTCTTTAAGAACCATTATATATGCAAATAAACAAAACTAACAAGGACCTATACATAATACAACCTGGTGATGCCCAATAACATCACAGCAACATTAAAAAACATTAGGAAATGATTCTGCTCCTCTTTTGCACATTAAGTAGTACCTTATTTTACACACAGATAGTTGGAACCAAACTTTCATTGTAGAACCAAATGGCCTATGATTTCAGTGGGAATTAGGGCTCAAAACAGAAGTCTAATCTGTTTGCAGATGTGGACCTTGCTCCTCAAGTTGCCTTTTACTGTCAATGGGATGACTCACAGGGTAAGATGCTTCACCATATTAATAAGCAGGGCCTGGTTTAAATTGTGATTTTGCATTTTGCTTGAAAATCATTAAATTAAGTGGTTTTTTAATGAAAAATGTGATTTGCAATGAAATGCCGTGGTATGGCCCCTTACTGGGGAATTTCACAGCAACTGGCCATGTCATGGCATTTTGTTGCAAGAAGATGGCTCCTGAAGGCTAGGAAAAGCATTCACCAGCCAGTAGCAAAAGCCTAGCAGCCCAGGGGATGGGAGAAGGGGTTGCAAAAGGGACGGGGGGGAGAGAGCTTGGAAATGGGTAGGGGAGGGGCTGTTTGCTCCTCCGGGTGGGAAAACTGAGGTGTTGGGGGTGGGGGTGGGGGGAGAGAACACATTCATGGAGAAGCAAAGAGCCCCTACCCTACCCAGTGCCAGGGCCATCTGCCAAGGCAGCCCCCAAGTGTCCCCAACTCCCCTGTACCCCAGTCTTCCCACCTGGATGAGCAAACAGTCCCCACCACCCGCAATCCATCCCCAAACCCTCTCCTCCTTCTGTCCCTTTTGTGACCCTGTCCCCCTTCCCTGGGGCTGCTAGGTTTTTGCTGCTGGCTGGGGACTGCTTTTCCCAGCTTGCAGCTGCCTCTTTCAGCAGTAATCAGGGGCCTTGGGAGCAAGGCCTTTGTTGCAAGGATCAAACCTGGCCCTAAACCTGCCCACTGCACTGATCAGGAGGTGTGTTGGGGGATCACCATGACCTGGGCATGAAAATTGCGGCCCCTACCATGATCGAGCCATGATATTAGTGAGCTGAGCCCATGATTAAACCAGGCCCTATCTGAAACTTAAATTCATTGTAATCTCATGGGAGCTAGGTAACTATTATATACATATTACAGATGAGGAAACCAAGACACCCAGGAGCTGAAAAGCACCTACATTCACAGCAGGTGGATACTGAACCCCAGGAACGTGCCATCCCAGCCTGCTGCTCTCAACACCAAATACCCTGCCTCTCAGGAACTAACTGGCAACAGGATATTCTAATCTCCTGTGCAAAGTATCCAAAGGTCTTGTACACATGACCAGGGTTTAGTTCTTAGGGTTGCATTCTATGCCCCCCAAATTGAAACGGTGGGTTTTTAATTGAAATCCACCATTTCAATTTAGGGATTTCCATCACTGTTACAGCAAAGAGCCTGATATATATTTTTTCTGGCGGAGCCTTCCCATGCCCGGGGTGCAAACTGCTGGTAGGCTGAGCAGCCCCTGAGCTGTAGGGAGCCCATATCCTTCCTTCCGTGGCCCCCTCTGGCCTGCAAATGGGCCAAGTGCTGTCCCAGCTCGGAGACAGAACCCGGCCCCATCCAACTCTTCCCCAACCCCGACCTGGGGCAGCACCCAGCTCACTAGCAGCCTGCCTGGGTGGTCCCAGGGGGTGGCACCACTGTGGAGGGAAGGACTGGGGCCCCTCACAGCTCAAGGGCTACTCAGCCCGCTGGCAGCTTTCCCCCTAACCCTGGGGCAGGCAGGGAGGCTTCACTGCAGAAAAGGAAAAGGATCAGGCCCCTTGCTGCTTCTGTTGTCAGCAGGTGCCTGCTGAAGGCAGAAGCGGTGAGGAGTCCGATCCTTTTTTTCTGTGGAGTCTGCCCACATCTCCCATGGCTGGGGTGAGCTGACTAATAGCTGCAATGCACTGTTGCAAACTAAATTACATCAGGAGGTCATTTAGTTTGGAATGATGCAAACTCATTTAAAACCCCCCAAACTCCTGCACGTGTACAGCGTGATGGCTTTCAGACACACAAAGTGACATTTTTGTCACATGTACATGATAATGGCATAAGTATTCAAGAGTCTTTTTAGACACCTCACTAAAAAAACAAGGAAAAAAAGAGACCCTTGAGACCCTCACTGTAGCACAGAAGCAGTCTACCTCTCAGGAACTAATTTGCTATCTGCAGGCATGATTTTGTCATCTTCTCTCATGCAGACGGTACAATCTTCACCAGGAGTACTCTCAGAGTAAACTGCTACTTAATCTAAGTAAAGATGGCAGAGTCAGGTTCATAAACATTATTAATGATCTTTCAAATAATATTAATACACAGCAATAACCTGCCATTTACCATATCTTTTTGAAGAAAACCATACTTGAGAGTAGAACATGATTTAAAAAATTATGCTAGAGTCCTTTAAGAGAAAAAAAAAGAACATTTCTGAGTCTAGCTGTTAAATGTCTTAGATTAAGAGACCAGCTTTCCTTTTTGGCCTTCTGCCATCCCGTTAACAGCGTTTCAGTGAGCAGTGTTTATAGTTCACATTGTTGAAGATAATCCCAAGGACATATACAGTATAACGTGAATATAGCTGGGTTGCTGAGAAAATAAAATGCAGGGGGATGAAAATGCAGAGGAGATTGCAGGCTGGTGCTTTCATCCCAAGTTTTTGTTTCCCCTCCAGCCAAGTTAATCAGCAAAGTCATAAATAAAAGGTTTATTTCCAGACACCACGTAGCTTACTCAGAAATCATCATCACAAGATCCTTATTCATCGGGTCCATATATATTTGAGGGAAGGAAAAAATAAGAAAGCTAAGAGTATTGTTAGCTGTATCAGTAGTTAGTCACCATTTGTGGTCTTTCCAGATAACAAAGCAGACCATATTACAATACTTACCATCTGTTATCTGAAGTTAGACACAACTGAACTAGATTATTGCTGCTATGTTTTATGTGTTTACATTTTTCAGTCAGTAAGCCACAGAGCAGTTATATAAAACTCCACTCCATACACCACCTCCTTTCTTCCCAACAATACAAAAATTATTAAACCACAACTGGGTCAAAGTTTATTGTGATGTGAGTATGCAGCAGTTTTGGCTTTAAATACAATACTAACCATGTGGACAATGTTTTTTGGTCCCCGCCCCCCCTAATTTTCCATTGCAACACAATATCACATTGATAAAGGTTTTTCATTGATTCCAGAATTGAATTTGGCAATATAATTTTACACTATGTTAATAATATAAACTTTTGTCCTTTTTGGACAAAATAGAACGACTTAAGGAGAGATTAGTATGTTTTTTTCACATATGCATGTCACAAACTCCCATTTTACCTTTAAGCTCAAGCTCAGTAAACAAGCATACATACACACACATGCACAGCAAAGTAGCTATAGCTACTTAAATAATTCTTCTGAATAAAAAAAAAATATCTGTTAAATTTTACTCTTCCTTGGCTTGTGAGTAATTCATTGAATCTTTCATGACTCTCTCGAATCTGCTTAATTTTCATATGAATGGATTCTTTGCAAATTGTTTTTTGTAATTATTCACCGTTTTTGAGTAACAATTTTATCTCTGCTCCCTGATTAGATAAGTGAGCCAGTGCAACAGGATAATGAAGACCACAACCAAAAGTAAAAAAATAAGCAACCAACTGATTTCTGTTAAAAGAAAATATAGCATTTTGGATTTTCTTCACAAACATTTTCATAAATACCCAACAGGCATCAGAGGGCTTTCTAAGTTATACATGATTCCACAAATTGCAATGAGTTAAAGTTAAAGAGTTAATAATAAGCCATTTGTTCACAAATATATTTGTAAATCTCTCCTTCGTTTTCTAGTCACTTCTTGTGATAAACATAAAATTTCATTTCCACACACCTCTAACTATTTCTCCTGCTTTCTGCACATGGAGCCATCTCTCTTGAAATTTATTTTAACACCAAAACTTCATCTTCAAACATTTCTCATTTGAAAAAAGAAGAAAAATATAGAAGGCTACAAGAAAATAGTTCTTTCCTCCAAAACGTGGCATTCCCTGTCTCTAACCAGTAATCCTGGTCTGAGTCACCTGGATGAGGTATACTGCAAGTTCTAATATAATAATCAACAAGGCCAGTAAAGAGAACTAACTATAAACCTCCTCTTATATACCATCTTTCCTAGAGGGATTTATTTCCAGCTGATCTTAAAATTCAAAGCATTATGATGCATGGAAAAACTACTTTGAGAAGTTTTTCAGTCTCTGAAATGCTTTATTTATATTTTATTTCTTCCTCCAAGGTCTGTATAGTGAGACTCATGGTGCTAAATCATGCTGGCTTTATTTCATGTTGAATTACACGAAATATAATATCAATATTAAAAAGTAGCTCTGACTAAATAGTAAGGTTTTATTGATGTGCATTTAAAATAATCCACATAGGTCACTCATGGCCTTGCAAACTGTAAGTAATGTGGTCATTTCAAAGTTATGCCCAAAGTTAAAACCTTTAAACACTCCACAACTTTTATTGATCAGGTTCCACTACAATGAATAAAAGTTCCACTAATGGCTTAAAGGAACCAGAATGTATCCCTTTGCTGTGAGCCAAATGTCTGCTTTTGGAAACCAAAACAAAATGTAAAAAACAAAAACAAGACCAGAACAAAACCCTGAAAAATGTTTTTCAGTGCTTTCCAGGATTTCATTTTATACAGAATAACTGTTGATTTGGGGCTTGAAATACACAGAAGTGGCCTTAGATAGTCACAGTGGTTCCATACATAAAGTACTATATTAAGGACTAGAACTGGGCAATGAGGCTTGAATAAAACTAGGAATTTTAACCTAAAATAAAAGGAACAAAAACATTAAAATTTTTGAGATTCATAAAAAATCATCTTTGTTAAGGGTAAAAATGTTCTCTTAATTTCTTCGTTTCAGTGAAGAAGCAGAAGTTGAAAAACACCATGACAAGGCTGTTCTTGTAGATTTTCCAGCTTGGCTGAAACCAGAAAATGCTGGAAACCTCACAAGAAAACCTAGGCTCTTGAGACTTCCAGTCTGTTTCTGGGATTTCTGGAAGGATGGAAACCTACAAGAATAGCCTTTTGTCATGGTATTTCTGTACTATCGCTTCCTGCCTGGGCTGAGACCAGGAAGTGTAGGGAACATGCTTTTTTTAAACAAGATTTTCTCAACCTCAAGTTTTGTCCACTTTGAGTCGAAAGGTCAAGAACTATGCAGCAAACTTAATGAATTTTGGAGGATATAACTGAGGGTTGGATTTAGCAAAATTTAGCGTAATGGCTAGGGACAGAAGTTACACATAAACTGGTTGAAGTGATCAGAAACTGGTTTTACGCTGCAACAGAAGAAAAGTTCAGTGCACATAAACCAGTTTCAAAATGACTGAAACTAGTTTAAGATAAACCTGGTTGAATATCAGACTTAACTGCTTGGGTCAAACTGGTTTATGGAACGTCCATCCCAGACCAATGTCTCAGTTTCCCATTCTGTTAAAAGGAATAACAGCTCTTTCCTACATTTAAGGCAGTACCCTAAGGTGTATGTAAGTGATATTTTGACATCATCTGATAGGAGGCATCAGGCAGATGCCAAACTCTGTTATAATAATCTAATGTGTGAAAGGTGACAGGAATATTTGGAATTTTCACCTCTGCAATAAGGAAACCTGTTGAATCAAAACTCAAATCATCGTGGGATTTTTCTAATATTTCCTTTTTTCTTTACTAGCACTCTGTTGACAACTGAAGGGAACTATTATATGATTTACCAGAACATTACTATAATAAAAAACTTAGTTTCTTTCCACGTGGCCAATATTAATATTTAATGGACAATGCAAAAGGCACCCCATTTTAAGAGGCAATAATATGTTTCCTGACTAGATAAACTATGAATGCTGAAAGGGTGAATAGATCATCTTTGTCAGGGAACCTGATTATTGCTAAGGGAAATGAGACATCTATTGTCTGTCCAGCATTGCCCTGATTTAAAAGAAAAGCAAAACTTCCTTTGATTTCTCTCATGTTGCTTGCTATTCCATGTTACTGGGTGTTGAGCTGTCAGCGGTGCTGTGTGGTTTTTATTCTAGTTTATAATATTTTTAAAAATCAGACTTAAAATGAAGAGGTTTTTTGGGGGTGGGGAGCAGTGTGACAGGGTGATTTATTCTTGATAATTAAAAGGAGGCATTTAGACTTTAAAAACAGATTGTTAGCAGGTCCTCATGGCTTGTCACTAATCCATGCTCCGCTCTTTGCATGTCACAAGCAAGAGATTGCCCAAGCATATGGGAGAGACTCAAAGGGCTTTTCTATACCACATCAGGGGAAGAATAGACTTTCTTGAGGAGAATGGGACTGAGCATGTCCCACCCATGCCCAGACCATTTGAATCCCCTGTGCTTGAGAGACAGAAAGTCCCCCAGGAGAGGCTCCTGGAGTCCTTGATCTATGCTGGGCTTGACAGCAGGTGCTGTGGACTGGTCTGCAACAGTCTCAGAGGCCAAATTCTGATTCTAGTGCATGGTCCAGAGCATGGGTGGGCCACACTCAGTCCCATCCCCCAAGGGATTCACTTACAGACAGTGCTGACAGGGACAAAGGTTACTATAGCATTATTCTCCAGACACCAAGCTTGTGACCTAGAAATGTTTTTTCCATAATCATAGTCATTTTTATTTTCTAGCCATGAAATTAATACCCTGTGGAAGAATTATCCCTCAGAATCTGAGCTCATTTCTGACCAGGGTCCTAGCCCTTAAGCTTGTATAGAAATAAGGTGCGTGGCACTTCAAGGCCCAACAACTCGAGACCAAGGCGGAACGGCAGTGGCAGAGGAAGGAGAAGGAGATCAACCTGGGGCCACGAATCCCACTCCCCTGCGCAAAAACATGCCCCCATTGCTGAAGAACATGCGCATCCAGAATATGGTTCCTCAGTCACCTGAGGACCCATCAAGCCTGATGGACGTCATCCTCAACTTCTAGGGACTGGCGCCACTACCAATAGAAATAATGCAAAAAAGTGACTTGTATGTATGCTTTGCAGCACCATTGGCTTGTGTCTACAGAGAGTTTGAAACAAGAGGTTTGTGAATTTTTGCTTCACACACCTCAGGTCACGGCCTCATGTGCTGTGATTCTGCAGCAATGGAACTTGGTAATTGTACAAGAAATAACAGTATCTGATGTTTTTGCCTTACATTTTAACATTTTTCTCCAGGTTAGGTGCTCAAAATTCATTTTCTGATTCCCATTTGCTCTCTGGCTTCCCCCAGTACTCCTCCCACCGTTTCAGGAAACCCGGCAACAATATGAGCCTAAGCTCAAATCTAGCTTGCAGCCAGTACATGATGTAAACCAGAAGTCTGGGCTAGGAAACTGGGCAGCCTGAAGAATGCTGCAGCTACTTGTAGTCAAGTGGAGGAACCTAGTGAGATGGCCTGCAAGTTATCATGAACTTTTTTTTCTGGTCTACATAGAGGAAAGAAGTTCAAAACAAGCTACAGTCATCTGGGAATTTTGGAATCAATAGACAATATAAATCAAGAAAGCATGAAAATTACCGAAGTCTTGTCACACCCATGATAATCATTATAGACTATAATAACTGATGAATTTTACATCAGGATGAGCTGTACATGTGCAAGCATGAAGGGGGATGAGGGAACACAAGTCATCTACTTAGAGCATAAGCACTTTGGAATAAGGGCTTTTTTTTGGTTCTGTGCTTATAAAGGGTCCTGTTCCACAAATGGATCTTGGCCACACCACCAGAATACAAAGAAAATGACAGCAGTATTTCATGCAAATTCAGTAAATCATTGGCACTCAACCTTTTGGTCCTGCAGGCCAGGTGAGTGGCGTATGGCCAGTCTGCAGGCCAGACAGAACCGTATACACCAGATTCAGGTCCTGTGATGTCTATCCACTGAGATCAGGCTCCAAGGCCCTTAGCCACCCCACCTGGTCCTACATTTTGTGACAAGTCCCAAAGTCCTGTGTTGCCCCCTCCTGGTCCTGTGTGCTGGGATTGGGCCCTGGGGATTAAGTCCTGTCTGCCTTGCACATGCAATCTAGTGCAAAGAGTCACAGCCCATGGACTCCTGGACGCATGGGGAGCCTCACAGGCCAGATTATGTGGTGCTGGGGGCCAGATCTGGCCCATAAGCTGGGGACTGAGCACCCTTTTTATAAATAAATATTGCTGCTGCATTTAGGATCGCCCACTCTGGAATATAGGGACTGTTGCCATGGAATTGATTCAGATTGTCTCATGGGACACACAGGACTCTGTCTAGGATGTACATAACGGCTCCAAAGGACTCTGGACTCTAGAGAAAGGAGATAGCTAGGCACTTCTTCATGGTGTCAGGCCTTCTACACATCTTATTCTAACATTGCTGCCTGGATGCTGAATGCTGTCATGCTACAATGAAGGTATCACATTGAGTTCAGAGCTCTCCAACTTTTACTGTGAAAACCCGAACAAGTAGCCAAACCTCCTTTGGTTTACCTGGCACTTGTTAAAAGGGACTGTGGAAAGAGATTAGACTAGCTGGGCAACCATGTACCCTACCAGGGAGTAACATGGCTCAGCACAAAACAGGCCTTTTATTGAGGAATAATAAAACTATAGCAGCCCTGCTGGAATTTGCATTCATAGTATAATTATCTCATTTTGTGTGTGGTCCCCACAGGAAATAAGATCTCAGTGCCTCTCTGGGTGGCCCTAGCATTAGAACGTGCTGGCCAAGTCTATGGGCGCGTGTCTTCATCACTGAGGAAGGGGAGAGGGTTTTGTGGATGGAGTAAAGGAAAAGCATACCTCAGTGGTGGGGAAAGAGGAGAAACTGGGCTCCAGCAGGGGAGAGAGAAAGTAGACTGACAAAATAAAAATAAGGCTGAAATCATACCGATCAATCCTTCCCATACTCCCAGGGTGGTAGGGTCTAGGTTTTTTTTACATGAGGCCTTTTATCATAACATGAATTAAGTATCACAATGCTCTAGGAAGGACGGTACAATGTATCATATGTGTTAATCTGTAAATGGACATACAGAAAGACTGAACAAGAGATTTTAGTAATCTCAACAATAACATCCAAAAGATGCCCCTGGGTGCTGTCCTGGACCTGATTTCCCATTGTTCTGCATCTTTCTCCAGTGAAAATCAGGCATAAAGTACTGCTTATCAGAATGGCAGTGTTTATACTTTTAATAGTGTAAATGACTAGACAAGGCAGTGGAAAATTAGGAATCCATTCTGCTTCTCTCAAATGCAGACGAGAATTGGAAGTGTTCCCCACTTAAAAGTATGTTAGAATCTGTTGTTGTCAGACAAAATTCCTGCTTGCAAGCTGGCATAGGATTTATATGTATCCAAGGGAGTGCAATGTGTCTGTCATGAATCTTAGCTCCCTTTAATAGTATTTTATGCCACTTTGAAATGGAAGCTGGATTCTGGTGATTGGGAAGCTTTTACTGGCTCCAATTATACAGCCAAGGTTGGAGAAAAAAAGAATGTTATGTGGTTAGATGATGAATAGTAGCAGTAACTACAAGATGTCAGGCAACAGAATACAGTTGTGTCATTTGAAAGAAAGCAGCATGTTAGATCAGGAGATTTAGATTTCAGACGGTTTATAAACTGGATAGTCATCCTTTTGATTTAAATCCATATTCATTATATTTCAGCTATGTCCTTTTTGTGAGCAGCTAGCTATTGAAAGTGTCAGCAGTTCATGGCCCGATATGTTGCTTTCTTCACTCTATAACAAGGTATAACTTACAGTGACCTGGTTCATGTGACTGATCACTGAGAAGCTCTGAACAGGTAAAGTCTTGTTCCAGTCCATTAATTTTAAATGAACTAGTTCCTTATTTATTTACTTATTTGGGGGTTGTTATGCATAAGATTCTCTTAAATTCCCAGCCTTTATGTATTTTTTCCCCATATAATCAATTTTGGAAGAAAGATATTTGACATTTGAATACATACATATTTAAGAAAAACCCTAGAAAAACTCAAAACCTGGTTTACAAAATTCTAGTTTAAAAAATGTTAAACAAGCTATGAGTGAATTCAATTTATAATTTCTCCACTTGTCTTTTATGAGAAGCTCCTGGGCTATTTTTGTAGGATTTTATGCTAGTGTATCAACCCCCCCAGTTTTTCTTTTTTAACACCCCACCCCCCAGATATGTATTCCCTTCCCTTCCCCAATTATTTCTAGCTTTCTTTTTCTCCCCCTCTATTCCCTATAGACCAGCATAAGCGAGCTCAGACTTAGGATAAGCTTTAACATTTTTATTTTGGTAGCAAGTTTTTGGTTTTGGATATCCACTGTTTTATAGTGTACTATTATTAGGTTTGTATTGATTATTACTGTTGTATAATGTATTATTATAATTTTCATATTGATTTTTATTATTTCATATGGATATTGTATAGTTTAGGCCTGTGTTTGTAAGTGAACCAAAGTAATGTCAAGTTTCCATTTTATATGTCAAGTCTCCACCTTGTGTCCTCTGCCTGGGCATCCCATGTTGCAAATGTATGAGTCATGTATCCCTCCCATGTAAATTGGTTCCCAGATGAATGAGAGTGATTGGGAATGATTGAAATACAATGGTAGCAGGCCTCTACTGAATGGCCTGTAACGACCAGGACATCACCTTGCATTGATTCATCCAGGAACCATGGACCTCACCCAGAAACAGAAACAAGAACCCAGCATTTGAAAGACAAAAGACTCTGTAGAACCAGCAACACTACCATTGTACCCCACCATTACAGACACCCAAAACTGAACATCTCTGCATGGAGCACACATGCTCAGTACACCAGGGGCTGACTCTTGCCTGGGCATGCCTCCTGTCACTAGGGTCACACAGGGTCTGTCCCTGTAAAAAGGGGCAGTGAAGACAGACCCAGTGGGACGCTCTCTCCATCTGGACCAGCACCATGCCACACCACCTACCCACCCAGAGGCCCTGCCGGCGACCCCCCTCTGGACAACCCCTTCTGGACAAGGACCCCTTTCCAGCCTGGATAGGTAGCTATCACCCCCCACCCCCTTTTCAACCATGTACTTGGACTCTGCTTCTCTTCCCTACCTGGACTCCAGCCCTTCCACTGAGTCTCTTTCTCTGGCTGCCATTGTGAATGCTTGTGTGTGTGTGAGAGAGAGAGAACTAATAACTTCGTGGGGCTGTGTAGTGTGTTGTCTGTTTAATAAAACAGTTATTTGGACCCCTAAGTTGGGTTTTGCTTTACTTTGGTTTGGCCCTGCTCCAATCTCTGCTCCTTGCCCCTCTAACTTCTGTCTCATTTCTCCCTCTCCTGCTTCTGGCTTACTGCCATCTCCGACACCTGTCCTGAGCTCCCCTCTGCCTCCAAACCCCCAGTTTCTTTGCCATTGTCTTATCCACACTGCCGTTTCCTTTTCCCCTGAGCAACCAGGTTTCTGCCTCAGTTTCTTTCCTGGCTATCTCCTCCTTGCCATCACTTATCTGCCCCCCTTCCCCCAATATCTCAGCTGTCTGCCTCACTTTCCAGTCCTAGTTTGCCATACTGTGTCTAACTTTTGGGGTGTATACTGTATGTACTTGAATTGGTGATAAGTATGCATGTGCCTAGGCTGGTTTGGATGTGTATGTGCTGAGCTGGTGTGTGTGTGTATACACCTAACTGATTTGTGTGTTTGTATATGTGCATACCCTCCTGTCCAACAGATCAATACTGAGATCCTGAGAGTTGGCCTGACCCCACAGGGCAACACTAGATGTTTTAAAGATTTTTCACTGATTTTTCTCCTTGTTGCAGAACTGGTAAAAGAGTTTTTAAATACACCCTCTGCCAGAAAATGTTCCTCTTTTATACACTCATTTTAATTTGGTGCATTTTAGATCATCACATGCTGCACTTCTGTACACTATTATCTTTTAACACCAAGAGAAGGAAATGTCTCCTACACACAACTAAAGGTCCTGTCTCTGTAAGGGATTGAATGGCTAGTAATGTGCTGAACACCTCCAATCTCTACCAAAACCTCATGGGGGTAGATGACATTCAAAACCTCATAGGCTGCAGCCCATAAATAGGTTGAGTATTCAACTATAAACAGAAATGCTTTAAACTGAGATTGAAGTGACCCTTTAGGCTAGGGGCAAACATTCAAAAAGCCTGCAACTGAATTGATTCAGTCTTTGCAGGTTAGTATAATTTGTTAGGTTAAATCAGTTTTGTAACCAGACAGACATCCCAGACATGCCTGCAGTGGCTCAGGCTAGAAGCTAAGGGTAGTAAAGCAGCCCTCCCTTCCTTTGCTCAGGGCTGAGCTGAGGGGGGGCATGGCCAGGCCCCAGCAGGACACTGTGATTAGGGAGGAGTCCCATCCTTGATAACAGAGCATTTATCAGCTCTGTTATCAGCATTTATCACTCCATCAGAAAACAAAGCCTCACTCATTAGTTCAAGCTCTTCTTAAACAGCTTTTTCCAAAGTAAGGCATGCCGGGACATTACCAGCCTAGCTGTTGATTACCTCCAAAAGGCCCTAAACAGACACTGTCCTATCTACCTTACACAGCATTAGCTAGCATACCACATGCTGGCTACAGTCTATGCTGTGGGAGAGAGGAGGAAGAGTTCTCTGCTTAAGCAGCGAGTGGGGAGTGGGAGCATGGGGAAGCCAGCAAACCCTGCTGTGCCTGCAAGTCTCTGCTGGAGCTGCAGCCAGGGTGCAGAGGGGAGAGGCCAGCCCTGCTGTGGAGCAGAGAGCCCCACCCAGCCCAGAGAGCATGCCAGGATGCTGGCATGTCTGGTTTAGCCTAAACTAGCAAAGGGGTCAGGGACAGACATTGCATATACCGGTTTGACCCAAATCAATTAAGTCTGATGCTACATTCAGCCAGGTTTATCTCAAACCAGTTTCAGCCATTTTGAAACTGGTTTATATGCACTGAACATCTGTTCTGTTACAGGTTTAAACCAGTTTCTGATCATTTAAACTGGTTTGTGTGTAATGTCTGTCCCTAGCCTTAAGGTACATATTAGTATCTATCAGATTCATAATTTGAGTTCTGCCCCTTGCGATCACCTTGCATTATCTCTGACTTTCCCTAGGTATAGGCTGGAGGTGTGTTTTTACCAGCGAAGAATCCGGTCGTGGTGGCAATGGTGGGGAAGGTAATGCTTTGCTACATGCTGAATGGGAGTTCAGGGCCTGAACTTGGTTTCCTATTTCCAGGCCAAAAATAAAAAATGACCAGCCCCTTGAAGGGAGGGAAGCCATTTCTCTTTGTATTTTCTCCTCCTCACAAAGATGACTATTAGTCAGGATGGACAAGTAGTGAGCCTCCTAATGGTCCTTTGTCCAGTGTCCCACATCTTCCACCCTTCTTAACTCCTTATTCAGCTTTTCTTCTGTTAGTCTTTTTCCGTGGCTTTCCTCTCTTGTAGCAGTAGCAGCCACAGTTTTCTCTCAGAAGTCTGTGCAGCGTGGTGCCTCAGAAATCACAATGGGAAATGCTTTCCATGATGCTGCTCCCAGCATGAACTGGGGAAAGCAGCACAGTGGAGAAACAACCCAGGGACCAGAACGAGGGAAGAGAGGCATACAATTAATGTATACAGGTACAAACACTTGTATTTGTGTGCATGTGTGTTTTATTTTGGGACTGATTTTGCTTAGCCTGACATAGCTACACAAGAGATAAGTTCAAGGAATCTTCTCTCAAATCTCAGGCCAGGCCCTGTCACAGTCCTGGTGAAGAGAAAAAATTAGTGAGCAGCATGCCAGTGAGGCAAGCAAAAGGTGCGTGATTAATTCAGTTCATTGCACGATTCTAAAGCTTATTGTGCAAATTGTGGCAGTGGTGCATGAAACGTGTGTCAAGACTGGAGGTTTTTGTGACTGATTTAGGCAAATGGTCTACAAATAAAGGCTTGATGGCCTCAGTCATCCCATTCAGACTTATGCCCCCGATTATCTTGCTAGCCGCATATAATGAGCCAGATCCTGAGGTGACATAAATACTGTACCTCTTTTGGAGCCACCAGCAGAGATTCTGGCTTCATTTGTTTTGAAGGCAATACAGGCTTCTTTGAGTTTTAACTTACATCTATTGTTTCACTCATGTCATGTTACAAAAGTCATTAAAAATTTTGTGGTATTTTCTTCCCTCCCACAGCCTGCATTTTCTAATATTCCAAGCGCTTTGAATTCTCCACAGCTGGCCCTTGAGATGCTTGCAGCTCAGGGTGCAGTGCAGGGTATACACACTATGGCTGTGTTTTATTTTTGGAGGCAGGAGCATGCCCACATTTTAGCAGCTGTGAATGCTGGCATGTATTGGGGACAAAAAGGTTTACATTGCATAGATTCCAGCAGACTGATTTAGTGCGACTGTTTGAGGCAGTTGGGCTGATAAAACCCATGGCCTGTTCCCTGTGAAAGGACTCTGTTTAAAAACAATTGTCAAATCGACTGCTTCAGCACACTGATTTTAATACAAACCAACCTCTTCTTCTCCTGTTCCCTCCCTGTCCTGATCTCAGGCTCTGACAGGCGAAGGACTGATTCAGTTGTAGTCATGTTCTTATTGTTCATTTCTGGCAGAAGTTCATCAACTTTCCACTAAAAATTGAGTACTTCTGCAATGACACTGATTCTGGCAGGCCCACTATCAATACAAGAGCATGGGGAATCCATGTGGTGCAGCTAAACATCTTTGGATGTTGATGGGGAGATGATTTATGGTTTGTTTTCATTAAGGTCAAAGTCCCCAGTCCACAGCTAGACAGCAGATGATTAATTTCTGACACTTTTTGGAATGTTAACTAGCCTGTAAAATGTTTTGCCAGTGTCAGTGACCCAAGCAGAGATATGATGCAATGATTAGGGATACACTCAAAGCCCCAATCATCCTATTACACAACTTTAGTAATAACAGCAAATGCGTTTTGTATATTCATTTCTTACCAACATAATGCATTTCATGCTTTAAAGTACCCCTGGGGTTGTAATAAACGAAGAACACTTCAATAAATTAAACATTGCTCAGAGTGACACCCTGCTGAGTGACACATAAACCTTGTAAAAAGAATCAGAAGTCAGAAATCCTAGGGCTACCACTATATACACAGTGTTGGATAGTGTATTGTATTGTATTGTATTACTATTGTAACGTGTCTTGATACTGTGACCTTATCTGCCTTGCCAAAATCATCTCAGTCCCACATGCTTTCAGTTCTCCTCACCACTCAACCTTTTGCAATTGCACAGCTGGTTAAAGTTTTGTATCATGAAAACACAGCTTATACAGATATACGTGGGGAGCACACAACCAAGAAACATACCTAAGGTAACTGCTGCAGTTATCTTTTGTGTATAATAATGATTTGATTGATAATTATGCTTGTGACTCACTGGGTGCATCAGAATTTTTTTTTTCACATTGCAAGACTTGCTTCTTTTCCACCTGGTTCCCTTTACACTATCCCAGTAGTGTGAAGGGGACAGAACTGGTCCCTAGAAATATGCCTGTGACCAAGGGTTCTCTGGCTGGTAAATCTATTTGATGTTTGTTGTCATTCGGTCCCTGTCACCAATGTGCATGAGAGTAAAAAAGGCTAATGTCATCCAGTAATCTTCCCTATAAAAAAAGATTTGAGACAAGCTGATCACTGGTGAGTTCAAGTGGAGATTCTTGATTGCAGAAGTGACCACATCATGTTTAAAGACCACTCATAATTTGACTGTTTGTATCCTTAACTCATGAAGGTTAAGGACACAGCTCATCCATTTATTGGTTTGCTTGTATGCATTTTATCTACTCTAGATAGCAAACAATTTGAGGCGAGGATCAACTATCTTTGTGACTTAGCACATTAAACACATATCTGTTATTATGATCTGGGGTATGCAGATGCCCAATTCTAGTGCAGGGCAGAGTATTCAATAACTGAAAATTAAAGAATGCCAAAAGGCAAATTAGAAGACAAATAATGTGTAAAAAGCTAAATCAGTCAGTCATGTTATAATTTACCTTTTTTTGGTACAAGCTAGTAATATAAAACAAGGCTTTTATGAAACTTAATTACAGCTCAGAAAACATGTTTTCCTATTATATTTTGTTAATAAGATGCTAGTCATAACACATTATTTTAAAAGTTCAACAGATGCATCGTTTACTTTTGATTAGGCAAGTGTGCCTACACCTGAGTAGATCCCAATCAGAATGAAATATTATTGGTCCTATATTCTATAAAAGTTTGGACACTTCAATAAATTCCACATGTTTCTACTTTAATTACAGCAAGAGGACCTTGGGTATTTTGTTTCTAAAAATCAAATTGAGCAAATTCACTCTGGGCAGGTTAAATACCTTCCTTAGAATACTCCATAGCACTGAGTACCTGGCACAGTAGATAAGCCATGGTAACCATGTCTCCCTCTTTTAAACAAAGGTTTTTTTGCTAGTGGTGGAATGTTTGCTTTAGGATGCAGATGGAAACAGTGAAGAAAGAGACAAGAGTGGTCTCTTGAGACATGACAGACACTATAGGCTAAATCATCAGCTGATGCAGATAGTTGTAAATCAGGAGAACTGTACTGACATGCTGCTAGAGGAGCAAGACACTTAATGTGCCATGAGCAAGGGGTACTAAATCTTTCTTGAGAAGAAGCATTGAGAGTGGGGTGTCTGATGGAGAACATGTGGAAGAGGAACAGGAGCAAGATGATTTGGCCATAAGGGAAAGGGGAGATGAAGTAGCTGGTACCTTGTGGATGAGCTGGTGGGAACCATAAGTATATAGTTCTGACCAATGCTGAGCAAACATGGACAAAGAGGGGAGGAGATGTAGCCAAGCCAGTCATACTGTTGGTACAAGAGAAAGGGTTTAGTGCCTATTCTCTTCTGATATTCCTCTTTAGGGAGGCATTTTGATAACTAAATAGACAAAACTGATGCATTTTAGCAGGATGCTAAACTTGGCATACTGCCTGTATATTTAAATACATCTGTGTTCAGAAGGCAAGAAGTCTTGGTCAGATGACCAAGAACAATGTCATTCTATGAGTGAAATCATAGCTAAATTTAGCCAAGAGGGAAGTTCTAAGTAATAGAGAAGGGCACAAATTTAAGGTTCTTGTAAAGAACGGTACAAAAAAGCCCCTTGATTCTTAGTCTTGGTAAGAGAAAAGTTGTTTGTATTATTTACTGTATCTAAGGTAGCAGCAAGGGTATGTGTCCCTTCTCCCTGATGATATAGGAATCAGTCATCAATTTTTTAACACACATACAGAGACTGGGAAAAGACACGTGTGTGTGTGTGTGTGTGTGTGTGTGTGTGCGCGCACGCTCCTCAGTGGTGGTAATGTGGCATCAACTATCCTTGGGGTTCTGAAGAACGTTTGCAAATGGGGACTGTAGGGTACCAGGATTGACACCATAGGGTTATAACTTAGAACCTGAGCTGGAGACCACTTAGATCACAGGATCCTTCCTCTCAAAAGAGAAGTGAAGGCATGGAGCTGCTGCTTCAAATTGCATTATTGTTCAGAGTTCAAACCTGAGGAACTGGAAAAAAGCATCTCTCAGAAGAGGCAGCCTGACAGGGACCTTGTTACATGGCACCATCAAACCATGTGCAGCATGTACAGAGAGAAACAAGAAACATAATGAAGTCATATTCACTGCATATGCTGATGTATTAAAAAGCTTTTACTGCACATTCTGGTCAGCCCATCCCCATGCTTTGAGAAGTTATAGAGTAATTTAATATGTGATAAGGATATAAACTGGTGCTCCTCACATCTGAGGCCTTCCTTTGCACAAGGGCTACATTTTTTCACATGAATTAGCTCCTGAATTATTTAAAGCCTTGGGAAGTAAAGTTCCCTGAAACCAGAAACAAATCTGAATATCAAACATCACTCCTCCAGTCTAGGCAGTTCAGAATGACATAGTCGGGTAAATAAAACCTTGTACTAGGGTGAGGCCCCCCTTCTACAGTTTACTATTTCTTCACTGTTAATTGAGCCCATTTCAAGATTTTTCTTACATATCAAAACCTGAAGTCTCTATATTTGAGTAGAAAGCTTTACCACCAATTTCTTTAACTCCTTCAAGAGCCTAGAATTAAACTTAAAACCTGTTGGCAACATGGTCTTGGGCATGCCTCAATCGCTCCAGTGTGAAGACACATTTGTTTCTTGTTAATATAGTATCTGATTGGATGACAGGGCTCAGTTGCTTCACCACTGGCTCCTGAGAATAGCATATGAAGGGAAAATTAAGACTCTAGGGCTGCAGCATCCTAACTGCCTTATCATGTAAGATGCTTCACTCAAAAGAAGTCTTAGTGAAGTCAACAAAAGAAGAGCTGTGCTAGGTTTCCTGTCACAAACTTCCTGTGTCCTACTCTCTTGCTTCCAGGACCTAGCCCTCCATCTAGATATCTTTTCTGTCCCACTTCTCCCAGGGTGATAGTGTCCTTCAGGTTCTAAGGAGTGTCCTTCATTGCTACAAATGTGGACAGCTCTGTTCTCCCCAGGACTACCCTTCAGTCCAGCCTGTCCAACAGATAAACACTCAGATCATAAATGCTGCAGGATCTCTATCATCCATGCTGTATCTGAGGTTTTGTTACTGGCTTCAGCTTCTTCTGCTTCCTCCATCACACTTCTTGTTGAGGTCATTCTTCCAGTAGAAGGACTCTCCATTTCCTTTCCTCAGGGTCTCCTTTCTATGACTATACCAGGAGCTCTTTCTTCTGAGCACCTTCCCCAGCTGTACTAGGTCAGGTTATCATTTCTGAGATTCCCTTTATTGGGTCTACATGACACTGAAATCCTAACCCTGCCCTGCTCCCTCGGGGCTGTTTCCCAGACAGTGATAGTCCCTTCCTCCCTGCTGGTGATCATCTGTTTTTATGGACAGTCCAGCTCTGCATTCCTGCTTGGTCATTATTAGGAAGAGATGACTTCTATCCTGCAAGACCTCCTGGCAACAATCCTAAAGTAAGATCCTTTTGCATAAAGCTGCTTGCAAGGCTTAATTGTGAAGCTGCCAACAACTCCTGAAGCTTCCTGATCTTACTATATGCAAAGTGTTCAACATTCTCCGGCTCCTATCCATCAATAAGGATATTTGCTGGCAGACTTAATTGGCTGGGAGCAGGCTGATGAAGCACCTATTTCCCCCTCTGTTAAGGGTCAGTCCCAGGCACTAGTATGCTTGAGAGAAGCAGTTAAGGGCTAGCAAAGGCATGCAGAGAGGATTCTGGCTCAGGGTTGCCAACCCAAGAACATTTTTTTTTTACTGATGATCTGCAGATGTTCTACTGATAACCACATTTTTTTTTTACTGATATATGTTTTACATAATGTAAATATGACCTTTTGGGCAGGCCCTGGGTGGCAGTGACATAGGCTGAGTCCAAATTTAGGGGTTTAGCACCAACTTTCTAACCTTGAATCCTACCCAACTGCTTCTCCCACAGCTCCATCCTGGGTGCACTGCCCCAATCCTTGTTCTGCTTGGTGCCTGAGGCCACACAGCTTTGCCTACCTTTGAGGTAAGCAACCATTAGAGGCAGGCAATAGCTGATGGGAACACAGGAGCAGCATGTAACTGGGAGGGGTGGGATAGGGGGTGAGTGGGAGGGCTAGAGAGGGTCCCACAGACCACAAAACCCAGATGGAGAGTTCTCTGAAGGGTGCCAAATGGCACTGAGACACAAGGTGGCACTGCTCTGTTTGGTCTATCCATCAAGACTTGCAGCTAGCTTCATCCCAAGAATAGATCGTCTATCAAGTTCACGGTTACTTAGTTTCTATGGACAGCTCACCTTTTTTTAATATGGACTTTACAATCAAGCATCATTGACCCTTTTTTATGGACTGTCCATAAATTTATGAATAATTTGCTACCCTGTTCTGGATCATCCTATGGCTGACCCAAAGGATTTAGGAATCATCTAATGAGGCCTTCCATCTTCTGACTCAGTCAAACTTTATCCCCTTCTGTGCCTGGGGGTGATGGGGATGTGGAGAGGTGTTCAAATAGCTCCTCCACAAAGGTCCTCATCACTTCTCAGAAGGTCCTAAAGATTATATCCCAGAAGTGGATGCATCCAGGCAGATTCCAGAAGCTTGGTTTATTTAAGTGAAGGACTTACCCAGATGTAGGATTAGTCCTTAATTTATTGTAAGGTGTTAGAACACTGAATTTGCTTCTTCTAGTTTTGAACTCTCACTTGCCAGAAAAATAGCCAGCCCCAAAGTAACTATGGCAACCTGTCTGTATCAGTACATTTGAAGGAAATCCAGCCTGCATAGTGGCTGATCCAGTATAATGAAGGAGAGGGATGCAGAAATTTAATACTATTATTAACATTAATAATTTAAGATTATTGGGAAGATTTAAAACATTGTGATGTGACAACAAGATTTGCTGAATTTGCAGCAATTCATATCCTGATTACAAACCCTTCCAATGCCTTTAATTACAACAGCAAAACAGTGTGTTGTGTGTGTGTAAAAACTAAATTTGATTAACCTAGCTCTCTGTATGTTCCCTAGAAAAGTTAACAGTGAGCCATCTAACTATCTACACACATTATTTTACATAGTGCATACATGCCCTGCAACAAGCTGGTGATCATGAAGGAATTTCTTAGTTGTACACTGGCACTCAAACCTTCACAGAGACCTGTTGTTTAGAGACTCAGCTCCCTTTGCTCCAGAAACACAGACTTTTAACAAAGGTCTGTTCTTCTAAAGAAGAATATATTTTATCTATAAGATGAATAAGGCCTAGAAGACACAGCGGGGCAGTTCAATTCCAGCAGTTAAGAGGCATGCATTCTAACCTGTACAGTGCCATAGCCATGGTCTTCTATCTAACTCATAAAACCTGTCTCTCTCAAAACCTGAGTCTCAACCTTTCCAAAGAGTAGAGATTATACTGTTTCTCCTGTCTGAATCATAGCACAATCCCTAAAAATCATATATGTACATTGCATACAGAACGTTACTGTTAGGGTGATCCCCCCATGGTTTCTCATTCCTGGAACTGCCTCTCTCTCTGATGATCAATTTTCATTTAAAATTGCTCTTGAAACCTGCTTCCTGTGACACCTCCAGCTACAGGTGATTGAATAGGACAAAGACAGTGTTTATTAACATTCATTGGACTTCAGAACAAGATTTTTGTTTGCACATTTGAGGAATAACCTCCTTTTTATAGCTACCATGATATTCAACAAAACATCAGTTTGCAGAGGAGGATTGGTGACTTACTGGGAACATCTACATGTGCACCCCACTGTGCAGACCTAGTGGCCTACAGGTTGTTTCTGACCCTATTGTGCAGTAGCAATGAGCTCACTGCTACTGAGCAGAAGCAGCGGTGTCACGGTTAGTGCCTGCTGATGCTACGTCGCTGTAGCGATGAGCTACGTCACCATAGCTTGTTGCTATGGCAATATAGCATCTCATGTAGATGTGCCCACTGTTCAGTATTTGTTATTCTTTTATTTTAAAGTCTCCTATTAACATCATTATGTTTAGATGATCATTTCCATCCTATCAGTAAGGAAGATCTAATAGACAAAGTGAACAGCTTGCTAACTGCCTTTAAGGTGGAATTCGGATTCCTTTGCAAACAAAAAAGGATACATTTTAGACTGTAATATTGATTTGTAAATAAACTATTTTTACTTCCACAAAATTCTTATTCTAGAAAAAAACCCAAACAATTTTTAGGGGAAACGCATATAGAAGAAAGCAACAGAAATTTGTTTTAAAAACTGCCATTATCTAATCCTGATTCTTCACCTGATTCTGTGTGGTATTCTGTCTCTGTACTGTCTTGCCTGTCTGTGCTAGATTGTAAGCTTCATTTGGCAAAGTACAGGTCATTGCTAGTGCGATAATAAATAAGGATCTGCATTAACAAGAACAAGGTACATTTGCTTTTTTGGGATGGAAAGAGACAATGCAGAGAAGGGAATAAGTGAAGGACAGCCTCCAAATACATGGGCATATAGGTCTGCTCTCATAACCCAAAAATCTGAGAGAAAGAGTTGGGAGTCTTTATAAGAGAGCAGGACAAAAAAAAACCTACAGCCATTATTCTCCTCTTGAATTAATTCCTGGAATTCCTTCCACAGGAAAATTGCAGCAGATTTATGGACTTTGTTTAGCAGGCCAAATAATACAGTCTTGGGATGTATTCTTTGGCCTGCTAAACAAAGTCCATAAATGTCGGCATAGAGCCTTGTTGTCAAATACTATAAATTCTAATGGTGTTCCTCTGAGCTTGTATAGATTCAGTACAAGGCATCATTAGCCTCTGTCTTGCCATCTGGAAGCACAGAATAGAGGCTGGACCATGCTGACTTTGCTATCCTGTCAAAGACTAAATGGATAGGTGTAGCCATCATATTCTGAGAAGGACCCACTGAATAAATTCAACATAAATATTTGACACCATATATACCACAATAGCCAAGGAAAACAGTTAATGGCACAATGGAAATGTTATTTAAAAACAAAAGACCCTTGCTGCACAATCTAACCACTAGTGGCAAGTATAAAATCAAATGTTGCTTAGTCAGACATTTGAAAGTATACTTCTATGTTGTACATACACATTATAGCTATACCTGAGCTACTACCCAAGAGATGGTTGTGTATATAAAAGGGAAAGATTGTGTTTGCATGTTTCCCATGAAGAACTTAGGTGCTGACTATTTAAAATTTGTCCCATTATGCTACTGTGAAAACCCTGTACTGCACTGGCTCTCAAACGAATCATGATTAGGTGTGAGACGGGTATGAACCCCCTGCCATATTTCTGAATGGATGGGGCAGGAGGGTCTTGGCTGCATCAGGGTACTCCTATGGAATACACAGCACCTGTACAAAAAGGCTGAGCACTTCTGCTGTGTTTCATAATATCAAAACTAAAATGTAGGTAATCCCTACTTTAGACACAGATATTAGTGAATTGTATAGCTCCTGGGTTTAAAAAGAGTAAGAAAACAGAAATCTTTCTTTTTGTTTACAAAGATTCTGGATTCCCATTATACACATATTGTGCAGCGGGGCAGTGTCTTTGTAGCAAATCTTGTCAAGTGCTAACTGATGATACAGAGCCCTAACCTAAAGGATTAATAAACATTTCCTAAGATGAAGCAGCAGGCACTCCAAAACGTTTAATTTTAGGGAAGCAGCTGATCCAAGTCAGCAAGGACAGTGTTATTAGCCTTATGTTCTTGCAAAGACATGTTAAGAGATGAATTCAATCTCTGTCTCTGGTAAGGCTCCCTATTCTTCTTAGCCTCCCTATCCATGGAGGTTGGGGCAGCACAAATGGAATTAAGAGCATTTCTGGAGTAATGGAAAATAGCAGTTGTTATTCAATAATTTGATTTCTTGGTGCAGGAAAGATTAATGATCTGTGTAAAGAAAATTTGCCAGCTTACATCTATTAAGAGGGGAGCTGAATGGCTTGCCACAATGTTCCCAGCCTGCTTTTTCCAGAACCTGACTGCCTGGTGATGTGATGCACATGTTCAGTGAATGCCTGACACTCGAGCCATAGAGGTTTCCAACTCCAGGGTCAAATTCAGTACCTCCCTTCCAATCCTCACTTTAACGGTACTCTCTTGGGCTAGTATGGACTGCGTAAAGGCCATATTGAGTGAAATTAACTTCCTCACAAATGCCTTATTTGTGTGAGGGAGCAAGATGGAGGGATATTCCAAATATTTAACTCTGAACAATAATGCAATTTGAAGAGAAATTGGGTGATTTTTGCTACCATGTGATGAACTTCTATTCAGTGACTAGAAAAGGCTTTTCACTGTTGGACGGGATGGACAACAGGGATGTGCAGTTCATGGCAGGAACTCTGAAGAATCACATGCACAGACCCAAAGGAAGAAAGTATTTCAAACACCTGTGCATGGTTTGTTGCATTGCACTTATCAATGTGAAATACTGGTATGAATCAGCAGCCATGAGCCAACACCAGAGAATCTGGATTCAGATTAATAGAAATGGATGTTCTGGCTTGACCCATTATAGAAATAGCAAAAGCTACAAAGTGCATACCTGAGTTTAGATTTACACATCTCCAGAGGCAGAGGTCAGTTGAATGTTGCAATCTGGGTCTCCCTCCCTATTGGATATGGATAATAAACCTTCACACTAGAAAACAACACAAATGTCTTCATAGAGCTCTTCCTGTACCAATAATATTACCCTGTATTCTACTAGGAAACATGCCAGGGAAGCAGAGAAGAAAATTCTTCAGAGAGAGCATATCTGAAAGCCTTGATTCAATTTATACCCAGCTCGACTCCAAGACTGTCTCTGAGCTGCTTCAAATTATTTTCATTCTGGCAGCCCAGAAATTAAATGTTAACCCAGAGAACTGTATTTGCCTCTATTAGCGGGAGGCTGCAATCTAATCAGCTTTAACCTAGACTTTCTCATGTGTCAAATCAAGCAACATATATTTATCCAATGTATAAATCAGTCTGTCAGACAGAGTGAATAAAAATAGGCAGAACACATATGTAATAATCTGGGCACAAAGTTTCTCACAAAACTTTCCTCTGATTTGCAACAGTAAACAAACAAAATGTCCCAAATCAGCAGGCTCTTTAGCCATTATAAAATTAGTGCAATAAACAGTAAAAAAAAAAAACCCCAAAAAACCAAAAATCCCAAATATTACAGTTTACAATAGTGTTACTGCAGGGTTTCTTTTTTAAAAGGGTTTTTTATAATGGGAAATTCTCTTGGATAATTTTTATTAGATAGTGTTGAATCAGTAATGATCACAGAAAATGGGAGATGGACCTTCGGGCTAAGCCTGCGTAAACCTAGGGTGCTATTTTAAACAGTGGCCAGGATCCTGTGCTCAAATAATTATGGAGTAATCTGCCCATAGAGAAAGCTCGTTTTCTACCTTAGGCAATTCCTTGCTGGCTACAATCCAAAGCATGAAGGTTTATAAGGCCTATACATTTATTATCACAGCCAACCTCACTGTAAGTATTCTTAACATTCATAAAACATTTCACGCTTTTTCTGTGTCCCATTAAATCCTTTGCTTTAGCAATGCATTGGTTCACTGACTTGCATAGGTTCTGAGGTATATGGTATTATCTCCTTGATCAGTTTTGGATTTTTTTTTTTTGGCTTCTGACATGTCTCTGTTCTTGTGGTATGAGAAAAAAGTAAACAGGAGCCCCACCTTGCTAAACTGTTCATTATTTTGTATGCATCTATAAGTCACCACAATTCTGGTCCCAGATTTGTTTTCATACCTCCTTTTATGTAGGTGTATCTTCATCTGAACATTTGTACCAGAAGGATTTTGCTTACTTTCATCTGTTTGAGCAGCTCCATCTGGAGTTCCCATACAATACTTCAGCTGTACTTGGCGTTAAGGTTCAGCCAACTCTCTTTAACACGGTAAGGCAGAGACAGAGATTGGTCTCTTGTTACTAACAGAGCACATTTGCCCAGATATGGCCTGTACAATGCCAATGAAATCAATTAGTATCACAGAAGGCAGGTTACTATTGCTTGAAATTACCTTGCTTTAATTTGGGTGCTTAACTTGAGGCACTTGAGACAGTTTTGAAAATGTTGTCATTAATGACATGACTAAAGTCCAAGGGCCCCGCTGTAAGTACCAAGGGCCCCGGTAAGCATCAGAATGGGGAAGTAGCAAGGGCACCTATTGGGGCCCTTAGATGCCTCTATACTAATGCTAGGAGCATGGGGAACAGGCAGGAGGAACTCGCAAATAAAGAATTTGACCTGGTTGGGCTACCAGAAACTTGGTGGGATCCTACCCATGATGGGGCAGTGGACATTGAGGGCTACAGGCTGTACAGACAGGACAGAGTGGGGAAAAAAAGGGAGTGGGGGGCATTACTCTCTATGTTAAGGAGCAATAAGCATCTTATGTAGTCAAATTGGGCCAGGAAGAAGGGCAAATTGAGGTACTATGGGTCTGGGTACCTGGGGGGTCAAGGTGAAAGGGACTTGGTAGTGAGGGTCTACTACAGACCCCCACACCAGGCAGATGAGTTAGACATAGAGTTCTCGAGACAGCTCTCAGAGGCAGCATGCTCAAAGGACCTGATCATCATGGGTGACTTTAACTTCCCAGACATCTGCTAGGAGAAACAGGCAGCCAGGTCTGCCCGTTCATGAAAGTTTCTAACCTCCTTATAGGACCTTTACCTATCACAGGAGGTACGCATTCCTACTAGGGGAAATGCCTTACTAGACTTGGTACTGGCCACAGGGGATGACTTGGTGGGGGATCTGCAGGTGCAAGGTAACCTCAGGGATAGTGACCACCTATTGATAGGGTTCACTATCTGGAGAAAGGCAGGGAAGATAACTAGTGGGGTGGAAGTGTCAGGAAGGCCAACTTCAACCAGCTCAGGAGATTAGTTTGGGAGGGACTGACTGGTAAAAGCCTTGGAGAGTTGGGAGTCCAGGAAAGCTAGAAGGGAGGCACACTTTCCTAGCTAAAAGGGAGGCGCACACCCAATGGAAGGGAGGGGCCATCACCAGGGAGGATTATACTGCAGTTGCTTGGGGATGCAGGGGGGCAGTCAGGAAGGCCAAGGCAGAGATGGAACTGGGACTGCTTCCTGGATCAAGGAAAACAAGAAGTCCTTTTTTAAATACATAGGAGGCAAAAAGAAGGTTCCGGGTAACGTGGGGCCCCTGCAGGACACGCTAGGAAATTTGGTCATCACACCAGATGACAAAGCTAACATATTTAACAACTTCTTTGCCTCCATTTTCCTGAGCAGGGACCGGAACAGTCACCCCCCCTCTGGGCCTGCCCTTAGACCCCAGGGGAGGTGCACCTAGGCCAAGGGTTAGTAAGGATCTAGTCAAGGAACTTCTGGAGGGACTGGATGTATTCAAATCAGCTGGTCTGGATGATCTCCACCCTTGAGTACTGAGGGAATTAGCTAAGGTCAAGCACTCGTGGTGATCTGGTGTGGTGCCAGAGGACTGGAAGAGGGCCAATGTGGTTCCCATCTTCAGAAAGGGGAGGAAGGAGGACCCAGGAAACTATAGACCAGTTAGTCTTACCTCAATCCTGGGCAAGCTTTTTGAGAGAATTATTCTGGCACAAGGGGCCAGCAGGGGAGATTATGCTTAGAGGCAACCAACATGGGTTCATTAGTGGCAGGTCCTGTCACTAATGAAACCTGGTGGCCTTCTACGACAAGGTCACCAAATCCTTAGATGCAGGGGTAGCAGTGGACATAGTCTTCCTGGACTTTCGGGAGGCCTTTGACACTGTCTCTCACCCCATTCTCATCAAGAAACTGGGGGACTGTGGTATCGACACCCACACAGTCAATGGGTCACCAACTGGCTGGAGGGTCGCACCCAGAGAGTGGTAGTGGATGGGTCATTTTTGACCTGGAGGGATGTGGGCAGTGGGGTTCCGCAGGGCTCGGTCCTCGGGCCCGTACTGTTCAACATCTTCATCAGTGACTTGGATGAGGGGATAAATAGCACCGTGTTCAAATTTGCTGATGACACTAAGATGTGGAGGGATGTGGGCATGCTAGAAGGGAGGAATAGGCTACAATCAGACCTAGACAGGTTACAGGGGTGGGCAGATGAGACTAGGATGGGATTCAACACTGACAAGTGCAAGGTGATGCACCTGGGGAGGAAGAACCAGCACCATACCTACAGGCTGGGGAACTCCTCTCTCATCAGTACAGAGGCAGAAAAGGATCTTGGAGTCATCATTGATGCCAAGATGGCAGTGTGGGGATGCAGTCAGGAAGGCCAACAGCACCTTGTTATGCATCCACAGATGCATCTCAAGCAGATCCAAGGAGGTGATACTCCCCCTCTATGCGGCACTGGTCAGGCTGCAGCTGGAGCACTGCATCCAGTTCTGGGTGCTGCACTTCAAGAGGGATGTGGACAACATGGAGAGGGTCCAGAGGAGGGCCACTCGCATGACCAGGGGGCAGCAGGGCAGGCCCTGCAAAGAGAGGCTACGGGACCTAAACTTGTTCAGCTTCCACAAGAGAAGGCTGAGGGGGGATCTAATGGCCTGTTACAAACTAGTCAGAGGGGACCAGCAGGCATTGGAGAAGTGTCTGTTCCCCCAAGCACTACCAGGAGTGACCAGGAATAATGGTCACAAGCTGGCAGAGGGTAGATTTAGGCTAGATATCAGGAGGCGCTACTTCATGGTCAGGGTGGCTAGGATCTGGAACCAACTTCCAAGAGAAGTGGTGCTGGCTCCTACCTTGGGGGTCTTTAAGAGGAAGCTAGATGTATACCTTGCTGGGGTCGTTTGACCCCAGTACTCTTTCCTGCCATGGCAGGGGTTCAGACTCGATGATCTGCTCAGGTCCCTTCCGACCCTAGAAACTATGAAAAGGTGGGTGTTTCTCAAGGGACTAATCTTGCAGGCACAGAAAAGGACCATCCTAGTACACATAAAAGGAGGCAAAAAAGCAAAGAAACCCTCTTGGTTGAGCAGGGAAATCCAGGAGATCCTGGAGGGAAACAAAAGAGGCCTAAAGGCTATGGAAGCAGGGTGCTGCCACCAAGGAGGAGTATACCTGCTTGGCTCAAGCTTGCAGGGAAACAGTGAGGAGAGCCAAAGCGGAAATGGAGCTTAGGCTGACAGCAAAATTAAGGATAACAAAAAGTAATTCTTTAAGTACATGGGAAGCAATATGAAAGTGCAAGGTAACTTAGGACCCCTTCAGGATGAACTAGGACAACTGGTAACAGATAGGATAGCCAAAGCGGAGCTTCTAAATGATTTCTTTGCATCCGTGTTCCTGGACATGAATACAAATATGTATTCCATTGGGACTTTAGGTAAGCCCCATGTAGATGCCAACCCACCAACTGTTTGTGCTGACCTAAGTAAAGGGGCACCTGGAGGGGTTGAATATATTTAAGTCAACAGGTCCTGACTATCTTCATCCTAGGGTACTTAGGGAATTAAGTGATGTCATAGTGGAGCCACTTGCACAACTGTTTGAGCACTCGTGGTGCTCAGGACAGGTCCCAGAGTATTGGAAAAGAGCCAATGTGGTCCCTATTTTCAAGAAGGGGAGGAAGGAGGAAATGGGTAACTATAGCTGGTTAGTCTCACCTCTATCCTTGGCAAGACCTTTGAGAAAATTATTAAGGATCACATTTGTGGGGGATCAGCAGGGAAAATGATGCTAAGGGGCAATAAGCTTGGGTTCATAGCAGGCAGATCCTGCCTGACTAACCTGGTTTCATTTTATGACTAGGTCACAAAATGCTTAGATGAAAGAACAGAGGTAGATGTTATTTACTTAGATTTTTAAAAGGCCTTTGACACAGTGTCGCACCCAATTCTTATAAATAAACTAAACAGTTGCAATGTTGATTATTACACAGTCCAGTGGGTAGAAAATTGGCTTATGGGATGTACCCAGAGGGTGGTGGTGGATAGGTTGGTTTCTACCGGGAGAAATGTAGGCAGTGGAGTCCCCCAAGGCCCTGTCCTGGAACCGGTACTATTCAATATCTTCACTAGTGACTTGGACAAGGGAGTAGAAAGTACCCTGTCCAAGTTTGTTGAGTAGAAAGTACCTTGTCCAAGTTTGTTGATGACACCAAACTATGGGGGGAGGTACACAAACCAGATAGCAGGGAGCGAATCCAGGTTGATTTGGACAGGCTGGGGAAGTGGGCGGAACAGAATAGGATGCAGTTTAACAAGGACAAGTGTCATGTGTTGCACCTGGGGGAGAAGAATCATCAACACTCCTACAGCCTGGGAGGTACCAGTTTAAGTAGCACAACTACGGAAAGCAATCTCAGAGTCATAGGTGACTCCAAAATGAGCATGAGTCACCAGTGTGATAAGGTAATAAGTAAAGCTAACCGCACCCTTTCTTGTATAAGTAGGTGCATCACAAACAGATCGAGGGAGGTGATACTTCCCCTTTATGCAGCATTGGTTAGGTCACAGCTGGAGTAGTGTGTCCAGTTTTGGGCACCGCACTTTGGGAGGGATGTGGATGGCCTGGAGAGGGTTCAGAGGAGGGCCACCTGCCTGGTTAAAGGCATAGAGAAAAAACCCTACGTGGACTGATTGGGAGACCTGAACCTCTTCAGCCTCCACAAGAGTAGGCTGAGAGGTGATTTCGTGGCTTATCAGGGGGGCCAGCAAGTAATATGGGATAAAATGTTTACTAGGGTGCCTGTCGGGGTAACTAGAAACAATGGCCACAAACCGGAAGAGAGCAAAGTCAGATTGGACATCAGGAAAAAATTCTTTACAATGAGGGTTGCCAAAATATGAAATAAGCTTTCAAGGGAGGTGGTGCTAAAAGGAGATTGGACAGACACCTGGCTGGGGTCATCTGACCCCAGCACTCGTTCCTGCCCAGGGATGGGGGTCGGACTCAATGATCTTATAGGCCCCTTCCGACCCTAACATCTATGAAACTATGAAGTCACTAGGAATGTCAATAATGTGTCAATAGAATAAGAGTTTTTGTCTCCCAGTCTGGTGCTCATTCCCAGTGCCCCTGCCCTTCCTTCCCCCACTTTATTAAAATCAGTGGTGATACAGTGAGCTATGTGTGTGGGAGCTCCCTCCTTTCCAGTTTGCATTGTGCCTGACTAACTTTAGTGAATATTGTCAGGTTTTTTGGTCTTGGAAACACTCCTGTTCAACCCATCATTAAACAACAATAACTTCAGAGCTGCTGATATGAGTATGAAGCCATTTGAACATAAAAACTATGACACTGCAGGGGGATATGCTGGAGCCACCCTCCCCCATTGTCTGTGGGGGCTTCCTGGCAGGGCCTCGGCAGCCTAGGGGGGAGGAGGCAGTGGGATTTCCCTTGCCTGTCCCACATGTGCCCACCTTCAGGCCTTAGAGAAGCAGATGAGGGAGCTCCAGGCTGAGGTCAGCAGGCTGTAGAGGATTAGGATGGCCGAGGATGAAATTGATGGGTACTGTCAATCTCTGCAGGGTCAGGAACCTAGAGGAGAAGCCACCAAGGAGGGATCCACTGCAGAGGTATGGCAGACAGTAACCTCCAAAGCCAGGGCTACTTGTGCTACCTAAGTGTCAGCTTCTTAGATACAGCTGGGAAACAGGTGTGAGGCCCTGGCAGCCATGGAGAAGGAGGTAAGAGAGGATGCCTCCAAGAGAAATGATGCCACTCCAAACATGACACAGGCCAAGACCTAATGGAACACAAAGAGGAAGAGACGCTGGGTCCTCGTCATAGGCGATTCCATCCTGAGATGAATGGAGGGGCCCATCTGTCACTCTGACCCCATGGCACATGAGGTTTGTTGCCTGCCTGGAGCTTGGATTCGGGACGTCACAGAGTTGATCCCAGACCTCATCCAACCATTTGATTAATACCCCATGGCCCTCATCCACGTGGGGATGAATGATGCAGCCAGGGGCAACTCAGACTGCATCATGAGAGACTACAAGGCTCTAGGGGCAAAGCTCAAGAAGAAAAGGGCACAGGTGGTTTTTTCTTCTGTCAGTACAGTGAGCAGACACGGACAGCACCACAAGACATGCATCGGCGCGGTCAACTGATGACTTCAGAGTTGGTGTTACCAGGTGGGCCATGACCCGCATTTCCGCACAGAGGACATACTGATGCGGGATGGGCTTCATCTCTCCCCAAAAGATAAGCATATTTTTTCTTTCAGGCTGGCTGATCTTGTATGGCAAGCTTTAAATTAGGTTCACCAGGGGACGGGGATGCAGGAACATGAGGACACTTTGCCATCAAGCCAGGCGACGTGCACAGATAGTATCCAGGTAAGTGACAGGGGCCAGGGTAGGCTTAGGAACAAGGGGGTGGCACGGGCACCTTTAGGAGGCCTCAAATGCCTCTACACAAAAGGTTGAAGCATGGGGAAAAAACAGGAGGAACTCACCCTCCTGCTAGCTAGCAAAGCCCCAGACCTAGTGGGGCTCATGGAAACCTGGTGGGATTCTACCCATGACTGGGCAGTGGACATCGAGGGATACAGGCTGTACAGGAGAGACAGAGCAGGGAAAAGAGATGGGGGTGTAGTGCTATACGTCAAAAAGCAATACATGTCCTCAATGATCAGGATGGGGTCAGAAGAGGGGTAAAATGAGGCACTCTGGGTAAGAATGCAAGGGTGGCGTGGGGAAAGGGACTTGATAATGAACTACTACAGACCATCTCACCAGGGGGACAAGCTGGACCTGGAATTCTCAGGTCAGCTCACGGAGGCTCTAAGGACAAAGGATGTGGTTGTCATGGGTGACCTAAACTACCTAGACATCTGCTGGGAGGACCAGTCAGCCAGATCCAACTGATCATGTAGGTTCCTAGTTGGGATACTGGACCTCCACCTAACCCAGGAGGTGCATAGTCCCACCAAGGAAACGCCTGGTGAGGGATCTGTGGGTACTTGACCACCTGGGTGACAGTGATTATCAGTTGCTGGAATTTACTATCCAGCTCAGGGTGATGAAAGCAAGCATCAAGGCAGAGGTCCTCAGGAGGGCTGACTTCTGTAAGCTTAGAAGGTTAGTAGGACAGGCATTGCCATCTTGGAGCTTCAATGAGATGGGAGTCCAAGATGGGTAGTTGTTCCTCAAGGAGACAATCCTCCAAGCTCAAAGGGAGTCAGTCCCAATGTGAGTGAAGGGGTGAGGGCAGGAGTGCTAAGAAGCCCCCATGGCTCAACAAAGGCATCCAGGGATGTCTGAGGGCAAAAATGGAGGTGTACAGACAATGGAAGCAAGGGGCTATCACCAAGGAGGATTACACCTCCATTGCTCGGGACTGCAGGGAGGCTGTTAGGAAGGCCAAGGCAGAGATGGAGCTAGGGCTAGCAACCAGAATTAAGGATAATAAAAAGTCCTTTTTCAAATACATAGGAAGTAAGAAGAAGGCACCAGGTAATGTGGGGCCCCTACAGGATAGGCTTGGCAATCTGGTGACTGTGGCAAATGAAAAAGCTGACCTCTTTACTGAATTCTTTGCCTCCATATTCCTGAATAGGGACCAGGACATCTCCCCCATGAGAATTGTGGACAGACCCAGGGGAGGCACCGCCATGCCTAGGGTCAGGGACAACCTAGTTAGGGAACTTTTGGAGGGGCTGGATGTATTTAAATCAGTAGATCTAGATGCTCTTCACCTGAGGGTGCTGAGGGAATTGTCAGGGATCATAACGGCGCCCCTGGCACGGCTCTATAAGTGCTCATGGGGCACTGGCCAGGTACCAGAGGATTGGAAAAGGGCCAATGCAGTCCCCATTTACAAGAAGGGGAGAAAGGAGGACACCAGCAATTATAAGCCAGTCAGTCTTACCTCCATCCTTGGAAAGACCTTTGAGAAAATGATCAAGGAGCACATCTGCAAGGGCCCAGCAGGGGAGGTAATGCTCAGGGGCATCCAACATGGGTTCATTGAGACCTGGTCCTGACTGACTAACTTGGTTTCTTTTTATGAGCAGGTCACAAAGTCCCTGGACGAGGGTGTCGGGGTAGATGTCATCTTCTTGGACTTTAAGAAGGCCTTTGACACAGTTTCCCACCACATTCTCCTAAAAAAACTTGGTGACTGCGGCATTGATGCCTTCAGTCAGGTGGGTGGCAAATTGGCTGGATGGTCACACCCAGACAGTGGTGGTGTACGGGTCATTTTCGACCTGGAGGGATGTGGGCAGTGGAGTCCTCCAGGGCTCGGTCCTGGGCTTGTACTGTTCAATGTCTATGTCAGCAATCTGGATGAGGATGTGGAATGCACACTGTCCAAATTCACTGATGACATCAAGCTGTGGGGTGAGGTGGGCATGCTGGAGGGGAGGGACAGAATCAAGCTAGATCTAGACAAATTACAGAGTTGGGCGGATGAGAATAGGATGGATTTCAATGCAGACAAGTGAAAGGTACTGCATCTAGGGAGAAGAAACCAGCAACACACCAATAGGTTGGGAAACACCCTTCTTGTCAACACAGTGGCAGAAAGGGATCTTGGAGTCATTGTTGACTCCAGAATGAACATGAGCCGCCAATGTGAGGAAGTGGTCAGTAAGGCTAACTGCACGTTGTCATGCATCTACAGATGCATCACAAGCAGGTCCAGGGTGGTGATCCTTCCCCCTATGTGGCATTGGTCAGGCCACAGTTGGAGTACTGAGTCCAGCTCTGGGCATTGAGAGAGTCCAGAGGAGCCACTTGCATGGTCAAGGGGCAGTGGGGCAAGCCCTATGAAGAGAGGCTAAAGGGCCTGAACCTATTCAGCCTTCACAAGAGAAGGCCGAGAGGGGATCAGGTGGCTGTTTGCACCTGTTTACACTCTGCTCCCCCAGGCACCACCCAGAGTTACTAGGAATGATGGCCACAAATTGTTAGAGAGAAGAGACATTACTTTAACATTAGGGCTGCCAGGCTCTGGAATAGACTCCCAAGTGAGGTGGTACTCTCTCCTACCTTGGGGGTCTTTAAGAGGAGGATGGACAGCTATTTGGCTGGGGTGATATGATCCCAGCAAGCATTCCTGCCGCGGGCAGGGTGTTGGACCTGATGATCTGTTTAGGTCCCTTCTGACCCTAAGCACTATGATACTGCCTTAGTAAACAGAAAACAGCTAGTAAAGCAATGTTTTTGTGAGCAGTGTCTGCAATACCAAATTGCCTGAGGTGTGTATTGTTGGTATTGCTCATGGTTTTGCTATGAGTATCTCTCTCTCCAATTGTATGAGTATCTCTCTCCAATTGTCACACAACAGCCATTTACTAACTTTAGCCAGGGGCAGTGCCCTCTCTGGGCAGTGTCTAGCAGAATGTGTGGATCACAAGAAGGGATTCAGGTTTGTAGTATGCTTAGGCCTATTCTACTGACTACTACACATGCATTTGATCTGACCTAAATGTACTCTTTTGTAAGCTACTTTGGTGTCAGCCCTTTTGGGTAAGCAAATATGCACGTTGGGGTTAAGGACCAGATTTGCACCAAGTTTCCTGCAGCCCTGCAATGGGCCCCTGGTGCCACCAGGGGGAGCTCCAGGTTCCAGCTGTAGCTGCCAGCATCCAGCAGCCATTTTTAAAAGCCAGCCCTGGTGGCTGCTCTCTGGCCAGCCCCTTACTTGCCTAGGAGCAGCGTGCCCAGTGTAGGGACAGCACGCAGCAGCCCTCTCCTTGGTCACTTTGGCTCCCTCTGCTATGGCTGCTCCAGCCCCTGCCACTGGCAGTGATAAAGAGCACCCTGTGCTCCTGCTGGCTGCTATGCTGGCCTGCCACACTGACTGCTACCTGGCCTATGGCTGTCTCACCCCACTTGGTGCTCCCGTGCATAGCGACCACCTGCCTGGCCACAGCATGCTGTCCCGGGCTGCTGCCACTGCTGTGCTGCTGCCGTCAGCAAGGACACCGATGAGGAGCTCCAGGATGCCACTGCTGGGGCCCCTGTCACCCTCCTTGACCTCCATCCCCACTGCCTCTGGGCCCACAGCACCAGCCATGTCTGGTAGCTGCACATTGTCCAGCACACCTGGGATGACAGGCAGTGGCTGGACATGCTCCAGCTGACCCAGGCCATGTTCTGGAACCTTCTCCAGTGCCTCCAGCCCCATCTGGAGTGGCAGGGCACCAGAATGCACCCATCCCTCCTTGCAGACACGCAGCTTGCCCTCACCCTGCTGAAGCTGGCTATGTCTGCCAGCCTTCAGTACATTGGCATGGGCAGGGCCACCACCGGGGAGACCACCCTGGATGTGTGGGGCCCTCCAGGACATGCTGGGATCTGGAGGGGAGGGCTAGGAGCATGCTTGTGCCCTGCTTCTCCAGATGGGGCTGGAGGTGTTGGAGGAGGTCCCAGAAGGTGGCCCAAGTCAGCCAGAGTGTGCCCAGTCACTGCTCACCTTCCCAGGTAGAGCACACTGGATACTGTGCTCCATGCCCACAACCAGTGGTGTTGGGGTTCATAGATTGTAAGGCTGAAAGGGACTTTGGAAGATCATCATATCCAGCTTCCTGCACCAGGCAGGAAAGACCGAAGCAAGGTGACTGTCCAGCTTCCTTGAAGATTTCCAGGGTAGTTGATTGCATCACCTCTGGAGGGAACTTATTCCACAGTCTGGACACACCAACTGTGAAGTAGTTTTTCCTCATGTTGAGCCTAAAATGGTCTTCTAGGAGTTTGTGGCCATTACTCCTGGTTTTCCCCAAGGGTGCCCTGGTAAAAAGTTGTTCACTGAATGTTTGATCTACTCCCCGATGTAGCGTAGCAGTAAGCTGCTACCAAATCCCCTCTTAGCTTTCTCTTTTTCAGGTTGAAGAGTCCCAGGTCCCACAGCCTTTCCTCGTATGGCTCGCTGTGCAAGTCTCTAATTATACAGGTGGCTCTTCTCTGGAGTCTCAAGTTTTACCATGTCCTTGTTAAGTGCGGCACCTAGAACTGGATGTCTCACCAGCTGGGGTCTCACCAATACTGAACAGAGCTGAAAAATCACCTCCTTAGTTTTGCTGGAGATGCATTGATTGATGCATGCCAGAGTATTATTTGCCGTGCTGGCAACAGCATTGCGCTGCAGGCTCATATTCACATTATGGTCTGTTATTACCCCCAGGTCACTTTTGTTTGTGGTGCTGATCAGTTTGGTGCTGCCAAGCCTGTAGATGTGTAGGGGGTTGTTTGTCCCCAGAAGGAGCACTTTACATTTCTCAATGTTGAACTTCATCTGGTTCTGACTCACCCAACTTGCTAGCCTGTCTAGATCTGCCTGAATATGTAGCCTATCTTCAAGCATGACCATGCTTCCCCATAACTTGGTGTCATCCATGGACTTGGCCAGTGAGCTCTTTAACCCCACATCCAAATCATTTAGCCATGAGACAGAAGCTTTTTGTGAGTTTACAACATTTCAGAGATAAGCTGCTTTGTGCCAGGCTGGGGCAGGGGCTTAGGCAGGCAGTGATGGTGTATACTGCATGGCTGCAGCCTGGACCCTGGGGCAAAAGTTGCTTCATAATGGGCATGGACTTGTGGGTATGGCCAGACCGATGACTGTGGTCGGTCACAGTGACTCACTGTGCTTGCAAGGCCTTGACCTTTATGCAGCATTACTGTGCTGACTGGTTGTTCCCACACTCCTGCATCTGGCCTGACAGTGCCTCAAATATGCACATCAGAGAGCCCACTCCAATCAAACTGGCACTGTACCTTTGCCTCTCTCTGCAGCACCATGAGGTCACCAGTTTCCTCCTTGGTTCAGTTGGGGCCCTGGGTGGAGGGCATGGGCATGGGCATATCTGAGGATGGGGAGGAGGCCATGGTGGGCCCCATGCCTGCTCTCTGGGCCCCTCCATGGCTGTCCCTGACCTTCCAGGTCTGGACAACTGCCAGCCATGCCCAGCACAGGGCCATAGCATGGGATAGTCATCTGCATGGCAGAGAAAATGTCCCACAGCACATGTAGGCACAGAACAAGCTGCTGGGGGCTTGCTGCAGGCTGGTGGTGATGGGCCTGCTGGCCAGAGGCTGCCTGCAGGTGGCCCTGGGCTGGCAGGCCTGGCCAGACACTGCAGCACCCTGTTGACCTGAACAGCACTGTCCTAGAACCTGTGTGACAGTGTAGTGCCAGGCAGCAGTGATGGGAACCTGGCAGGCAGGCACAGCTATGCTGTGACCTTTCCAGGGGGACACAGGGGCCTGCAGTGCCCTCAGGCTCCCTATCTTTGTGCCCCAGGGCTACAATTGGCTGCATGCTTTTAAAACCTGCAGACAGGGGCTGCCATAGAGGCAGTCCAGCCCTAGGCCAGGAGAGGCTTCCAGTTTGCAGCCCTGTGGCTGGCCTGAGGCCAGGCCCCTAGTGGCTGGTCACATCTACACATGCACTACTGCACAGTAACTAATCCCACTTAAATTTGCTACTTGCATTTGCAAGTACTAAATTTAAGCGGCATTAAGATTTTTTATTGCACAATAAGTGTGTGCACGTGTAGACATGCACTTACTGCACAATAAACTATGTTAATGCACATTACCACATCTCGTATAAACATGCCCACAGAGTAGAACTTATGTTTATTCTAGGAAGAAGAGAGGAAGAATGGCAGGGTTTGTCTACATCCAGAAACTCAAATATCCTTCACATTTGGAACAGTAGTCTTGCTCTGACCCTACAAACATGACAATTATTAGTCCAGTTGTTTAAATGTGCTACTGGAAGGTACTCAAAGACTACAGTGAAAAGTGCATTATAAGAACCTACAGTGAATGCTACAAGTGATATTACAAACTCATTTCTATTTCAGAGACTGCCCAAAGATCTAAAAGAAACGCTTTACAAATGCTTTTGAGATTTATTCTTGTCAGATTGTAGCAAGGAATTAACAACAGCAAGAAAAGGAAAGCCTGTATGGCTATGAAGCAAAGGCAGTTCTGGAAATCTGAAGCAGTGTGCTTTAATGTCCTGAGTCAAGCTTCATATCATGTAGAGCCGTGGGGGTGGGGAGGAAACCCAACTTCTTTAATTCCCAGGAGGAGGTCACAGAGTTTATCATGTCCAAAGGCTTGCAGCCCTAATTCTACAGAAAACAGCAGGGAATGTTCTCTTAGAAAATGATGTATCTTTTCCTCTTCTGTCAGGACTTTATGTCTTCCTAATTGGATAAAAATGCTTATTTAAATCAGTATTTATAAAGAAGATCTACAAAAAAAGGTAGGGTGGGGAGGAGGGGAAGGGTAGGGGAGTGTACTCCCAGTTTTGTAACTTCTTAGAGGACTACAAGTACAGTGTAAAATAGGACCCTGCACATTCTCTCTCTCTCTCTCTCTCTCTCTCTCTCTCTCTCTTTCTTTTATTTTTTATAAGGATTTTATGTGCATGTTGCCATACCTTTAAAATTCAGGTCTTGTCTAGTTTGTTTTGTGTGAAAGTCAGTTTTGGATTTTCAAGAATCTCAGTGTGGGCCTAATTCTGCTCTCACCAAAATCCATATCAGCCCTGTGTGCTTGTGAAAATCCCATGTCCCATGCACTGATCCTAAATGGGGATTGTAACAGGGCACTGGGATGTGCCAGCTTCTTTCAGAAAGCAAGCAGCCTGAGAGGCTGCTTGCTGGTGGCTGGGGGGAATTAATTAATGAAGGACTTATCTGACCAGAAGAAGGCTCAGCCTGGAGCAATAGAAGCCTAGAGCCTGCACTGGTCAGATAGTCTCTCTCCAGCAACTAAGAAATGAGGAACTCATGGCTACAGGGCACCTGAAGGGATCTGGATTTTGGGCTGAACAACTCTGTAGACCTAGAAACAGAGGCAAGTTTGTTGGACTGAGAAAGACTGGGTTTACAGGCAAGTGGCCTGTAAGTTTGGTTAAGTTAAACCACCAGAAGAACTGAGATGTTTGCCAGAGGGCAGTGATGTTGCTTATTCATTTGGGTTAGCCCAGTAGTTTATCCCTGAGCCATGCGGGGGGCAGGCTCAAGACCTATTTAGAAAATGAGTAACCCAGGAGCACTCAGACTGGAGGTGGAGCCTGGCAAAAGGCTGAAACCCAAACCAGAAAATCCAAGAGCTTAGGGAAAGGTTGAGCCGGCCGGAGGGTCCATGAACCCAGAGCAGGCTGAGCCAGACTAGGGAGTCCAAGACCCTGTGTGTAGGGCTGAGGGGATCCAGGAGCCCAGAGAAGGGGCCAAGTGTATAAATACACTTCAATAAGAGAGAACATTCGCAAGGCTTCGGGCACAGTATAGGGAAGGAAAAGGAGCCGTGCAATCTGCTCTTATGATTCTTGGTGCACGACAGGGGCCTGTTCATGCTGAGAGGGACTTGCCAAGCCTGATTGTCGGATTGAGGCTAGTAGGGTCTCAGGAGAGACCCAGTGTGAACTTATTGGGATTAGGGCTCACTCTAAGGCCTGTTGGCAGTCTCCCTGAATCAATTTATACCATTTAAGAACAAGGCATGGCAGGTGAGTAATCTAGGGAGAGTGGCATTAGAGTTTGAGCCAGGCAGGAGTGATAAGGCAACTAGGGGATGTTATGGCTGCCCCTGTGGCCATAAGCCCATTATAGGGATGTTAACTCCTATCAGACTGTAACAGGGAACCCCAACCCTGTTAACAGCAATCAGAGGGGGAGCAGGGCATTTGTAGCCTGTAGGGGCCAGCAACAATAGCAGCCAGCTCCAACAAGAACACAGACCTCAAGGCTTAGGCCTGTTAAGGATCTTGGGAGGGTGCAGGGCAAGAAAAGCCAAATCTTATTAAATCAAGTAGAAGCAGCTGAGTGAGCTCTGGGGCACCTGAAACCAGAGATTGGGAGCTATCAGGGGGCATCTGGCCCTGCAGACACCAGGCAGAACATCTCCTGAAGGTGGATTGGCTGGTGCCTAAACCATTGCCAAGGGCTGCAAAGAGAAAGCCAAGGGGAGCTTAGGGCAGGCGGTAAAGCAAGGAGCCAAATGGGGATGACTCTTAGTTGGAAAGCAATTTGCTTGCGTTTATAGAATCATAGAAATATAGAACTGGAAGGGTCTTGTAAGATCATCAAGTTTGGTCCCCTGCCATGGGCAGGAAGTTTTGGGCTCAGATGAGTTCAACAAGGTGCCTATCCAGCCTCATCTTGAACACATCCAAGGTGGGAGTGTGTTCCAGATTTTGGTGACCCTTACAGAGATACTGGCCCCCAGCTCCAGACACAGCACCCTCACTGGGGCTCCTGCTGCTGCTGCCCCTGCACTGCTCCACTTCACCCCACGTAGAGCCAGGGTGGGGGCTGCCACTGGTGCCTGGGTATGCCAGGGTAAGTTTTTGGGCTGGCACAGGATAGGGGTGCCCCAGTGCTGCTTGGTGGGGCTGAGGGACCCATCGCAGGTTAGACAAAATCACTCTACAGGCCAGATCTAGCCCGCAGGCCATATTTTTCTCACCTCTGCTTTAGCCTGATTGTGACGACTACCTAAAAACAACAGGTTGCTCTGTATGCAGCCAACTCACCTGCGGCAGAGGGCAACTGACCCAACCTTCACCAATTTTAGGTTTGTTTCATGATCCTAACAATCAGTTCCATTGCTGTGAATGACCTAAAGCCACCTCTTGCTCTCCATGCCCACTGACTAGTACATGTAGCACCTGCCTCTGACTACTACAGGAAGGCTAAAGGAGGCTACACTTGGATGGCCAGAGATTCCTGAGCTGTGGGGTTTCAGCCATGGAATTATCTGCTAGAGAAGAACAGATTGGACTGGAGACCCTCCACCTTAGAGCTGGACTGTTCTCAGTGGTGACTGATGACAGACAGAGGAGCAATGGTCTCAAGTTGCAGCAAGGGAGGCTTAACTTGGATATTAGGAAAAACTCTCTTATTAGGAGGGTGGTGAAGCACTGGAAGAGGTTACCTAGAGAGGTGGTGGAATCTCCAATCTTAGAGGTTTTTAAGCACCGGCTTGACAAAGCACTGGCTAGCACGATCTAGTTGGGGATGGTCCAACTAAATGACTAGATGACCTTTTGAGGTCCCTACCAACCCTAATTTTCTATGTTTCTGTGTTTACAGCATTATATATTATATTTCTTTTTCGGCAGCACTTGCAGCATGTGAGGGTCTTTGCAAACATTTGAAGAGACATATTGTCCCTGAATATATTTTTGAAGAAAGGTTGTGATCATCAGAGGAGCAAGGGTCTAGCACAGCCTAGACTAGCAGGGGTAGGAAACATCGCATTGCTCTTGATTGCTGAGTTTGGTGAGTTTATAGGATGTGGCTGTTTGTGGTAGCAGAGCGCTGGACTTGGTGACCCAGGAGATCTCTGACAATCCTATGTTTCTGTGGCAAGAAACTTGTGAGCTGATGACTAACAAACCAAGGTCAGGGGAAGGCAAACAACAACAATTTGTAAACAATTTATATTCAGATAAAGCACAGCTATCTGACAAGTCCCCTTCTAAGATGAGTGGGCTACCTTCTTGCCCTCCCTACAACTGCTTTGCAGAGCACAGCAAGCGTAAGAGGGGTTTCTTCAGTCTGCAAGGCGTGGGAGCAAATAACTGGGATAGCTAATATTGTGGCAGCAGCTGTCACACCATCCTTTGTTTCTTGACAGTATGTTAGATCAGTGATTCTCAATCAGGATGTCATGACACACTGAGGTGCCTCAGAATCCTTTTAGGGATGCTGCACGCTGCTGTTCAATATCAGCACCATTTGGTGGGAAAGCAGCTACACAGGATTCACAAGATAAACCTAGAGATTTCAAATAGGAGTCCATAGTGTCAAAACCATTCTGACTTTCTGTGGTCTTTTGAGTTATTTATAACAGAAGAAAAATATTTTTCTGTAGTTAAAAAAATCCCCAAACAAACAGGTAGAAGCTAAGGGCTGGCACTTTCTGAGGGGTGCCTTGAGTCTAGGGGTGTCTTCAGCCCCAAAAGGTTGAGAACCACTGGTTTTGAGGGAAAGAAGTGTGCTGAGATGCTACTCTGCCTCAGTGATGGTCAGCTGTCAGAATGACCCTGGGGCCATGGGCAGCTGGGCATAATTACTGTAGGGACTGGCCCAGTTCCTAGCTGGCCCTAAAACTGTGTGTAAATGCATGGCTTAAAGCCACCATTAATCAACCAGCTTCCTGAGCTCTGCTGAGAACAGGTCAGATACACCTCAAGAACAGAGCCAGGGCCAGGATTCAAAGGGTATATCTATTTTGCATTGTAAATGAGTCTGACATGCCACTGAAGAAATAAGGTTTGCTTGCTCTGTGTGCTTGTGGGCTTATAAATTTGGAGTGTAAATGTCCTGGTGTGGTCTCAGGACCATGGTAAGGTATTGGTTCATGCTGTTGAGACTGTAACAAGCTGTGTACACTGCAAGTTTACAAGCCCAGGTATGAATGGGTGGGGCATATTTCTTATTCTGACTGCCAGCCTTAGTCAGAGTACAGGACAGATATCCACCAAGTAGCCACCTGGTGATGGTACTTGCTTGAGAGTGGAGAGTCTTGACTCTCTGGATCTTGTCCTAGCAATTCTGTGAATTTTATATTCATTGTTTATCAAACAGAAAGAAACAAGCCTGTCAGCAGCATCTGGATGTCAGGCTTCCCTCCCAGAGAAGTGCTGTAAGCAATAGGCTAGAGAGTCATGCTCCCTCTTGCTTGCTTTCAGTTTGCCCCTATGAATCTTTAAGTCTTGGATGGCCCCTGGCCTCAGGAGGTGTGAAGGGTGCTGGGTCTGTAGGCTACCTGGGTCTGTAGGCTAGTGGTAGAGAACTTAAATGCTTGGAGGCTGTAAGTGGGAGATGAGAAGGGAAATAACCCTGGTCCTACTCTGTTCGCTCTCCTTTTCAGCATCCACTGTCTGCCACTGTGTGACACAGGATACTTGGCAAGATGGACCTATGGCCTGACACTAAATAGCAGTTGTTATGTTCTTAGTGGTTGGGGCACTTGTGTGGGAAGTTAAACATATAAGTTCAATGCCCTTCTGGCAGATGATGCAGCCCATGTCTCCCTTGTTGTGTGGGTGCACTCTAGCTATTCCTGTGTAAAAACTGAGGACCCCTGATGATGCCACTGGTTCTGAGCTGAATTCACTGCTGCTGACATAAGTGCATCTTTTTCCACAGACCAGGGAAGAGCTTTTCAGGGACTTAGGCAGCAATTAGGGTCCTCCCAGCTACCTTTCCAATTCAGTGATTATAGGCAGGGTTAAACCTCACGCAGCACCTAAGTACTCCCATCTGAATCATTTCTGGGCATGCCCTAGTGTAGACACCTTGGGGAGCTTTGCAATCTAAAATGGAGGTGTCTAACGACTTGTGACACTTCATGAAGTCTATAGTTGCTGAAGCAGGCCCATTTTGAATGGTTCGGCCTATATTCCATTTAGATGCTTAGGAACCACTTTGAATTTGATCCTGACATATCAAAAATGCTCTATACACATGCCTAGGACATATACAATGTGAACCTCCTTACTCTAATGGAAACTCCCTCTTGTTGACATTTTTAGCTGGAGAATCATCAAAACAAATGAAGGAGAATTTTTTTTTTAAATTCAGAAAGGTAAAACTCACTTCTTGGCTGAAGGCTGCTGTTTGCTCTGACAGGATGAAAATGAGTTGGTCTTCTCATCTGTGCCCACACCCTAACTGGATCAAGCCCGCTATGAAACATTCCTCTTCTCTCCTTTCCTACCAATGGTTCACTCAAGCATCCAAAAACATCTCCAGGAAGCCTGGGCCACACAGGCAGCTGGCAAAACCTGTCACCCAGAGGTGAAGGGAAGCCAGGCCCATTCTGTTATTTTGTAGGAGAGCCCAGAAAACCCAGTGGCAACCTGGCATCTGACCTGTTGCTTGCCAGGAACATCAGGGGGAAGGAACTCTCAAGGAAAACTTTGTTTTTTGGCTCAAATAGAAAGAAACAAAGCAAAAATCCCCCAAAAACCAAGGACCGAGGAGGATTCACTCCCAGTTGAATCTTCCAGAATTTAAAGGAGATATTTTTCTAATTCCTCTCCCACTTGAAGCCTCCAGTGTTTAAGGGAGGTATTTTCTGATACTAGAATGACACTTATAGGGGGAGTGGGTGAGGGCAGCTGTAGAAGGATGCACTGGGAAGGGTGGTGTGTGGAGTGTATGGAGTGACAGTTGCCAACATTTTTTAGATGTTTCATCAGCAGCTCTCCATTAGTCTGTGCTCCGAGACAAGCTCCCAGCTGGCAAGGGGCAGTGTGTTTATTCTGAAGAATTTCAGATTGTGTTTTCATAGGGGTCTCTTCATCTGTGGGCCTTGATAGGCTGGAAGTTCAGATAAGCATCCCAAGGGCTGAACCTTTAGATGAGTTTACCTCTTTAGAGCCTCTTAATCCTTGACTCTAAACTCCCCTCTCTCAATTGGCTTCCATACAACTAATAGCTATATCTATACGTGAGGAGGCCCTGTGGCCTGCAACTCACTCCCGTGATAACTGTAGCAGAGGACGCATACTTCTCCCTCGACAGCCACTCCAGTACTAGAAGTGCTTTCTTCCTTTACCATGTTCTGGCAGAATCACCTGTCTCCTCCCTCCTTTTGGGAATGACCACATACCTTCAAGACCACACTTTTCTTTGGGATCAGGATGGCTGTGTGTGATATTATCTTCATTCTTTGTTTCTTAAGGCTAATCCAGATGTATAACACAGTGGTATTTGTTTTAATTATTTCTTTAAATTTCTAGAATAAAACTCTGGGCGTCTCTCTATAAATGAAAAATCACAGCATATGAATAGGTTTGCTTAGTTATCTCAACCTCTCAGTCCCTCCTTCACAGCCTTAGAGGAAAAGAAAACCTAAGGGAAAGGAAATAAAGAGAATATAGTATCTTGAATACATGTAACTCTTTGTTTAACTTCTCTTTCCTGAGAAGCTTACTGTAGTCAAGGCTTTGGACTCCAAAACAGTATGTTAAAGGAGCTTATTGTTTCTTGGGGTGTATCTACACATTGCTGTACAGTGATGTTGCTACAATGCTGTACTTTAGTACTTTGGCGACAGTTAAATTTCACTGCTATAGCACCATTATGGCACGCTATACCCAGGGAGTGTACTGCTACAGAGACGTAGCTGGTGATCATGTGTAGACACACTTGATCACTATATTGCCATAGCACACCATGCAGCAATGTAGCACATTGCTATATCACTGTAGGGTGATGTGTAGATGCACCCTCTGTTACTTATGGGGGTAGATCTGGGGGGTGGGGGAGTGGGGTGGTACAACTGCTCCCCTCTTTGATTCATGCTCCACTTAAACTCATGTGTGGCACAGCCAGACGCAATGCAACCATGTTGCTGCACCCCCTCTCTGATCATCATACACAAGTTAGAATCAGGATTTGGCCTGTTATACTGTCTGGCTTGAGTGTGGCATAACCTTATGCCTGGATAATCTAGACTTCCTTTGGATTTGTAGGTGAACTCATTTGTTGGCCAAAGGGTGATACGATGATCACACTAGATGGCATTGCATATTGCCTGCCAATTTTGTTGTCTAATTCCTTTTTGGAAACTGCTCCTGATCCTGCTCCAGCTAAGGCTTAGACAGGAGTCATATCATATCCTTGACAATTTATATCTGATGTGGTACACCCCAAGATTTTCATGAAACAACAACAACACTTAACACTTTGTAGATTAAATGTGTTTTACAAATATTACTAACTAATCCTCACAACACCTGAATGATTAAGTGGGTAGCTACTTGCACCTCCAATTCTAAGCTAAAGTAACTACATCACAGAAGTTGAATACATTGTTCTATTATTATTTGTAATGCAGTCATAGCTAAAAGCCTCAAGCAGGATCAGAACTTCATTGTGCTGGGTGCTCTTTAAATACCTGGAAACAGAGAGGCTACCTCTGCCTTCAATAGTTTACAAGTAGAAAAGACAGTCAACAAATTAAAAAAAGAGGATACAACATATAAACTGAAGACTGAATACTAAGGGGCATAGAAATTAAGCAACATGACCAATGCTATGGCAGAAATCTGTAGCAAAATGCAGACTGTCTCTCAGACTTTAACCACAAAACCATCCTTTCATCTAAGAACACAGAATCAATGGAGACAGCTTTGGAAAACGGGTTTTTTTTAGTTCCTGGTACAAATTAATCTAAACTTTTGGCAACTGTTCCAGTTTACCAGGGTTAGTATATTAACCATTACCTGTGGCCCCCTAACTCATTTTGGAAATTAGGCTGCTTCTCTTGATTGAAATCCAGACTTAATTGTGGATTGCAGCATGCAGTCAAAGGATCAGCAGATAACAGTGGTTCAAATACAAATACACCAGGGGATCATTAACATAACAAGGTGAGCTGAGAACACCACCCCTGTCTGAAGTACCAGCACTGGCACACTGCTCCATGGTGTGGAACAACAGCATTAGCAGAGTCCTTCAAAACCTGTGGAAAGTTTTTATTTCTCATGTCTGACTTGTCTCCCCATTGACATGAATCAGTTACATTTGTTCAGCTGATAACATCTTTACCATTTCCCCCACCCCATGTTGCCCACCCAGAACCTTATAAAAATGACATGAAATACCACACTGGAACATAATGATTAAAATATGAGACTGCACTTTTCATCTTGAAATTCAGATGATCTTATGAAGTGTGGAGGCAAAGGAGACAGAAGCATAGCCTTTTGTGTTTGGTTGGGTACATGTATTATTTATGATGTGGAATGAATGAATGACTGCTTTGAATTTTGATAGGTGAGAGAAATGAAGAAACGTTACCCTTTTAATGCAGTGCTACAGGAGAAGGATTTCTTTAAGCTGCTGATCAGGAGAGAGAAGGATTATGGCCCATTTTATATGTATAAATTATAATTGAATTGAATGGTAAATATGTAGAGCTGATTTAATAACATGTTCAGCTCTGGTGCAAACTCTCTTATGTTAAGCAGCTTTACACCATGATTGAATTTACCAAGTATTTGCCAATTAAACCTACATATAATAGCAATGTGGTTAGTGGTAGAGTGGTGACCTTCAGCCTTGGAACTTGTTTCCAAGCCAGAGAGTGTTGTGGTTGAATAATAGACTCGTGTTTGTAGAAGACTTGAGTCATAAAAACCAAGCGTCTCTTCTGACTTTGTGATTTTCTCTTAATGGCCATCAGGAGAGCAGGTGAATTAATCTCTTTTCTTAGTGGCAAATGACTTCTAAATTATTAAAGTTAGAGAAGAACTATACATTCAAATCCCCCTGAAAAGGACACAGGTAATGAATCTGAATGCTCTATTGATAATATCATATTCTTCAGGCGATGATTCATCATTAGTGATATAAGGTGTTTGTGCTATAGGCATATGTTTAAAAGATGTTTGGACCCTGTTTTTAAAGCAAGTTACCCTTTTTAACTCAATAACCAAGAGGCCAATTCTGTTTTCAGTGTAACTAAAGGTCACCAGACAATATCCTTCCTTTTCTTCCCACATGTAAGTCCTGACAGCATTTGTGTGACTATTTTCCAACTACTGCTATGCACAATACTCCCTTTTTCCTGCTGCATCTGTCCACCTAGTGAATTCTGACTATTTCCGTTGCATTTGTTACAGTATGTATAAAAATGGACAGAACACCCACAAAGACAGGCTCGCACATGCACACAATAGTGACTTCACTTTAAATATAATTCAAGTTCAGAAAGCAGTTTAAAATTAAAAGCTTCACATAAATGCTGAGTACAGTTAGCATTAACATTTTATTTTTCCTTTTTTACAGAGACGACCTTAAATGTAAACCATAACGTCAACAAAATAGAGCTGTCTCACCGGGACTGGCGTCCTGTTGCTACACAAGTGGTGGGGAGGAAGTAAGGGAAACTTGAATGTTGAGGGAAAGAAAAGATCTTCATTTTCAGAGCAGAAGACATAGATTCAGTGACATGGTTCAACCACTACAACTTTATCCTTGTTATACAAAATGAACTGATGAAGAGGCATTACAGATGACTCCTCAATATACCACATTATTAGAGAGAGTCTATCTAGTCTTTCTGCTGCATCTAGGTGCCAGTACAATCTATTGCCTCATTCAGGAAGAGCCTAGATTATTCAAAAAGCGATCAAGAGCTTGCAGAAAAGAAACCGCTTTCTCATTTTGATTCAGACTTTGACAGCCTAATTTGCAGGGAATGCAATTTTACTTCCCCAAAAGTACCTTAGACTTCGAGGGACTTTTGGAAGAATAAACCATTATTCACTATACAGGCTTCTCTGCACAAAACTGTAACCCATCAGGGCTAGTTGGAACAGCATAACCTCTGTAGGGTGGGCACAAAAATACTAGTACCAAGGTGCTTATTATTATCAAAACAGCAATTTCCATATGAGAACTGGGAAGGAATAGCTGTATAGCATACATTCCCAGAGTTGTATAACTTTCCAAAAAAATTACACTCCTACTGAAAATAATTCTATGAGTAGAAAAACTGGAGTTTGGGGTGGCGTGGGTGCTCAGGTGCATGGCTGACAACCCACAGGCTGCAAATTCAAGACCAGGACAGAAGTGCTCATGGCATGGCCCTGTCAGGTTCCAATGAATCGGTGAATTCTGCTAAATGCCTTGTCACAAGGACCCCAAAAGGGAAAGGAAGTAAAGAGAAGTGTGCAGAGCAGTACTTTCCCCCTAAGTAGTATAATGCCATTTTCAGGAAATACCTGATTTCTGACTGGCTACACATTTTTCAGTGTTCATCATGAGAAATACCGAGCAGCCTGACAGACTGACACAGACTCTGCTTAATACAATACAAATATTTTAAAGGAAAAGAAAAAGGTCACACTCTTTCCCTCTATGTTAGTGGTGTTTGTTATGGTTTTCTGTACATAAAGGTCAATCACGTGCCTTCAGGACAGGAAAGCAACTAAACACAGAAGAGCAAGCTGGAGACTTTGCACAGTGCCCAGTTTGCATGTCTCCTTTGTAGTGCATGCCGCCTTAACTGTCTCACACAAAGGAAACGATCTCTGGAGACAACACAGTTCCAGATATGTGAAGGGGTGCTCCAGGGAAAACAAAATGATGGCCACTATTTCCCTTCGTATGTTGTGGTATTCCGGGTGGCATTGTTTTGGGGAGGGAATATTTGGCTGAAAAAAAAGAGTATTGAAATAAGCCAGCTCTGTATGGAACGTGGCCAACCCGCCTAAGCAATTTGTGAGTGACAGGATTTTGGTTTTGACTGGACCCCATTTGACGGGAGCAGAAAGTCCAGTCCAGCATGAAGGAACGACCACTCTGGCTGCTTTGACCCCAGGAGGAAGGGAATAGGACTGGCACCCAATCAGAGCTGCCTGGGAGGCAGGAAAAGCTCTCTTCCCACTCCGATCGATATCTCTTTCTCCACTTTCCTCTGATATCCCAACACTAGCCCTAGTAGTGAAACTAGGGTGAGTGGGGCAGCAGCTCCAGGCACTGACTTGTGGGAGGCACAAGGATTGACACTTGCTGCCACAGTTGCATGATTGCACTAATAGCATGGTAGCAGTCAGAAATCACTGCCCCAGGTGCCTGGCTGTCTTGTTGCGCCTCTGCTCAGGGCTGGATTAACGTATAGGCAAACTAGATACATGTCTAGGGCCCTAAGTGAAGAAGAGGCCCAGCTGTGCTTATTTTACATATTATAATTATCGAGTGAAAAAAAGTAATATAAAAATTTCATCTTTAGCTGGGGGCCCACTAGTTTGCTTGCCTAAGGCCCACTAAAGGGTTAATCTGGCCCTGCCTCTGCTAGCCTGACAGGAGAGGAGTGGGCAGAAAAAGTATGAAGAGCCCAGCAGCTCAAGGCAACTCCACTCCTTCCTTCCCCCTCTTCTCCTATTAGCAATGGGGACAGCCCTCAGGTCTCCCCCTCCTCCTACCACCCGCTCTCCTTAGCCTGGGTGAGGGGGATGAAGATCCCTGGGGAGAGCGGGAGCAAGGTGGGATGGGCAAATACAGGGGTAAGGGCTTTTGCAATGCCAAAGAACCAAGGTCGCCTTCCTCAGTATGTTTGGGAGTATGGGCAGAGCCAACACACGCACACAAGTGCATGCACAAATACACAGCTGGAATAGATGTGTGTGTGTGTGTGGGGGGGGGAGGAATACCAGTCAAGGAACAAGAGATAATCTCCTTTTATTTAAAAGCTCACAATTTTAGGGAACATCTTCCACTCTTGTTAGGGATCTGATTTTTGATGCTTTGAGTCTGTCAGGACTGTGCATAGTTTATTTGCCTCATCTATTTTTTTTTCTTTACTCTGTTTAGGGCCTTAGGTGCAGGTTAAATAAAGCGCGCTTCAGATGTCAAGTTTTGTTTTGTTTTTATCTAGATTCATGTATTTCTGTGATTGCCCTAATGGCAAATTCTGCTGTTAGACTTTTAGTTGGACTCTATGCAAAACTGTGAGCTAGCTGTGGGGGGATCTCTTCTGGATCATTATCTTGCCCTTCTAGGAACTTGCTTTTCTTTCATTTACCTTTGATTATAAAGAATTTGCTTCCTGCCATACTGCTTGTGTGAGGAAATTATGTACATTTTCCCCTTACGATGCTTGTTCAAGGCTTCCCTTTGGTTAAAGAAAAGCAAACTTCTCTCCAAGAAAAATTTCAGCAACAGACTTGGTTTAAATCACTTTGCAAATCCCATTCAATGTGGGCTGTTGGTAATGTAACTTGAGATTAGCATCCTGAGGAAAAACAAGAAATCCTCACCTTTTGTTCCCTGTTTGGGAACATACAGCATGTTGCTATCCTGGGTTGGGCTCTGAGAAATGCGTGAAAGCCAGCAAAAACATTCTTGCTATGGAGATTGAAGGGCTGCATCTTTCTGGAGACCACACAAACCTAAGAATGGTTCTTGATTCAATGAAAAAAAAAGTACAGGCTGTCCCCAAAGCCTTTCACAGGGCTTGTGCAATTGCTGTGTGCTTACCAACTTTTTACTCGTTATAGAATCAGGATTAAAATCCAGTCTCTCTACTATGAAAAGAGCTGTAAAGTTTTTTTTGCTTGTGCTGACGTAAGTCTTTTCCTTGAGAACAGGACTTTGGAAGTGCTGGGTCAATTGACAGAAGTTTTGATTGTTGGAAATAGTCCTTACAAGCAGCATAAAGGATTTTAATATGAAATGGGCTTTTTTACAGGCAATCAGTTAAACATTAATGTGATTTAAAAAAAAAAATCAGTGTTCCACCAAAAAAAGGCCTTAGGAACTCAATACTTTTCCTAATGCAATGCCATCTTCATTGGGCATTTTGTACCAAGCTGCTGGGCACCCATTTTGGAACTTTGTATTGCTATTGCAGTAACTGCAGGGAAGGAAGTCCAAATGCCTTCCTCCAACAGCTCAGATACCTTCCTGGTGAGAGTCTCCCCTAGCTGCTGGTATGTAGCAGTTCCAATCCCATGTAGCAGAATGCCGTGAAACACATATACAGTCATCGGAGGTAACAGCTCTGTGGCTCATAAAAGTGAGAAACATTAATCAAAATAGTGACCTTATTTCTTTTCACCCTGGAGAAGTAGATGTGTTTGAAGTACGGCACTAGAAACTCCATTGTTCCATCCCAAAGAAATAATGGACTGGGTTTGCCATGGTGCTCTGCCTGCTTTCTGCTGGATTAGACTCCCAGCAGCTCTGACATGGTGATGGCTGTGTTCTATGTTTTGGGCTCTGTTTTTTGGAGTAGCTGCCAGAGATAATGGGATGTTTGTGATGTTGTGTTGGCCTTGGCCACATAGATCTGACTGAGTAAGGATAAGGCTGGTAATGGAGCATTGCTGGGTTGGAATATAGTTTCATAGTTTCTAGGGTCGGAAGGAACCTGAGCAGATCATCTAGTCCGACCCCCTGCCATGGTGTTCATCTAACCTCCTCTTAAACACCCCCAAGGTACACCACTTCGCTTGGAAGTTGGTTCCAGATCCTAGCCGCCCTGGCCATGAAGTGAAGTACTGCCTAAATCTACCCTCTGCCAGCTTGTGACCGTTATTTCTGGTCACTCCTGGCAGTGCTTGGGGGAACAGTGACTCCCCCAATGCCTGCTGGTCTCCTCTGAATAGTTTATAACAGGCCACAAGATCCCCCCTCAGCTTTCTCTTGTGGAGGCTGAACAGGTTCAGGTCCCGTAGCCTCTCCTCATATGGCCTGCCCTGCTGTCCCCTGATCATATGAGTGGCCCTCCTCTGGACCCACTCCATGCTGTTGACATCCCTCTTGAAGTGTGGTGCCCAGAACTGGACGCAGTACTCCGGCTGCAGCCTTACCAGTGCCGCATTGAGGGGGAGGATCACCTCTTTGGACCTGCTCAAGATGCATCTGTGGATGCATGACAAGGTGCGGTTGGCCTTTCTAACTGCCTCCCCACACTGCCGGCCCATGTTCATCTTGGAGTCAATGATGACCCCCAGATCCTTTTCCCCCTCCGTGCTGACAAGAGGGGAGTTCCCCAACCTGTAGGTATGGTGCCGGTTGTTCCTCCCGAGGTGCATCACCTTGCACTTGTCTGTGTTGAAACCCATCCTATTCTCGTCCGCCCACCCTTGTAATCTGTCTAGGTCTGATTGTAGCCTGTTGCATCCTTCCAATGTCCCCACGTCCCCCCACATCTTAGTGTCATCAGCAAATTTGAACAGGGTGCTTTTTACCCCCTTGTCCAAATCACTGATGAAGATGTTGAACAGTGCGGGCCCAAGGACCGAGCCCTGCGGAGCCCCACTGCCCACGTCCTTCCAGGTTGAGAAGGACCCATCCACTACCACCCTCTGGGTGTGGCCCTCCAGCCAGTTGGCGACCCGTTTGACTGTGTGGGTGTCTATACCACAGCCCCCGTTTCTTAATGAGAACGGGGTGAGAGACAGTGTCAAAAGCCTTCTGGAAGTCCAGGAAGACTATATCCACTGGTACCCCTGCATCTAATGATCTGGTGATCTTATCGTAAAAGGCCACCAGGTTGGTCTGACAGGACCTGCCACTGATGAACCCGTGTTGGTTGCCCCTAAGCATGCAGTCCCCTGCTGGCCCCTCCTCGATGTGTGCCAGCATAATTTTCTCGAACAGCTTGCCTAGGATCGAGGTAAGACTAACCGGCCTATAGTCTCCCGGGTCGTCCTTCCTGCCTTTTTTGAAGATAGGAACCACGTTGGCCCTCTTCCAGTCCTCCGGTACCTCACCAGAGCACCACGAGTACTCGTAAAGCTGTGCCAGGGGACTTGCAATGACCTCGGCCAGTTCCTTTAGAACTCTAGGGTGGAGATCATCCGGGCCGGCTGACTTGAATACGTCCACCTTGGTCTGCTTGAGCCTGGATTTGCTCTGCCTGAGGTGCAAATGATGGTTTTGTAGTTCAAACTGTTGATAAGTCAGAATGGCTGGGTCCAGCAGTTCTGGGCACCACATTTCGGGGCAGGGAGAGTGCAAAAATAGCTTCTGTCACCACTGGTGACATGGCAGCCAGTGAAGCCCTGTCAGGAGCTGCTGCCCCAGGTGTAGAGCTGCTCTGTTATGGTTCTGGTTCAGGTCTTGGTTCTCTCCAATGTGTCTATGGCAATGATGCTCAGTCAGGATGCTGGAGCACCCTGGGAGTGGAGGGAGCTGTGAGATATGTAGCTAAGGGCAGGTGCAGACTCTCTCTTTCTGGTGCTCCCCAGCCCCCACTGCGACATCCCCTCTGCAGGGATGTAAGCACTGTAAGAAATAGTTTTTGAACTGGGGTACCACTCAGTTCACACAAGTTAATGGGGGGGTTCCTCAAATCTAATGAGCAATTCCTCATGTCTAAAAAAGATTGGGAACCACTGGCCAATGGGGTGTATCCTTCCCAGGCAGAGATACTTTTCTTGTGCTTGGACAGCAACCAGCAGAAGCGATCTGTGGCGAGGTATCTAGGTGCTCCCAAAAACAGCAGTGGCAATTTTGTCTCAGGGTCTGGACGGCCAAAACCATCCTGCCAATTGAAAAACTATCATATTTCCAAGTGCAACTGTTCTGTGCTGTCCACTGTAACCTGTAGTAAACTGAAGCCAAACACTTCGTAATTTCACTGCTGTTTTATTCTGGTGTAAGTTGGGCCCGTTTAGCTTCACCCACTGCAAGGGTAGAAGCAGATGCACAAAACAAATGCAGTGTATCTGCTGATGCAGGAGAGCAGTAAGTCTTCTTCCCTCTTTTAAAACTTTATAATTGTTTCATCTGTCTCCAGCTTTAGGCTTTCCCTGAGGAAGAAGAGGGCATCAGGTTAAAGGAAGCTAAGCAGGATGCCAGGATAGATATATTTTTATTTGTGATCCAGGAACTTTTAATATGAAGAAAGCCTGTTTTAAAATTAGTACCTGTAGCCTGATTTTTTTTGTCTTTTGGGCAGTGTATTTGTTGAAAATATTTCTTTTTACTTTCCTGTGATCTTATGATGCTACTTTAGGTATGGGTAACAAGAAATATATTTAAATAAAAACCAAATGTAATGCAAACTATATATTTGAGAGGATTTCTGGGAACACAAAAGCAGCATCTTGAGGTAGTTTGGAGCAAAAGGTTCCAGCTACATGAACTGCTACTTTTACTGAATTTCTGAGCAAGGAGCTACATCCAGGGAATTCACTTTTGCTGCTACTTAATTGTGTGTTTGCTACACTTAACAGGAACAAGTCACCTGCTGGAAAATAATGAGTTAATAGAGAAGCGCACAAATTGTGATTTGTGAGACATGGGTCTCCATCACTGACTTGTTGTGTGACTTCAAAGGCACATCTCTTTCTGTCTCATATATGGTCAGATAGACCCCTATTGCCTATTATTTTTAAGGGCCTTTTGAATGGGGCTTTTGGACTCTGTGTTTGGACAGAGCAAAGCACAAGGGGACCTTGATCTCATCTGGGGCCAGTAGGTAATACTGTAGCACAACTAGATAATAACATACACCAAAGTAGTCAATGAAAAATGACCTGAGTTTCTGTCAACTCAGCTCTTTCTCCACATGAAGATTTAACCCATTCCAGAAGTCTGATCTCTTCTTGACCGCTTTGATGCTAGGACAATATGAATAAAACATGTTCCTTGTTAGTTTAAAGAAGTATTTGCATAAAATATATTGCTTTATTTTACTACATTTCTACATTTTACAAGTCCACCTTTATGTGGTAAGATTTATGGCAAGCTAAGATTTATTGACTTATTTCAGCATGGAAATGGCTGGTAAGATTGACTCGTCAGCAGTTTTTAATTTAATTGCTCTTTGATCCTTCAGCCTTGAACATATTTGCATTTTCAGCTTAGCATCTCTTGGCAACCCTTGTAGAATAAAGCAGCAGCTGAGAACCAGAGCCCAAAAACCAGTGAATCTCTCCATTTCTAAATGCATCCTGGTGTTGAATTACAATAAAGTTTCAACCTCTCTTTATCCTTATGAGAGTTCTTTTTGGTGGGAATAATACTGCTAGTTGTTTTCATTCCCTAATCTTTTAATCCCAGTTTGATCGCAGAAAATGCAGTCTCAAAGGGGCAATTTTTAACTTCAAACCAAAAATGGATACATCCTTTTGGCCAAATGCCCTGAACTCTGCCTAAGTAAGCTCACAGGATTGCTTCACAGGGCGGGGGACTAGAACCTGCAGCTGCTACACATGAAAAAGGGCTGTGGCTTGCTCCTCAGTTTAAAATACGGCCCTATTAGGGTGGCTGATTTTCATGGTCTTTATCCTTCTCTATGCACAAGCCAGTGTTGATCAATAGATGTTTACTGGTGCAGAGCTGGCTATTTGGATAATGGGTTGGAGGGTCAGGGCTATAAATGAAACACAGGAGGAAAGAGAATTTACTATCTGGTTAATGTTCTCCAGGAATAGAAGAACCCTCTGATTCACAAATGAAACTTCGAAAAATTGTATGAAGTGGCAGACAGAAAGGAACTGAAGTTGCATTTGCAGTCAGCCTTGCACTGAACGGAAGAGAGATCCTTGCAGGTCTCTGGGTAGAGATAAGGAAGACACCTGCTCCCTAAACGAGGCAAACCAAAGATATGAGGTGCTGGACTCTGAAGTGGCTTGGGACGTGCCTGGGATCTCAGGATCTGTTTGTAGAATCTCAGGACCCAGATGTGGCAATGGAGTTTGACAGCTAAACTGGTTAGGCAGGAGTTATCTTCAAAATACAGACTGGTATGATTCTATGTACTGATGGGGCTTACTTCACAGACCTAGAAGAAGAAAGTTTATACAAATGTCATAATCAACATTTAGAGAAGAGGAGATATAGCTTCAGCAGGTCAGAGGTATCCATCTTTTCCCAAAAACCTCTAATCCATTACTTCTTCCCCCAGCACCTAAAAAGAAGTGGTTTAGGAGGCTACCTGGCTATGTTCTCCTGCAAGTTGCTAATTCCTCTGCATATCCTAGCCCCATTTTGTTACACATACCTTTGTTCCCAGTCAATCTGGCAGCACAATGGCTCGCTGGGTCATGTCATGTAGCTGGACTCAAAAATGACTAACAAGCCAGGATGAAAATGGGAGACGTAACAAAGCTGATGGTGATGGAAATAAGAACAGAGCCCAAGAGCCTGGACTCCCGGTTCTGTAGTCCAACTGATGGAAGGCTCTAATACTAACTTACTTTATAGAAGACACCTTTTTTCATGGAACTTGTGAAATATGATTAATGCAAAAAAATAGTATTCATATTTTACTTTGCCTTCTATATTCATCTTATGGCAAATGTGGTTTCCAATAAGACATAAGTTAATTTTCCACAATATTCTAAAAATAAAATATGTACAATGAAATATGATTAATATATAAAATATACAAATAACATTTAAAATAAACAATAAAGTTAAGATATTTTCAGCTCTTGTTGCCAAGTTGTAGTTCCTGGCATTCACTTTTACCAATCACATGCAATAGGTGGAAAAGTATTTTTGAAGTAAAGAGGTGCTTTCATAGTTACCTGAAGAGGGGAGTACTTTTGGCGGCTGAAACTGATACTGCTTTGCTCTTTGATTTTGAGCGGTTGTTGTGAGTACACATTCAAGTTAGTCACTGATAAAGTTTCCTCTTTTGCCAAGTGCAAAATCTGCCGTTGCAACAGCGAAGAGGTTCACCGGATTCTTTTTGTTCCCCTCCACCCCCAGATTTGACCTCAGTAGGCATAACTAAAGTTTCATATTTGAAATTTTGCTTTTGTTTGATTCTAAGTGAAGGTTTTATACTAGGTTCTATAGTGAATAAAAAGGTGAAAACAAAGCCAAAACAAAAACCCAAAGGGTTTAAAGTAAAAGTCTTAGTAAGCAACTTGTTAGATTTCTGTGGAACTTAATATGCTGCTTTTTCCTGGCAACCCTAATGTGATGCTTTCTTATTTTGACAGGCACAGGGGCTGCATCTACGTTTGCATGGGGATACATTTTTCACTGAAGAAAACACCAGAGAACGCTTCTAAAGAAGCAAAGCAAGCATGCAAAAATTTCCTTATAAAGGGATGCTTGTCAATTTGAAATCCAGGCAGTTCATTTGGAGTGAAAATAGTGTTAGGTATTATCTCTGCTTCCATGACTCTGTGCTAGATTTAGTGGTTGCATAAACACCAGTTACGAATAAACTTTCCCTACAGGGTTTTTCTTTATGTTCTCTACAAACCATCAAATTTTGCCCATTGTTTCTGTGGTTCTTTTATGTTTCAAGAGGCGGGAAAACCATTTGCAATATTAGAAAAAAGTTCTTGTGTAATCACAAAAATCTCTAAATAAGCAGTATAACTTCAGTGCCTTGTACAGTCTCAAGGACCATGTTGGTACTTGAAAAGAAAATTAAATGCAAACATAATTAAGGAACATTCCATTACACAGACCATGGTGAAAAAGTGAGTAAAGGCAAACATTTAGGCTGGAACAACAACATCAATGTCTGGCATATTTTATGGTCCATAATTAGCAGCAACAAAACACAGTAAGTTAAGAATAGAAAACATATGGAAGCAAGACAATCAATTGTATATTATAAATGTTAGCAAAATCTCCAGAGGCCAATAATCCAGGGCAAACTGTCTTGACTGTAGTCAATGGGAGGTTTTGTGCAAGTAAAATGAGTAAGATTTGACTATTACTAAACACCTCATACATGTACAACTTTCCTAAGTCACAATGGTGTAGTAGAAACCTATCTTTCATATTGTATGTTTAAGTAAGCAAACCCTGAAAATCTTACCCAGTCTTTTATAGCCTTTCTCCAGAAACAAGTATGAAATAACTGCGCAGTAACATCCCCGCACGGTTATTTTGAGATGCTACTGACCAGCAGCAATGATTTGTGCAGTAGTGTCACTGTCACGATTTGTGCCTGGAGATGCTATGTCACTATAGCAACAGGTTACGATGCAGTAGTTTGTTACTACTGCACTGTAGCATCTCATGTAGACATGCCCACTGAAAACTTAAAAAAAAATCCCATAAAACTGAAGCTGTGCTGCCTCAAGTCAACTATCTTCTACAGACAGGCAGTATTATCTAGAATTGAAAACAGAAGGGAGCCACAAACTGTGTTATTCTCACAATTAAAGAATATTCTGAGTTATGGAAGAAAGTCATATGAACAAATAAAAAGTGAAAGGGATCTGTAAGTTGTTTCAAACAGCTGGCTCAATGGTGGCAGAGAGGGTGAAGTGTCTCATAATAACTCCCGGGGCATGAACAAAGCTCTGCTCTGGGCTTGTCCCCCACCAGCTGAGCCAGTTGAGACTATGCCAAATTGCGTTCTACTCGGGGTAGTCATTTCTGCAAGGTGTAAATGCTGACAAGTCAGAAATCTCCATCCAGTTGGGTTGCTGAGGGTATTTTACATCTACTTGGAGCTCATTGTGTCCAGTTCAACAGGTAATTGTGCAGTTTTGCGTGTCAAGTGTCAGCAGAACACCACTCCTCAGTTAAACTTATGTAAGAGACGAGTAAAACTCCATTATCTGCAATCCTGCATATGGCCAAAGACTCAGCCAATGAAAGAATTTCCTCCATCTGGGATCATACATGATCAGGGTAAATTCAAACTAATTACATACTAGCAACACCTTTGCTCATCATCTTCGACATGCTTCCCTTCATCAGGCCAATGGTTGAATGTATGCTGGACAAAGTTAGGTCAGCAGAAATGCAGGGCAGGAGTTGACTGCATTTCTTTTAGCCCTTCCAAGAGAGAAACCTCTCTGAAAATTGATCTGGAACAGGGACTGTGAAGGGACATCAAAGAGTTTAATCTACAGATAAGGGGCATGGTGGCAGAGGGGTTAAAGTGTCTCACTATGCTTCTGGAAGCATGAACAAAGCCCTGCTCCAGACTTGTGCCAAAGACTGTCAATGAGCTCCTGGTCATTCCGGCTAAGAAATCAAAGGTAACTGGACATGGTACTAGATATGCCACTCCTTTGTGCGTTGTTGGATACAGAAACTGCTGTGCTTTAATCACTCTAGCCAAGTGTACTTCAGGAACTTTAACATGACTTGAGTTTACTGGTAAGTGGACATCTTCCATGGGATCTATGAATGCATGCTTCCTGACCTGGCATGGTCTGTAGGCATGGTTTCTCTGTGCACAATATGCCAAAGAGAAAGGGATTGCTTAAGGGTGGTAGCATTTAGGTAATTTTTGGAATAAATATGGGTACAAATTAACACTCCCATTTGCTGGGTCCACTTAGGCCCATTCTATACTTCTACCAGAACTTGACACCTACTGTGACAGGCATGCAGTGGTGATGAGAAGAACAGAACGCGTATGTACATACATTTTCAACAATAATGGTGTAAGAAGTTGAACACACTGTTGATATAAATCCAGCTCTAACTTCACCTATGACCATACAGGTGGATTTTTTTAAATCTTCCCAGTGTTGTAGCAAACACAACATTTCACATGACCAACATTCAAATTCTTATAATCGCTTTAACCATGACATTTTGCTCCCCAGCAGTTTTTCCAAAGATAAATTTTCTTTTCTTTTTTCTTTTAATCTTATGTTGGGCCTACATTTGAGTAAGAAAGTTTTTATGGTTTGAAACTTAGAGTAAAAGAGACAGTGGATTGGTCTATACATACAATTAGTTGTGATTAAATTATTTGCTCATTCAGCTAATGTGCAGTAAGCAATTTTTGGCAGGTGTCTACACGTGCAAAGACTTGGCACTAAATCTAGTGCCTAGTCCCTCCAGCCCTGCCATGTGCCCCTGTGGCTGCCAGGGGAGCTCTAACCTCCGGTCACATGGCTGCCACCACTTGGCAACCATGTTGAAGCCAGAGCCAGGTGCCAGCACTTGCAATATGCCCCTTCCCTTCCCAGGAGCTGTGTGCCCAGCACAGGTGCCCAGCACACAGCAGGTTCCTCCTTGCCCACCCTGCTTCCCTTTGAGATGGCTGCTCCAGCCCTTGCCCCTGGCAGCAATGCCCAGCACCCTACTGTTCCAGCCCTACGCCTGGCAGCATTGACCAATGTCCTGTGTTCCTGCCGGCCATGGTGTTGCCCCTGCTGGCCCCAGCAGGCTCCCCTGCCTAGGACCCAGGAGAGCTGTGCACCTGTCAGCAGGGGCCAGGGCACTGGGTGCAGAAGGCTGATCCCCTCCTGCACTCCCCGCTCCAGCTACCCACACCTTCCCACCCCTGCCTACCCACAGTACCACTCGCAGGCCAGGCACATGGTTGAAACAAAAAGCTTTATTTCCTTAACACCCATCCCATCACTTCCCCCTCCCTGCTCAACAGAAGCCCCCCCTCCCCCTTCTCAACAAAGAGACCTCTCTCCCCACCCACCAATAAAAAAACTGTTTACAACATCAATACTATTTACAATATCTCTGTTTTTCTATCTGGGGGGGCAGGGCTGTGGGAGAAGGGCCTAGGGGGCAAAGTCTGGGGGCAGGTGCCCAGCACCCCAGCCTTGGTCCATTCCCCTGTGGATCTGGGGGCCATGGAAACCCCAGCAGGTGGTGGGCTTGTGCTGCAGCCACCTGGGATGGTGCTCCTCAAGGGCAAGTTGTTCCCCCTCTGGTTGCCCCAATAAAGCCCCAGTGTACCTGTGAGGCATGTCTAGATCCCCAGTGCCTGCTCTCCACCAATGCACCCAGTCCAGAGTTCCTGAACATGTGTGCATCATGTGTGCTACCCACCCAGTCAGCACTCAAATGGTGAAGGTCCCCTGGTGATTGACAAGTGCTTGCAGGACCACCAAGTGGAACCCCCTGTGGCTATAACAGGGGTGGTCTCCATGGGGTGGGCAGGTCACTGGGATGTGTGTCCCCATCCAGGGCCCTGATACACTGGGGGAATCCCAGTGCATGGAACCCTGCAATTACCACCTGGGGTGTCTGCCAGCATGTCCTGGAGGGTAATACACACCTCCAGGATGGTGTCCCCAGTGGTAGCCTTGTCCACTCCAAACAAGTGCCCTACATACCGCAGGCTGGTGGAAGTGGCCAGCTTGAGCAGTGCCAGAGCCAGACGGGTGTCGGCGGGGAGGACCAGGCACATGCCAATGTCCTGGCGCTCCATGTGGGGCCACAGCTGGAAAAAACAGGTAGGTGAAAGTGCCCAGGTCATGCGAAAGGCATTGACCCACTGCTCATTGTCCAAGCACTGCTACCAGTTCTGGCTGGTGCAGCAGACCCAGAGGTGATGGGGCTGGAAGGCCAGGTCCCTGCATGTGTAGACGCCTACCCAAATTTGCTTACTGCATGTTAGCTTAATGTGCAGTAAACCTAGTGATGACTAAATGCACGTGTAGACGCACCCACTGGTACTACTGGTATGTCTGTGAGTAACAGCTAGTCGTATTAGGTCCTGAGTGAGCAAATTTTTTTATCTGAGGGCACCTGTAATGTTCTGCAATTAATGCTGTAGAACACTTTGAGAAATTTTAAAGCCCCAAAAGCTAACACGTAACAAGGGCAACCCATTTACCCAAAAGGGGGATCTTAACTGAGACTTGCTAGTTGAGGAACAGCATGATGTCATGTTACTATGGCCACATACTGTCATTTAGTTTCTCATGGGAGTGTTGATGCTCTTGGAGGAGACACCGCGAGTAAATGGATGTTCAGGATTGTTTTCCCTGGGCAAAATGGCTGCTCCAGGAGAAAAATAACCCAGGAACAACCAGGAATAAATCAGTTCCAGGAAAGTTTCTCCTGGCAGAGCAAATGTCTGTACACGTTCTGTTCTGAGAGAAGTCACAGGATAGTCCTCCAGCATCCCAGGGTGCTTTGCACCTACTCTCCCCCTGGAAGACTGTGTGTCACTCTGGTGCATCAAGCAAACAGAAAGACCATGAGCCCTTTACAATCCCACATTGTGCTGACCCTGAGCAATCTGGGTCAGCCAATAAGGGCTGCCCTGTACTGCTGCCATCTATCTCCAAGATGATGAGGGGAATCTGCAGAGCACATTGAGGTGTGTCCACATGAACCCCAGCTGTGCAATGTCAGCATTGCAAGCTCTCTGCTCATCAAGGGCTTTGCATTCAAATGTCTGTTCAGCATCTCCAGGTAAGTTTTTCTACCAGGAGACAAACCTGAGAGAATTCTCTAAGATCAGCTGAAAGTGTGTACACAGTCTATGCCTGATTTCATACTATGCCTGATTCCATAGTGAGGAAATTACCTCATTACCTGCCCGAATCGCCAAATCAGATTCGGCTGAATCAATTCTGGATAGTTATTCAAAACAGTGAATCAAATAACTGTCCCCCGAATCGGCTGAATCTGAAGCGAATACTAGCCGTTTCGCACAGGCCTACCTTTTTCTAGCTTGATCCAATGTATATGAAGAAATGGAACACAACACACTGCTGTTGTCTTTTATCCACAACTAGTATGTTCTGTAATTGTAAAATGTTAGGTACAGGGCTCCTGCAGATCTTGTAACATTTTCTTTATTTGTGGCACTAACAGATATCAGTATTTTACAATATATAATATACAGTAACTAAGTGCAGGTGGCTATATATTCTCTCTCTTTTTTAACATTACATTACACATCTATGTTTTTAAATCCCAGCTCTGAACAAAAACAAGCAACTTCCATTCTGGTCTGGTAATTATCAAAAATTTAAATGTACAAACTTTCACTTCCTCAGTTTCATTACAATATAGGAAATATGAAAAAAGACAATTTGATTTGTCCTTTTTAAGTTATCATTTAAATTTAACAAAATATTTTCAAAATATATACAATGACAACTACGAAAGTAGTTAATATTTTTAAAATCTATTACTATAAATACCTGTGAAGTGGTGTGCTACAGCCATGAAGAATGAGAGGGACCAGATTATATTCAATTTATACCAGCTTGGGGACTTAGTCCTGTTCTTACAGATGTGAGTGAACACTGCGGCATTTGGGTGGGCATGAAGGACTCCCATATTTTTTGAATCTCTAAGCAGCATTCTAAATCCCTCACAGTCCTTGCTGTAGATGAAGGTCCCTTTATTTTTCCTTAATTTAATCTTTCAATGTTGGAAGAACATCACAAATGTTACTAGGGTTCAGTATCTCTCTGCAGGTTCGTATTCTATACGTCATATATCCCATAAGTAACTTCTCAATAGTACACCGCCTCACATTCAGTATTGACTACGTGTATAGTGAATGTTCTAGAAAGAGAGTTCACCTAATTAGAAAAAACAGTGACTTCAGTATATGGCAATTAAGGCCTTTCAGAATGTATCATAACTTTTTCCTTGTGATTATTTTTTCACAAATAAATGTGATGGATCTTTATTCTACTTTCCCCTCCTTATTGCTTATAACCATCTTCCAAATCAAAGAGCAAGAAGCAAATAAATGTTTGAAACAGTTACATATTTTAAAACAACTTAAAAATGAATGTGTTACATTTCAGAGAACTAGCAAAAAGTCTTTTAATTTAGCCCATAAACATAATTAAGTATTAAAGCAGGACTACACAGTGTTTATATTCTTATTAACCTGCCAACAAGAATGGTTTATTGGCAACCTTAAATATTCAGAGGCAAAATGCAGTTTCTTGGCACAGAAGCTGTGCAGCAAAGCAATGTATTTTTTCCCTTAGAACTATTTTGCCGGAACAAAAAGATTAACTGCAACTTATTTTGGCCTGTAGACAGGGGAATAAACTGAACTTCTTGATGTTCTTTGCCACTTCAGTCTTGAATGATGATCATGGGATCATGTGGGGTTATATTTTCCAATTACTTGTTCTTTATCCACGATTCAAACTAGCAGAGGGACCTGTAACAAAGAAAAGCAAATAATCACTCAAGATATTTTTAAACTTCCAACTGCTGACTTTACTAACCAAATATTCTCTTGTGGGGCTATTTTATTATTATTTTTAAATCACCTCTCTTTATTAGAGCCAAGCAAATAGACTGCATTGAGTAATCCACAGTGTGAATTTCATGCCTTTTCCTTTATGTGGACTACATGTGGTCAGATCAAGATTTCTCCGTCAGCTTGATGGATGTCCACTTCTATATCATGTGATGATTTTCTCCATGGATTTATTTAACATTGGACTGATCACAAACGCTGATCATGTGCATTCAATGCTGAGCAGTGAAAATATAAGCTGTATTGGTTAGTTGTAATAGGTCACAAGAATGAGTTTTTTCCTTCCCTAGATGCGGAGAACTCCCATAGGCTCAAATACAGGAAAATACTTAAACATTTGTTTATAGTTCATCCCTAGTCATGAAAACACTAAAGCATATGCTTAACTCTAAACACGCATTTAAGTGCTCTTCTGAAATAGGGATGTTTCCTGAACCAAGGCTAATGAAAAGGCCCCGACCTGTCTGTGATATAAGACCTAATACATACACACATCTGCACACACACCACTTTTAAAAACAGAGGTCATATGGATGCAGTTGTGCTGATGTGAAAATAGTGTTTTGCTCACTAATAACAGTGGAGAACTTGGCCCTAGATAGGCAGGAACATCTTTTAATTTCATTTCTAATATCAATAGAATTATCTTATTCCTTTGTCTATGCTGTGATCACTTTGTATTTCTTTTTCTTTTTATGACAGCCAAGAGTTAAAATAATGCATGTGCTTCTGTCTGTACTGGTAGCTTTTCCTTCAACCAGAAGAAAGCATGCATTTCATTTACAAAGAATGATTCCTTGGTGTATATGACACGAGGGAAACTAAATATGCAGCACCAAAATTCAATCAGGAACCATATGGTACCCTCTACCTGCCTATATAAGTCTCAGGTGAAGTCAATAGGAGCTACATGCAGAAATTGAGAAACAATATGGCCTATTTATTTCTAAAAAACTGACAGCACCCTGCGTACATGTGCACAGCCATGAAAAGAAGCATTATAACAGACAGAATTTTCTATGTGGGAAAAAACAAATCTTGCATTAAAAAGCTATAAAATTAAATATGCTTTAAAACCAGGTTTTAATCAAACAGGTTTTATGCTACATGTTGACTTTGGAAATGTGAATACCACTCTGCTTCCTGCAGTCTCTTCATTGCATGTAATGAAGTAAACCCTCTGCTTATGAAAGCTTATGCCATACATCTCTGACTTATTCTATAAAGGTACCAATCTACACTGCCTTCCGCTAGACTTAAGACTAATATAGCTAATGACCTCTCTCACTATGCACACTGACAAAGCAATTATTAAAAAAAAAAAAAAGATCTTTGCCAAAAGGTCACAGAATTCAGGGAAATGGATCAAAACCAAGGAGGAAACCAATACAGATATTGTCTTGCTTGTGCTTGACTGTTCCCTCAAGTCCCTAAGATGACATGACTTTGCCTGGCATTCTCTGGGTGACAAGAGCAAAGCCTCTTTGCTGTAGCCATTAAACATGTAAACATTAAGGCAGTAGGTATTTTTCATAGATTTCATAGACATTAGGGCTGGAAGGGACCTCGGGAGATCATCGAGTCCAGCCCCCTGCCCAAAGGGCAGGAAGTCAGCTGGGATTATAGGATCCCAGCAAGATAAGCATCCAATTTACTCTTGAAGGTGTTCAATGTAGGTGCTTGAACCACCTCCGCTGGCAGACTGTTCCAGACCTTGGGGGCTCGGACAGTAAAGAAATTCTTCCTTATGTCCAGCCTGAAACGGTCTTGCAGGAGTTTGTGACCGTTCGACCTCGTCATCCCTTGGGGCGCTCTGGTGAACAGACGTTCCCCCAGATCCTGGTGGTCACCCCTGATAAATTTATAGGTGGCCATCAGATCACCCCTGAGCCTACGCTTTTCCAGGCTAAAGAGTCCCATGGCTCTCAGCCTGTCATCGTAAGATCTGTTTTCCTGACCTCTGATCATGCGCGTGGCTCTCCTCTGGACTCTCTCAAGCTTCTCCACATCCTTTTTGAATTGTGGAGCCCAAAACTGGACGCAGTACTCCAGCTGCGGCCTCACCAAGGCCGAGTACAAGGGGAGAATGACGTCCCGGGATTTGCTTGAGAAGCATCTATGGATGCAAGCCAGCGTTTTGGTCGCTTTACTAGCCGCAGCATCGCGTTGCAGGCTCATGTTCATCTTGTGGTCAATGATGACCCCCAAGTCTCTTTCTTCTGTAGTGCTAACCAACGTAGCACTGCCGAGCCTATACGGGTGCTGCAGGTTTTTCCTTCCAAGGTGGAGAACCTTGCATTTTTCGGTGTTAAACACCATGAGGTTCTCATCTGCCCATTTGCTGAGCTTGTCCAGGTCAGCCTGGATCACCCGCCTGTCCTCTGGCGTGGATGCTTTGCCCCAAAGTTTGGTGTCATCGGCGAGCTTGGCCAGTACACTCCTGACTCCAATGTCCACATCATTAATGAAGATGTTGAACAGTATGGGTCCCAGGACAGAGCCTTGAGGGACCCCACTGGTCACAGGGCACCACAATGAGTGACTGCCATCGATTACAACCCTCTGGGTCTGACCACGAAGCCAATTTCCCAGCCAGCGGATCGTGGTGGAGCCAAGGCCACAACCGGCCAGTTTGGCCAAGAGGTGATCATGGGATACCAGATCAAAAGCTTTTTTGAAGTCAAGATATATGACATCAACCTCTTCTCCCTTGTCCAGGTGATAGGTCACCTGGTCATAGAAGGAAATGAGATTGGTCAAGCAAGACCTACCCGCAACAAACTCATGCTGGCTATCCCTTAGGATGTTAGCCTGGGCCAGTCCCTCAAGGATGGCCTCCTTAATAAACTTTTCTAGGATCTTCCCCAGGATAGAAGTCAGGCTAATGGGCCTGTAGTTAGCCGGATCCACTCTCCTCCCTTTCTTGAAGATCGGCACCGCGTTGGCCTTCTTCCAGTCTTCAGGCACTACACCAGAGCGCCAGGAGTTTTCAAAGATCCGTGCCAGGGGCTGGGCTATGACGCTCGCCAGCTCCTTGAGTACCCTGGGGTGCAGATTGTCAGGGCCAGCTGACTTGAAGGTATCCAGCTTCTCAAGGTGTTCCTTCACGAGGTCAGCATTTATGGAGGGTAGGGTATTAGCCTGCAGCAAGCTCCCTCTTCCCTTCCTGCACCATGGATCTTTAATCTCAGGTTCTGAGTCTGGAACAAACAGATCTGTAACCCGCATTGAGGTCAAGGAGCTGCCTCTTCTCAGCTATTATCAGTGCTGGAGTGGTTGTTGGAATGCTTCTTATTTAGGTGAGTGCATTTCCTTTCCTGCTTGCCTCCTCTTACATATGCACCATGCTCACACACCCACCCACACACACCCCTATAATCTGAAGAAAGTCATCTCCTCTTTCTCCACCTGATATACTAATCATATTACTTTGCCAACAGGACCGTTTAATTCTGGAGTATACCAAGAAGAGGGGCAGAAAGACACAGAATTTAAATGTCTAAATTGCTTACAACACTGCACTACAACAGTGCAATCAAAAGCTAATCGAGGGCTTGACATGGAATTATGGGGTTTTCTTGGGTAAATGGCTGCCTGGGAACACAGCAGACTGGACTTGATGGCCCAGTATGTCCCTTCTAGTAACAGAAAACATTAGCAAGGCATCCCTAAAACAAGCCCTGTCCTCACTTAGGCCCATCTGGTTTTCTGATAAACAAAGCAAAATGAAGCAAGTGGGCAGACAGCTGCAACTCCAGTAGCACAAAATCCACCTACAACCTGTCTTTACGAACAAGAGGCCCAGAAGCAGACTGAGGCTGCAGTGGTAAAGGAAGCATATTGGAGCTCTTCCACAAAGACAGCCTCAGGTAAATCTCAGCCAGCAGAACTATTCTTTGCTGAGAACCTGTTAATCAGCTAAGAGTGCCTATATCTTGACTGATGAAAGGCAGTAATTCCCAGCCTTCACAGGCTCAAGGGCAACAATACAGAGCATGAAACAGGTAGCTGGCAACATCATACTTTGCTCTCCCTGTCAATTTCTCTTTTAATTTGTTAATTTCCAAAGGCTGCAAGCATCACTGAAGGGTCCCACAGACAATGCGTTTCCCAAGAAGAATGGATAGGAGACCACAGATACACAGAAATATAAACACAAAGGGCTAACATGGGAAAAAACATCATCTGACTTTGAAAAGTTCACTAAATCAGAGCAGAGTTAGGTATGTCACCCAAGAACCATCCCCATCCCATCTGCCTTGAAGGAATTTAACCCAATTTCCCAAACAGAAGGAACAGAAAATTCAGACACAGTTCAGAAGTCCACCAGTTAGGAAACTAACTTCTTCCCCACCACTTGACCCAGGCAAGTCTAGGGAAGAACCTCTGGCCTCTGGATGTCAAGCAGGGTAACCAATGTCTCCTTCAAGGTAAACAAGCCACCAACTAAACTGAAGAATACAGTATTAGAAAATGGAATCCAGACAAAGCAACCAGTTAAGGATCCTGACGACTTCCTACTCCCTCTTTTTCTAGAAGGGGTATCTAGAGGGTTAGGGAACCCTAACTTCAACGGCACTCATGTCTTCTTACATACTAGATGCCTCATCTTCTAGGTCCAGTGGAGCAGAAATCACAAGTGGTCCTACTGATGAATGTCCAGCCACTGGTGGCAGAGTAATAACAAATCTCCCTGTGCCCTTCATCACCATCTTTCTGATGGTGCTAATGGTATGTGTAAAAGATGTTGGATTAACTGGAGCAGTACTGAGACACAGTACAGTTATTCCTATTCAGCAGAACTCAACCAGATATGCAGGCAATTGTGCCTCAGCACCATGCAAAGCTACAAAAAAGGTACATACTCCTTTATCCTCCCTTTTAACTCATATAGCCTACTGCCTGGAGAAATCATAAGATGCTACAAAATCACTTACCACCAATGCGCAGCTATCACATTCTCTTCCCTCCAGGACTACACCTGCATTCTAAGCAAGGTGGCCCTATGTCAGGAAAAGAGCACCAGATAGAGAAGTCAAAAAACTAGAACTCTTGGTTCCAAAATGATACCTTTTATTAGACCAACTGGAAAAGTACATCCCAGATGGAAAAGAGCATTTGTCTTTGGTCTATTCCACAACACACAGAACTAATATCAATAGGAATTGGATGGAAGCCCCCTGAAAATGTGGAAATATTGTACAAACTGTCAAGGGTAACTTGGGCTTGTACTGGTGAAATGACATGAGGCCATACAGGAATTACCATAATTCCTGGATATGCAGACTGCCACAGCAGTAGCAATAAGGAATAGCTTATTCCATCTTGCAAAAGAGCTGTGGGTGAAGTACTCTTGGTCTCCCTGGTGTTAAGACTATTACAACAATACAGTCCACCCTAAGAATGCAATCACTATAAGGTGGAAGTAGGTGTAACATCTGGCAAACTGTCTAACACATGACAAAGAGCACATGAAGAGCTTAGAACTGCTTTCATGGCCTGTCTGCCCACACACTTCAGAATAGGTCCTGACCCTGATCTATAAACTTTAATGGACTGGGGCCAGGCTACTTTAATGGCTCTGGGGCCACAGAGACCACAAAAACTTCAAGAAGACAGCTAAACTCCTCAGGGCTAATGCCAATGGAGGGATCTAGGTTTATTACTGAAATAATCAGAATCAGGTTCATGGCTATGGAACTCTTTGCTGGAAGAACTTGGGCTGACAATGCTGGCTGAGCTGAGACCTACTATGCTTTAAAAAGCACATCTCCAGGAAAAGTATGGATACAGAAAAAAATACATTCATAAGTTACCCTTGAACACCTAACAAAACTCTTCTTTAAGAAGGTGTAACAAAGACAGAAAATACTATATTTTATACCCTTTTTTTTCTACAGAATTTTGTTAGGTGTTTTCCTACCAAATGTGTTTTAAACGTATCTAAAACAACATATCATATAATTCTACCCATGTAAAAATAATCACACAATCTATTTTATTTTAGCATGCTGATGTAGTAAGGCTCCTAAAAACACTACTGTTTGTGTAATTCTAAAGAATTTAAGCCTTATAAGAACTAGATGTTTTAAAGGCATAGTATCATTTGATAGTACAGTATTTTTGGTTTGTTTTATAAAGGGCAAGGCTAAACCATATACATAAGTCACAAGGTGAGAAAGCTCCATCTGTGTTGGTAAATACCCAAGTCATTGGGCCAAAGTCCATCTTGCTTACTGGAATAATTCAACTGAGGCCAATGGGCTCCATTTGTTTCTTATTTAAATCAGAAGTAACTTCATACTAGTGAAAGGAAGATCTAACTCAGAGCTCCAAGCAGTTACTCTGAAAAATACACTTATGTAGCTAATGAGAATAATATTTGGCTTGCTGAGAGTTGTACCCATATAAATGGATGCAGACTGAAAGCCATAGGGCCTGAGTCTGATCTCATACCAACCTAGTACTCTTGTTAGTCTGTGGATTTCAGCAGAGTTAACTCCGACTCACACCAGAACTTGAAAGCCTAGACATTTCCTGGTGTGTGATTATGCATAGAGCCCAGGCCCATTTTCCTCAGAAGGCCCTATTTCAAAAAGATAAGAAAACTATCGGTATACATGATATGCCTTAAAATAGGCACCGTCAAAGATATCAGCTTCAAAATTTGACCTCCAAGCAGCCTTAGTGATGCATGATTCAACTGAAAGTATTGGCTCCCCAAATCAAAATAATGCTAGGAATTAAAGTGAAATAGTTACATCTAAGGCTGCTGAAAGATGTGGAAAAACAAAACAAAACAAAGTAGTGCTTTACTGGATGAGGAACCATGTCAGTTTGACCCAGCTCCCCAACGTCTGTATAAATCATGAACTTTAGTGGTGCTTTTCCATCAGCTATTAGATAAAAGGCTAAAAAGCTAAAAAGCCCCACTGAAGCACCCGATCTGTACAGATATTGGGTGAGCTGGGTCAGACTGATGTGGTTCATCTTCTGGGCATGTGGTACACTCAGTGTGGGGGCATGCAAGCTGAAAGTAAAGCACCATCCCCCAGCCCCCATCTGTCAGCAGCCGAAATTGCTTTGCTACTGGTATTTTGGAAGTGAAAAGGGGGAAAATGTGCATGTCAGATTCTGATTTATCCTAAGTCCTGTTTGTCCCAAAACTAACTAGAATGATCTTGTCCAAAAAGTGGCAAAGGTCATGTTAATTTTTTTCTAAAATGTATGCTGTTAAATGAACTCTTTTTTTAACTGTATGTTTGCATATGTGTATACTTGTATGTATATAAGTGTATATATATCCCAGTCTCCCTGCAGCAATTAAAGTGTGTTATGTATTTTTTTAGTTGGACAAGAAAGGGGATTAAAAATATGGCTAGCACAGTTTACAAGCTTTGCATTCACAGAGCAGTATAGCAACTTCTGGCTATTTCAGCTGGCAACGCAGAATGGCTCCTTTACCTTTTTTAACCTTGCTGCTCCAGTGCCAGAGCGAATGGCCTCCATTAGGGCTTGTCTTGCCTCCCCAGGGTTACTTTCAGCAGTGGTTGAGAATGTAGGGGCGGCTGTTACAGACAGGTGGACTGGTGGAGGTGGGGGTGGTGGTGGTGGTGGCTGGGCAGGGGGTGGTGGGATAGGAGGCTCCTCTGCCCAGGAGTTTTCTTTATTTTGCGAGGCCACTTCTGCATTTTTGAAGCTCCGTAGCTCGTCAGAGGCTGCTGATGAGATCTGTTAATGATACATTTGTAGATGAATTGGTGATATCAAACATAACTAACCTGCACATTATTTGACATTTGATACATTTTAAATTCACTACTCATGGCTTGAGCTTGTTCCAACGATGTAAAACATGTATAACTTATGTTTGCTCATTGGTTTAAACATCTGTTACTACTCTCTCACATCACTCAAGTGGGCTGATTACCAGGATCAAGGATTTGGCAGTGACTCTGTCTCAGAAACTCAATCTTTATTTACTGTGAACTCTAGCATCCTGTAACTCTTCTTGGCATGTAAGGTAAGAGGCTGAGAGTTGGACTTGGGAATGACCACAAGGATTTTGCAATCAAGAAGATGTATGAGGATTGCAGTCGCCACCCAGGAATCTTGTTACTCTTGGTAATATGTACTGCATGGTGGTTATAATGGATGAGAGAGAGCTGGGCTCTCAGACCTTGCTCCATTTTAAAATTGCTATTAAATCTGAATACTCCATCCGAAATGGAAAGGAAATGGGACCGGAAAGAACTATTTACAAGTAAATAGGAAAAGCCAACCTGACTGCTTTTTCCAAGAAAGGTTTTCTGTGAAATTCCTGGACTTAACATTTCTGCCTGAGTTATATGTGGGGAAGCTCACTCCCTTGCAAGAAAGAATGGAGGAAAGGGAATTTTTAAGCAAAGCTGGCTTGTGCTTTATCTTCAACTCTCTCCACAAAGATTTTTGTCTTTTACAGTATAATTATTCATAATAATTGAGGTTAGCTTGAAAGCCTATATTTAGCATATATTTAGCATTTATCATGGTGTTATGTATCTTCAAACCATTCGGCATCTATCAACAAATGCATTCTCATGTATGACCAAGAAAGTAAATATCATCATCATCCCAACTTCACTGACAGCAAAACAGAGGCAGAGGAACACAAAATTAACTGGAGCCTCTCAAGGGAAGCAGTTTTAAAACAAGGAATAGAACTCAGGAGCTCCTGTATCCCATTCCTGTGCTCTGACCATTGGGAAACACATACATATTATGTTGATTAGCAAGTGTCCCATGCCCAGCAGCTTGGCAGGGTTATGTAGCTGAGAGATGTAGTTAGCCATGTTAGTCTGAAAACAAGGCAGAATGCAAGGTAGGCTTGCACCTTAAAGAATAACCAAATCAAAGAGGTATAGCAGAGGGCTTACTTCGTAGCAGAGGGCTATATATTATCGTTTATAACTATTTATAAGTCCCTTATTAAAACTTATATTTTACCTCTCTGATTTAGTCTGTAAGGTTAGACTGCCTTCTGTCTATGCATAAGCTGTCTTTACAATGGGATGGCTGCACTCCTGGCTGTTTTTTCACTGCCCCAGCGTCAGTCTGAAAGGAAGCTAACTGCTCTACCAGCTGTGAGGTCTATGTGGCATTCATAGCTGCTTTAAGGGAAGGGAAAACCAGAGTAATATAAAGAACATGAGGAATGCTGACTGGTGAGCATTCAGTGATTGCTACTGTTACAGATACTTGGTAATGCCTTAAGTCACTGTGCAAAAGAGAGGGAAACCTCCTAATCAAATACACTTCTTTGGTGGGTTAGTGAGCCTGATGGAAGCGCAGGCTGGAACAATTCAGGCCCTGGTTATTGAATATTATAAATACTTTAATGATCAGATAGGAAGCGTCATTTTTTAAATCTAATGAAAACTGTCTGCAAATACGCAGTGTGCCATATGAAGCCATGATTTCCCAAAACGTTTGATTACAGCCACAAGTGCACAGTTCCAGTGGCCAGTCAAATTCTACAGCTAAGGTCATAACTTTGTCCCAGAAAACATTAAAATCCCGTACTGTGTAATCCTGTTTTTTCTAAAACCCTCCCTTTGCAGTACAACTTATGCTGGATGTTTTCCAGACTGCTGTTTACCTAACACATTCTCAGTGGGAGCCATCTATGAGTAGAGCACGATCCTCTTTACTTCTTACCTTTTTCAGCCCTGAGGTGCCACTGTGACCTCTAATTGCTGCAAGCAGGGCTGACCGCTCATTTTCTGGCTCAGTATGTGGGGGCTTCTGCTGATTTCCATTCGTCATGCTGTCTGAAACCTAGAACAGGATCACAACAGACATCATCAGTTTGGTACTAGAGATTTTCTTAAAAACAGTTTGGGAAATATTATTAAAAGGTGCTTGGAACGTATTTTTATAGGGTGAGCTGCATGGGGAGGCACCATGTCTCCTTTTGGACCTGCTGCTGCAGCAATTCTTGCTGACACTGAATTGTATTGGCCAGGTCTACATGAGAATGCACTACTACTGTGCAGTAGCTTGTTACTACTGCATAGTCAGTGTCACCAGGAAGCCATGCAGCAATACTATGGCACAATAATGCCAGATACTGTGCAGTCATTTAGTACTTGGGTATGCAAGTACTAAATGACTGCTCAGTAACAACTGCACAGTCTGTGTCTCATGTAGATGCGGCCATACATTCATAACAGTGAGCTTACTGAGCTGTATTTTGCACAGGGTTGCAAGTCCTTTGTGTACTGCATTGAACAAAACTCACTTTCAGTGCCTAAGTAATAACTCTGGATAGTCAAAAACAACTTATCTGTCATTTGCATGTATTTATGTATCATCTTCATGCTATTTTTATCCTTCAGAAACACAGGTTAGGTTTTCAGGCTAACTAACCTCAAATACTTCTTTTCCCTTTATACTATATACTTATTCTCCTCTGCAGCAGCTAAAAGGTTGCATAACACTACACTATGTGCAGTACAGCCAGTGGCCTGGTTCCACATTTTGCCCTCATGCATTTTTAAAACATAACGTGCAGTCCAGCCCATCACCAGTTATAAAGCAGCAAGTGGCTGACTAGTGTAAATACACGATTCTCCAAGCTGGAATGTTCCTTTACCTTTCGCAGCCTTTGTTTTCCTCCTCCAGTCTGAATAGCCTCCATTAGTGCAGTGTGCAGAGATGTGTCTTTTAGAACTGGTTTCTGAACAACTGGTTTGAACTTCTTCTTTGGCCCAAAGATATTGGTTTGTACAGTGATATCAGACTCATTGACATTACCCAGTAATATACCATTGGGTTTTTCTTCTCTTTCTAAATCACTATTGTTGTTAACAGATGCAATGTTCAACTCAGATGAGACTTTTAAAGAGTTTCCAGGAGGCTTGTCCACAACCTGCCATTTTGTGGCACTCAGAGATGAACCAGAAGAGAAGCTGGGTTCATGGAGACCAGGTGATCTGAGGTATGAGGAAGAATTAGTTTGGTTCCTATGCTCAGATTTCTGATCAAATACAGGCTTTGTCTTTTGTTTGCTGTTAAGCCTGTGATCATCTTGTGCAAAACTGTTATCCATCACTGAGGTTTTAGTAAGTGGTACATTGACACTCTTTTTATAGAAGCCAACAGGAGTTGCTTGATTCAGTGCCCTGACATTTATAGCTTTGTTTTCTTCTCCAAAATTATCACCAAGTGTAAACCTGTTGGATGCGTTGTGATTGCAAGTAAAAATATTTGAATGATCTTTGCTTGTTTCTATTGATTGTGTTTCTTCCAAAGGGCTGTTTTTGGCCACAATGTTTTTTTGGGAGGAATGTTCTGCTCCAGTTTTCATTCCTCTCTCTTCATGGTTATTTTCTTCTTTGTCATGACTGAGTGTAGGGTCAGCCTTAAATGTAGGTGAAGTAATATACTTTGCAATGGCAGAGGCAACATATTGGCTTGAAGTTCTTCTATAAGGCTTTAGAAATGGGAACTCTGTCTTGTTCCTGTTCAGTATTGGAGCTATGGATGGTTTTACCTGAGACTGTGTGGTTGCATTAGGCTGTTTGATTTTTTCAGTTTCAAAAGACCTTTCAGTCACCCTGGATGCAAATGTTTGTGGTGGTATTGGTTTTGCATCTGTGGGAGAGAGAGGTGTGCTTTCAGGTTTCAAAGTAAAAGGTTTAGAGTTTGTGGTAGCTACTGTCTTTTTAGAATTATGTTCTATGCACTCATCAAGTTGCTTTTCCATAGAGTTTGACCTCCAGAATGCTCTTATTCTCCCAATGAAAGGTTCCTCCATTTCACTGGTAGAAGCATCTGGCATGTTCTTACCACCACCAGCATTTGGACTTACAAGATTGCCTAGCTCATCTATCTTAATGGCACCAGTGGAGAGAGATGTACCTCTATCAAAATGTTTTATTTCAGGTTTGGGAGGGACAATTTTAAAGGTTGTCAGACCTACTCTGGGTTCATAGCTTGTTACTGTATATGTACTATGAGCACGCTGACACCACATGGGTGCTGACTGAGTATCTTCTTTCTCTTCTGTGTTTTTTGCTGAAGTTTGCCTGAATTTCAATTCTGTTTTTCTTTTGTTCTGAGATCTTTCTAGATTATTTTTTTCATTAAACACATTGTTTTTCTCTTTCTCTGCACTGCTTTCAGTCACAGGCTTGAGGTCAGAAGAAATCAACTTAGGTCTACATTCCTTGGACCTAACATCATTTTTATAGATCCTTTCTAGCCCCAGATATTTCTCATTTTTCTTGTCAAGTGAGACAATATGAGACTGAGACATATCCCTCCTTTGTCCTATAGGCAGAGATTTGAAATCAATTTCAGATGACTTCTGATGTATTAAATCTTTTGAAATATGTAGAGATCTGCTGTCCACATGGTCCTTATCAAAAGAACCTGCATTGTTATTTTTATTAGTAAAGTTTCCTACAATAATTGAGCCAAATGAGAAATCTTCTATGCCATCTTCATTAGGGAGTAGAGCATTTTCTTTGTTTTGAGGTGCTGGGAAGTCATTAACTCTTGGAATCTCATCTATGATTGTTACTGGAACAGAACAGGCAAGCACTTGAGCGGTGTTGACGTTGCTTGTATGTGGGCTTAACACCTCATTTAAGTGATCGAATACAGAATCACTACCTGTGTCATAATGTCCAGCTTCCAGTGCTGCAAAATATATAAACAAAAACATTCATTTATTGGTACTATACATTTAGTTTTTGGGTATGACCATAAACTGCATCCAACTGGAGGGCCTGGTGGCAATGTGGTGGGGCTACTTGTGGTGTGGTAGCTCTTACCACAATGTTACAACCCCCCGAGTAAGGCATCTATATGGTGCCCCAAAACCTCAGTGTCATGTGGTTACATCTTGGTTGGAGAAAGGCTAAGGGACATCACCCTGATGGAAATGCATCCTTGCTGAGGTATAAGGCAGTCATAGCACCTCTAATCTGTTATTGTCTGGCAGAAGCTACAACCACTGACACACTGAACATCTGGATTCTGCTTGGCCTTTGGACTCTGTCTTGATGGTCTAAACTTTAGACTCTAAAGGGGGCATGGTAGGCCTAGGGCAGCCTCCATTCCAGCATACTCTTGCCTAGGCATACTCCTTGAAGGTCTTGGTGTGATGATCGCATAGACCTCTTGCACATACACCATGATCCCGAGGATGGATGGTTGCCAAGAAGAACATGCAACATCACTTTCAATTACTCAGAGATAGTTTATAGTCTCTTAAGAACAAGCAGGTGTTTGGCTATATTAATTACAACATACATGTTCCTAAGAATCTTAGTAAACTTATAAGCTTACAAGCTCCTGTTATGTGAGAGAGAGCTTTCTGGATACATTTTACTGTTTGGTTGCTGATTATGATCATCAAATACATGTGTTCATGCATTGCAGTTAGTGGGAAATACACATGTGCAGTTGAGAGCAGCATTTAGACTTCTGTTCATACTTTATCTTTGACTAATTTCACTTCATCACCATATTACTGCAAAGGAGAAGCATTTCTGGGAATCAGCAAGTAACTCCAGATTATGATTCCCAAACCTGGTTAGTAATTATAACACATCTGAAAGATTTCCTCAAGCTAGCAAGCAAAGAAACAGAACTTGTATTTCTTCTTTTACCAGGCTTCCTTTATCATTCAGGAATCATTCAGTTGCATTGTGCAAGAAGCTGTTGGATGCAATTCTTTTTTCAATTACTTTAATATATATCAAGAGTTATTCCACAGCAGCTAATGGAATCACAGGAGTACATCACTTTCAGAAATGAGATAGGTTCACTAAATTCTAAGGTAATGCAAAATTATGAGTGGTTTATAAAAAGGTTTTTGTTTTATAAAAATGTGCAGTATTTTGCTTTACTACAGAAGACTGGTTCTGATGTGATGTCATTTTCTCTCTCTTTTTTTTTTTCACCTTTACTTGTCAGGATGTTAGATGTTTAACTTCAAACCAAGCACTGGATTCAATTGAAATACTTTTATATAAAAAAGTTTGCCATCCCTCACTCCATTCTTATGAACTACAAAATAGCAGCTTATGTGATACAGAATGATGGATTCTGCTTCAAAGTTACAGTTATGGCTTACTGGTCAGGCTTAGGGTCAAATTCACTACTTACATAACTTCGCTGAAGCCAGTAAAATTATTACAGAAAAAAAACTGGCCCATTAAATATTGCTGATTCCTTTCTAGGAACAGGTGCTCAGATATAGTGATGATATTTATAAAAATATTTGCAAACATATGTAACTGTAGTCTAATACATTTGTTTGCCTCATCAGGAAAACAAAACAGCATCAATTTATACAGCACAGGCCAGTTTCTGACCTTGGATCTGTATGTACCTCCCATGAACTCAGTTAGAACATTGCAATACATTTGAGGGTAAAATCTGGCTTTGTGTCCCTTTGCTATTCCTTTTCCAGTTCAGAGATAATATTGTTTCATACCCCCTAAATCGTCATCCAGTTCAACCAAAGTCTGTTGGAGTTGTGCAGCAATGTCATCCTCATTGGCATTCTTAGAGGCAGCCATTACATCTCTACTGAAAGAGAATAAAATGTTATTTTCCTTGTTGCCTAAAATCTGTTCTCATTTCAACATCTTTTGCTCCATTTCAGATGCACAGCACATACCCCAAAGAACAAAAACCTTGATGCTCTAGAGACTTGTGTCCAGATATCTCCAAGGCTCTTATTAAAAGCAGCTTTGCACTGTGGGATTTGTGTAGTTCCTGAATGTGATCAGTGTGTTGTTGATCGCAAGATTAATCTTAATAAAGTTTGTCACAATGAAGCGGCATGTTGTTTCTGCAAAGTCCACATTTGAGTAGCACAGATCAAAGGACAGTGTGCAAGTAAGAAAGCCTTTTGCATCTCCATGTTGCTTTAAAATTGACCAGCACATGTACTATCCGCACTATAAGTCAATCTGAATTGAAAAGTTCTGTTAAACATCTACACTTTATTCTGAGGTGGGAGGAAGGAACATATTTTTTTCTGGAGGTGTCCCTGATTATATATACTGTGGGCCTAATAAACGAAAAGCATTTAGTAAAAGTATAGAATGGCTTATAATCCTTTCAAATTCCAAATATTTCTCAAATTTCTCCTTTCACCCTCAGCATTTATTTGTTTTCCCTCCTCATGCCTCATGTGGAGCTGTAACACTACAGCCTGGAACATCCCAGTTAGGTCTTGTCCCTGTGACTAGACTAGAAATCATAATAATTTTCTACTATCACTTTCTTCTTCAAACCTTTTCTTTGGTTGCTCCTTGCCTGCTACAAATGTTAGGCTTCTTATTTCTGACCAAAAAGCTGTACAATTCAGCTCTCGCCCATATCTACCGTGTTCCTTCTTACTCCCTCCCCTGCTTTTTCCCCTTCTTATGCTTTTCTCCAGTCTCTTTGCATTGTGTTAGGGGTAGGGTGACCATATTTCTCTAAGTGTCAAAATGTGACCCTCTGCCGCCTCCTCCCTCTCTCCACAATATCTTCATGTTCAGCCATCTCCAAGCTTTGGTATATAAATAATATATACTGAACACACTGGAGACCAGGCAGGTTGGGGTGTGGAACAATGAATAGTGGAGGGGGGAGGAAGATGAAAAAGTCCCATTTTTACTGGGACAGTCCTGTTTTAAATATGTGTTTTGGGCATCTTGCTAAAAACAGGACAGAAGCAATAATTTGACCAAACTGACTGGATAACTGTGATAGCTGTTTAAAATGGGACTGTCCAGGTAAAACAGGGCATGTAGTCATCTGAACCAGAAGCACTCCTCTGGCCTCTTTGCATTGTCTTCCATGTCTCGCCTCTCTGATCACAATATTCCCTCTATTCTTTTACCCTTCATGGTACCCTTTCTCATTCAGATGCCTCCTTAAAAACACACTTCCTTCTGGGAGACCTTTCAAAATTTAACCTACTTGGTTCAGCAAATTAAAAAAAAAAGGGCACTGTTTTGTGTACGATCTGTCAGTGCATCTCACAGATCTCAGTGGTTCTACGTTGGTTCAGACTGTGAGGGCCAAATCCTGACTGGTGGTGCCAAGTTCCAGGAGTCTTTCAATCCAGGTGGAATCAACAAGTATCAAAATTTGCATGTCCATTTTGGGGTTTTTTCTCCTGTTCTGAGGACTGATTATAATGACTTTCCCCATTTTTGTTTTTAGGCTATTTTGTTGTTGTGTACTTTTCTCCTCCTGATAGCTGTATTAATGGAATAGAAATATCATGTCTGCAGAATCAATATTTCTGTGTTAAAGTCCATCTCTGTTTTCTGTAAGCATTCCTGCAGATATCCACCCTGCCTCCTGTTGTTGATCTTTACTTATGTGTACAGATAAATTCCTAGAAGCCTGCGCCTTCTTTTACTTGCATTGAAGTAAATCAGCAGTTACTCCCCTGAACACTGGATCAGAAGCTGGTATAAAATAAATCAATTATTTAGTAAATAGCCCTGCCAAATATTTTTTCAGATGTTTACTATTACAGAAAGCCTCAGCTCAACAAAATATTTAACTATGGGTTGAAGGATGGACTTCAGTACAACACTTAATGCCCTGCATAAACTTTAAGCAGGCCAAAGATTCCCTTGAGATCAATGGACTCATGCACATACTTAAGTGCTTTGGTGAATAATGACAGACCAATGAATTGAGGCTATGTTAAGATGGAGCTTTTGCAAACTGGAGGTCAAAGGCAGTAACCAAAAAAAAATCACTTCCTTAAAGAGCGATAGAATTGACAAACAAGGACAGTACATAAGAAAACCACAGCATATGGACTACAGCTTGCTTCATCAACACTCTGAACATGATGTTGGGAGGTGCTGAGCATCAATGGAAACCAATGGAAGCAACAGGTTATCAGAACCTTTCATGATCAGGCTCTTCTGGTGTTAATGCTCAGAGTCACACTGCAGTGCTTACTGAATTGTTTTCCTTATAGACTCGAGAAAAGGCAAGAGTGCAAGAAAAACAGAACTGTCTTCACTGATTTAGAGCCCAAAATACTGGATGCTCCAAGGGAGAAACCTGATTGTATGAGACTGTGTCCTACAAAGTGCCTAAGCATACAAAGTTGGGGAGGACGGGGGTACTTACTGAGCAAAGTTTTAGATCTAAGGTCTGAGGCTGTAGATCTAAGGACTAAGCAAAGATTCCGTCTACCAGGACTCTGTGAAGTTCTCAACTTTGGAAGGAATAAATATATCTTGCTAATTTCTGTGCATCTTCCCTGGGCAACATCCCTTGATGTTATTTTTTTCTTTGTACAAAATAAAAAATTTTGTGGTAAGCTTTATAAAGCCAATATAAGAATGAATGCAAAGTGCATGCTTTGAAAGAGCCACTTTTGAGACTAAAAGAATTCTTTTCAATGGGAATAATAACATTTCATTCCAAGTGTACACGAAGTCAACAATGCAAATAACAAATGTAAAATACAAATATTGTTTTCACATTCTGTCCTGTGCCATATTTTGGGCATTGTGTACAGCAGTGATCTCCAACCATTTTATGGTGAAAATCACTTTTTCTAAGTAAAGGGCACTCCAGGATCTACCACCCCTGCCCTGCCCCACCCCCTTGCCTTGTCTACCTGCTCTCTTTCCTGTACCCCTGCCCCCTGTCTCCCAGACAAGCTGCCCAGGCTCTGACCCCACTCACCCAGCCCAGCTCAGGCGGCAGGGAGTGTGGTTCAGCCCAGCCATGTGCTTTCTGCCGCTCACAATCATGGAGCCTCTGACAGACTGCAATCGACTGCCAGAGGCTCCACAACTGACAAGTCAATTGAGATCAAGTGGTTGGTGACTACTGGCGTACAGTGCAAGTGATACTAGTGGGAAATCAATATTGTGCTAAGACATCATATATAAAACTTTTGGGAGGAAGATGCCTAACGCACTTGTGGTGCCCTGGCCAGGTACTGGATGACTGGAAGAGGGCCAATGTGGTCCCCATCTTTCAAAAAGGGAAGAGGGAGGACCTAAGCATCTATAGGCCTGTTAGTCTTACTTCAATCAAGGGGAAACTCTTTGAGAAGATATCGAGGAGCACTTCTATGAAGGGCCGGCAGTGGGGATGATGCTCAAGGGCAACCAGCATGGTTTCATTAAGGGCAGGTCCTGTCAGACCAACCTGACTGCCTTCTATGATCAGGTCACAAAATCACTGGATGCAGGTGTTGCACTGGATGTAGTCTTTCTGGACTTCAGGAAGGCCTTTGACACTGTCTCCCATCTCATTCTTATTAAAAAGCTAGGTGACTGTGGCGTTGATGCCCACACAATCAGATGGGTCGCAAATTGGCTGAGGGGTCATACGCAGAGAGTGGTGGTGGATGGGTCATTTTCGACCTGGAGGGAAGTGGGCAGTGGGGTCCCCCAGGGTTCAATTTCTTTATTAGCAACTTGGATGACAGGGTAAAGAGCACCCTGCTTAAATTTGCAGATGACACCAAGATCTGGGGTGAGGTGAGCATGGTAGAAGGGAAGGACAGATTACAGCAGGACCTGGACAGGTTACAGGGGTGGGCAAATGAAAATAGGATGGGATTCAATACTGACAAGTGCACAGTACTGCACTTGGGCAGTAGGAACCAGCAGCATACCTACAGGCTGGGGAACTCCCTTCCTGAAAGCATGGTGGCAGAAAGAGATCTTGGAGTCATTATTGACTCCAAGATGAACATGGGCCGACAATGCGAGAACATGGTCAGTAGGGCCAACCGTACGTTGTCCTGCATCCACAGATGCATCACAAGCAGGGCCAAGGAGGTGATCCTCCCCCTCTAGGCAACACTGGTCAGGCCGCAGTTGGAGTACTATGTCCAGTTCTGGGCACTGCACTTCAGGAGGGATGTGGACAGCATTGAGAGGGTCCAAAGGAGGGCCACTCGCATGATCTGGGGACAGCAGGGCAGACCACATGAGGAGAGGCTACAGGACCTTAACCTGTTCAGCCTTCACAAGAGAAGGCTGAGGGGGAACCTGGTGGACATCTGTAAACTTACTAGGGGGGGACCAGCGGGGTTTGGGAGAGACCTTGTTCCCCCGAGTGCCTCCCAGAGTAACAAGGAATAACAGCCATAAGTTGCTAGAGAGTAGGTTTAGACTAGACATTAGAAGGCACTACTTCAGTCAGGGTGGCTAGGATCAGGAACCAACTTCCAAGGGAAGTGGTGCTGGCTCCTACCTTGGGGGTCTTTAAGAAGAGGCTTGATGTTTACCTGGCTGGAGTCATCTGAGCTCAGTTTTCTCTCCTGCCCAGGGTAGGGGGTCAGACTAGAAGATCTACAAGGTCCCTTCTGACCCTACTGCTATGAATCTATGAACGCCACAGTGACAGAAATGCTAAGGTACTGCTTGTTGGAGAATGTGTAATCCCATATCAGAGAATGAAGCCTAGTTTAAAGCAGGAACCTCTAGCCTTCTGGTACAAAGGCCCATCTCTTTACGTAGTAGATGAGTACTACATAACATAGCTAAGCAGGAATACTGCCTGGGTGTCACATGGAAATGATGCAACTTCTGTTCTTCAGAGAAGTGCAGTCAGCATGTCCACTGGACTGTACTGAGGGGCTACAAACTATAGACTCATAAACTCCACTTCCATCTGCAGCTACTGCATGGCCTCAGTGAAGTCATGAATCCACTTATTACAGAAATCAATGGGATTCTTTCCAGGAAAACTGGATTGGTCCCTTACAACTCAATTATTTCTTCTCCAGAGTGGGTGTAACAGCACAGGCAGAGAAAATAAGGATTTCTCCCCCAAATCTCTGAGTACTAGCACAGTGATTAGGCATACTCTGCTTCTCAACTTCTCTGTCTCATTTTCCTATCTGTAAAACTGGGATAATGATGCATAACTCATAAAGTGTCTGAGGAGGAAAATTTGCTCCTTGTGCAGTCTCTTAGAAATAGGAATAAGGTACTCTGTTTTTCTCTTAAATGTATGGCTTCAGAGAAGGTGGCTTTTTTGTGCATTTCTTAATTCTCATAATGACAGTTCACCTCTTCCACCTTAAATCATAAAGAAAATCAGCATCTATGAATACCAGAACTCATGGAATTCAAACGAAGACCTTGAAATACACAGCATGTGTGTGTCTTGGGAAGCGGGTGGTCTGAGGGTTTCTAGTAGCTCACATGACATATAAATATGTTTAAAACTACTTTTTCATACAATAGTATTTAGCAAAGGAAAGCAAAAGGGCTTTTAATTAAAAAATAAACTTCTCCCTCCCAGCTCTACAGACTTTTTTTTTGTTAACCATTCTGTTTTGGCTAGAACCCAAGAAAAATATAAGACTTATTCTGATATCATGTTTTACATTCTGGATAAACATTACCAATGACATTTTCTCTCACACTTTTTTGACTGAGTTTGGAGGTTATCGTGTGCTTTCCTATCTTTATCATAAATTACAAGGTGCTAAAAATTACAGTGCTAGTGAGTTTTAAGCACAAAGTTGAAAGAGTGAACATGCATGGGTTCTAGGATGCCCATTCACTTTATTACTCATGTAGATTAGCAGAGATTCTTTGAAAGAGAAAAGAACAGACAACAGTGGTTGTTAAACTACCAATCTGTTAAACTACAGCATCTGATGAAGTAAACTTGGGTTCATGAAAGCTTGTTTGCATGCTCTCTTTCTCTAAATCTTATTTAGCTAGTCTATAAGGCTAGGGACAGACATTCAAAAAGCACGAGCCTGAATTGATTCAATCTTTGCAGGTTAGTCTAACCTGGCTGGCTAAACCAGTTTTGTAACTGGACAGACATCCCAGACATGCAGGCACATGCCTGCAGCGGCTCCCTTCCTGCCACAGCATGGAGCTGTGGGGGGTATGGCCAGGCTCTGGCAAGAGCTCTGATTAGCGCAGCAGGGAATTGATAACTGTGTTTATCACCCCATTAAGAAAACAACAGAGGGACATTACCAGCTACTTCTTGACTCTGCCTGTTGCTTCAGCAGGGACCCTAGCCAGCATGTGGTCTGCTTCCTGATTCACAGACACCTCCTCAGCAAGGTAGAGGAGGGGAGGAGGGCAGCCCGCAGTCTCTGGAGCTCTGGCCAGGGAGCAGAGGGGAAGGGCCAGCCCTTCTGTAGAGCAGAGAGCCCTGCCTAGCCTAGAGAGCATGCCAGGATGCTGGGGGAGTCTGATTTAATTTAAACCAGCAAGGGGTCTGGGACAGACATTGCATAAACCGGTTTGACCCAAATCAGTTAAGGCGGATACTACATTCAACCAGGTTTAAGTCAAACTGGTTTCAGCCAGCCATTCTCAAACTGGTTTATGTGCACTGAACATTTGTTCTGTTACAGGTTTAAACCAGTTTCTGATTGCTTAAACCGGTTTATGTGTAACGTCTGTCCCTAGCCTAAAGGAGCATATCTACCCTACCTTATGTTAAATTACTACCTTTAGAATTCCACTGAGCAGAGGTTGCAATACACAATTGCTCTTGTGTTGGCCACTCGTTCAGTTGGAGACAAAATTGAAGTTACAACAGCATTTTGTCAAAATAATATTGGGAGATGGACCTTCATAAGAGTCTGCATTCAAAAGGGAAGAGATAAGGCTCAGATAAATCAGCCCAGAAACACTAGATAAGATACTGGGAATTTAATTAAAGATACTAGCAATGCAGTTAGAGAAGCTGCCCTTACCTTATTTTTAGAGCATTTTCATTTAGTTATTTGTAAAAATAACTTGAAGTCAGCACATTTCCAGAGTTATGGAAAGCTTTATATACCGTACTGGGGCTGATGAAAACTAAACACTAACAGCATAACTGCAAACCACAGTGCATATGGAAGGCTATGTAAACTGTATTACGGACACTGACAGTTATGCTGATATTCCATCATCTCCATCTAATATCAAAAGACCCAGGTAAGACCTTCATATCTTAGCCATGATAAATAATAAGAGGCCCACTTTTGAAAGGGAACAAGTACCACTGACTTTCTGTGAGCTCAGTTACCTCTGTAGGTATTGAAAGTGCTCAACTGCTCATAGACACTAGCCTGTTTAATGTAGAAAGACAATATTATGCTAAGAGCAACCACCTGGGTCCTAGGGAATCTGAGGTCATTTCACAGCTCAGTTGGTTACCCGGGTTGCCATTTTTAAGCTAAATACTATTGCGTGTAAAGGTACGGTTAACTTTAATATCTGTCTCAAACTCTAACCAGTAAAATGGGCTTAGGAATACTCCCCCAAATTATGTGAAGAGAACTGCTTTTCATACAGTGTAAAAACAGAGAGATACTAAACGTGTGAAAATGGCTTTCTGTTCAAACCAAGTCATAGTGGTGACCTCAATCTCTATGTGTTTTTGGATTGGCTTCAGCAAATGTCTGCATGTAAAACACTTGGATTAGCTATTTTTCAAATGAACCAACAAAACCATTGGGATCTGTTTTTCTTTCTTCATAGTTTAGGCTGAATGGGCTTTTCTATTGGTTTTTTAAGAGAGGAACAGGAAGGCTGCAAAATAGTACAGCGTGGCTATTTCCATCCCAGCTGGCAGGCTCTCTCATCAACTATGTCACACCACCAAACATCAAGTGTTTCCCTTTCTCTCCCCCCTCCTCCCCCTAACTGTTTCTGAGATGGAAGTGAAGTTTGCTGTGATAACTTTTTAATGTCTCAGCTTCATATGACCAAAGCCTGTGAAAAACTGTAAGCTGTTAATGTACTAGAAAGTATATTCCACCAGGGACTGGTTAGATAACAAAGTCATGATTTGTCTTTAATGTAACTTTTCTAAAAGAGACAGACAAGTAGAGGAAATTAAAAAAAAGCTTCAGAACTGCATTCTGCCACTGTCTGTGTATCACACAGCACTTACAGACCTTTCAAAGTGAAAAAAAGAAAAGACACCCTTTCCCTTTTGAAAACAGGGTTGTTTGGTATTCTGCTATCAGGCTCTTCACAATTTTCTTTTGTGGGGGGGCAAGGAGGGGAACAGAAGTGGAAGGGTTATTATTACATCTATAGGAAGCATGCAGAGACTGAATTAATCTTATTTCCCCTGAAACTGGCCCACCAATAATACTACGTGGATTCAGTTTTGCCCTTAGATATATAAGCTTCACCATCAATTGATTTAATAGGAACTGCAGTCGTCCCTATCAGAGGGAAGATTAGCTTCTTAGCAAGTAATCAGTTTATATTCCCTCTATAATTCTTCTTCATAATCATTGGTGAAAACACAAGGACGGAGTAAAAATGTTGTTGCTCTATACAGACTACTGCTTTGTATATCTTAAGACCCTTTGACCTAAGATTCTATACAAGTATTGATATACTTTATATAAATATCCTTATATACAAGTATTGATACATTAAAACACTGTGCCTCACATCACAGCAACAAGGTATCACCTCAGGTTTGAAGATGGGAAACTGAGACACATGGTGGTTAAATGACTTGTCTATGCTTTCACAGAAAGCCACAAGGCAGAGATGAGCTCCTGCCTCCTAGAACTGTTTCTTTACCAAAAGCCTACATTTCCTGGTGTACAGTTATGGAATATTTTACCCAAGTATCAAGTGACAAATTTTACCTAGGGACAGATTTAATGAAAAGGCTTCTTTAGATTGTTCCTGTAGTTATTTTGAATGTAACATCTTAGCATAGCACTATCATCATTACTTTCCTTCCACAAGCACTTTCACAAAACAAAACAAAAAACAAAACATGAAGAGCTCTTTTTGGGGGAATGTAAAGGGGAAATCTAGAAGGCAATTAGTTCCTTATACACAGTTGTGGTAATATGAACATTACTGTTATTTTTCTCTTAAAACCAGAGCTTCAGAAAAGGCTTTTTTTGTGGGGCATTTCATAATTCGCACCAGTTTTATTCTCTTCCCCACCTCAATCACATGTACAGGGATCTAGAGGGATGGAAAACAGCAAATTACGTAAGAGGCTGAACACTGTGATTCTCTTAGAAACAACAATTTCTTCCCCGCCCCCCATGGATTTTTTTTCCCTTCAAGTACACTTTTATGAAGAAGGAAAAAGGCACTGAAATGAAGCCTGTCAAATTTGGAAGAAAGCAAAAGTATCTCCTCACTCTGGAAGTCAGACCATCACAGGCAGCCTATCTATTCTGTACACACTCCTTTCCTGGTAACTGAGTATGTATTATTTGCTCTGATCATGTCTTGCTCCCTTTTTATGAGGTTTCTTCCCTCTTCACTTACTCCCCTGCAGCCCTCCCTAGACAGAGCACAGAGCTGGTAACCTCTAAGTTTGAACAGATTCAGAATTAGGCAGAACACATCTGCCCAGCCCTACTCTTTCAAGTTTTTCATTATCCTCCCACCCACAAACCAACAGCTCTGTAAGCAGCAGAACAACCACTTCTCAGGCTGGTAACATAAGACCTTGATCTTTCTGCTCACAAACAGCCTACATTGCTAGGGCTAAGTGCAACAATCCCCAAGCCTCCACATAAAGAGAGGAAGTGAGTCTCTTTCCCTATTTATATCCAGGTCATTAATTGCTCCCAGATTTTTTTCATGCCCTCAATTACCTTAAGAACTTTTCCCCTTCTATGGCTGCTGAAACAGTAAGGCTGGGGAGGAGGGGAATGCTCTTCCTATAGTTCATAAAAAACAACTAATTGTTTCATTACATTCTTGTCACAGGCTAGAACTACTGTTTTCATCTTGGGTTTGTAGTCTGTGTACTTTTCTACTTTATAGTTTAATAACCTGAGTTGCTGTTATTAGAGAGGTAGCAGCACCATGTATGGTGAAGATTGCCTGGAAATTCCCATCAGAAGACCCTGTTTATAGATGCTTATAACTGTGTGAAGTGTTAGTTACTTTGGCTGAAATTTTCCATGCCATTTTCCATGCCAAATGGAAAATAGAATTTTTTATTTTATTTTATTTTTTGGCAATTTCAGCCAAAATGGTTAAGCTATTTTCAAGAAGAGAAGGGGGGGGGCAGGAAATCTGTTGTTTTAATCAGGCTGAAAAATTCTGGCAACCTTTAATATGAAATGCTCTGGTACCCCAATGCTTTAGAGCCCAGACCTGAAGTTTGGGAAGAAGGTACCTTTGTGTTAGATATGCTTTCTGCTGTGAAAATCCACCCATTTATGCAAGTTGTGAGCCTTTGCAAAATGGCAGTTCTCACATGCTTACTCAGGAGACACTTGGCTTTAGTACTAAGATCTCCAAAGATTGTATTCTCACTCTAACAACTTCCAGTGTTGATGATAACTTGTTACAGAGTAGCTGAGCATCTTGGGCTACAGGGACAAAACAAGTAAGGCTGCTCCCGAGTGTAATAGGGTTGGTTTGAAACAGAGAACATGCCTTCCCTGTGCTCCCATTGACCTCTTGCTGGGTGCCCAGACAGCATGGAGAAGGAAGCTGTCAGATGTGAATGAAGAGGAGACAAGTGTGGAAAGGGGAGGGACAAATGCAACCTGGGAAAGGGAGCCTGGTATGGAATAGGATTTGGGGAAGAAAAGAAAAATTGTGTCCAGGAATTGTAGAGAAGGTTGCCTCAAATTAGTAGATGATTTTAAACTTAATTTCTCTCTGGCTTCCTACTTCACAGGAGTGTTGTGAAGACAGATTAATTAATGCCTAAGAAGCACCTGGATTTTACAGTTTTAATGGCCGTAGAAAAGCCCATGAAGAAATTAATAGTTGTTTTCAGAGCAGAGTTTGTACAGTAGGCAGCAAATAGGGCTTACGGCCACACACTGAAAATGAAGAAATGGCACAAAGCAGAATGGCTGCTTGTTAATGGAGCACTGTCCATTCTGTGCACTGAATGAAGCATGGAAAGAAAGTTGACTATCATTTAATTAGAGAGTGTATTTGCACATGGGCCCAAATTAAGGTTGCACAGGCAAATATAATACTGGTATTACTTAATTTCTGAGTGCTTGACATTGCAATGAGTTCTTCTTACATGCTGTTTTATGTGCAATTATTTATACAGCACTAGAGAAAAGGTGTGTGCTCTGTTTTACAGGCACATAAAACTGACTGTTCCCTGCCCCAAGGAGGTTGTATGATGACAAAAAGGAAGGATGGGAATTGAAGGGGTAAGAGAGGATAGTAGTTACAACAGGGAGAAATCATGCAACGTGCTCATTGCTGTGCAGGCAACATTTGAACTTCTCTGTAGTTTCTTATTTGCCTCTTGTACTATATATTAAAAGGTGGTGAGGACTGCAGGTACATGATGGAACAGCAACCAAAAGTTGTCAGGTGTAAGGAGGGATATGAAGGAAGCGAGTTGAGCTAAATGGTGAATGGGATCAGTGGTTAATGGTTGTAAGTACATAACTGCATACTGGCTATATCTAGTGTTTATATTATGGTAGTCCCACAAGGGTGCTTGCAGGGGTCAGGATATCACTGTTCTAGGCCCCTTACCAACACATAGTTAAAGAAGAGCATCAGCGTTCCAAAGAGCTTACAGACCAATAATGACAAAGAAAACACAGGGTGGGAGAGAGATAAAGTGACCTGTGCTAGGAAATGCAGTAAGCCAGGCTACAACCAAGATCTCGTGACTCCTTGTTCACTGTTCTATCTAATAGATAGTGGCTATTTGGATTAAGTTACCACCTCAGAAATAAGCGATGCTGCAAGTGCCTCCTATGGTTGGTGTGAAGGGGCTGCTGGACAAGCACCCAAGTTGCCTGCTTTGGATACCTCTAGGTGTTTTTTTAAGTCTCTCTGTCTTGGGGGTCACAGATAACAAGCACCCTCTACATCTCTGCTTGGGAGAGAACATTGTTTGAGATTCATATGTGGTAGTCCCTGTGTTTTCTGGATACATGAAGTTAGCAAGTATGTCATTTCATATCTGAGTTCAGATGTATGCTGGCAGGTGCATACACATCTATTGCATGCTAAGGGCCAGATTTTCCCTTGGATGCACATGGTTTTCCCTACCATTGGTAGCCAGGTACAGACTCCAGACATGATTTTTAAAGGTTGGAATGCATTTCATTTGTATTTGCCTAGAGTATAGTCATGCATCTCCTATGATAATAAGTTTAAATGAATAGAGCCACCCATGCCTGAAGGTCTCTGGGAACCTTAACACAAACAAATTATAAATATAATTAGCCCAAACAATCAACATGGTAGAACATCTCCAGCTAAGCCTCATGTGGAAATCATTAGACTATGTAAACACTTTGAATTTCATTTACACTAAGGTCCCTTCCACTGCAAACATAATTTATTCCCACTTCAAGGGTTCATTACACTGCCAGAGCACAGTGTAAAGTGGCTTTAACGTAAATGGGTCTTTGGCCCTTTCTATAATAGTTCTGTTTTCTTTGGAAACAGTTATTTCATAAAGCAACTCAAGGCAAAATTGTAATCAGCTTTCAACGTTATGGTTGGTAATAGTGATACATGTTTAGCAAACTTGTCAGCTTTTTGTAAAATAATACTGGGCCAAACTACTGTTTTGAGTAATACTGCTGACTTTGGGGAGCTTGGTATCATAACAACTCTGGTTCACAGCTGTTGCTAAATGGTGCACTTTCTTGTGACCAAAGCAACTGTTCGGTTTGGTTTTTGGATTTTCAAAGTAAATCAAGGTAGTGAAAATTGAATCATGTATTATTTGTCCTACATAGCAATGAAATGTTGTCTCTGTTTATTTCATTTAATTTTTTATTTCATTTTAAAGAGATCCTAATTATTTGAACTGGTAGAAAATGGGCAGGAATCCACACACTTTCTATATAGTTCTCTCTTGGCGTTCCGCAGCTTAAGAAACACATGGTACACCCCACTACTGCCAGACTCTACTGTAACTTCACTGGGGTTTAAATCCCAGGCAGAGGGACAGTCCCTGCCCATATGAAGACCCAAATGCAGTCCCAAATAAGCTAGCTGATTTTGTTTTACTCCAGTGGTAATGACTCTACTGGGAAAGCAGAACTTTCAAACTGGCGCACACCAAATTTGGCTACAGTGCTCAAAACAGCTTTAAATCCAGCTAAAGAAGTCAAGACTTTCAAACAAGCAGGTATTTAAAAAATAAATACATTCTTAGGAAATGGGTTTTGAAGACTTAACAAGCTGACCTCAAGAAGAGTGAAAAGCACACTATTTTCAATACTGGCATGTTTGCAAACACTGGTTAGGAGTACAGCTGGATTTCACTTCCAATGCTGTACAAATATTCAAAGCACATCAGTTTCAAAGATTTTACTGTCAGTGGATGCATCTACATGTGTTTTACTGCAGTCGATTAATTAGCTGTACAGTAAAGCATCACCGACTACATGTGTTACCCCTCTTAGGGCACAGTAAATTAACTCTGCTGAAGGATAGTACTATCCTACAGCAGAATTATTTAGTGCACCAAAAATGCATGTGTAGATGGTGACCAAGGCTGGCTGGGGGACAAGGGTGCTACAGTGCTGGGGTTGCCTGCCAGCTAGCCCTGCATTGTAGCAACTTTGTGCCTCAGCCAGCTCCTCCATAGCATGCTGAGCCAGGGCAGAGGAGCTCCACACTGGCAGGCTGATCCAGACCCCCTGCCAGCCAGGGCTGCTCCAATTTGGCTCAGCCTACTGTGGTCCAGAGTGTATGTGTAAATGCTGCACCTGCCTGTGCCACAGTTTATTGCTATGTGCTAATTACATGTGTAGATGCACCCAGAGTCTCTCTTACTAAACTCCAAGTTGTTGCCACTGCAGCATTACAATCAGGATTCTGTAGGGCCTTAAAGCTGAAGTGATTTCATGTTTACAGAAAATAAACTTAAAAAAATAAGAAATAATCCATATCTTACTACCTCAAGTATCCGTAAATTCAATGCCAGGCTTTTATTTTATATATGGCTAACGTTAGGAGATCCAAGTATCACTCACAGGAATGATATGTTATATCTCTCATGTGATACTTTCTTTTTGTAACTTTCTTGATCTTTTTGTGCGGGACTGAGGTAAATCTAAGTCTAAAATGAGGAATGTTTGCCTTTCTGTTAAGCAAAAGATATGGAAGCACTGACTTTTAAGCTGTGGCATGTCACTTAGGTTTTGGTGCTATGTGACTAGTCTTCTCCTTTATTGAGAGATGTGCATGCCATCATAGGCTGCAAATTCTTTTACGCTGATGAGGAATGCTATATTGTTTACCTGTGTCATCATAAAATTTATGTCTATAAATGTCACAAGTATGAGATGAGATTTAGGGATAAGTAAAGAAGTATTTATTAAAGTGAGCATTATTATGCTATATATTATTTATCATGAATATTCATATAAGTTTTTAATCAGTTTGGACCCTTCAATTGGAGTACAAATTGACAACATAGTCACTATGGTGTAGTGTAATTTGGTAAATGTTACACAGTAGCAAGGAACAGATCCACATCCAGCCCTTTCAAGTGCTTGCCTTTATAGAAACAGGGCTGCTAGGTGATGGGGATGCCAATCTGCACAGAGAAAACAATTAACCTGAGGGAGGCAGACACAGGACACATTCCCCACAGTAAGTTTCTTATAGAGAAAAGTTGCTACAGGTTTTTTCCTAGGGCTAACGTTACTCTGGATCCCAGGAACTAATTGAATATTAGGGTTGTGCGTGTTGCACATCTCCTCCCCTACTACACAGTGGGCCCGTCTCCATGTGTGTTTAAATTGCATGAGCGTATTTTAATGCACATTAAAGTGTTACAAACAAGCATGCACTTCAGTTAATGGGAATTAAAATAAGTTAATGCACCTCTTTCTAGTACCTCACAATGGCATTTTTACACATGCTGTGGGGGCAGCGCGGGGAGGACTATGCATTGATTACAGCAGCTCCGAGAGCCACTCTAATTAAAACACTGTTACGTCTCATGTATCGGTGTCCCCCTCACTTAAAAATGGCAGTGGGGGTGCTTGAACTAAAGCTCTTTCAATGTGGGAGCGACGGTGCTTGAACTTAAGCATGGGGACACTGATGCATGAGATACAGGAGGCTGCTGAACTGAGTCTGCTCCAATGCGGTGGAATTCCAGTGCATTGGAGCAGCCTTGTTGCTTGTGTATAGGCACCCAGAAGTACTACATTTAATGCACATTAGGAAAAGCGCACTAATGAACATGTAGACATGCCCAGTAAAGTCGACAATGAATGCAGTAACAGTATGGAGTAAATGTGTTGTATATTCACACTCTGAGATGAAGATTGCTTATTCTTCCCCAGAGGCCTGATCCAAAGCTGATTGTTTGGTGGAATTTAGATTAGGCCCTGTTTGGTGGAGTTTAGACTAGGCCCACAAGGTTAGCAGTAGTAATTTTACCACTCTATGACATCTTCCGTGCACAAAAGACCCTGAGTATCTGTGGTAGATTGTACAGTAAGGAAGGTCTACCAGTTAAGCATATATCCATACGGATCTTGACTTTGTACCCCACTGACACTGATGGAAATACAGTCAGCCCCATGGTCCACTGAGAATGTAAGTATTGACTATGTTAACTTATGCCCTAGCATGACTGGGGAAAAGTGGCCCTTGGAAACATATGGGAGTAATTAAAAAGATCCTGATATATGCTGTTTTGAAAGGATGGAAAATTCATTGCTGAACACAGAGAAGAGAGCAGGGCTTCTGGGGGAATAAGGATTTCCAAAAATGTCTGGCCCCAAACCATTACAGCATCAGGCTGGGCAGGTGCCCATTTGTGGGTTCTCTTGAGCCACCTTCCTTGTTGGAGGCACAGCTGCACATTTGTCTTAGCAGCCATTGGCTTGCCATTGCTATTTGCAAAGTACTGGGAATTCTGGGTTCTCTCCGCCAGTCTGCCTCTGACTCACTGTGTGATTTTTGGCAGATAACTAGAAGTCAGTTTCACTGATGCATGTAGGAAGTTTCTACTTAGTTTCCAAGTTCTTCTGTACCAGCTCCATGCTACGTTTGTGTTGCAAAACCCACAGGGAAATACTTACTTGTCTAAGAAAAAATGATTTAAAGAGAACTGGAGAATCATCTCTGGTGGAGTTAGTTCTTTTAAGGGCTTACACATACATGAGTACTCATGTATATATGCATAGAAACATACATCAATATATATTTATCTTCCAAACATCAGTGTGATCCGGCAAAGTCGTTTTCATCTAGCTTTCATAATCCGACTTCTGCCAGCTTTCATCATGAACCAAACCTGAGCAAAATGTTATTTTCTTAGCTTAATATGCTGACATACAATAAAATTACGGCAGCCCAGATGCTATCAATGCCTCAAGGTTAACCAAACAATGACATAGAACTGTTTAAGACTTCTTGGAGAACTCTGTCCCAAAGATCAGCAGCATTGGGCAAGAAATACAGTTACAAATTAAAACAAAAAGGTAATATTTGCCAGTTGCTGCAGATGTAAGTTTTGGACCAAACTTTTTCATTAGGATGAGCCTGAAGATGTTGGCATTGGTTTATGAACTAACAACAGAGAGCAGAAAGAGAAGTTGGCTTTGTAAATGTTTTCCTATAATATAAACAACCAAGACAACTTTTAAGGTTTGCTTGCAAACAGGGCTTACCTCTTGTGAGTGCTTCCAGATTTGTTGCTATCACAGGAGGCATTCCTTACTGGGTACAACTCTGCAGCATGAGGTACTTCTGTTTCAGCCGAGTCCACTTGACCATTTGCTGATCGGTCTCTTAATTTTACGATGTCATTTTGTGAATCCAAAGACACAATATCAGATGGAGAACTCATGACCCCTGAGTCATCAGTGGTATCTTCTGATGCAAAGCAGCTGCTTACTGAGGCTGTTTCCTCTAGCTCTGACAGTTCCAGGACCACATCATCCACAATATATATATATTCTTGTGTGAGCTGCAGGCTCTCTGGACGAAACATAGCAAGGAGAATTAGCTGAATTTATTACTTATGCTTAAGGAACTCCTAAGGAGAGTAATAAGCCTATAAGGGGAATGTCTATCACATTGAACTCAATGGGAATTTTGCTAATGACTTAGAGGGTCCACGGTTTCACATACTATGCATATTCCTGTCTGATTGGAAACGAAGGGGAATGCTGTCTGAAATAGCAGGAGTGAGCAAGGCACTTGCACCTTTAAAAAAGATGACCTGAAAAAGTGAAGAACGATGCTTTCCCCCTTCTTTGCTTTCTGAAAGGTGCTTCTCTTTCCCCTTATTTTCTGTTAAAATGTCAGTGTTTTTTAATCTGTCTACTGGCTTACTCTATAGAACTCCTTGGGGGATTATGAGAGTGGGAATTTTCTGTTCCTTCAAAATGAAAGAGTAGTGATTTTTAATCAAGATAATTATTTTCCTTAGTGTTGGTCCATTTGACTTAAACAGGCATTAAAATTAAAAAAGCAAAATAAAAATCCCAAAGTTTTAAACTGCCTGGTTTAAAAAAAACAACCAAGCAACAAAATTATATTGCTTGTGGTGTCATAATCCATCTTGTTCTTTTGTTGACAGCAAGGAAGTCCAGAAATTCAAACATCAAATTCCAAGCAGAAATAAACCCTTTACTAAAAACAAGACTGGCACTAGGGAGAGATGTATGCTCTATTCCAGGTCTGCCACTGGCTTGCAGGGCATTTCTACATGAGCTGTTTTATCTCTTTGGCTCTGAGCCTTGGCATCTCTAAAGTGTGGATGATGACACCTCTCCCCTCTGTAGAGCACTTTTAGACCTACTGATAAGTGCTTTATCTGAGTTAGGTATTACAATTAAAATTAAACAAAGTAGAAAGTTTGTGACTTTCTGTCTTATATAGATGCATAAGATAGGGAACACAGGCAACATTCTTCCTTCTACAGGTCAAAGTTTAACTTTGTGAAAGAGGTAAGTGATGAATTACTCAAGACAGTACCATTGTTCACCCGCACTGCACTTCAGTTCTTTTCCTAGGTTTTTTTTCTTTACCAAAATATAAACTTTTTGATATTTCCAAAAGCAATACACAAATTTGGGCTCCATCCTGCAATTATTCCATTTGATGAGAATTCCCAATTAGGTGAACATTTTTGCTAATGAAGATGAAAACTGAATCCAAATAAATGTCTTTCAAGAAAGAATAATACATTTTTTCTAAATATGGAATTATAAGTAAACTCCATTATGCTCTTTCAGCTCCCAGGGAGAGGAAGTTTCAAAAGCAGTGTGTATTCTATCTCGATTCTGTAAACATGCATACATGTGCTCACTTTAATTGAGCAGTGCCAATGAGTTCAATGGGGCTACCATGATGTGTCAACATTAAGCAAATGCCTAAGTGTTTGCAGGGTGGGAGCCTACAATTTAAAAAAAAAAAAAAAAAAGAATATGAAGGTCAGTAATAATAATGCAGACAGACAACTATTCCATGTGTTAAATTACATCTTGAGCTGCAATATTTTATTCTCTTTTGAAAGGCAACAAGTTATTTGACAACTGTTTGGTTAAGGAAAAAGGAGATGTTTTGTAGAAATGCAGTATTAAATAAAATATATATAGTTTTTAAGAAGATGAAGCTTTAAAAAAATTTGAATAAAATCAAACCAAAATTCTCCTTGGCTGAGGTTACAAGATACCATTAAGCACTGAAATTGATTTCTGGCAGCAGAAGCAATAAAATTCATAGGATTACAAATCATGATTAAAGCTGTAAGTGCTGTCAGGCATCAATATGAATGATTGAGGATGTTACAAAAACTCCACAGCAACTTTGGGGGCTATTACTTTATTCATTTGACCTCATTTTCTATTACATTAGTTCTAGTTTTTCAGATTTAATCAAGGATTTTATCACGCTTAATAGGACACTTTATAAAAAAGTACAGAGAGGGCACTAAACTGATCATGATCATAGCACAGAAGAGCATCTAGTACAGCCTGAACACAAAGATGTAAGAATAACCATGTAACTAAAGCCCCTGCCTCAAAATGGGAGAATATGCCCCTACAACACACAATAAACAAACATCATATGGTGTACATGCTGCTTGGTTATCAATTAACTTGAAACGTGTATGAATAAAAGCTAAAATAAGAGACTAAGAGAGGGAAATAGAATATATTATAGCAAAGAAAGTGCTTTAAAGGGGAAAAAAGCACACAGGGCAGCTTAGAAGCAATGCACAATGCAATATAACTTGATGCACAGACTTTCACTGATAACTATGAAATACCTGTGTCTGCTGCCTGAAACATGCCACCCCTGCTGCTGCTACAAGGCTGCATGTGCAGTTTGCTACTGACATGATTCCACCGGTTGGCATACATATCTGTGCATTTGGGATTTCTCCCTTCCTAGGGCTCCTAGGACAGCAAACTGTCAAACTTCAAGTCTTGCAACTCCAAAACTCCTGTTCCATACAGCAACAAAGAAAATAGACAGCCGTCCCCAAAATATCCACGCCCAAGTGAGAAAAGAATCCAGCATGTGAGACTTTGAATCCTGGAGTTCTGGGATTTGATGTGAAGACCTTGCCTCCAAGACCTAATGCTACATTTCTATTTTGACATGTGGCAATGTGAAACAGCATCTTCTTACTCAATACTTCTGTAACAAATTGGTCACTCAGTCCATCCACTGTGGAAAAAGAGAAATATTTCCTGCTTCCCTATCCTCCTAGTACAGCCAAGGCCTTGTCTTCATGAGGAAAAAAATAGTGTGTTTCAGACAATTGTGTTAATTAGCAGTATACCTTGTTGAGATAAAAGATATAGTCTTCTCCAGAGCTAACTTTTACCTTGGCCCATAATCTTCACTTAGAAGTCAACAGGGCAAACTGTGCCCTGCTGATATTGTATAATTTTCAGTGTCCTTTGATTCAGTTGATTATGAAGTACTGATAAAGAGTTTACATGACCTGGTGGGTATTTGCAGGGCAGTTCGTAATTGGTTCCAACCTTTGCTAGCTGGGAGATCTCAGAGGGTCAATGGGCAAGCCTTGTCATCTCCTTGGGATCTTACCTCTGGGGCCCCCAAGGCTCCAATCAGATCAACATATATATGAGGCAAGTTTGTGAAGAAATCTGGGGTGAGGTACCATCAGAACGCTGATGGCACTGCTCTTTCTTTTTAATCTGCCCTGGGCTGTACAGTCTCTGTTCTTTCTCAGTGCTTGACTACAGTTGTGGATTGGGTGTGGATGAACCAACTGAAGCTGAATCCAGACAAACAGAGGTGACAGTAGTGGACAGTCTGCATGACCTGTGGGAGTTTAGTACACTTATCATTGAGGAGGTTCAGCCTCTCCTTTTTACTCCGGTTCATAGCTTGGTTTGGGGCTCCAACTACTATAACTGGATCTTCAGGTGTGTCACTTTCAAAGTGTCTTTCACTAACTTCATCCTCAGATAGATTCAGATAGGGCCCTTCATGGCTTGGGCTCTACAAACGTAAGAGACTGCCTTCTCCCTTATGCCACGTTGTGATATCCAACATCATCCAAGAGAAACTTCTCTGCAAGTATCATCAATACTTCAAGTTCATCTGGCAAAAGCACATGAAAGATTGTTCTTGGTAGCCGCCCTTCTCTCCCCCTTCAGGCCCACCAGAGCCCAAACTTGGACATCTGCTGGAAGCACTATAAGACTTTGCCATTTGAGTAGGAGTTTAAGCTGGCAAAACTAAGATAATATTTTTTTTCCCTTTGGGGTGAGGGGAGGGTTGCTCTATAATACATTGTTAATATAATAATAATAATATAATGTCTTAATACTCTGTTGACTTTAATAATTTATTTCATTTTTCCTGTTTTATTCTTGTTTGTTTTATTAGCTCTTTGGCTCTCTTCTGTATGCCACCCTGAGTCTTTGTCAGGAAAGGTTGCATATAAATCTAAATGACAATGATAATAAGAATAACCAAATAACCCACGAGAACTTGTCTTCAGTGGGGCTTTACACTGAATTTGTTATCATAATGGTAAGAACATACCACTATTTGTGAAATAGTGAAAGAATCATGCTCAAGAAGAACAGGCTGGCTCCTGCTCTTCCTTGTGGATTGTTTACACAATTTCAATCACACTCACCCAGGCAAAACTGCTGAAGGGAAAGGGATTGCACATGTGCCAGTGAGACCATGATTTGCCTTATTACAAGGGATGACTCATGATATGAAAAGCACTAAAACTTGACTTTCAGAAGCCAGGTTCTGTGTCTAGAGCTAGCAGAAAGAAAGCGCCTTCTATAAAGTGTAACTTGTAAACAAAGTACATTTGATGTTAAAAATGCAAAAACAGTGCCTTTTTTCTCAATTCACTTTTCAGTACACAACTCCAATCCAGAGGCAGAGGAAAGATAAAGGAATTGAGGACATACTAACTGTTTTGCTGTAGGATGCTTAGAAATGAGTAGGGATGTGATTTTAGTTGCTTCTGGAAAGAAAAAACAAAGCACTTTTTCATGTTTTCTCCCCTCTCATTATACTATGCCCAACAAGCCTGCAAACGTAGGCCCCAATTTTGGAGTTCTTAGGCAAAAAAACGGTTCTCAAGTAACAGACACTGAGCAAGAACTTCAAGACTAATTTTACAGATGATAACTACTTCAGATAAATTAATGTGATAGGTTGTCTGCATTGCTAAACACATAATGAACTCCAACTCCTGTTCTCAAGGCCATCAGTGCAAATCCACTCACTTCAATTGGCTCACGCTGTGGTAAAGGGGAGTTAATCAGCAATAGCATTTCATACTCTGTGGCATCTAAATCTTAACCGAAATTAGATGGTGCCAAGTAATACATTGTGCACTCTCTTATCTCTACCACGTACCAGGTTACAGTCTGCCAAGCCCACATTTGTCTTGGAGCAAGGCTCTCTGTTGCTTAGTAGTGAAAAGCACTGTCACTGCACAATTAGGTCAACCACAAGTAACAAAGTTGTTTTTTGTTTTGTTTTGTTTTTAAGTATGCTTCCTGCGATCTTCAAGAGGCAAAGAGGAGTGTAGCTCATCAGAAAAGAATGTGAGCTACTTGTTTAGCACAATACAAATCTTGTCAAGTTAATCTCAAAACACTGTAAGTAATTAAGACAACATTAGATTCTAATTTGAGGAGAATCACATATTTCCCATGTACATATATCTACACGTGTTTTGATAATGCATATATGTATACACAGATTTTATACATACAAATAAATACATACAGTGTCAAAGTTGGTAGATTTATCATTTTCAAGCATCTTTCACCCAATTAATTTTTTCAACGCTTGCAAAGAATGAATCAATTTTAATATTTAATGAATGACCTAGGATAAATGCACCTCCTAGTCACACCAACATAAGCCTCACCAACATAAGCCAGTCACAAAACTTTTTTTTTTTTTTCAGTGGGCATACGGTAAAGCCCTTTAGTTGTCTGATTACAACAGCTTGCTAAATGCTGTTATATTCTCTTTTTATGATATTGCTGATTTGCTGGCATATCCAGCAATGACAGAAATAGTAAACTGAAATGCATATTTAAAGGATGCTGTTGATTTAACCCTTATGTAATGGATAGCTGGAGCTTTGTATTTTTTTAACAGATCAGTGTTCCTTTAATAACTCTCAGTAGTTGCATTCTGCTCTAAAAATTATTTTCAGGTTTCTTTCATTCCTTGTTTTTCTGCCAATTTTTTTATTTTCCCAGGGCAAAATTGTTCTGTTCTACCAACAGCATTTTTTATAGGTAATAAAAAGAATTACATTACATAAAGCAAAAATTAATTTCTTATAATGCCCTCCCCTAGAAATTACCACTGTGACGGTGCTTAAAACCTCTAGCTAGACAAAAACAGTACTCTAATTATTAGCATTGGATATTGCCACTGGATATTTGCTAAATATCATCACAAAAGAAATAATATTTGGAAAAAATCTCTGAAGTTGATCAGAAAGACTTGTAACGTGCAGAATGGGTGAATTTTTCAAAAAGGAAATTTCCTTCTGTAACTTTTTTTTATAAAGGCAAAGATTGAGAGACATTATAAAAATGGGTGAGTCAGGATAATTTTCACACAAGTTAAAAGGTTTCTTGCAGAAATGTATTTGAAAAGGGACTGAAAACTTACTGTGACTATGAATAGTTAAAAGAAGAGTTCTTACTAAGCAGGCAAGGCCAAGAACAGGGAGGGCCAAACTCCCTTCAGTAACAGCTCTTCAAATTTATTCACTTCAGTTAGCTGGCCTACTGTAACAGTTTCTTGGTGTGTTTTCTGAAAGGAAAGCCCAATTGAACTGCATCCATTTTACAGTTGTTCTCAGAGACACTGAACCGAACAGAGAAAGCCCAGATATGACTTTGTAACATCTTCAAAAAAGGGAAGAAGGAGGACCCAGAAAACTATAGGCCAGTCAGTCTTACCTCGATCCCGGGTAAGCTTTTTTAGAGAATTATCCTGGCACATGTCCATAAAGGGCCAGCAGGGGAGATTATGCTTAGGGGTGACCTACACGGGTTCATCAGAGGCAGGTCCTGTCAGACCAACCTAGTGGCCTTCTACAACCAGGTCATAAAATCCTTAGATGCAGAGGCAGCAATGGACGTAGTCTTTCTGGACTTTAGGAAGGCCTTTGACACTGTCTCTCACTCCCTTCTCATTAAAAAACTAGGGGACTGTGGTGTCAACACCTACACAGTCAAATGGGTCGCTAACTGGCTGGAGGGTCGCACCCAGAGAGTGGTAGTGGATGGGTCATTTTCGACCTGGAGGGATATGGGCAGTGGGGTCCCGGGCCCGAACTGTTCAACATCTTCATCAGTGACTTGGACAAGGGGGTAAAAAGCACCCTGTTCAAATTTGCTGATGACACTAAGATGTGGGGGGATGTGGGCACACTATAAGGAAGGAATAGGCTACAATCAGACCTAGACAGCTTACAGAGGTGGGCGGATGAGAATAGGATGGGATTCAACACTGACAAGTGCAAGGTGATGCACCTGGGGAGGAAGAACCAGCAGCATACCTACAGGCTGGGGAACTTCTTTCTCATCAGTGCAGAGGCAGAAAAGGATCTTGGAGTCATCACTGATGCCAAAATGAACATGGGCCAACAGTATGGGGACATGGTCTGGAAAGCCAACTGTACCTTGTCATGCATCCACAGTTGCATCTTGAGCAGGTCCAAGGAGGTGATCCTCCCCCTCTATGCGACACTCGTCAGGCCGCAGTTGGAGTACTGCATCCAGTTCTGGGTGCTACACTTCAGGAGGGATGTGGACAACATGGAGAGGGTCCAGAGGAGGGCCACCTGCATGTTCGCGGGCAGCAGGGCAGGCCCTATGAGGAGAGGCTACGGGACCTGAACCTGTTCAGCCTCCACAAGAGAAGGCTGAAGGGGGGTCTAGTGGCCTGTTACAAACTAGTTAGAGGGGACCAGCAGGCACTGGGGGAGTCCCTGTTCCCCCAAGCACTACCAGGAATGACTAGACATAACGGTCACAAGCTGGCAGAGGGTAGATTCAGACTAGACATCAGAAGGCGCTACTTTACTGTCAGGGCGACTAGGATCTGGAACCAACTTCCAAGAGAAGTAGTGCAGGCTCCTACCCTGGGGGTCTTTAAGAGAAGGCTATATGAAAAGCTTGCCGGGGTTGTCTGACCCCAGTACTTTTTTCTGCCATGGTAGGGGGTCGGACTTGATGATCTGCTCAGGTCCCTTCCAACCCTACCAACTATGAAACTATGAAACATTTTCTTCTGCTTTCTCTGACCCTGTATGGGACAGGAGAATGCCTGGATAATAGTTCTTTGCTGTACACATGAACGACACATGGCCCTGGAGGCTGAGGGGTGCATGGAGGTAGGAAGAGCCTGGCAACTACAGGGCAGTCAGCTTCACTTCTATCCTGGGGAAGGTCTTTGAAAAAATGATCAAGGGTCACATTTGTGAGAGTCCTGCAGGGGATGTTGAGGGGTAACCAACATGGGTTTGTGCCAGGCCGATCCTGCCTGTCTAACCTGGTCTCTTTCTATGACCAGATAACAAAGAGCTTAGATGGGAAGGAGGAAGTCAATGTCATCTTCTTGGACTTCCAGAAGGCCTTCAACACAGTGTCCCACCCAGTTCTGGTGGGCAAGCTGAGGGACTGTGGCATTGATGAATGCATGGTCACATGGGTGGCAAACTGGCTCCAGGGGTGCACCCAGAAGGTGGTGGTGGATGGGCTGATGTCGACCTGGGAGGGTGTGAGCAGTGGAGTCCCCCAGGGCTCGGTCCTTGGGCCAGTGCTGTTCAACATCTTCATTAGTGACCTGGACAAGGGTGTGAAGAGCACCCTGTTCAAGTTCGCTGATGACACCAAGCTGTGGGGTAAAGTGAATACACCGGCAGGCAGGGACCGCATCCGGGCAGACCTGGATAGGTTGGAAAAGTGGGGGGATCTGAAGAGAATGCAGTTCAACAAGGACAAGTGCAGGGTGCTGCACCTGGGGAGAGGGAGCCAGCATTAGGGGCTGACCCTCCTGTTAGCACAGAGGCAGAGAGGGATCCTGGAGTCATGTTTGACTCCAGGATGAATATGAGTCGCCATTGCGATGAAGCAATAGGCACAGCGAACCACACCCTGTCCTGCATCAACAGGGGCATCACTAACGGGTCCAGAGAGGTCTTGCTCCCCCTCCATGCGGCACTGGTCAGGCCGCAGCTAGAGTACTGTATCCAGTTCTTGGTGCTGCACTTCAAGAGGGACGCGGAGAACCTGGAGAGGGTCCAGAGGAGGGCCACTCGTATGGTTAAGGGCCTCTGTGTCCAGCCCTATGAGGAGAGACTGAGGGACCTGAATCGCTTTGGTCTCCGCAAGAGGAGACTGAGGGGGGATCTTGTGGCTGCCTACAACCTTATCAGGGGCCAGCAGCAGGGACTTGGGGAAAGTCTGTTCACCAGGCCCCCCCTTTGGAGTCACCAGGAACAATGGCCACAAGCTGAGGGAGGATAGGTTTAGGTTAGATATTAGGAAGAACTACTTCACTGTAAGGGTGGCCAGAGCCTAGAATAGGCTTCCCAGAGAGGTGGTGCTCTCACTTTCCCTGGAAATCTTCAAGAGGAGACTGGATAGGCACCTGGCTGGGGTCTTATGACCCCCTCACCTCCAGTGCTCCTTCCTGCCCATGGCAGGGGGTTGGACTCGATGATCTGTCTAGGTCCCTTCCGACTCATTGATTCTATGATTCTATGACTACAGCCATCACAATGTACATGTGAATGTCTGTTGTCTGAATTAAAACTGGCTCCAATCTGAATTAACTAATCCTCACTGAATGAGCATTAAAGTTAATGCAGACTGGGGCAGTCTGAACTAGGCAATTTAAACTGTATGAATTAACATGTATCTAAGGCTTGCTGCTGTTTGTGCCCACTACCAGGTGTAGCAAGCAAGTGCAGTTTTGTGGCCCTGATTGTGAGTGGTAGGCAGTGTCCAGCACCCCCTGCCATCTCTCTGCAAAAGTGATCATCCATTAACCCTTAATTTGAATTATGTGATACAAATATGTTAACACGGTTTAGAAAAACAGTGACGCAGCTGCTGATCATGTGTAGACTTGTGATTGCTCTGTCACCATAGCATGTTGTACAATGACGTAACACATTGCTATGGTGACATACAACGATGCTAAAGAGACAGTGGGCGCATCTACACCTCTCACATCCCTCCACTTCAACTGATCTGGAATTCTGCTGCCTATAACACCAACCATATCATTTATACTGTGATACCCTGAGTTTTGTCTTTTGTTCTGTGCCTGCTCCTTTCGTATAGGGGACTCTGACTTCAGGGCATTGAACCATTTCTCTGAATCCATCTTCCCTCTCTTCCTGCTTTGCTAACAGAATCTGACAGGGGGTTGCTCCATGGCTGAGAAGAATATACACGGTGTGTCTACACATTCAGGTACGTAAGCTGCAGTAGCTTAAATAGGAGTGGCACAAATTTGAGTGGCTGGGGATTTTGGTCATGCAGTTTGGTGTGGGACAAGTTGTGGCACCTGGGACAAAATGACCCTGTCAGCACTTATAAAAAGGTGTCTTACCACCGCTGCTGCTGTTCTGCTGGTGCCCCCTCTCAGGAGAAAAGGGAGCTCCCCTGCTGCACCACCTTGCACCACTCATCACCATACCTGCACTGGATTACTCTCTAATTGATTGATTGCTCCTGCCCTCCCCCACAGCTGCCTCACTGCATCTGATCCTGCTTTGTCTTCCTGCCTATTGATCTGCTGCTGAGTGTCTGGCTGGAGGCCTGAGGGGCTCCTGGACTGACCTCCAACAAACAACCCCTGCCCCCCCAGCCATCTTTTAAATATGCCTCAGCAGCCTTCCCTGTGTGTTTTTGCCACTGTGTGGTAAGTCCTGTGGTTCACTCCCTCTGCTCTGGTGTTTGTTGTGTGGCTGAGTAAGCCAGCCTGAGTCTCCCCAGCCGTGTGTGTGTGTTACCCCTCCCCCACATTCCCCAAACCTAGCCCTCCCAGTTTTTTTCCTATGGGGCTATATCTCAGTGAGCTTCAGCCCCCTTCCCCCCCATTTTCCCCACAACCCCAGCCTGCCCCTATTAGATTCACCAGTCCCACTGAATATTTTGGTTGTCTTTATTGTTTTCCCTTCCCTCATGTGAAGCAATGGCAGGGCAGGAACCTTCTGGGGTGTGTGTGGTAAATGCCCCCACAGAGCTTCTTGTAGCTCCAACTATGGGGGCAGATCCTAGCCAAGCCCCCAAGGAGATGCATGCCCCTGCAGCCCCCACCTTGCAGGCAGAATCTAACCAGCCACCTCCAGGGGTAAAGAAGCCTGCAACCTCTGCTGCAGGGGCAAGCGGGATTCTGGCAAGGAGCCAACAGGGCCAGGGGGGTCTCCGCTGGCCAGGCCCCCACGGAGGGGTTCCCAAGCCCCCTTTCCCACCATCAGGGACCAAGGGCAAGTGCAGTGGGAAGGGCTCCTTAGTTTTCTCCACAGCTGGGGGTGGGAAGGGCAAGGGCCCCAACCTCAAGCCCAGCACAGGCTGAGGTCCCAGCCAACCCAGGGAAGGTTTGGCAGTGGACCACCCCCACGACAACCTGGGGGAGGCAGGGGCCCTGGGGCTTACCCAGTGAGGGAGGTCCCCTTTCCCAGGACCCCGAGGCAGACTCTGAAGCCACCGTGGTGCCTGATGGGTTTCTTCCCTCCCCCTCCCAGAAAAACCTCTCTTTCAGCCTACCCCATGGCCCCGCACCAGAAGGGGTTGGGATGGGCTCCCTGGACCAACAGTCCGATCTTGTTGGGGACCCTGTGCAAACACCCCTGGGGATCCAGCTCTACCCTGCCATTTTGTGAGGGAACCCTGCCACCACCCTTACTCCCATCCCCATCCCAAGGGGCTGCACAGCTTTCCCAATCCCAACCAGAGTCTGGGGTCTTAGCAGACCAGGGGGTTCAGATCGTGTCTAAGGAGCCCGCTGAGCCCCAGGACCAGGAGGAGGATGCCTGAGAACTGGTAGGCTCCATGAAGCCTGCAGACCTCTTGGTCCCGGCAGTCCCCAGGGGTGAGCTACTCACATTTCTTGACCGCAAGTACACCAGGCAGTCCACCAACAAGGTACAGCTCACCTTAGACGGCTGGGGAGATTTTGACAGCGTCCTTGCCACTGCAAAGGTTTTGGTGGGGAAAGGAAAGGGGCCCAAAAGCTGCAACATCCAGATCTATAGGCAGGTTTGCAGTTTCCTCTATGCTTATGGGACAGCACTGCACAAACAGGTGAACCCCACATCAGGCATCGAGATGTGTGAGGCCCCTGCTAAACCGTCCACTCCACCCCCCAGCCATGAAGTCATTTAAGATACTGACACTCAACGTTCACGGATGCAGGAAGTGTCTCTGGAGATACCAGGTGCTCTCCTTCCTTCAGGAGAGGGGGTACCCCATGGTATTCTTGCAGGAGACCCTGATGACTCGGGCCAACGAGCCTAATTGGTGGCTGGAGTGGGGAGGCAAGGTCTTTTTCAGTCACTTCTCAGCCACCTCTTGCAGGGTCCCCAGGCCTACAGCCAGAGGTTCTCCAGGATGTTGAGGTGCTGCCGGCCTGCCTGCTGCACCTCTGGGTCCATGTGCAGGGGCTGGCCCTGAACCTCCTGAATGTGCATGTCCCTGTGAAGGCCCTGGAGTTGGCAGATTTTTCCATCAGGTGGCCACTTACATCGGCACCCTCAAACCCTTGTGAGTGCTCGGTCCTTGGCAGGGACTTTAACATCACCCTAGAAGCGCAAGACTGGTCAGGCACGGAGCAGAACCAGGCCACCATGGGCGTCCTCAGGGAGATCCTAATGGACTACCCCCTGGTGAATGTCTGGCATGCCTGTCACCCTACCGACCCCCATGCTTTCACCTATGTGAGGGTGGGGGAGGAGCAGGCATGACACTCCAGGTTGGATTGGGCTTTATCTCTTTGCCGCACTCTGCCTGGGGCCACTCCCCAGTATCTGGCCGATCCCTTTCAGTGATCACCACCTTGTCTGGGCCCAGGCCACGCTAGGGCCTGGGTGTCTGTGGTCGGCCTACTGGCATTTCAGTGCCAGTCTGCTGGAGGATGTGGGCTTCAGGGGGGCCTTCAGGAGTTCTGGCTGGCCTGGCGGGAGCAATGGGCAGCTTTCTCTTTGGCTCAGAAATGGGAACGTGTGCATCCAGCTTTTTTGCTGCAGCTACACTCCGGGGCACACCCAGCAGAGGGAGGTGTTCCGGGAGCAGCCCAAGCCAGAAGTGCTAGAACTGGAGAGGCACCTGGCCACTGACCTAACCAACCCATCCTTCTGCAGAGAGTGTTGGGAGAGATGGGAAGAGCTTTGTGCTCTGGGCGACTACTGCACCCGTGGTGCATTTGTCCGCTTACACATCCAGCTCCTGCTTCTTCTATGTCCTGGAGAGGAGGCAGGGGGCCAAGAAGTACATCACTTCCTTCTGGTGGGTGATGGCACCCCCCTCATGGATCCAGGTGAGATGTGTCACCACATGCAGGCCTTCTATGAAGAGCTCTTCTCCCTGGACCTAACCAATGCCGAAGCCTGTCAGATCCTGTGGGAGGGTGAATGACCGGACTGGCTGGAGGCTTGTTTCACTCTGGCTCAGTTTTTGATCACCTTCTGCCTGATGCCTGGCAACAAGGTGCTGGGCATCAATGGGCTGACCACGGAGTTCTATTGGGCTCTTCTAGGACGTCCTTGGCCTGGATTTTGCCATGGTTTGGGCCAAATCTGAGGAAAGTGGGGAACTCCCCTGTCATGCCAGAGGGCTGTGCTGACCCTCCTGCTGAAGAAGGAGGATCCCCATGACCTGAGGAACTGGCATCCCATGTCCCTCTTCTGCATGGACTACAAGGTGGCAGCGAAGGCATCTGTGGTCCATGCTAACAGACATGATCCATCCTGACCAGACGTACACGGTGCCTGGACATTCCATCTTTGACAGCCTGTACCTGGTTTGGGACCTCCTACAGCTAGTGCACTGGGAGGGCCTGTCTTTTGCCTTCCTATCCCTGGACCAGGAGAAAGCATTTGACAGAGTGGATCATGGGTACAGGCACAGCTGCAGGACTTTGGCTTCTAGCCCTGCTTCGTGTAGGCTCTCCAGGTGCTGTACAGCTCTGCAAAGTGTTTGATCAAGCTCAACTGGACCCTGACAGAGCCTGTCCCATTCAGTAGAGGGGTGTGTCAAGGCTGCCCGCTGTCTGGCCAGGTGTATGTCTTGGCTCTGGAGCCCTTCCTTGTCCTCCTGTGGAGGCAGGTGGCAGGGTTGATGCTCCAGTGGTGTTGCTGGTCCTGTCAGTGTATGCTGACAATGTACTCCTCACAGTTCAGGAGTCAGGCAACCTGGCACAGGCAGAGGCCTGCCAGGCATTGTACTCAGTGGCCTCCTGTGCCTGGGTCAACTGCTTTGGTCTGACAGTAGGTGACGGGTGGCAGGCAGGCTCACTCCCACCCGTGCTCCACAGGATCAGCTGAAGTGCAGGCTCACTGCTCTACTTGTGGGGTCTACCTGTCCCTCACAGACCCCTCCGCACCAGAGAACTGGCATCAGCTGGAGACAAGGGTGGTGGAGTGGCTCTGGGCATGGGCAGGGCTCCTGAGGTTTCTTTTCCTGTGTGGGAGAGTGCTGGTGCTGAAGCAGCTGGTCCTGTTCATGCTCTGGCACCGCTTACACACCCTGCCTGTGCCCCCTGAGGTTCTGGCAGGGATCCAGAGACAGGTGTTGGAATTTTTCTGGCCAAGATGGCATTGAGTCACTGCAGAGGTCCTGAGCCTCCCCTTGTGGGAGGGCAGCCAGGGCCTGATTTGCCTGTGCAGCCAGGTCCTTATGTTCTGCCTTCAGGCCCCGCAGCAACTACTATATGAAGTTGGTAGCCACATGGCATGGGGCCACCTGGGGTGCGCCTTTCTCCACCACTTCCAGGGGCTCCAATATGACTGACAGCTCCTCAGCCTGCAGGGCTTCTCCCTCCAGGAACTGTGAGGGCTGCCAGAGTTCTACCAAGACCTCCTCTGGGCCTGGAGGCTGGTCTTCGCCTCCAGGTCCCCTGCAACATTCACCCAGGGCACTGACCTGCTCATCAAGCCCCTCCTCTGGAACTCCCAGCTGGAGGTGCTGACAGCAGAGGCACCTCATTTGCGACAGAGGTTGATCCTGGCTGGTGTCACCCGTATGAGAGACCTCCTGGACTATGATAGGCAGGAGTGGGTGGACCCCGCTGTGCTGGCCCAGTGCATGAGTCTACCCATGACACATGCGACCTGCCATCTGGTCCAGAAGGTGAAATCTGCCCTACTTTCCAATGTTCTTGCCCTTGTTGACCAGGTCCTGTTTGGTGGCGGTCCCTCCACCCTCCCCTCCGTGTCCTCCATCACACCGGAGTTTGTTGTGGCGTGGGTGCCTCACCCGGTCTTGCGGTGCTCCCTACTTCAACACCTGTGCTCGCTAGAGGACACCAGACTGGTCCACTTTTCCACCATCCATCGCCACCACCTCTACATGCTTGTATGCTCCGTGATTCATCATGCCACCCTTGCGTCCTGTCCAGACACCACATGGCGGGACCTGCTTAGTGAGGGTGTGGCTGGGGCACCCCAGTGGCTGAGTCTGTACTCCACCTTCATCCCATGAGCCACTGAGGACCTCAGCTGGTGGCTCCTCTACAAAGCCGTTGCCAGGGGCATGTATGTGGTGAGCTTCATGGACACCCCAGTCTTCTGCCCCTTCTGCGGGAAGAGGGAGACCCTGGCTTATATGACCACTGAGAGTGCCTGGCTGCACACCCCTCCACCTCCATCTCCAGAACCTCCTCCTGAGGGTCTGGTTGAATTTCACCCCCAACCTTTTTGTTTTTGGTCACTCCATCCATGGCCCCACCAAGTCCCAGGATCTCTTGGTCACCCTCCTTTTGGCCCTAGCCAAGCGGGCCCTGTACTTGACCAAGAAGGAGGCTTTGGCCAGGAAGGTGCCCAGACACTGCACGGCCACTTTTCTCTCACTTGTCTGTGCACATCTATGGGCAGAACACCCGTGCGCGGCATCCACTGGCCCCTTGGATACCTTTGAGGACCAGTGGGTGCAGCCCAGGGGGTCTGCTCGATGTCCCCTCTGGAGAACTTCTGTACACATTTTGAACCTTTGACCCGCATGTCACTCCTATCCTGTTTCTTCTTTAGTTGTCCCACAAAAAAATAAAAACAATTAGTTGTATCTTTCAATCTTTGGCTCCACACAGTGGGGGCTACTAGTTAACTAGGTCAGCCTTACTATCTCTGGAAGATACAAATAGACAGGAGCTTCTGGGTTGTGCCAGCTGGTATCTACGGACACTAGCCCCTTGTGCCAGCTGGACTGCTGAAGCAGCCCTGACCTGGAGTGTCCTTCTACTCACTGTAGTAATCTGGCAGTGGGGACTGCTGCCTGGATATGACTCTGTCGCAAAGCACTCAGGTATCCTGCGCCTGACAGCAGAAAACAGCTCGGGAGAGACCCCTAGTGGCAAGAAGGGGGAGGCTCAGCTACCAGTCACCAGGGCAGCACAAGTGCTGGTTGCTAGGGCAACCAGTGGAGCCAGCGGACAGGAAGGGGCAGGTCTTGGTCCTTCTTAAGCCCCAGGCAATGAGGCCAAGAGGGCAGTTCCCCTCTGATGGATAAGGGAGGGGGAGCTTGGCCAGTGCACACAGAGGGGAGAAGCCCAACTGCCTGAGCATCCTGATTGCTGCTATGGGTTGGAGTATTTCTCTGTAGGGATTGAATGTTGTTTGGCCGGATGGTTTAGTTTTTATGTTATAGCCCAGGGGCTTTGTGTTTTTGTGTTCGCTGTTTTGACCGGAGGACCAGGTGAGGCTATTAGGGCTTAGAGGAGGCCTCATAGGGACTCCATGATAGCGTGGGGATCCTGGTGCCAGAGTGGGCACAGCATTTGGGGTGCATTGGCCCCAGCCCCAGAGCAAGGGGGGGGGGGCAGTGAGGGTGAGAAGCCTGGAGAGAGGGCTGTGAGGAGCACAAAGCCCCAGAGCAAGGGCAGGGCAGTGCAAAGCCCCAAGGAGGTAAAGGAGAGGGCCAAGTCACAACAGGACCCAGGTCAAAAACTATGTCAGTACCATCTGTGAGGCTTGGGCCGCGGTGTAGGGGTGGAAAAGGAGCCGCAGATAGCAACCCCTGGCACCAGGGTGCATAAAGTGGGTAGCCTCCCGCTAATTACATCAGCAGATTTAATCAATTAAAATCAAGGCATGGCAGGTGAGTAAGCAGGTGGTTGTCCCATAACAGGAGGGCGGAGTCACCAATAGAAAGGCTCCAGTAGAGATACTCCTGTCACAGACCCGCTACCACCTGCATGTGGCCCCAAGGTTGCACGCCTGCTAGACCTGGATGGGGACTGCATGGCTGCAGCAGAAGCATCCGCACCTCTGGCCCAACTGCCAGTGGGCTGTGGCTGCACAGTTAGCTCTTGTGTGGCACTGCTGCCATGTGTGCCCCCATCCTGCCATCTGGGCAGCTATTGCTTGGAAGATGTTCTCCTCATGGTGGTCTGCTTTGAACTGTCAAGGCATGTCTTCCTGGCCCCAAATGGCCAGTAGTTCAGCCACCTCATTTGTCCTCCAGCTGGGCTCCAGGTGCCAGCCCTCAGCAGGCTCCTATGCCTGGGTCCTGCCAATTGCCTCACTAGCAGGAAGCCTGGTGTTCCCTTTTTAAAACCTGGAAATTCTCTGATAAAAAAAATCCCAAATTCACTCTTTAAAATACTGCAAAATCCATGTTCTCGCACTATTAAAACAAAAGACCCCTATATATATGTACAGAGAGAGAGAGACTGATCAGTTGGGTAGTGCTCTATTACTACATTTACAATTTTAAAGCAATTTGGAAGCCTACTGGTGTCTCTATTATCATAATAGATATTTAGAATTTATTTTATATGCCTTGATTTTTGCTTTTAGCTTTTTTTATCCATGAAAAAATAGGGCTCCCCCTGACCCCTTCACTAACCAGGATGTGGGGACTGCTGCCCCCTGCAGCTACAGCTCCTGCCAGCAGATCTTATCCTGTCCTGCAGCTGGGCACTCTGGGTGTGTAATGGGGGGATGAGAGGTTTGCAGGAGGGGGTTGGGAAAAGGTGTGGGTGGTTGTGTGGGGATGGGGGGTTTGCAGGAGGTGGGGCATCTGGGTAAGGGCGGTGTGGGGTTTGCAGGAGGTGGGAGTAGGGTGGTGTGGGGTGATGTTGGATTTGTCAGGGAGCTGCCACATGCCTACCTCTCCACCTCCTGCAGCACTAGCTGGGCTGTGCCAGTGGCAGCACTGCCAGACCTGCAGTCTGTGCAGGGAGAATGCACCCGGTGGGACTCGACCCAACTCACTAACAAACCTTTGCTCAGGACCAGGAAGCGTGGCTCTTATCCAAAGGCACACGCTACCTGAGTGGGCTGGGCCAGGTCATGTAGGGCCAGCCAGATGTGTTCTCCATGAGGGTCAGGCTGCGATGTACTATGGCTCGTTGTAGCCACAGCACCACGGCCACGCATTGCCACCTCACCCTTATGGAGAACATGCCCAGTGCTTCCTGACCCGGCCTGCGCAGCCAGTGAGTACCTCTGCACAGGAGCCGTGCATCCCAGAGCCATACCTCCTGGTCCTGTGCAAAGGTGCACTAGTGGGCTGGGCTGGGTCCCACAAGGCGTGTTCTCCACGTAGACCTCAGGTCTGGCAGTGCTGCCATTGGCATGATCTGGCCAGCTGCTAGCACTGGGTATGTGTGGTGTGGGGGGATGTGCTCTTTGTGGGTGGGTTTGTGGAATAGGCTTGAGCAGGGGCCACCACAGGCCTGTCCCACCACCCATTCCCCATGGTACTGGCATAGTGGCAGCACGGCACTGCATTATGTGGGCTCTCTGCTGAATGGATCCAGCTCAGCCTGTTAGCACATGGCTTCCCCGGTCCTGTCCAAAGCTGTGAGCTAGCAGGCTGGGCTGGGTCCATTCAGCATGTACAGAGCCAGGTCTGGCTGCTGCTGCTGCGGGTGCCACGGTGGGTGGGAGGGGGGGCAGGTGTGTGGCAGTCCCCACTCAAGCCCCTCCACAAACCCACTCACAGACCGCACATCCCCCCACACCCATAAAACCCGTGACCCCCATGGCCCTAACTTCCCTGGGACAGCACCCAGGTCCTGGTCATGCTGCAGCCTTGCCCCACTCTTCTGCTTACCCCAGCATGCTAAGAGTATGTGCCTCGCATGCTGGGGCAGCAGAAGCACCACAGAGATACTCTGGCCAGAAACTAGAGTGTCTATCTGGAGGATCGGCTTCCAGGTTACCTCAGGGCACAGTCTGGGACCGTGCTTTGCCCCACTTCTTTCCCCCCATGTTTTTTTTTTTTTTGATACCTGGATTTACAGATATCAAATTTTGAGCCCATGCTGCATTTTTTTTCGTTCACAGCATGTCTCTTGCAGCCTCTCAAACTAGTTTGAGATTTTGTTCGTCTGGACATGTCCACAATGTCTATCTACCCTGGTATTCCCCTTACCATACCTGTTTCTATACAGTCAGCCTAATTAAGTAACCAGGGGCTGCACACTGCCCAGGCCACAATAGCACCAGCTGCAGGTAGTGATGGCCTCCTCACTGCTATTGTGGCCTCCTCACTGTACAGATGGCCTACCCTCCTTCACTGTAAGGCATAAAGGTACATATCAGGAGTCATCATGTGCAACATGAGTGATGTTGAGTGATTGATCAAAAGGATTCCAAAGAGCCTTTGTGGGGCAGAAGGAAAAAAGATCCAAAACCAGAGACTATCCTATATGTTGAGTGGTTGAGAAATAGGCTGTGAGCCACATTTTGCTGGCAACACTTTCTCTTAAGTGGTAGCTTTTGGCAATGCAAGTCCTATACAGAGGTGGTCTGCTGCAATATAAACATATTTCAGGATCTGAACAAATAGACTGTGAAGGTGATTTTCAATAGCCACCTTTGAGAACAAAGACTCCAGTTTTGGATAAAATTGCAGGAAAAACATATGCAGTAGGGTGGTTACAAGTTAAAAACAATTAATATACTTTTGCAATAAACCAACATTTTATTAAGTGATTTTAAAAACCACATAAAAAAAGGCCACTTGTTAAACTTTTTTCATTGTTAAAACTACCAGCATGAGTTCCCCTGTGCATTCTGCTTTGTTCGGTTCAGCATTTCTCTCACTGATTTTTTTTTTCTATTGCTAAGTATTCAAAAAAAAAATCCCTATGACTGATTCATTTTTCTAGGATAATCCAGAAAAAAAAAATAAAGCACATTTGCACTATAATTATACTTTCCTTCCCAATAGACTAGCTGCCAGCAAACTCAGCAAGAGGGGATGAATACTGAAAAAAATATTTAAAACATGCTTTGAACCAAATTCTTTTCCTTGTATACTTGGACTTGGTTCTCCTCTCCATTACTCTAGTGTAACTCCATTGACTTCGAAGGAGTGACTTAAGATTTAAGCTCATTTCACCGAGGGAAACTTCATCCGTGATCAACTCTTCTTGAAGAAGGTGAGTGGCACTCCAATCAGAAGAATTTTGGTCAGCATTCTTGTACTTAGGGGGTGAAATGCTGCTTGCATAACTCATGGAAGTAGTCCCAGTGCACTAAATAGGGCTGTGACATGAGTAAGACAAGCAGCATTTAGTGTAGTGGCAATGGTGCGAATTATATCACGGGCTATAGCTGCTGAAAATCCAGTAGCTGTTTGTCGCCAGTGGTGAAGGATCACTAGCTAATGCTTTTCACTTATGTAAACAGTTAAAATTAAAACCCAGACTAGAACTGTGCCTGTGACAGGATTTTGTCACTTTGTTCACTTCTCTTATTTATCCCATCTGATAGAGTTGGCTTACTATTAACTGCAGTTAATAGTAATCACTATCAGTTCCCCCACTATATTTCTCCTCACATCTCTCTTCATACTTCTACAGAATAGTAGTTAAAATTGTCCTAAGATGGTCAAAACCCCAGAGAAATAAATGCTTCACCTCTCTCATATACAATTAGGGCGACCCAGAATAACTTGTTTTATTGGCCCAAAAAACACACTTCAGCTAAAACCACCAATAATATAAATAGCTTCACAGAAGATTTTAAGCTGCTAACTTCCAAATTTAGATATGTTTTAAACATCCTTTCAGACATCTCCATGCCCTAAAAACGTGATGCTCTACTTTGGCCTCTTTTAAATTTATTTAAATTAACCTTCTTCGGTCTTCTGAGGGATAGAACACTGGCTTCCCTGTTCCTGCATGATGCATAACAGCCTTTTGGTTGTTTGGCTAATAGCTTATTTTGGCCATTATATTTATAGGCATATTTTAGACCCAGAGAAGGCCACTCCATGTATACATGCAAGCAACAGAGATTCGAATGCACAGCTTAGTGTAGCAACTTGCATATGCATAAAACATCTCAGTGGTGTCAGTGGGACCATTGATCTGGGTACCCGTACCTGTAGTGCTTGAGCCCACTACTAAAATATTTGATCCTCACAGTAGCACTGTGAGAAAGGGAGGAGTTATTTTGGAGAGAGAGAACTGATATCCAGGATATTTAATTCAAGCCTCAGTCTATGAATCCTATGCAACTCAAATGGAAATCTGTGGATAAGCCAGGAACTGAATGCAGGACTTGTGTTCTAGATCAGCACCCTATTCCTTGTACCAGACTTCCTAACAACATGTAGGCTGCAACCCCATGAACAAGGGCAAACTTTTTGCTATTGGCGCTGCAGAGCAGTCAGACTTTTGTTTTGATTTCTGCTTCCACTGGCCTACTTGGCTTGCTCATACTGCAGATTTCAAACTACATTCAGATCAGCCACAACTCCGAATAAAACTGATGGGGAAACTGTGCCTCTTTAAGGAAGAGCTGAATTTAGCCATTTATTTTCTACATTCTTTCAAGGATGAAACACTGGATTATTTGTGCTTTGCCCTGGTCCTCTCTTTTGTCTCTTCCCCTGCTAATGTGACCCCGGAACAGGAGCCAATGCAAACGGGTGGCCGTACAGCTGGTGATTACACTTTGCACCACCCGGGTAGGCATGGACTGCACTCATGAAATGCTGATGGCAATGTTGAGTCTTCAGCTGGAGATGCACTGTTGGCTGTTTTTTATGTAAAAAGTAATATGCTGCGAACAATAGTGGCAGTCTTTATGGGTAAGTGAAATTGTTTTTTTTCCCTTCCAAGCCTCGGTCTGTAAATCACTGATTGTGTTCTTTCCCTGGTGAGTTCTTGTGCCAGGGTTAGATCCTGATTCCCAGGGAAATCGACGGATTTTTGCCATTGGTTTTTAAGGCTAGGTCAGGTCCCCAGTGATGAAACTGCAGAGGCTCTGCTTTCTCCCTAAGGAGACCCCCGCGGGAAAAAAGTATCTATATTTTAATTCTTCAGGGTATTTTTAAGTCTCTTTTTGTATTCAGTTTACTCAGTAATAACAAATGTGTTGACTGTTGGGTTATCTGCTCTAGAATGCTTAAGAGATCTGGTGAATTGAGGCCATACCCCGAGTTTGAGGTTAAATATGAATTTCTCCCCATAAAGGACAGGCAGGCTCAGGGAATTCCCAGCAAACTCAGGAAGAGCCTTTCATCCAAGGTTCAGGGGGTAAATTCAGATTAGGAGTGGTGGAAAAAGGCCATTTTTCAGTGGGACATATCCAAATGTTTTCATGAAACAATTTTTAAAACTTAAGGGGGAGCAGAGAATGGGAAAAAAGAGGGAAACTCCAACACAATAAGTTCTTGGAAAATACAGAAAAAGGTTTCCCTTTAAATTTTCAGGTTTCTTTCACATCTCTTTCTCCTCTCTTCTTGACCCCTTGCCCCCCACTGCCCTTTTCAAATATGAGAAATGTTTGGTTTAGCAATCTCCAGCAATGAAATTTAAAAAATTCTCTGTGAACAGTTTAAGTTAGGAAAAAAAAAGACCTTTTCTGTCTAAATTAGTCTTGACAAGAAGTTTTCAAAGAGTTCTTACGCAGATTCTGTCAGTTCATGGATCCTCCTGAAATTCAGTCTCAGGACTGGTGATGAGATATATGAGAACAGATTCTGATCTTTCCCTTTACCCTCTAGGTGACAAAACAGGCCTTAGTCATACTGGCAGGCTGGTTATCACTGCATGTGCAGGATGGAAAGCAGAAGAAATATTTTTGTCTCCTTACTAGTCTGGCAACTTTCTCAGAAGGTGCATCTGCACACGAAATTACTGCGCACTGGAGTTTATTGCTCCTGGGTGCCATGTTTACATGTGTGCCCAGGACTGCAGCATGTTGAGCTGGGATGATGCAGCCCCAGCTGACAGGGTGCTCTGGGGGTCAGTCTGCCAGCCCAGAGCTGCTCTACCCTGGCTCAATGTGCTGCAGAGGGGCTGGGTGGGATAAGAAGGCAGGCAGGCAGTCCCTGCACTATGGCACTCCATCATAGGATAGATCTTACATCAGGCAGTACTAACCTACAGTGGAGTTAATTAGTGTACTCCGACACACGCACCACATGTGTAGATGGTGATGCTTTACTACGGAGCTAATTAGGCAATTGCCCAGCAAGCGTCTCATGTAGATGCCCCCAGAGGTACTCATTTCACTTAGAAAGGAAAGACCTGGGTTCTCTCAGTATTCTATGTCCATATCACAGCTTGTCAAAGCTGCATATTATGATAGTCTTTTTTATTTCATGCACACTGCAACTGAAGAGAAGTGCTTTCATGCAAAATCAATGTCTTCTTCTGAAGAGTATTCTGTAAGCTGGAGAAGGTGAACGTGATTGGGGATTTCTGTTTGGATCTCACTGATTAGCCTTGGCATACATAGACAGGAAAGTTGCCGGATACAGAGGAAGCTGGGCTTGTCCACTGGGGAGTGGAACAAACAAGCACAGTACAGTATATGTATTCTTCTTAACCAAATATTTTCATTTGTAAAACATAGGTAATTAAATGAGAGTCACCCCCAAATTCCTTTAACTGACATGCTTAATCAGCAGATTGTTCTGGTCATCACAACCAATAGCAACCCAGGGAATGAAAAAGGTCAGGTTTTTGCACAGTGAAATTGTTTCTGAATGGACTTCTTAACGGAGTATGTTCTCCTCTGACAACAAACATGTAGCTAGAAACATGTAGGAGAGAGAAGTGAGACAGGCTTGACCATTACCAATGAGATACCATGATTCCAGATGGTTGATTTTTACATCTCTGCATGATTGCTAGTGAACCAAAACCAAATATGTTCTGAATAAAGGCCCAAAATACTTACAATAATCATTGCATTCTTGCATTCATCCCTAAAATAGCCAGTTCCTACTTTTGATGATGCTTGATAGTGACACAGGCTTGCATTTTCAAAGGCTTTGACTAAGCTACCACAGAAAGATCTTCTGTATCTTTTTCTTTCATGGTAAAGTGCCCAGAATTCTCTCTCTCTTAAAGGGTATGGAATCTTTTATCATAATAAAGCCATGAACTAAAGTTAAAGAAAATTCTTACCTTGAATGTAAAGATGTGTTTTGTTAGGCTTTCTACAATTAAATCCTGACTGTGATGCATGTACCTCATAAAGAGAAGTCAATAAATTCTTTTCAATAAAGAATCAAGTTGAAAAATGACCTTTTTAGAAATAAAGTATGTAAAAAACTACTTGTTTTGAATTTCTGATTTTTTTTTTGCTGTCAAAAATGAAAAAAACCTAAATATTTCCCCTTCCTTTCTTATTTTTAATGGAAAAATGGAAAAGGAAAAGGGGCAGAGAAAGAATAAATGAAATACAAGGAAAGAAAGGAAAAAAATCCTTACTTTTTTTTCCCATTAAAAACTTCAAAAAACAGGAAGCATGGATTTTTTTTTAAGGAACTCATGCGATCCTTTTTTTCCTCCCAAGAAAAAAAATCAATTTTTGTTTAAAACATACTGTTTGTACAAGCTATAATAATAACTTATCACAGTCTGCTTTAATGGACCGCAGTGGCCATCATGTTCCTGTTCCTCATACTTACCAGCCTATTTCTGCCCTTCATTTTAGGTTTTTGTCCTCCACTATGTTCCACCTTTTTCTTATGGTACAGTTGGTTGGAAAGTATATGTTTCATTCATGCCAAGAACAAATTCCTACATCCACAAAAGCAGCTGACAAAAGAATCTCTCTCAGCTCTCAACTTCTTGCTCTTTCAGGCCTTAAACCAAGATATGATTATAGAAGGCTAGAGAGCAAATGGGAGAAAGGATATACAGGACAAATATTTTAGTGAATGTTTACAGACAGAGAAGTGAAAAGGGAAAAACAGAGATGTGATGCCCACCTTTGAGGGTGGACAAAACTACAGGATTGAGATACTACACAAAATGGAGAATATGAGCATTCCCAAACACTTATTTTTAGTAGCCTTCACTACCCAGATTCCGTTCAAATCACAACGACTCCAAGTTACATATTTCAGATTTCCATTTTCAAACTCAGCCTACAAGGCTTCTTACTTCAAAGATTTGTTTGGATGGGATGCAAACCTAGAAATTCTTGTTCAGGATTAGATTCTGAAATCTGTACATGTGCACAAAACATATGTGAAGGGAGTCCAGTGCAACTGTGCTAGTGATAAAATACAAGAGTTTTTACATTTGTGTGTGTGTGTGTGTGTGTGTGAATGTATGTGCATACAGGCAAAGAAGCCTCAAATTCTAATGGCTTAATGTAATTGGGAGTGTTTACTGTACTTTTCAATCATTAGAGGTTTTATAAGGAGGTATAACAAGGTACATTTTCATTACTTGGACTAGGGAGGAGCAAACCCTAAAAATACAGGACTCAGTTTCACTTAGAAAAATTACTCATGCAAAGGTATCTGTGCAATCCTTGGTGAACTAGTGCAGAACTAGTGCAAATTTCACATGTAGAGACCTCCTCAAGAGATAACTGTTGTAATCAAGTCTGATCCAGAGCCCTTCCATTTCACCACCTACTGATCTGTCAAGATCTTGTTACCCCTGGAGAACATACTATAAACAAAAGGTAGAGAAATCACTGCCTGTGTGGCAGATAAAGATGTAGGAGGAAATTTTACAAAAGCTTAGTAGAAAATGTGTATACTAGCTAGGGTACCATATTTTCAGTTCCAAAAAAGAGGACACCAACTCACAGCCTCTCATCCCTGTTGCTGACCCTCACTCCTGACCCACAGTCCCTTGCCCCACTGGGCTACACTGGTGACCCTCAGGCCCAACCTGCAGCCCCCTGGCCCTGCCAATGCCCCTCACTTCTGAGTCACAGCCCCCTGCCCCTCCTGTGCCCTCACTCCCAACCCTGCTGGCCACCTCACTCCTGACCTGCAGCCCCCTGCTCCCCCCCAGCCGCCCCTGTCCCAACCGGGCTGGAGCACAGTGACTCTGATTTGTGTAGGTGGCAGCAGTGAGTCCAGCCCCGGCATGGGAGGGAGGGAAGAGGAGGGGAGGCCTGCGACACCCCCTGCCTTGGTCCAGGGCTCCTGCACTGCCCTTCCTTCCACTCTCCCCTGGGCGGCTTCATCTTCTGGTCATCCTGCTCCCATGAGCACAGAGACCAGCCCCTGTGTTGCCAGCCTAGCCACTGAATTCCCCACTGCCCTTAAAGGGCCTCCCTACCCCCTTCCCCTGCAGGAGGGGCAGGCAATTCTCCTCTACCCTGCTGCAGCCCCAGCCCCAGCCCCAGCCCTCCAACCCCAAACCCCACAAACTTACCTGCATTCAGCTGTTGTGCACGGACACGTGGTACTCCCTGCCTCCAACTACCCTTCCCCTGCTCCCACCAGCAGAGCAAAGCAAAACCCCAGACATTTGTTCAAATTTAAAAAAACTGCCCGGACAGAGATCAAAGGACTAAAAAAAAAGGACATGTTTGGGAAAACCTGGACCGTAATATAGTAACCCTAATACTAACTCTAGGTTTTGGAAAGGTTACTGGAATAGGCAGGGAATTGAAAGTAAATGGTGGCAGAAAGACTGGCTTATTGTCCTTGAGTAGGGAGTTTGTAGCTTTGTTATGACATTAGAAAGCAGTAGTAACAATATAGCTGTAATTGTGGAGCGATAAAATAAACTATATTTTGTTTTCTAAAACAACATGTATTTTAGAATGGAAAGTTAAATGGTCCCTACTGCAGGAACTAAATATATCTTGAGAGTCATAGTAGTGACCTGGAGCCAAGCTAGAAAGACAGCTCCGTGTCTTGTATACACATTGAAGGTCCGTGTTTCATTCGTAATGCTGTGGCCTGAAAATGGATGTAAGTATAAATTGTAGGTATATGAGAATCAGGCCTACACAGTTGTTTCTACGCTCTCATGCACATATACACCACATATGGGGAGAAGAGAGGCATGTGATAAATTGCACAGGCATATGTTAAATAAATAAGTTTATCACATACCTGTGTAATTTATCACACAATTCTGACTGGATCATCTACCTGCTAATCTCCCTCTTGAGCCACTAGTTTTAACATGCCAAAACCATGAACAGCTTCAAATACTCTCCATTTAAAAATCAATCTCACTAACTGAGAGATGTTTGCTTTGTCTCCTTGCAAATACAGAATTCTACCTCCCAATTATACTTGCCCGAGGACCAGGATGAGTAAGATTTAATCCTGGATTAAGGACAGATTTTCTAAACATAAAAATGTAATGAACCTGAAGTCTAGTATTTTGCTTACCTACCAACTGAAAGAGAAAATTCTTGGCATCTCAGTGGGAAATACATCTTTCATTTCAATCCTCAAAAATCCCTGTGAGATTGGATTTTAAAACTGTGACAACAAATATTATGTACAGAAACGATAGTTTAGAGGGTAATTAGGCTTGCTACTTCTTTTTCCCCTCTTCCCCCCTAACACCTGAGCCACTGGACTGCAGGTAACAAAAACACCCATCTTTACAATGGAAGGATACCAAAAATAGTCCTTAACATTATCTTAACAGTTCTTTATAATGCCAACCAAAAGCAAACCATCATGTATCAGTAGTTTTTTGGGCTTTGAGCCCTCAGCTGAAATCCTGGTCTGCTTCTGTACAGTGGCGTTCAGGGTTTCTAGGGAAGTTCTATGTGTTCTGGGACACAGCTACAATTCATCTAGTAATATTTATATGGGATAAGATACATATATACACAGAGCACTATGTAAGACTGATCATGGGACAAATCTACGCATGTGCCCTGACACAACCATCATAATGACATCGTGGGCAAAATAATCATTGTTATTTCCTAATTTATGACGCAATTCACAGAAAAATTCTAGAAACAAAAATTCTCTCTCCATTCTTTTTTTTTGAGAAGAAAACCCCTTAGCAAATTAGGTTTCATTTCAAGAAATGCCAAGAATAAGAAAACCGTTGTATAAATTCAATATCCATTTTAAAAAGTCGCTTTTCACTATTCTCATCAGGTGCCTGTTGCATCCACGTGACAACCGGGGCTCCCTCTGGTGGTCAACAGAGTACCATACAATTATTTTGTTGTTCATGAAAGTCTGCAGAGCATAAAGCCTAACCTGGGGTAGTAACAAAGGTGTCACTCCTCCATGAAATCCAGTGTAAATAGGAGACATTTCAAACATCCCAGAACTGGATGCATCATGAATTAGATGACTGTTCCTCTTCTGTATGGAGGACTCAGCAGAGAATTTTGTATGCGTTGGAGTTCAGATTTTTGAGCCACATTTTGATTTTTAAATTAAACATACACTTCTCCCCTCTAGATCCCTATGAAAAGGATTATCACACTTTCAAACACATAATTCTTGTTACCATCCAAACAATTTTGCCCCAGAGGAAAATATCATACTGACTCGGTCGGTATAGAAAAAACATTGATTCCCATGACCAGAGTCAAACAGGAAGACCTTATCACAAGCTGACAAACACACATCATTGGCATACTCTAGTCCTTGTAGTTAATTTGTTATTAACTTGCAATTCTCATATTCTTATTATACTTCTATTGTCTTCATGGAATAATCATTTCCTTCAAGGCTGCTATAAGACCCTGCCCTCCTTCTCCCAGTGCAGATATTGGAAACTTTCCTATTAGCATTTGGTAGGGCCAAAGCAGGTTCCATGTGTTTTAAACATACTATGGCAACTTCTGTAAGTGAATAGTGGCACTGAATAAATTTGCACCCATATGCTTTACTGTTGAACTAGAGTCCTATTATAAGTGGTCAGATTTTCAATCTATGTTTTTTAAAATATACATCTCATGCATGCTAAATGTGAACAGTTACAGCTATAAAACCCTGCTGAATTTATTCAAACTGCATGAGTTTAACTCAAGAACATTTCCCACTTTCTATAAAGTAATAGGAGGATTTAAATTATGCCTTACTGTTACAAAGGGATGTCTTCCCTATAATTAGATAATTTATTGTAAAGACATGAGGTTTTTAAAAATTTATTAATTTTGTATAAATGTTAGCACTGATGTTTGGATTATAGGAAATAAAAGTGACAGTTGATATTAGGACAGGTGGTAAATTTAAGATGCTACTTTACAATCACAGGGTCAGGAAAAAAGTGCCTTTTCTTTCATAGAATATTTTGAAGAAACTGAAATTAGGTCATTTTCATGACAATTTTCAAGGGAAGCTTTTCAGGCAAGTTATCTACTGGAAATGATCAGTGTTCTGGGTTTAGTTTTCTGATGAAAAATCTGAACATTTTCTAAGAAAACAGATCTTCTCCACAAAAACATGAAGTCAGTTGAAAAACTTGTTTTCCACTGAAGAAAGTTTTCAGTGGTGAATTCTCAACTAGTTCTTCATATAATACAAAGCGTCCAATCTACCACTTCATTATTCTGGTTTTTGTATCTGTGTACCTCCTCAGTCTTCCACAGGCTTATTTAACCTTACTGGGTTTGTGTCCTGAACGCTTACAAAGGCTTTAAGAGAGGAGAAGTTCTGGGAAATCTGTAAAAATCCCTCCTGCTGAAAGCAGCCTGCACTATACTGAGTAAAATTCTACTTTATTTTTCCAGGGTTTTTGCTGATTCTGAGTGGTTGAGTAAAACATGAACTACACACTAAAGAACTAGATCTCTCTTTCCTCTTGTTCTATACTCTTGGTAGGAATTTCCCGCTTTTTTCCTTCTCCTTTTCGTCTACAGATAAAGAATTCAATATGAATGCAGCTATTTGGCTCAGGGTAAAATAACAATACTGTGCAGTTTAAAAAACAGCCAGGTACTGCATCACTTGTGTAAGTAACATAAACATCTGATACCTGGTAGCGGTGAGGTCAGGGTGGTGTTCTGGTTGTGTGAACAGGTTCAGTTATCAATACCCCCACTTACAATTCAATTCAAAGAGATTAAAAATGTGGGCTTAGGGCAGTGGTTCCCAACCTCTGGGGACTCAAGTCACCCCTCAGAAAATGCCATCTTAGTTTTCACTTTTTTTTTACTACAGAAAAATAATAGCACAATTCTGTATTCTCCTGTTACAGAGAACTCACAAAGACCGCAACAGGTTAGGATGCTTTTAATAGGGGTGCATTGATATACATTTTTTGGGCCAATACTGATGGCTGATTTTTATGGAGCCATGTCAGCCGATACCAACCCGGTTCCAATATGCAGCTGGGCAGCTTGGAGACCAGCACTGGGCTGGTAAGTCTGGTGTGGGGGAAGGCGTGGGGGGGAGGGAAGAGGCATTGGGGGTGCAGATAGAGGCCCCTGCAGTGAGGGAAGGAGTGGGGCAGGTGCTGCTCAGCTGGAGCATGGCAGGGCACAAGACAAAGCAGTGAGTGGCTCATCTTTGGGGTGTGGGCAGCTTCTGCCCTGCACGTACCCCAGGAAGGCATGGGGCAGGGCAGCTGCCGCTGTGGGCTGGGGTGGCACCAGGATCTTCCCAGTGGGGGCAGGGGACAGGCAGCATCAGCGCTGGGAGGGAGATTACAGTGAGGGCTGCAGCCGCCACAAAATTCACCGTAGCCCTCCCCTGTAGCCTGGCCCGGCCCAGCCCCTGCTGGGAAGAGCCTGACGCAGCTTCAGCCTGCAGTGGTAGCCCACCCTGCACCGCACGCAGATCCAGGGGCACACCCCCCCATACCCTCCCGGGGTGCATGCCATGGAGGGAACTGCCCTCCTCCACCCCAGGACAAGCCACTCATAGCTTCATTTCACACCCCACCCTGCCCCAGCTGAGCAGTGCCACAGCCCCACTCCCTCCCTCACTTTGGGAGACTCAATCTGCACCACCCCACACCCCTTCTGCCCCTCCCCTCCCCCCCCACCTCTTCCCATGCACCAAACTTACAGCCAGATCCTGGTCTCCATGCAGTTGAGCTATGCTCCTGGCCTTGTGCATGCTGTGGCTGTGTACATGCACAGGACATTTATCAGCCACATCACCAGCTGCATCAGGCAAAAAAAAGCCAATTTCCGATCTTTCAATTTTCCCTATATTGGTGCCAATGCAGTATGGAACCAATGTTTCGGTGGACCTCTAGTTTTTAACAAGGATTCCTATGTGAAAACTTGGGTTTATCTTGTGAATCATGTTTGCACACATAACAGTGCATGACACCCAGGGCACCCTTCAAAGGATCTCAAGACACACCAGGATGCCAGGGCACCCTGGTTCAGAATCACTTACAGGCTGTTCGCAAGAGAAAGTTTTCTCAGTGCAAGAAGTTTGAAGTGTATGCTACACTATCAACTGACAGCTGATATTTTAATTATAATCCATGACACAGTCCTCTTGCAAAGGAAAAAAATGAAAAACCTAGGTTCCTGTGGAATTAGATTTATCTTGAGCAAATGGTGTTGGGATCTTTTGTTACAGAAATCAGACACACACTTTGGTTTCCATGGTATGTTTATAGAATCAAGAAGAAATTAATCAAAATAAGCATTAGTATGAAAAGAAAAAGTAAAGCCTGTGAATTAACGCACTTAGTACTGAGTTTCAGTCTTCTTTTTTGGCACTTTGTAGGTTTGACACAGCTTTAAGGTTTCTATTTTTTCCTGAGCTACTTGATTGGTAGCCAAAATATGAAAGGAATCTTGCACTTTAAAGCATAGGTTAGGCCACGCTCAATTCCAGGTGTACCCAGATGACTATAACATGGGGAAAAATGAAAAATGCTACATCTATCTTGATAGAAAAATGTGAAATTATACTAAAAACTTTTCTATAAATCCTTCAATGAGGTTAAACGTAAGACAAAAAATGAAAACATCGTACTAAATTCAATACTGACTTAAAGCAATGAGAATCATTTGGAACAAATATATGTGTAACAGTGATATATGTATATGTGTATATAAAGATGTATAACATAGCATTCAGTTCTGGAGAATGCCTCTCAGAAATGAATTTGAACCACAGCTAAATATAATCAATAATAATTAAATGAAGATGTGCAAGTTCAGAAAGAAAGGCAGCCAAGATTGTAGACAAAGTGTTCATTTCCAGCAGGGAAGGAAGAAAGGCAACAGAAGAAACAGGAGAGCAGAGGCAATGTGAGATATCAGAGGTATGAAGGTCATAGGAAGAGGAAGGGTCTGTCAGACACGGCTGGTACGGGAAGGGAATGATGCACAACAATAAACTGTGGGGGAAAAAAAGCAATGATAAAATATATAAGCATACATAAAGGCCCGAACAGAAAACTGACTTGCACGTTCACAGCTGGAGATATGCAAAATTATTCTGGCTTAAAATCTAATAAAAATATTAAAAAATCCTAGCTTATATCTACAAGGCCATATATGAGAAGGCTTCATTCAGCTCAAGTCAATGGAATAGGATCAGCTGATACTCTTGGCACACATGACTTTTTCTTTCCTTGGCTAAATGTTAATGCTCATGGAAGGTGTCAGGCTGACTATCTTTAATAAAAAAAAAATATCCAAGTTCTTTTACTATCTGCAGAACAGACAGGGGAGGAGAAGCAGAAGAATAAGTGTTTCTACTCTACCCCTACATGTAGCTTCCTATGCTGGACTTGCACTGAAAGAGAGGGTAATCACTCTCTGCCCTCATACAAACCTTTGCACTGAGAGGGAAAATGAAAACCATGAGGCTGATTAATGGTGCATTTGATGTGAACACCCTAATGGCTAATAAATTCCCCACTAAGCAGGTCATAATCTATAACCAACAGGCCAGTGCTCAAATTGTTGTCTATAGATTGGTTAGCATTAAAACAGAGAAATCCAAGTCTATTCTTTAGAGACTGCCCTTGAAGGGTGGAGGTTACTCTAGGATATAATTTGCTGAGAAAATAAACTATTTATACTTTTTATTTATCTTGTTGATCCCCTATTGCACTTTTATTTATAGTGAATAACATAGAAAAATAAAAATGTTATAGCATAAAGAAGTTCACAGGAACAAGACCAATGGTCAAATGGTCTGTTTAAAGACATTTTAAGGCAGCATACTTTAGTTTTGTTCCAGGTATCGCCATTGCAAAATTTTGCATCATCTAAATTGCATAAGAAACAGCTGGTTTGTTTAGAACTCATTCATTAGAAACACTCTAAACCAAGTAACAAAATCATGCAACAGGTGAGAGAGTTTCCATTTGTTAACTACAATGAATGCTGAGGCAAAAACTAAGAATAATATGTCACAGAACAACCTGATTAGTAAGTGTAAGGAGGCCAAAGGATCATGCAAGACATGCATACAACACATATAGCTAGCTATATGTCCATTGATCCAAAGTTAACAGGAAATCTTACTTAATGAGAATAAAAAAATTAAAGGGAAGAAAAAGCAAGTAGAACAATTGTACTCTTGTTTGTTGATGAGACTCTTACCACCGAGGCTGAAAAGCTCAAATATCTCCATAAAGACACTATTCATCAATGCCGTGCTCCACATAAGTTTGGGAAACTCTGTGAAGAACGACTGCACCCACCCCCTCTAACTCCTCTAAAATGGGAATACTTAAGTATGAGCTTCTCTGAGCACAATAGGACAACTGTCTAGTTGGTGGGAGAGGAACAGGGAAGAGGTGTGGTGTCTGATAAAAACATAGTGGAGAGTAAGGCATTGGAATTTAAACTCTGCACAAATGATTGCAGACTTTTAATTCCTGAATAAGAATCAGAGCTTATGAAGGTAAAAATGGTGATGACGTTTATCTGGGCAGAAAGAAAAGGATGCAACCTTCATTAGTACGAATTACTTTTTCATTTAAAGGTAAACATACATTCCATCAATATCAGATGCAGTGCATTTCTTCACTTTCTATTCTTCCCTTTTTTTGAGAAAGTATATTTATGGCGGTCAAAGTAAGGAAGACATAATTATTCTCTTCTGCTTGTGTCCTATCTGTGCTGTCAAAGGCATTCTCAAGTAACACAGGGCCTCACCACAGATCATCACAGATTCATAGATGCTAGGGTCGGAAGGGACCTCAATAGATCATCGAGTCCGACCCCCTGCATAAGCAGGAAAGAGTGCTGGGCCTACATTACCCCAGCTAGATACACATCTAGCCTTCGCTTGAAGACCCCCAGGGTAGGGGAGAGCACCACCTCCCTTGGGACCCCATTCCAGACCTTGGCCACTCGAACTGTGAAGAAGTTCCTCCTAATATCCAATCTAAATCTGCTCTCTTCTAGCTTGTGGCCATTATTTCTTGTAACCCCCGGGGGGGCCTTGGTGAATAAATACTCACCAATTTCCTTCTGTGCCCCCCTGATGATCTTATAGGCAGCCACCAGGTCGCCTCTCAACCTTCTCTTGCGGAGGCTGAAAAGGTCCAGTTTCTCTAGTCTCTCCTCGTAGGGCTTGGCCTGCAGGCCCTTAACCATACGAGTGGCCCTTCTCTGGACCCCCTCCAGATTATCCGCATCCTTCATGAAGTGCGGCGCCCAGAATTGCACGCAGTACTCCAGCTGCGGTCTGGATCACCTCCTTGGACCTATTTGTCATGCATCTGCTGATGCACGATAAAGTGCCATTGGCTTTTCTGATGGTTTCGTCACACTGCCGACTCATGTTCATCTTGGAGTCCACTAGGACTCCAAGATCCCTTTCCACTTCCATGCCACCCAGCAGGTCATTTCCTAGGCTGTAGGTATGCTGGACATTTTTCCTCCCTAGATGCAGCACTTTGCATTTCTCCTTGTTGAACTGCATTCTGTTGTTTTCTGTCCACTTGTCTAACTTGTCCAGGTCTGCTTGCAGCTGCTCCCTGCCCTCCGGCATGCCCACTTCGCCCCATAGCTTAGTGTCATCTGCAAACTTGGACAGAGTACATTTCACTCCCTCATCCAAGTCGCTGATGAAGACATTAAAGAGTATCGGTCCAAGCACCGAGCCCTGCGGGACCCCACTGCCCACACCCCTCCAGGTCGAAACCGACCCATCCACCACGACTCTCTGGGTGCGACCCTCCAGCCAATTCTCCACCCACCGGACTGTGCAGTCATCCAAGTCACAGCCCCTTAACTTGTTCACCAGTATGGGGTGGGATACCGTATCAAAGGCCTTCCTGAAGTCCAAGTATACGACATCCACCCCTCCTCCTGCGTCGAGGCGTTTTGTAACCTGGTCATAAAAAAAGACTAGATTGGTCAGGCACGATCTGCCTGCCACGAACCCATGCTGGTTTCCCCTCAGCATAACTTGCCCTGCCGGGCTCTCACAAATGTGAGCCTTGATAATTTTTTCAAAGACTTTGCCAAGGATGGAGGTGAGACTAACTGGCCTATAGTTGCCTGGGTCCTCCTTCCTCCCCTTCTTGAAAATGGGAACCACATTGGCCCTTTTCCAGTCCTCTGGGACTTGACCTGTGCGCCACGAGCGTTCAAATATTCCCGCCAGTGGCTCTGCAATGATGTCGGCCATGTGTTAGGCTACTATTCTTATCACATCCCATGACGTTATAGCCACTTTTCTTAAATTTAGGTGACGATTTAGACACCTATTAAAGGGGTGGGGAGGCAACAGGATAAGATGGGATGGGATGGGATGGGACAGGACTGAACTGATTTTCAAAAGTTCCAAGCATCCAAACATTCGCTGAGGGTAAGATTAGAAACATATAGTTGACAATTTTTGCATAGTAAGTGTGCTAATTTGTAATGCCTTTCCCTCCGCCTGAAGCAGGGTTTTTGTACTCAAAAGCTTGCAAAGAACAATTTTTCCAACTATTTAGTTGGTCTAATATATCACATTTACCGAAATGACTTTGTCTGTCTAGTTTTTAATGACCCTCTGTTTTTGGAGAAAGAAACCAATTTTTTTTTCATCTTTGTGACATGTGCATCCTTTCCTCACCTAGCAACAATATCTATGACTAAGTGAGAGACTGTTAGAAAGCACAGGTGATATCCTGGCCTCATTGCAGTCAATGGCAGACTTTTTATTGGCTGCAGCAAGGCTGGGGTTTCACCCCAAAGGTTTATGGGTTGAGACACAGACTTATCAAGCAACTAACAACAATCACGCTATTGAAATGCTCTAGCCAGACCTCCCATTCCTATATACATATGTAGAAAGAGGATAGTATGTTGAGATTTGAACATTTAACTTTAGTCACCACTAAAGTCCTATATCCAACATAATCAGGGAAATTTCCCTTGCAAACATTTGAGATCTATATTGTTGTGTGCATTATACTACACAACATGCCATTTACTTCTTCTAAAGTTCTCATGAAATACCCGGTACACCACAATATCTGAGTACCTTTCAAAAGTGCACTCCGCCACATGATTATCAACACTCACATGCAGTCCCCCTTTGTTCTCTTTTTCTCTCCCCACAGTAAGGCCACGAATCAATTACAGAGATTATTCTTTTTTATTAAAAACATATAGAATATGCACACTTGTATTTCTAGGGTAGCACAAAGTATAAAAATTACGAAAGGTTTGCCTAGGGGCAATACTGATGAATAGAGCCCTGAAAAAATGCAAAGTTCTCCTTCCTTCAGTGAGCTTATGCAATGTATGGGCTCAATCAGAATTTTGCCTGGAATATTATGTTTGTTTAAAAGCAAATGATCTGACTGATAACATCAGAGCCATGTTGATTAAAGTGCATTTGATCATCAGGGTAGAACAGGGAAGCACTGAAAAATACTGCAATAATAGGAAGTCAGATGAAGCACAAATATTAATTCAAGGATGACCAGAACAGATTTTTAATACAGATTTGTAATACGAAACACTGTGTGTGAACTGATGGTATCCAGCTGAAAAATCTAACTATAATGGTATTTTCATTCATATGTTGCTAGGAGTAAAATAGGTTAATCCACAATAATACTTTTTCTAGCAGTATAAGTCCATGATCTAGGTTTTCCTCTCCCCCCTTATAAAACCTGAAACTATACATTTATTTAAGGTCTGAAAAATGCTGCTTTGGGTTCCACTGGTATTCAACAAGAAGAGCTACCGACATTTATAACACTGGGTAAGAGGCATTCAAAGTGTGATCTTGGCAAAGGAACATTCCCAGGAAAAAATCTCAGTGGAATTAGCCAACAGCAGAGATATTTTTCTCTTTCTAGGGTTCACATATAGATGTCAATCCAAGTTTACTGTTTCTATGTGTGTACAGGGATGTAGCAACATGGAATTATTATCACAGTTACAGTCTCAGACTCTAGATGAACACTTAAAGGACTATATCTATATGATAACTATCACTATAAGATACTACACTGCTTTTTACAAATATGCAGGCATGTGGGAACTAACACTTTTCACTGTATGGTAACAGTAACTCTCCTAAGGCTGGAGAGAGTGCATGAAGGGATTGCCAGAGTTAGCATGGAAGATGCACCTGTTAAGAATGGCTTATTTATCAACATATGTTTGGTTGATACAAAAGGTTTCACTTGCTTGAGAGGAAGCTCCAGCTTCCAAAATTTGGGGGAATAAAGATTTGAGTGACTGCTCAATACCCTACTGTACCTCAAAGGCCTCTCTCATGCATATATTCATGCAGAAAAAGAGAAAACAGTTATAAAACCACACACTTGTGCTTCCAAATGCATAAAACCTACACGATTTGATTGTCACATCTCCAAAAAAAAGCCAAGCAGCAGCAGCAGTGTTATCTGGCAGCCGATCTTGCATTCATTTCACATTAATTAGTTACACAGATATAATGCACTGAGCATTTCAAAAGAAGACAGACTGGAAAAGAAAAACATGCATGTCTGGAGAGCAGAGAGGAAAGTCTGGAAAAAGTCACCCCAAGAGTGCCCATCAAAGAGATAAAAAGCAAATACATATTATTTTAAACATACGTTTAGGTATCAGCTTTGTTGATGCCGTTACATCTGCTTCACTGTAACAGACAGTTGGATCCATAATATCTCTGTCAGGAGGAGGGTAAGGTGGGGGTGGGGGAATCACTAACTGGGGTGGACCACGTGTGTTGCCTCTAGGAGGCTTTTGTGGAACCTGTCGTCCATTACCTACAGGGGGATCAATTAGCTAGTTACTTTATTGTTAATCCAGCTGTTGTAAAGTTTGCTTTAAAACACATACAGACATATGCATTCATTTCCCTCCTTTCTTTCCCCCTCCACACATAGATACACGTGCATGTACATGCACGTGTGCGTGTGCACACGCGCGCGCGCACACACACACACACTCTATCTGGGTCTGATTCTGCTCTCACTCACCTCAGCATAAATAATAAAGGAACAGAGTGAGCTACTCTGGTAATACGTTTATGTGCATGAGATCAGAATAAGTCCTGGGATATACATGTATGAAGTCCCAATCTACCCAGGGCAATCAACAGAAACATCCACAAGTGTTTTGACAAGCGTAAGGAGTAAAGCATGTTGATTTAAAAATACCAATGAGAAAATATCTTTTTCAGTTTTTTTTCTCTTTTGGAATTTTCTTCTCCTTTGGTCTGAAGGACCCCATGTATGTTCACATTATCACAGAATCATAGACAATTAGGGTTGGAAGGAACCTCAGGAAATCATCTAGTCCAACCCTCTATTCAAAGCAGGACCATCCCCAGCTATATAATTCTAGCCAAGGCTTTGTCTAGCCAGGTCTTAAAAACCTCCAAGGATGGAGCTTCCACCACCTCTCTGGGTAACCTGTTCCAATGTTTTACTAACCTCCTTGTGAGTTTTTCCTATCATCTAACCTTAACTTCCCTTGCTGTAACTTGAACTTGAGACCTTTGTTCCTTGTTCTGTCATTGTAGCTCAGGGGTGGACAATTATTTTGGGAAGAGGGCCACTTACCGAGTTTTGGCAAGCCATTGAGGGCTGCATGTGTAGCCCCGCCCATTGACAGGTGCCCCACCCCCTGGTTACCATCTTGGGACTGGAAGTTCTACCCCTTAACCCCTGACCTTTACCACCAGAAATCCCTCCCCTTCCCCCCAAAGTACTTCTTTCAGCAAGGGGTTTTGCTATCTCTGAACCAGAAAAATACCAAATTACATTGTAAAAATCAAACGTACTACAATATTTATTAATTTAATTAAAAAATGTTTTTGTCCTCATTTACATGAGTTTGTGTAGTGTGCATAGAGGTGATAATATAATAGCTTAAAATGAAGTTTTACTCTTGTATATTGTGGGAGGGTGGGTATAGGTTTGTGGGTATGTGGGGTGTGGAGGAGGGTGTGTGGGGGCTTGTGGGGGGTGGATAGGTGTGGGTGTGTGTGTGTGGGGGCAATGGGTTTTGTGGGAGGGGTTGGACTAGCTGCTGCAGCTGTTTAGTTCTGCCACTGGCTTCCCCTGGGTCCTACTGCCCCTGGCTCCTATCAACTTTGACAGGCAGCACGGGGCAGAAATATTAATTTTCTAAATTTTTAGGGGCCCTGCAAGCTGGATAAAATGGCCTGGTGGGCCGGATCTGGCCTGCAGGCTGCATTTTGCCTGCCCCTGGTCTAGCTCCATCCTTTTGGAACCACCCTTCAGAGAGCTGAAGGCTGCTATTAAATCCCCTTCAGTCTTCTCTTCTCCATACTAAATAAGACAAGTTCCCTCAGTCTCTCTTAAGAAGTCATGTACACCATTCCCCTAACCATTTTCATTGCCTTCTAATGGACCCCGTCCGATTTGCTCACATCCTTTCTGTAGTGGGGGGCTCCTGTCCTAGACACAGTACATCAGATGCGTCTTGACCAGTGCTGAATAGAAGGGAATAATCACTTCTCTTGATCTGCTGGTAATGTCTGTACTAATGCAGCCCAGCATGCTGTTAGCCGTCTTTGCAACAAGGACACGCTAGCGGCTCATATTTAGCTTCTTGTCCATTCTAATCCCCAGCTCCTTTCCTGCAGAGCTGTTGCTTAGCCAATCAATCCCCAGCTGGTACTGGCGCATGGGGTTGTTCCATCCTAAGTGCAGGACTTTGCATTTCTCCTTATTGAACCTTATGAGATCTCTTTTGGTCCAGGCTTCCAATTTGTGGAGGTCTCTCTGAATCTAAGCCCTACCCTCCAGCATCCTGGTGACCTCAACAATGTTAAATAAAGCTGTCTCTTTTCCTATCTTCCTAAACAAAGGAAGAGAATGATGAAGGCACATGGATGCCAGATTCTAGTCCACCTATTAGGTGCAAAGTAGGTGCTTAAGTGTGATCCTTGTTCAAATCCCTAAAAATCTAATACATCTTCTTCTGTAACATACCATTTTCTGACCTTTAAGACTCAGTCACAAAAAGTGGTTAAGAGGAAGACCTACCCAGCTTCGGTATTAATAGTTTTTGAGGTACTACAGTAGGGTAGTATAGCACACATTTAGGCACCTAAGTTCACTTGCATGTGTAACAGCTGCAATAGAATGTGGCCCTCGGTGTACAGTCTTTCATGGGTGTTTGTCATTTACATTATGGAAAGGCAGCTGCATTGTGTTAGTGGTTGAATGATGGTGCTTTTAGCTTATGTCAGAAAAAATTGGGCCCAGATCCCATTCCACCTCTAAGATTTACATGAAATCTCAGGGAAGACCTTCTAAGTGTAAGAACTATAGAAAAATGGAACAAGTTGTCAATGTCTCACCATGGTGAAACAGAACTGGTCTTTGGTGGTGGTGCACTGAAAGGAAGAGCTTTGTGCCTCCCTGGGCAGTATAGAAGAGCATTCCTAGCACAAGATATATGCTTTCAGGGCTAGCAGTGCCAAAAGTTTAGACATCTTTAAGAGATAGCAGAGGATATGGTGCTGAGATCCTTGGCTTTGGTGCTTATTTTGGCACTGTGCAAACTAAAGAAGATAAACACATCTTTACACATGCTCTAGGGCTGGGTGGGGGGAGGATACTTTAATTAGAGTGGCTCTGAGAGCCACTTTAATGATCCCACAGCATCTCATGTATTCAGCATCCTGCACTTCAAAATGGTGGTGGGGGCGCTTTAACTAAAGCTCATCAAATGAGCTTTAGTTAATGTGTCCCCACTGCTATTTTGAAGTGCAGGAACACTGAATGCCCCTGAACACATGACATGTGGAGGCTGATGGAGCAAGGTGATTAGCATGCTCCAGCAGACTCAATTAATCAAGTCTGCTCTAATGCACTGCAATTATAGCATGTTGGAGTAGCATCCCCACACATCTATAGGTACCCAAAGTATATACCTATTATATTACTGCATGCAGAAGTAATTATCAGCAATGCCATGACCTGTGGTCAGTGGGTGATGAGTAAACCCAGAAAAGTTTGGTATACATGGAAGCCAGATCCATCTCTCCCTTTGGTGTATGAAACAAAAGGCGTGTGATTACTTACAGGTTTGGGTGTGAATAACACTCTGCATTCGTGATCTCACATGGGCCCTTATGCTTCCTGATCATGTCTCAAACCTTCTTCTGAGTATTTGGGAATGTTCAGCCTTAACTAAACCAGAGTTTACCAGGAATAATTTATGTCCAATTAATTTGCCAATGCCACTTAAACCTCTCCAAACGATTTATTTTTCGGACTACATGATAGATAACATATACTGTTATTACAAGGCCTTGTATGAATCAGTGTAGTACTGCAGATGAGCAGAAGCAAGAAGGGGGGAAGAGATTTAACTGAACCAGATTTTCCTAGAGTACACTTGGCTTCCAAAGTTTCACATAACGTCGTAATGCTTACAAGAATGCCATAGTCTGATGGCCCTTTTTGCTTGCTTTGAAAAAAAAGGACCAGAAAACTCTGGGGTTGATACAAGTGATTTAGTGCTAACTATTTAAAGTGACCAATTTGTCAGTTGAATGCTTGAATAGGATCTTTATGTTCTGATTCATGTGGTCAGAGCAGGAGAACCCCATCATGCTGCTGTTTCCCCACCACATTCATGTCTCCTTTTGCCTTTTTCAGAGGTTTCTAGTAACTGTCTCAAAGAGAGACTGTTTTATCAGCCTTTACTAGCTTTGTAACATTGTCTCCATGTCAATGGTGATAGTCATTTGGGATTGTAACAAAAATGACAAATGCAGGGGAGATTATAATAGGACATATTCTCTGTCAGTGTAAATTGGTAAAGCTCCATTAACATCAATGATGCTATAGCAATTCACAACAGATTAGTCTATCCAACAAATAGTCACTTATATAGCAGGGGACAGACATGAGTGGTAACCTTCCAGAGACTTAACACAAAATTAACATCTGCCTAAAGTTAAAACACCTTATGCCATCAATAAGAAACTAGTGGTTATCAGAAATGGCACTGGAAGTGGCAGACTGTGGCATCAGCCACAGTTAACAGAGAGCTATTTTTCTGAAAACTACTATGTTATACTGAGCAGGAATAACATCTCCATAGAGGGTTTAAATAAGAGATGTCAGTGGAGTCAAACATGTCACAGGATAATGGACTCCTGCTGCTATATAAATGCTGAGACATTAAATGTGAAGCATTTACTGAAAATAAATGTTGAAACCAAGCCAAGAGGTTTCTTTCTAAACTGAAAGGCATTTGTAATGTAAGCAATTATATATGACAAGGTGTTCACTTAGGGTATCATATCTGCATGTCTTGGGTGCTTTGTGAAACATGAGGTCAAAGACATGACCTAGAGCATACTGAGTGCATTATGGCACTTTAAAACTGATTCTCTTAATGTACTGGATAATGAGTTCTAATATGTGAGGCTATTATCTCATATCTTTCAGGAACCCATCAGAAAACCACTTTGCCTGCTAAAGGCATAATCTTACTGTCCTCACTCAGGTAAAACTTCCATCACATTAAGAGAGAGTTTGCATTGCATCAGGACTGAAGTATGGGGGGAGTACTTCTCGTTTTCTCTGGGTGAGTAAATGTGATGTATAACATAAAACTGCAAACTTGGTCTTCTTTAGCTTTGTATGGAATTTCTTGCAGAACATGCCAGCTTCATTCTCATACTGATTACTTAAATTCTCTGTTAATGGAAATTAGGCTCAAATTGGACTGAAGAGAGAATGTGACTTTACTAAATATGGTCAACTGCTGTTAGACTGTCACAGAACTAACAAAAAAGAGACTGTGCAACAGTCTGAAGCCTTTGCAAACTGAGGGACATCTCAGTTAATGTACAGCATCAAGGCTCCATTGAAGGGAACAGAGGTATATGATACTGCAGACCTGCTGAAGACCTGCCCATGTTCCTAGAAGTCAGACCCATGAATTCAAATGCCATTCTATGACTGACATTGGCAGGGATGGTGATCTTCAAATGCACATTAGCTTCACTTTTCTTCTGCTGGTAAAGCTCCCACTGACTTTAAGTAGACAAGAGAAGAGCTCAGACTAAATGCTTCTGAAAAAATGTTTTTAATTCTGTATTAAAAAAACACCTAGCGGTACTATTAGCTTTTATTCTTCTATGAACACCTGAAAGTGTTGACAAGTCACAAAATGTGGCACTTATTTCCAGACTTTCGTTCTGCATGTTAAATATATGTCCAGATTATATAATTTCCAATGAATGGGACACAGAGTTATGAAATCTTCAAACAGTGAAGCGGTCCACATATAATGCATGCACTGGACTGGAGAGAGTAGAAAAGAAGGGCACTTACCGACTGTGCTCTTTCTCTTGTCTTCCTTTTCTTCTGTCCTATTTGGCATGGCAGGAGTTGGAGTTGGGGGTGGAGGCGCACGTCTCTTTTTTTTCTGCAGATCATTCTGCGATGATGCCCCTTGTAAAATCTAGTAAGACAAGAATGAAAAATCCACACTAAGGCATTTACTTGCATAATTGGGAACAAAAATGCACAGCTCATCTTGCAGTCTCTTTGTTTAGTAATGGGCACTTGACCAAATAGTATCAAGATAGATGTGGCAGCAATAGTAAGTCTGGTATGTAAGCTCACACATTGTGTATATTTTGTATATTTTCTAATCAGAGATGTGTTCTGCCCAACTGAATGTGCATAAAAAGCCTGATCCAAAGCCCATCAGTGTCTTTCCAGTGGCTCTTATGAATTTTGGATTATGACAAGGGAGGAAGGAGGAGAGAAGCCAGGCCAGGCACTAGATCCTACCCAGGAAAGGTAAGTGATCCAGCTACCTGTACCTTTGGTTTGGTTGACGGTTTGTTTGTTTGGTGGGTGTGTGCTCTGAGAAGCTGGGAGTAAGTGTTGAGTGACTGTTGATTCTCACCTCCATCCTTGAAAAGGTCTTTGAAAAGATTATGAAGAATCATATTTGTGGCAGTCCAGTTGGAAAAATAGTGTAGCTGGGAAACCAGTACAGATTCATAGCAGGTAGATCGTGCCTGACCAATCTGGTTTTGTTTTATGACAGGATCACAAAACACTCAGATGCAGGACTAGAGGTGTAGGTCATTTTCTTAGACTTTAGCAAGGCCTTCGATATGGTATCTCATTCCATTCTCATAAATAAATGAAGAGGCTGTGACACAGATGTTTACATGGTCCAGTGGGTGACAAATTGGCTTAGTGGTTGCACCCAGAGAGTGGTAGTAGACGGGTCGGTACTGACCTGGAAGGACGTGGGTAGTGGGATCCCTCATCAGTATCTTCATCAGTGACTTGGATGTGGGTGTCAAGTGTACTCTAAGTTTGTGGATAATACTAAATTGCAGGGTGAAGTGCACACTCTGGAGGGTAGGGAATGATTGTAGGCAGACCTGGACAGGTTAGAAAAGTGGGCAGTACCTAATAGGATGCAGTACAACAAGGACAAGCGAAGAGTGCTGCACCTAGGGTGCAAAAATATCCAGCACACCTACTGGCTGGGGAATGATCGTCTCAGCAGCACAGAAGCAGAAAGGGATCTCGGAGTCATAGGTGGACTCCAGGATGAACATGAGTTGTCAGTGTGACGAAATCATGAGCCAAGCTAACCGCACTTTATCATGCATCAGCAGATGCATGACAAACAGAACCAAGGAGGTGATACTTCCCCTGTATGAGGCATTGATCAGACCACAGTTGGAGTACTGTATCCAGTTTTGGGTGCTGTACTTCAAGAAGGATGTTGATAGACTCTAGAGGGTCCAGAGGGGGGGCTACTCATATAGTTAGAGGCTTACAGGACAAGCCCTATGAGGAGAGGCTGAGGGGCCTGGACCTCTTCAGACTTTACAACAGAAGGCTGAAAGGTGATCTTGTGGCTGCCTACAAATTGATTAGCGGGGTGCAGCAAGGGATTGGAGATGCTCTGTTCACCAGGGCACCTCTTGGGGTAACATGGAACAATGGTCACAAACTGACAGAGAGCAGATTTAGGCTAGATATCAGGGAAAACGTCTTCATGGTAAGGGTGGCCAAAATTTGGAATAGGTTTCCAAGGGGAGTGGTGCTCTCCCCTACCCTGGGGGTCTTTAAGAGAAGACTGGATAGGCATCTGGATAGGCACTCTTTCCTGTGTAGGCAGGGGGTCAGATTCAATAATCTATTGAGGTCCTTTCTGATCCTAGCATCTATGAATTTATGACACAATCCTCCAAGTGCAGTGCCTGATGACATCTGATTTTCCTTAATTTCTCTCTCAAATTCATGTAAATTCAGAGTAAGCTGGTAAGCCAACAGAGTGAGAGGAAGAATCAGATCGCAAGCCCTAACTTACACATAGGCATGGAAATGTGTAGGGCTCCTAGGGTAGGGTCTAGGCAGGGCTACTGCCCATTTGCAACTCATTCAGACACATATGGTTGTGCTGATTTTGTTGATCAAGGCAACATACAAATAGGTTAGCTGTGTCTTGCATGCATTTTTACATCTTTTAACAGCAAAAACGATAATTTTATGCCAATGACTCAAGATTAGACAGATAGCATTGCATTTCCTGCAGATTACTGGAACATGGTTCTGTTTCTCTCTTTTGGGGGAAGAAAACTTCTGAGAAAACTGGAGAAGCTGTCGTATGTTCATCTTTTATAATCTGGGTGGCACTAATAATACTAGCCTGAGCCAGGTTTGAAGTAGGTAGGAAATGAAAACCTCCCCCACCACAGAGCTCTGCACAACCAATCAATGTTCAATTGAAACACAGCTGCTATGCCTGCTATGAGACTATTAGCATGCTGAACTATCTGGTGATTTTTCAGTAAAATGACAAGTTACTCAAGTCTAAATGATGATGATGAGGATGATGACAATGATGTCATACAGGCCTATTTTATTTCCTCAGGGATAGGATAAAATAAAACCAGGAACAGGCAAAAGATACTTCCTTGGCATAGAAGTAACTATGACCAAATGTAACCATGATTAGAAAACTTCCATCAGAACAAGTCTGAGAGCAACCAGGGACAAACAGGGACAACAAACAGAGCAGTTTGCAAGGAGTTGGCAGGTCAGTTTACCATCTCCCCTCTTCTAAGGTAAGTTATTTCTTTAATTATGAATAACTAACCTAGATATTTAGCATAAGCTGCTAAAACTCAACAGTTCAATCAATACCTAAGTCCCTAGAGACCAGAGCAATTGGGGAATTCACCAGGGAGTTCGCAGTAGCTCACTGGCTGCATGGTAACAAGGCACAATGTGCTAAGTGAACATTTGCAGGGCACATTTCTTCTCGTGTACCATGCTGCTCTTGCAATATATATACTGTGTAGGCTAGCAACAGTAAGTTACTGAGGAGATGGAAGACAAGTTGAATCAATGGACCTTGGATGGAAAGCAAGACTCAAAAAGAAGATTACAAACTGAAAGAAAATAGGTATCCTCACCTCATACTTCCAACAGAATTGACACAGGCTATAGAAGACTCAGAAAACTAGTTATGATTGTAATAACAAAAATGAAGATTTGAATGAGTGACTCTGACAAATAAAATAGTTTGGCCAACGCGATAATAAACTGCAGCCCGGGTTTTCTCCATCTGCCATTATGATGCGGTAACTTAACAAAGGATGAAAAATTGCCACTATAATGAAAAAGTACCTAAAAAGTTTTTTTTCCACCATCTCCTGAAAGCCTCATGAGCCTTCCACGCCTCCTGGAGTGGCCTTTGGTGAAAGACAGTCCACCAAGACAAGATAGCCTACTGGTCTATGAAAGAAGTAAAAACTGATAAATCTTCCTGTTGTGGAGGAGTCAACTATCACCAAGAAGGATGTTTTTGAAATTGCAGCAAGCCTGCAAAACTTGGGACTGGATCAGATTCAGTTACTGGCAAATGTACCTGAAATGTGCACATCACATGGTGGCATGAATATACCAAGAGGTTCTTGAAGGAAATCAAGCAGGTGGCGGAAACTTTGATTAGGATAAATGCATCATAACACTTATCTAATGTGGGAATGTGGTTAGGCAAATCAATCTGAAGCTTGTAAATGAAATGGAAACAAAACAAAATAACCTGACACAGAGCACATGGACAAATATTTTGTACTGAATCAACTTCTAAAGATAGAACCCATGAAGAAACAAAAGAATGACTGCTAAGACTTTTTTTTTTTTTTTAAACTGCCTGGAATGTGTTTTAAAGTTTGAACTAAATTCCTTAAAAACTCGCAACAATAAACAGATCAGTTATACCCATGCTGCTTATAATCTCGTGTCTCAAGACACATGCAAAACCCAAGTGGCCCAAGATAAGCCTAGAAGGTCTGAACAGAAAAGTGAGGATGCTCTTTACACATCTTCTATACATCACTCAAACTGCTGCACTACGTGAAGACCTTTTGAAACTTGACCAGCTTCACAAGAGTCAGGTGGATGGCTTGAGGGAGACTCAAAAACACTTGAGGAAAATTCACTGTTATATCTGCTAGTTGTTTCAGCTGATCAGCATTTTATATATCTGGCAGTAGGGAGAGAAGTGTCAGAAGTTAAAAACATGAGGACAGTTTAGGAGTGGATAGGATGGCAGTTGAAGGCACAACAGGGCAGGTTCATTTTCATGGTGTCCATTGACCAGCACTTGACTTGACTTGACTAGAGAACATGAGATCCTGGAAGAAGATAAGAAAGCCAGGAGGACACTAGGCATCAATCTCACTACAGAATCTCACTACAGCTCTGGATGACAATATGCAGTGCACCACTGGAGAAAAAATATCTGTTCACTATCACAAGTTGCTCAGAGAAGTGAAGTTGATCTAGCACCTAAAAAGGTGAGCATCGTAGTAGCAGCATATTTCAGGAAAGGAGTTAAATATTAAGGTAAAGGTAAAGGCTTTATGAATACTGAAAACAGAGTACACATACCACTCATTAAATTGTTGTCTCCATGTGGAAAGCAAGGATTATCTAAAAGGCTGTCTCCGTGAGAGCAATCAGGTATGGCTTAGTCACTTAGTTCTGACATTCTGTCTCCATGCCCTGGCACATGCCATGAGCCTACATGTTGATGATCATAATGATGGAAGAGGAGCTTATACTGGCTCCAGGAACATTAATGAACATGTAATGTAAGTATATGTGGAGAACACCCTAATAGCAAACCATAATTTAACATTGCTAATGGCTGCTCTCAGTGTTTCAAAGGAGAGAACCTCATTTAAATGTTGGAGTGTTTTTCAAAAGTGTTTAGCACATGCTGAACATTTCTAACCTCAAAACTTTTAGTTCTCAAAAACATCTAGGAAAAAAAATACAGCTTCTCTGGTTGCTGGCAAAATGTTTCCATATCAGATCAATCTTTTCTGGGCTTTTATGATAAAGCTCACATGGTAAAAGCATTACAAAAAAAAAACCCAGGGGACTGTGGCATTAACACCTACACAGTCAGATGGGTCACTAGTTGGCTGGAGGGCTGCACCCAGACAGTGCTGGTGGATGGGTCTTATTCAGCCTGGAGGGATGTGGGCAGTGGGGTTCCGCAGGGCTCGGTGCTCAGGCCCGCACTGTTCAACATCTTCATCAGTGACTTGGACAAGGGGGTAAAAAAGACCGTGTTCACATTTGCAGATGACACTACGTTGTGGGGGGATGCGGGCATGCTAGAAGGGAGGAATAGACTGCAATCGGACCTAGACAGGTTACAGGGGTGGGCTGATGAGAACAGGATGGGCTTCAACACTGACAAGTGCAAGGTGATGCACCTGGGGAGGAAGAACCAGCACCATACTTACAGGCTGGGGAACTCCCTCCTCATCAGCACAGAGGCAGAAAAGGATCTTGGAGTCACTAATGATGCCAAAATGAACATGGGCCGGCAGTGTGGGGATGCAGTCAGGAAGGCCAACCGTACCCTTGTCATGCATCCACAGATGCATCTTGAGCAGGTCCAAGGAGGAGATCCTCCCCCTCTATGTGACACTGGTCAGGCTGCATTTGGAGTAGTGCATCCAGTTCTGGGTGGAACACTTCAGGAGGGATGTGGACAACATGGAGAGGGTCCAGAGGAGGGCCACCCGCATGATCAGGAGTCAGCAGGGCAGACCCTATGGAGAGAGGCTATGGGACCTGAACCTGCTCAGCCTCCACAAGAGAAGGCTGAGGGGGGATCTGCCATTTACAAACTGGTCAAAGGGGACCAGCAGGCATTGGGAGGGAGAGTCCCTGTTCCCCCGAGCACTACCAGGAGTGACAAGAAATAATGGTCACAAGCTGGCAGAAGGTAGATTCAGACTAGACATCAGAAGGCGCTACTTTACTGTCAGGGCGACTAGGATCTGGAACCAACTTCCAAGAGAAGTAGTGCTGGCTCCTACCCTGGGAGTCTTTAAGAGAAGGCTATATGAAAAGCTGGCCGGGGTTGTCTGACCCCAGTACTTTTTTCTGCCATGGTACAGGGTTGGACTTGATAATCTGCTCAGGTCCCTTCTGACCCTACCAACCATGGAACTATGAAACATTTCTACTCTGACATAACACTGATGAAATCATCTCAACAGAAAATTTCCAGTTTGAAAGAATGACACTGGTGATGCAACATGCAGAAATACCAGAAGGAAAATATAGGTTTTAGCAGTACTTTGTCTAGAGATAGTTTTGCACGGATATATTAGAACTTCAAGCAAGTTTATGGCAGGTGAACATTTTACACTCTGAATATTTATAAAGAAATATGTATTTGTCCCTATTTACAGAACTTAAATCTTTAATACCTCTAAAGTACCCATCACTTTTCTCAGAAAAAGTGTACATAAACCAGTGAAGACTGGTAATTTTTTGCATAATCAATATTCTTTTGCGCAACAGCAGGAAACAGGACATTAGGCTACACAGGACATTTGTACATACATATTTTTTCAATGTAGGTAAAAATCTTTTAACTAAATCCTGCAGCCCTTAGACTCCAATTTAGCAAAGCCCCCTGTGGAAAACTTATCTGCTGAAGCTGGGAGGCGGTGGGGTGCCGCACCAGAAGACAAGCACAGGAAAAGTGAAAACATGGCGGGTGGAGCCACCACAGCAGAACTTCAGAGAAAAATGATGGGGACAGCTCCCACATCAGCGTGGGCACATTTTTTACATGCCTGCCAGGGCCGATTGGCCAGCCAGATGCCCGGGGCCAAGACAAAAGGACTAGCGGAAGAGCAGCGGGGGTCCTGAAAGAGAAACCCCCAGCCAGTCAGGAGGGACAAAAACGTGCCCACAGTCCCAGGGAGGAGACCTGGTGGGCACCTCAGGAGAGGGAAGCCCTGAGGATCTGCGACCAGCTTGAGCCAGGGGAGCCACCCACTGAGTCAGAGTGGGCACTGACCAGCACCACTGAAGACTGGGGTCAGGTGGGGCCCAGCAGCAACTTAATATGGACGCCACCAGCGGGTGGTAAGGACCCCATCCAAGGAAGGGACGACGCGACAGGGAACAAGACAGAGCCAAGGACAAATGACGCCTAACCAGGAAAAAGGGGACTGCAGAAGACGCTTGGGGAAGGAACACCACTGACTGACTGCTGCCATCAGACCCTATGAACTTGAGCGTTGAAGACCATCCGGGACATCGCCCTTGACGACGTGAGTGGTAACATTGTGGTTAGCAGTAGGCAGGGTGTAGGGGAGGCAGAGCCCCACAAAAAAGGGACTGGAGGAAGTGACCAAGTTTTCAGAGGCAGGACCAAACATCATCCTCCTGATTCAAACCAATTAATCATCAAAGACATGGTAGGAAAGGCTCCTGGGGAACCAGCCCGAAGTCCCTTGGTGACTAGAACATCTGGCCCAAGAAGCCACGGCAAAGTCCGAGAGGCATCCCTACCCATGACATACCAGGGCAAGGCACAGGAGGTTACATCCCCAGATACAGGCTTAAAGTTAAGAATGTGCTACGTGGTAAACATTTTACTGAATTGGGGCTCTAATGCTTACTTTTGGGATCTTGGGAAAACCCATGATGGTTAATGGGATTTTTTTCCTGGATTTAGGGCTGCATCAGAAGCAGTTGAAAGTAGACAGAATGAGTTCAGTACCTGGGTACACTGTGAGATGGGCTCTATTTTCCTAACTGATAGCAATTCAACCACATCCTTGAATCTGAAATACCCTCTGGGCTCTTTCTGGCAAGAACATTTGCAAATATTGCAAATACAAAGGTTCTGTAGCAGGAACTGAGGTTACAATTTTGTTGATAATGCTCCTGTCCATAGAGCTTGTAAAGATTTCCTGAATACAGTATAAGAAAACTGTTAGTTATGACCATAATCTTAGCTTTTGCATAACTGGGCGATTGATTTAGGTCCTGCAGGGGAATAAACTGCTGTGATTTTGGTCACAATTAGCATTAAATATAATTTCTGAGACATAGAAAGAATGTTTAGAACTTGTTGGTTTCTAAAATGTTCAATTTTCACTTGAAAGTTTAGTAATGAGTTACCAGCTCTATAACAATAATGTGATGAACTACAATGGTAACACTGAAAGTACAAATAAACCTAAAATAAATAAGTTATATATGTGATATTGATTACCTGCATTGATTAACAGATAGATGCAAATGATTTAAAAATGGAGCAGACAGGTTGCCTGCCTACCATCTCATGGATCAATTTGTTCATGTGTTTATTTTCTATCATTTGCTGCTTTGATTTATTATAGACTGGGAGTTTTTAGGCAGCGACCAAATTTCTCTATGAGTCTATACAGTGTTGGATCTATTTTGGGATAATGGATCTGAAATTTCTCAAAGATCATTGGTGTTTGTGCTCTGTTGCATCTTGGCAGGCATAGATACCTAGGAAGGGCAGTTGGATCTATAGCTCCTCTCTGGGAGTGATAATAATGTGCCTGTATATTCTACTGGAGCATCCACAGGCATATTTTTACCCTCATGTTCTTCTAGACAAATGACCATTTATTTTCCCATGGACAAAGTTGGACAGGTAGGTGGTTAAATATATAAACTTAAAAATCTTGAAACCCAAGTGACAATAGAATTTTCTACTGTAAATGATAAAGATTGTTTGGTATATGGCAAAGAAGGCTACTGTGTGAAAGCATTAGTTTGGTATAGTTAAATTACTCAAAGATGGATTATTTCATGCTTTACCAAGAAGAAAGAGTCCTTGGTAGAAAGATATCCTGTTTTAACCTAAAGACTGATTTGCTTCTGGGGCTGACCCTTTCAATAAGCTCAGACAGATATGAAGATGTACAAGCTACTTTAGTAACTACAAATAAACTATATTGTACTTTAGTTTATAATATGTACTTCTACTCTGCCTTCTGTCTGACTTTAGACTAACATAGTTAACTTTCTCTTTGCGAACTAACTGATTTAGGCTGGAGAAAAAGGTAGAATATAGCATATGCACCTTTGCAATAACAAGGGTTTGGTGAACAACACGGAAAGTTCCTTCTACAATCTGGTCAGCTATGTGCATGATACTTATAAAAACTTTAAGAAAATGAAAAGCTCATTTAAAACTAGCAATGGTACTTCTTTATAAAAAGTGCGCAGTTCAAGAATAGGTCATAAAAACTGTTAAAAGTGGTTCTTTAACATCAACCTTGGAAATTCTAGGAAGCTAAACATAAATGGCAAAAAAATACAAAGGATGTTCTGTTTCATTTTTGCAATCGTATATCCTAAAACAATAGTACTTGAAAATCATTTGTTATGGCTGGCTGCTCCTTTTATGAAGAAATCAAGCTTTAACAATATTATCTGAAGTAATTTCCCATCCAAACTTTGTTATAAGAACCCCTCACTGAGTGTAACAGATTATTTTCTGTTCTCAGCACTTTTCAGAAGGACTGACGAGATTATTAGGTGAGTTTCTGGTTATGCAACAAATAAATAAAGAACACTTAGGGTTATGCTTTTAAAATGTTCATGTTGGATACCTTGAACCAGCCAACTTAAGTAAAATGAACTAAAATAGGCCTTTGTGACCCGTATCTGACAAATACTATTCACCTATTCTACCTCCTGCTTTGGTGAGACCATGCAAGATGCAAAAGGCAATTTTTCTATTAAATTAATGTCACTTGCTCATATATTACTTTTTAAAAGACTTACAGTATTATACACAAAACATCTGAGGAATGTTGTGAATGTGTTCTATTTTATGAAAGTTCAGGGACCTTAATTAGATTTCTGAGATAGAAGTGAGATTTCAGGGAATACTAAAACCAAAAATGTACTGCAAACAATGCCATGAGAAAGATACATGTCAAAATGGTGTGGAAAAGAAGTTCTGTCTGGTAAACACCTGACAATTTCAATCAGTGACATTTTAGGCCATGGACAGAAATGCTATTTGAAGCACTCCAAGTGCCTTTGAAGTGTTCTGAGTAGCAAGGGTGCAGATGTTCAGAGCTGAATAAGCACTTCAAAAAAGGCTGGGGTGCTTCAAAATGACCCTTTAGAAAAAAAGAGGAACATCTTTGAAGTACCTGATATTGATTTCTGCACCCTCCAGCAGTCCATTAGTATCCTACAGTGCTCTGTTCCCAGTCTACCACAAGGAAGTAGGAGGGCAAACAGCCAACAAGCATTCTCCTGTGTGCTCCTCTGTCCTTGAGAATCTCTGGAGATTGAAAGCCAAAAGGCATGCGAGTATTCTTGCTCATCAGCCCCCTAACTGGAAGGCACCACGGCTGCACACCTTCATGGCTATTCTGAAGTGCTCCACAAGTGAATCTGGAAGTGGATCCATTCATTCACATGCCAGATTTGAAGCATTCCAGGATTTGGAGCACTTCAAATAAACATCTCTTCATAACCTTTTCCACACAATATAATGCAAACCCAGTCTCAGAGAATAAAGACTATGTTCCTGAAAATCTGATAATGAAGTTATATTTAGAAAAAAAAAACCCATACGCACACCAAGATGTTCAAAGGTTGGAAGGTTGTCAATTAAGCTTCCAAGTAACTCTAACTTTAGCTCTTCTCCCTTAACTACATCTGTCCTCAGAAATCCCTTTGCACTTGCAAACATTTACCGTCACTCCTTATCCTCAGTATCCCTGCCAACACTAGCTATATGCTGATTGCCAAATGCCATCCATCTCTTATTCCCATGTCAGAGTCATAAGTCTTCCAAACCTGACTACCCACTATATGCCAGAGATGACAATCTGTCTCAGCTGTTCTTTCATATAAAAAGTGTACATCAACCTTAATATCCACCATTTTGTAACAGACCTGATAATCTGCTCTGCTTTACTAATTTTTCTAATGCAGGAGGAAGACTTCAAACCTCTGCCACACATTACATATATTATACAATTAACTATTTAATCACATAATAATTTAGACCAGCCACACATGCAAAGTAAGACTGGCCACATGTGTAAAGTAATTATCATGCAATTAACCAGTTAATTGTGCAATACATTTAGAATGGCCACAAGTGCAATGTACAGTAAAAGCTCTGTTATCTGGCATCCTCTGGGAACGGGGGATGCCAGATAACAAAATATGCTGGTTAACTGGGTGGCCTCAGGCATCCTTGCCTGTTCGGGCCGCCACTTCTCCCACCCCTCCTGCGGCACCGTTGATCCTCCCGCAGTCCCTGTGGAACAGGGAGGCGGGCCGTGTGCAGCCAGTTATGCCCCCCGGGGCCGTGGGGGTTCGGAGAAACTGGAATTGCCACAGTGGACACTTTCAATTTCACTTTTCCTTACAAGCTGGCGTGCCGGTTAACAGAGCATGCTGTTAACCAAGGTCCTGGTTACTGAAAATTTTACTGTAATTATCAAACCATACAAATGCCTATCCAGCTATAAAAAGAGCCAACCAGCTACAAAGTTTGTACCTGAAAATGTACAACAGCTGTACGACCAGCTTGAACATGTGGCAGGGCCGTCACTGTACTGGACCCGCTTCAGAACCCCACACTAGAGATAAAAAGGTAAATTCCAGCCTGCAAGGGGCTAGGGTGAGTAGGAGAAGGGCGGTCAGGCAAGGCGTGCCTTGTGCATGTGCACACCAGGCAGCATGGAGTACAGCTCCCACAAGTAAGTCTGGCAGGGAGAAGCAGGGATTGAGGCCCCCATAGGGAGGGAGAGAGGGAGTTGGGCAGTGCTGGGGCTGGGGCTGCTCCCCAGATGGGGCGGTGAGTGGGGCTTCAGGCCCTGGGCTGGAATGTGCAGCTGCAGAGCCCCGGTGGGGAGCAGGACGGGGCTGCAGGCAGCTTATCCTGGGTTTGGTGGCAGGGGCTGGCTTCCCACCTCTGCAAGGTCTCCCAAGAGGAGGGGCTGCCTGCTAAGGGGTCAGGCTGCCCTTTCTGCTGCCCTTCCCCTGGAGCCTCTGCAGCCTGCAGGTGGGACCCAGTTCAGCAGACCAGAGCATGGCCGGGAGAAGAAACTTTTTGCTGCTGCAAGCCCCACACAACTCCATGCCACCACTCCCACTGCTGCTGTGCAGGCAGGGGGCACCTTGCCATGGTGGCATGGAGCTCCTGGTGGTGGGGGTTGGGCAGGGAAGCTTGTTGCCCTCTGCCCTGCTGTGCTGGGTCTTGTCCACTGGGCTGTGGAGACCCTGGTGAGAGGGTGGCAAGTCAGGGAGCTGAAACCTACAGCAGGCAGCCCACATCACACAGGCTCCACTCTGGCCGTGGAGGCTGGGGAGCTGGGCTCCATGCTCTGCTCCATTTCAGTAGCTGCCACCTCCTGTGGGCAGCCGCCAGGGCTCAGGCACTGCTGCAAGGGGCAGAAGGCTGAGGACCCGTGTCCTAGGCCCTGTATCCCTGGCAGCTGGGGACCCCTCAGGCAGGGCTGGGAGGGTGCGGAGTGAGGAGCACAAGCATGGCTTGTGGGTGGGGAGTGAGAGGCACAAGCAGGGCTGGGGAGCTGTGGCTTGGGAGTGAGGGGCCTGGACTCATGTGCTGATGAGAGAAGGGAGCAGGGCGAGCTCTGATTTTCCATGATAAAAAGCCCAGAATCAAATACCAAAATTTACAGGTACAGCAAAAGCTCTGTTATCTGGCACCCGTGGGCAATGGAGGGTGCCAGATAAACCAAATATGCTGGTTACCAGAGAGGCCCGAAAAGGCATCTTTTCCTGTTCGGGCTGCCATGTCTCCCGCAGTGTCTAGTGCGCTGCCCCTCCAGATCCTGCTCCGTCAGTGTGCCAGGGGACAGGAAGGGGGGCCCCCACACAGGCCACTATGCCCCGGGCCGTGGGGGCTCGGCCAAACCGGAAGTGCCACAGTGGGCACTTTGGGTTTCGCTTTTACCTTACAAGCCGGCATGCCGGTTAATAGAGCATGTAAGGTGCCAGATAATGCAGCTTTTACTGTTCTTAGAATTTACTGAGGTGCTGGTAGGCTTCCAAACTGCTTTAAAATTGTAAATATATCAATAAAGCAGCGTGTTCAGTTGTTTTATATATATATAGTGGCATTTCATTTTAATCACAGAATTGCGGGGTTTAATCAGAGAATTTGTGTTTTGAATTAAAGAAAACCAGGACCCCTGATTACTATTATAAAATAAAGCACGACAGTTTTTCAATGCTTATACTAAGCAAGGCAGGATTAGGTTTTCTGTAACAAAATTTCTTCAGCACATTGCCATAATCAGGGAGCAAAGGGAGGTCTGAAAGGCAAAGTTAAAGATAATGATGGCAAATTGTGGATTGTGGGGAGAGATGTCATGGAGACTTTGAAGTTGAAAATGAATGGTCAAAGACTTTTTGAGGGCTGCTTTCTCTTCAGTACCTCCTTCTCCTTTCTATTTAAGGGGGTTCCTGCATGGGTAGATGCTCTTGAAGGGTTTCAGAGTGGGAAAATGAGGAGCTATTTGCTTCTTCTCTAGGGTGGCAGTGAGGAAAGAGGAAGAGAAAAATGGGAGGATATTCCACAGCAAGCACAGGAAAAGCTGAGAAGCAGTTTGGGGACCCCTGCTCAGACCAAAATGGACAGGCGTCACTTCATATCTGGCAGAACTGGGGAGTAGTTATGGGGAGGCTTTTTCAAGCTAACAGGCAAGAGTGAAGCCTACTAGCTCGAAAAATAGTCTAAACTTCTTGAGTTGCTCTGATTTTGAAGATGCCTGTACGTGTGTTTGCAGGTGCTGCTGAAATCTACAATTTCTGGCTGGTATTTGTGACATTTGCTTTCTAACATTTGCAAATGCCCAATGGACTTTGGCTGGCACCAAGTGATGTACCACTTTAAAAGGTTTTTTCAAGTGGCTTAAATATTTTTCAGCCTGTCCTATGCACAGTGAGGACTAATTATCCTCTGAATTTTCACAAGCAAGTCAAACATTCAATTAATAAGGCATAAAATCTTATTTGTGTACTCTTCAAAACAACCTCTTAGAATCTTCATATATTCAAAGAAAACGTGTCAGGTTTATTTAATATTTTACTTCAAAATGCCACTGTTCTTAAATTAGATGTGAGAATGTTCAGACCATTAATGGATATGGAATCATTATTACAGACAAAATATCTGAGGAATGTTGCGAATGTGCTCTATTTTAGCAAAGTTCAGGGACCTTAATTAGATCTCTGAGATAGAAGTGAGATTTCAGGGAATACTAAAACCAAAAATGTACTGCAAACAATACCATGAGAAAGATACATGTCAAAATGGTATGGAAAAGAAGTTCTGTCTGGTGAATACCTGACAATTTCAATCAGTGACATTTTAGGCCAGGGACAGACATGATGTTTGAAGCACTCCAAGTGCCTTTCAAGTGTGCTGAGTAGCAAAGCTGCATGTTCAGAGCTGAACGAGCACTTCAAAACAGTCTGCTACTTGCCCAGACCCCCGATCCAACGAGATTCATCCAGCCCTCTGACTACTACCCAGTATTGCTTATCTCTGTGCGCACCAATGAAATTGCTAGTGGAGACCCTGAACAGATCAAAAGTGACTAAAGGGCTCTGGGATCAAGAATAAAATGGTCTGGGAAGGAGTGGATGCATCCTGCAGATCAATGCCTGGCTACACAGGTGGTGTTGCCAGCAGGGTTTTGGCTTTTTTGACCATGGGATGATGTTCCAAGAACAAAGACAGCTAGGAAGATGAAGTACCTGATGAAGAGAGTCAAGAGCATCTTTGCAGACAGGCTCGCTAACCTAGTAAGGAGAGCTTTAAACTAGGTTTGCTGCGGGATGGAAACCAAAGCCCTGAGGTAAGTGGGTGACCTGGAGGAACAGCAAGCAGGAGCGGGCAACAGAAGAGGTGCTCTCATTCTTCCTAAGAAATCAGGGCAATCAACTAGTTACTATAGGTGCCTGTACACAAATGCACGGAGCCTGGGAATTAAGCAGGAAGAATTGGAAGTCCTCACATAGTCACAGAACTATGACGTGATTGGAATAATAGAGACTTGGTGGGATAGCTCACATGACTGGAGCACTGGGTACAAACTGTTCAGGAAGGACAGGCAGGGGAGAAGAGGTGGGAGCCGCACTTTATATAAAAGAGCCATATGATAGCTCAGAGCTCCAGCATGAAACTCGAGATAGGCCTGTCGAAAGTCTCTGGGTTAGGGTCAGGAGACAGCAACAAGGCTGATGTTGTGGTAGGGATCTGCTATAGACCACTACCAGGAGGAAGTGGTGGATAAGGCTTTATCTAAACAGCTAGCAGAAGTTTCCCAGTCACAGGGCCTGGTTTTCTCTTCAATCACTCTGATATCTGTAGAGAGGGCAATACAGCACAGCACAGCACAGGCAATCAAGGAAGTTTTTAGAGAGTGTTGGGGACAACTTCCTGGTGCAAGTCCTGGAGTGGCCAGCTAGTGGCTAACTGTTCGTCTTGACCTGCTGCTCACAAACAGGGAATAATTGGTGGGGATGAAATAGTAAATGGTAACTTGGGCAGCAGTGACCACAAGATGACCAAGTTCAGGATCCTAAGGAAATGAAGGATGGAGAGCAGCAGAGTATGGACCCTGGACTTCAGAAAAGCAGACTTGGATTCGCTCAGGGAACTCATGGGCAGGGTTCCCAGGGAAGCCAGTCCAAAGGGGAGAGGAGTCCAGGAGAGCTGGCTGTACCTGAAAGAAGCCTTACTGAGACTGCAGAAGCAAACCACCCTGATGTGCATGAAAACTAGCAAGTATGGCAGAAGACCAACTTGGCTTAGCAGGTAACTCTTCAGCAAACTAAGTCACAAAAAGGAAGCTTATAAGTGAAATCTTGGACAAACAGCTAGGGAGCAGTACAAGAGTATTGTTCAGGCATGCAGGGATGAAGTCAGGAAGGCCAAAGTGCAATTGGACTTGCAGCTAGCAAAGGATGTGAAGGGTAACAAGAAGGGTTTCTACAAGTATGTCAGTAACAAGATGAAAATAAGGGAAAGCATGGGTCCCTTCCTGAATGGGGGAGGCAACCTAGTGACAGACAATGCAGAAAAGGCTGAATGAAGTACTCAATGCCTTTTCCACCTCAGTCTTCACAGGTAAGGTCAGCTCTCAGACTACTGCACCAGGCAGCACAGTTTGGGGAGGAAGTGAGCAGGCAACAGTGACAAAAGAACAGGTTAGGGACTATTTAGAAAAGCTGGACATATACAAGTCCATGGGACCAGATGGGATGTGCCCAAGGGAGTTGGCTGATGTGACTGCAGAGCTCCTTGCCACCATCTATGAAAATGCATAGCAAATGGGAAAGGACCCAGATGATTGGAAAGGGCGACACAGTGACCATATTTAAAGGAAGATAGAAAGGAGGATTCAGGGAACTACAGACCAGTCAGCCATGGAAACTGGCCTCATCCACATGGGTAGGGGCTGCTGGGAAATGGAGTCCGGTTGCCAGCTGGATCCATGATTCTGCCCACCCCTGGTATACAGCCTAATATACTTCCTGTCATAAAATATATTACCATATCTTGTCCTGCTTTATACTCATTTAATATCAATAATGCTATGGGGTAAACCAAGGGTGGGCAAGATATGGCCCATGGGCCAGATCCCACCTGCAAAACCATTGCATCAGGCCTGTAGGCATGACTGCCTGTCAAAGATGGCAGGAATCAGAGACAGTAGGACCCAAAGGAAGCCGTGCCAGGACCCTGTAGCAGCAAGGCCCGCCCAGCCCCAACCCCTCCAGCTGGAAGTGCCTGCCCAGCAGAGACTTCTGGCCTGGGACCATGGGGCTGTTTGTGCCTCCCTGTGCCAGAGTGGGAAATTCAGGTAAGAGTGTGGGGAGAGGCAGGGGAAGACTGCGGGCTATTTGTCTGGTCCTCAGGTTGGGCTGGCTCCTGCTGAGTCCTATGGTCCAGCCACGCAGCTGGGAGTCACATGGTGCAGAGCAGCCAGCAGGCAGGAAAGTGGTGGTGGGGGTGGGAGGGAGTTGAAGCTTGTGGGTGTGTGGGAGCGTGGGACCCACACTGGTGTCCTGGGGCCAGTGCCGGTGGGGCCAGGAGTGGGGCAGCAGGAACACAGGGCCTGGGTTGGCAGGGGTCTATGGAGTCAGGCTGGGCTGTGCCATCAGGGAGAGAGAGGAGCTGGTCCAGCTTCACAGGGCCCCTGCCAGCCAGGACCCGGCACTCCTGCTGCCCCACTCTGGGCCCTGCTGGTGCTAGCCCTGTCCAGCTGCCACTGGATCCCGTGTACCCGCTCGATCTCAGTCCCCCACGCCCCAGCCCCACAGTACAGGTGGAGACAGGCACTCACAGCCTTAACCCCACACACTCCACAGTGCTCAGTATGGGCTAAGCAGTAGTGGCACGGGATAAACTGCTGCTCAGTGGGGGAAAAGTGGCCCCTCCCCTCCTGCTGCTGGAACTTCCTGGTATGGCCGCTCGGAACTCACACAGGGCTATCCTGTGTGTCCACCGCGTCACTACCGCTTCTGGGCTGCCCCACAGGGCAGCAGAGCAGGTGCAGGGGCAGTCCCATGCAGGCTCCTAGTGGTTGCACTAGGAAGTGCCAGCAGCAGGAGGGGGAGGGGCTGTTTTTCACCCACGGAGCAGCAGTTTATCTTGCGCCGCCGCTGCTCAGCTTGGGCCCCAGCCCAAGGGCTCCAAGGAGTTGCATCACAGCCTGGTGTGACACCGGCTCTGGGCAGCTGCAGCAAAAACTGCCCAGTGGTGGTGGGGGGGCAGCCTCTTTCCCCGAGATAACCAGCAGTTTCTGCCCAGTTTCTGCTCAGCCCCGACAGGTGAGCCTGGAGCCAGTGTGGGGCGCACAGGGTTGTGGCTGCATGCTCTGGTCCCTGCTGCTACTGTGGCATGCTCAGGAGTGGCAGGACATGCCATGGCTGGGTGGTGCAGGTACAGGGCATGTTGGGGCTGTGTGATGTTGGTGGTGGCAGGGAGGTGCCATGGGGCACTCGGGCTCTGGGCAGGGTGGGGGTAGGGGATGACTGGCTCAAGGGTGCATGTGGAGGAGGCTCCCATGCACACCCCACATACCCTCAAGCCCTTCCTGCAAACTCCACAGCCACACCCTCCCCCATGCACAATCACATACCCCACAAATACCATACCCACACATATATCCCCACAAGCCCCCCATACCCACTCATACCCCCCTGACAGCCCTGCAAACCCCACACACTATACAAGAGTAAGACTGCATTTTGAACTATTATGCAATCACTTCTACATATACAGTGCAAACACACAGAAATCAGGGCAAAAATATGTATTTTTAATTAAATTAAATATATTATTATGGGTGTTTGATTTTTAGTATATTATTTGTTTATTTCCCGTTGTAAGATGGCAAACCTTCTTCCCCAAACCCTCATCTTCAGTAAGCAGCCCTCTGCCCAAAATAACTGCCTGCCCTTGAGTTAAACTGGACCTTCAGATAAAGCCTTAAGTGGTCAAAAGGTAGAAAATTTTTCAAAAATTTTTTTTAAATTTCAATAAGGAATTCATTTTGCTCATTTTAAAATTTTCATTAAAGTTCTTACTGGAATCTTTTGGTTCAGGAAACTTTCCTTCCTTTTTTTCCCCCCTGGCCTTCCTTTTTTTTCTGATCAACATTTCCCTCCTTTTTTATGATTTTAACAGTGAAAAAGAAAGATAAAAGTTGAAAGAAACCTGAAATCTGAACACTTAAAAATGTTTAAGTTTTACATGTTTAAAAATATATATATATATATATCTGTTTTTAAAGCAAAACAGTAAGACCAGCAAGAGGTGATATGTAAATTTCAACAGCCACAAAGTAGCTCTAGCACTAGGTATTCTTTCTCAGAAGCATCCCATGATGGTCTACCATCATGTTTAAGTCAATAAGTGACCAAGATTTTAAAGGGGAACCACAAGGTGGTGAGATCTGCTTGCCCTCGAACTCTCACTCCTTTTCCTTTTGCCCTTTTCAATTGTGTCAATATATTTTTTTTTTTAGTTTATGGAATAATTTTACTTTGGCTGTTTTTAACTGTTCATTCAGTGTATACTTCCTCAGGGAAATGACAGCAGGCATTTTATAGTTAAGTATTTTTAGTATTAAAGTAGAGGACTTAATGCAGAGTAGAATCCACACTTGCTAAATCATGGCCATATGCTGATTATCATCTAGATTCTGTCACATTTCCTTTCACTGAGCAGTACCTGTCTTTGAGGAAAGCTACCTTTTGTGATTAAAGTAAGGCAATTTTGATTACAATCATACTCAATAGCTAGGGACAGAAATTACACATAAACCGGTATAAGCGATTGGAAACCGGTTCAAATGTGTAACTCAACAGCAGTTCAGTGCACATAAACTGCTTTCAAAATGGCTAAAACCAGTTTAAGATAAACCTGGATGGATGTAGTATCAGACTTAACTGCTTTAAGTTTAATCAGTTTATTGAAATTCTGTCCCAGATCCCCTCCAGATTCAAGTTAACTAACAATACCCCAGCATCCCAGGATGCTTTGCACTTCTCCCACAAACCCTCTTTGCAGGGTGGATGTCTTGGTGAAAGCTGTCTGCTCTGGTCAAGCAGAGAGACATGCTCTAGCACCCCCTGGCTTGTGGAATGGCTACTGCAGGCATGTGGCTGCATTTCTGGAATCAAAGGTGAATTTTTGTTCACTTGCTTATTGGCTCAATCTACACCTGCAAAGATTGAATTGATTCAACCTTGGTCTTTTTTGACTGTCTGCACTTGGCCAATTTGAGGGGAAGTGGAAGACTCTGGCACCCTGAAAATATTTACAATCAGTGTTTTAGTTGGCCAAACAATTATACCACTAATGACTGTGCCTAGGACCACCCCACCCTTTTTTTCTCCTCCATGAGGAAAGCAAGGATATATTCAAATAAGAATAATTTTACAGGAATACTCGCTCATAAAAATGTGATTTATCTGCCCTGTTAACTTGGTTTACTGTCTTGTTACAATAGCAGCTCTACTGAGTCGTTGCCTGCATACCATTGTTAGAGAGTTAAGGAACAGAATGGTACCACGGTCTCTCAAATGCTTTCTAAAAAAACCCTAGTTTCACTGTTATATACAATTTCCTGCAGCCAAAAATAAAATGTTTTGATCTGAAGAGCAGTCACTCTCAGGAAATTAGAAGCACAGAGATACATCTTTGAGCAGCAAGATGACAAATTTGCCCACTCAGCTTATTGACAAGAGAAGCTGCTCTGTCCAGATGATCTTGCATTTTCATAGGACAGCAGACCCTTGACCAGGCCTGACTCTGGCAACCCCAAATGATCTCAGTTTGACAGTAATGCATCTTTAACAGTATTTGCTCATATGTTTGATATTTCTAGGCTAGGCCATGAGTTATTAGACATACCCAACAGAAAAACAGATTTGGGGAGCTCCTCAAAGAAACAGCACTTATGAGTAATTTTATTGGGACTGATCCTTGTAAGTTATACCGTGTAATATCTCTACCCAATGCTGACTACTTCTGTCTTCTTCCTTTTTATCAGATAGTCTTCTATTTCAGTTGACTAGAAATTTGTGCGTGTGTATAGTACACACAAAATACAGTGGTCTGATGGGCTTTTTGAGCGATTCCCATTACATGGCCTCTGTGTTATAGGAATCATTTGAATGGTGGGCTAGTATCAATAATTACTATGATGGCTAATATTGCACAATAAAAATGTTACACTGAGGACATACTCAGATAAGAGATGTAGCATACAGAAACTTGGCTAAGTGTATATGTTTATTTGCTATTGAGCAGCTCCTCTTTTAAAAGGTATGTGTGTCCATGGACTAAAGTAGTTGAGAGGAAGAGGACCCACTGGTAAAGGCATTGGTCTTGTACTCAGATGAACTGGTCTCTGCTCTACCATAGATATATTGTCTGACTTGGGGCATGACCTTCTCAGAACCTCAGCTCCCCATTCTGTGACAGGGATGAATATTGGTTCTCTGCCTGACAGATGGACTGTGAGATTAAATCATATATTTTATAAAGCTTTTGCTCAGATGCTGTGTTCTTGGGATCATAGAACCATAGGAAAATAGGGCTGCAAGGGACCACATAAGGTCATCTAGTCCAGCCCCCTGCTCAAGGCAGAAGCATCCCCAACTAAAGTATTCCAGGCAACCATCTGTCTAACCTGCCCTTGAAAAACTTCCAAGGATAGAGATTCCATAATTTCTCTAGGTTGCCTGTTCCAATATTTGACCACCCTCACAGTTAGGAAGTTCCTTCTAATCTCCAACCTAAATTTCCTCCGCTGAAGTGTGAGGCCATTTCTCCTAGCCCTGTCCCCTATGACCATGGAGAAAAGCCCATTTCCTTCTTCTCTGTAATTGTCCTTCAGGTATTTGAAGACTGTTATCAAATTTCCCTCTTTTCTTCTCCAAAATGAATAATCGTAGCTCTTTCAGCTTTTCCCCATAAGTCTTGCCTCTCAGGCCCCTAATCATTTCTGCTGCTCTGTGCTGGAGTCTTTCCAAACTGCCCATATGCTTCCTGAATTGTGAAACCCATCTGGCCACAGTACTCCAAGTGAAGCCTCACTGGGGCTGAATAAGGTAGAAGAACTGGTCCCTTGAGGTTAAATGGGGCAAAAAGATCTCACTCCTGTCTATTATTTTAAATGTACACCAAAAATATTATAGGATTCTTATTGCTATTGTACGGTACTTTTTTTTTACACTAAAACTCTTGATATATCATTTTGATATTGAAATGCATCTTGTAGTTACGTGAAATAGCCACCACTTACCAATGCCAAGCAAAATTGAATAAAGGTGTGTTAGTGCCATCAGCAACAGAAGTAGAACTTAACAATGGCCATATAGGTGGGGTTTATAGGCAGACTACAGGCCATAAATTGGTACACACTATTTTGATAATTTATTCATAAAATGAAGACGACAAAAACCACAGATGCCACTGAATACTGGATTGACTGGACATAGACATAGACTGTAAACCAGTTCTGTTCATCCTTATAAGAAGAATGACAACAGAAGGTGAAGGGGCAAGCTCATTTTTCCATCTGCTTTTGCTGAACACACCCTCTGTAAAATGTTATGGTTAGAGGCAGTTAAAATTATTATAGGTCTAATCTTAAAACACTTATTCAGCTGAATGTGTCAGACAGGAAACTATCCATAAACACATTTGAGATGTTAAATTACTAAGATAGCTGTGATTTCCTCCCTCTGAGAAATCTCACTATTAGCTGTGATATTATTTCCACTCAAGGAAGTCACTCTACAACACCAAATATTTTCACATGCATTGAAAAGTGTAGACTACACAAGTCCACGGATGTTTGTTTTGGCAAGAGAACTGAGTTTCCTCTATTTTTTTTCTGAATACAATGTAATTCTCTTCTTTGCTTTCTACATTTAGGAAAATAAAGACACCCTGAAAACTCAGAAGTTACCTTGAACATCCATAGTTTAATTTGCTACAGAGGTGTTTACTTTTCCTAAATATCTTAGCTTCATTATTAAGGTTCATTTATTACCAGATTCCACCCCCATCTCCCTATCCACCCAAAGAAGCCCCACCAGATTTTTACATTTTTCAGTTCTCTGTTTTATATTTATATTAAACTGATTAGTCTATTTGGACCATCATTTGAATAAAACAAAAGAGAAGATCATATAAATAAACCCACTTGATACCTTGATCAAAGAGATCAGGGACATACATTATAGATCTGACTCAGTTGTACTTCTAAGAATTGTGAATGAATTTCAAAGGGGCTGATCTACAAGCTTTTGAGACAAATACAGTGTTAGTGGGCAAACATTGTAATACAGTGGAAGGTAAAAGAATCAGACACTTGTCTTGGTGTTAGATTTAGGATTATGCTGCTTCTTGGCAGCGGAGACTACTGGAGGAAAGAGGTTTAGCTGCCCAATTCCATTCTTCCTGAGTATGAGGTTCCCTACCTTACACAGAAAAATCTCAAGGCAGGGAAAGAAACATGTAGCAAATCCATGGGATTCATGTGTTAGAGCTTTCCTGTCCTCCCCTTGAGGGACATGCTTTTTAACTTTTTGGAATAGATTTTGATCTATGAAGTCTGTGGGGCCCCCAGTTCAGAGGGAGAAACAAAACTAAAGTCTTATAAATCCAAAATCCTGGGTAAGCAGTACACTGAACCAGTCCCTTTCTCAGTTGAAATTGCCTGGAAGCCTGCCAGGTTTGGAGGAGGGCACAGCTTCATATCAGCTCAATTGTTCCTTTACCCTGAAGCATTTCTTCCCAACCTGTAGACTACTTAATGTCTAGCCAGAAGCTGGTTTGAGATTAGAGTGAATTTTCAGCAAAGTTTCTGGGCAACCCCCTTCTGTTTTTCCCTGTTTATCTCTAGCACTTCTAACTCCCTTCCACTGGCACAAATGAAGGGGAGCCAGCAGTACTCTGGATGGTAGAAACAGCAGAATGGAGTGATTCCAAAAATTTCTTGTTATTTATTATCACAGGCTACAGTCCTGTAAGTGTCTTGTGGTCTGTAGTGCACCACAAGAATATCAGAACATGATTTTCTAAATTGATGACTAGGCTCCCCCACACAGGTTTGTTAACAAAACCCACCATTGCTATTCTGGTGCTAGACATGCTTTTAACTACCACCACAAGCATAATACTACAGCGTCTATTTATCAATCTGCAGGATACCCAAGTGACACAGAAGCCTAAATGGGAACCAGGATGAAGCATAAGTCATTTCACTTCAGATAATACTTTAAAAAGGTGAAAGAGGCAAAAGGGTGGATTTTTTTTTTTTGCAGAATAAAATGTGGATTACTTTAAATGAAAAACAGTTCAGAGTTCTAACTGGCATTTGCACTGTTTATTTATAGGTATTGTCCCTGCTTTCTTACTGGTTTAAACAATAATTAGCACATAAAGACCGTTTTTAAATTAAATCTGTTTATCCAGCACATTCTCCATCTAGAGCATTCTTACTGAATACTTCTTTCCTTTTTAAATCAAAACCTTTACTTTAGTGAAGTGAAAAGTAACAATGGGAGAGAGAGAAACAGAGTGGTTAATAAGTGAGACAACTCTGTGTTCTAAAACAAAGCTAGGAATTATGATCATTTGTCATTATTTATCAGATGCCAGTTCTCTCGATAGTCTTCTGTTAATTAAAATTATATTTTCTAGTCTAACTTCCCCAAATTCTTTGCCCAGCAGAGCCTAGTAATTACTTGATGCTTATTTTCTCTCTAATGAGAGTTTAAACTTAGGATGACATCAGCATATCCTATTTGCCTGTGTGACTGGTGAGCCAGATGAAGTTTATTTACTAAATGCTGCAGCCTTGCCAAATTGCTGGGCTGCACAGAACAGTATGTTCGGGTGCTGCCTGTCTTGCCAGCTTTCAGTGAAGTACTTGACACAGACCACATGTGGAGGTCAAGTGATTCTATCGTGATCTCACCAGATGGTAAGTTATGGTATTATTCCCAAGGCAGGTAGCATAGTCTGTTCAGAAAGAGTTGGCAGTTCCTCTGTGATCTCACAGCCAGGAGCAACTGGATTATTGCAAAAGACTAGGAATGTTGTTGATGTTGGGGAAATGCTTTTCCAAGAATTTCCTCACAAATTATTTGAATTCAAAACTCTCGAGCTGTATATTTTCTAGTAAAGAAACACGAGGGGCAATTCTACAAATCAGAGGCCTTTCCTTAAAACCTAACTATGAACAACTCTAGCATTTGTGCATGGTTATTAATTTCTGGTTGAAATGGTGTCAATTCTGCAGTAGTGGCATTCATAGCCTGCAAGTTAAACCTGCCTACAGTTCTGTGATACACAAAAACCCACCTCACATCTGTTGCAGTGCGAGTTCAGAACTTACACTACCGTCTAGGACTGGGCAAGTGCAAGTTCCAAGAACAAATGGTTAGTAGGCAGGCTGAAACTACATGATTGACAAGGCTAGAGTACTGCCTGACCTAGTCTGCAGAAGAAAATAGAAAAAGCTGTCTGCTGAGGGATCCGATGAAATACTGCAGGGCCTTAACTTAACAGAAGATAAAGGAAGGGCACTTGGGCCTTTCTACAGTCTGGCTTTAAATGACATGTGCCAAGCAATTTAAGCTGCCCCTGAATTCAGCCAACATTGTTCATGCTTTCCCCCAGTGTCTGTGCTAGTATTTTCCACGGCCTATCTGGCAGATGGCATTAAACTCTTCATGTCAAAAGTAACTACATCTGTACAGTCAAAGGCTCTAAAAACCACAGGGAAGGCTCATTCCACTTAATATTTTTAATCAGAAGGGATTGAATGGGTCTTTCATGTGTAAAAATAAAATTAAAACATGAAACACCATAAATTCAAACAATGGCTTTTACTTAAAGCGAGTGTTGAAAGATAGGTGCTTACAGGAGCAGGGGTGCTGCATTCAATTCCTAGGTCACTGCATAGCAGGTCTGTCCAAGTCAGGACTGCAAGGCTGATTCCCACAGGGCTGATGCAAAAGCAGCTCTACTCCCCCTCGCGCTCCTCTTCAGCTTTGCAACCTGAGCCATAACCTAGTCCTAAATCTTCCCTTGAACTTTTGTTCTTTATTTCATTCATTCTTGCCAAACTAAAGAAACAAATCAATGACTCTTAATCACTCTGGGACTGAGGAAGCAGGAATTTTTTAATTGGCTCGTCACACCAGGAAACTTTAACCTATTTAAAACCATAGGACAACCTAGACAAAAAAAAAAAAAAGAGAGAGAGAGAAAAAAAGATAAAAAAATTACCAGGGACAGAAGCTACTTAAATAAAATGGAAAATATTATTAGACCACATTCTGCAATTTTTCTTTCAGAAGTGGGGCATTTGCTACCAACATATTACTCTGAAAACAAACACAAAGTTAAAGAGCAGCAGCTCTGGAAAGGATGGGTGGGAATTTCGATTTGAACTGTGGAAATCCCTCAGATATACAGAGAAGAGAGTTATGTCATATGTACTATCAAAATGAAACATGCCTTGGACTGACACTCTTGGAAGAGGTTAAGAAAGCATAGTCACTATAGAGCTATAATATAAATCATCCTACTGGTGGCCTTTGATAAACTTTACTTACAGGAATTATAAATAATAGCTTATGAATGGATGTGTATGTAAAGGCCCAGAACTAATTAGCTTAAGAATGTTTTTTTCTGCTCTAAAAACACTGGGACAAGTCATCCTTTCTGAAAACAAATGTCTTTTTGAGCCTTTTGTACATTTCCTAACTTGGCCATAGACTGAGCTTCAGTAATCACTGCATTTTTCTCTCTTTTATTTTAAAATGGCTTGTTGAGTCATGAACAGAACCAGAACCATTGTCTAGCTAATTAAGCTTTAATTTAGTGAATTTTATGTGATTGTATGTGATGAATTTTATGATGGTAGTGAATGTTATGTCATGTGCTATCAATTAGTTGCTTATTTACCATTTGAACATTGTCTTCTCAGATATGAACAGGACAAGTTTCTTTATTTCTTTGGATGGTTCATATTCAGAAAACTGAATGGTATATTTAAAGTTATTTAAGAAGAGTGAACAAATCACTTTTAAATTAGTTTATTATTCCATGTTTTAAGTCCATGGCCATCTACCTCAACAGAGGAAATTTTAAGGACCCCAGGCCTTCTTTATATAACATTGTTTCTACTAATTGTTGTTGTAAATTTTGATAATGACTTGTATAATGAGTTAGTGGCAGTTAGGTAGAAATCTATTACAACTGTTAGGTGGATTAAACCTAAATTGTTACCTAGGGCTGATAATATACATTGCCTCTGCGAAATTCAGTTTATTTCTTCCCATCACTTAATAGCTACTAGGGAAAATAGGCTTTAAATGAGCTATTATAGCACAAAATCTGCAATAGCAAACCCTTGAAAAACCGACATATATTTACATTTGAGTCTAAATTACAGTTTTCTTTTTGGGAGTAACCACAAATTCTTACCTGTTCATCTACAGTTTACTTATTTATTTGTATTTAAGAAAAAGTCATTATCCAACATTTGTGGAGAACTGCATTAATTCAATTAAATTCAACTTCAGTGTAAATCAGGAATCAGACTTACAACAGGGATTCATTTGTCTTATGGTATTCTGGCAGGTAGAAATACCATCCTTGTTATTTATTAAGCACCAGCAATGATTCCTGCACTGTACAAGACACAAATACCCACATCATTCCCTGGTTAGTCTGAAATCTAAAAAACAGATGGGGAAAAGATAAAATATACACCAGGACATAGGAGAAGGAATCATTCTAGTTAAATTGTTCTTAAAAATAATTTCTGATCATTTTCATTCTTCAAAGTCCATGAGAAATGTAGCTTTCAGGAGAGACCTGTGTAAGGGTGGTGGTAGAATGACACATTACTTCACTAACCAAGGATCTGAGGCTGTCTGAAAGAATCTATGAAGATAGGGTAGAGGGGAACAAAGAGACAAGATGTCAGAACTGTTCCCTTGGCTAGGTCTGGCCTGCCCCTCCACCTCTTCATTAATGAGAATATTTAACATTGAGTTCCACTGGAACAGGATCACGCCTTTCATGTTGCTTCCTATTTCATCAGCGCAAGGCACATAGCCAGCGGAATGTGTTAGGCACCAAGTATGTAGCTCCAGTTAACTATAATTTGATCTGTTCACTTAAACCCCATGCATTGAGTTGAATAACACTCCAGGAGTTCCTCACATTTTGGATTGTTTAGTTGTTTTTATATCTGCACACAAAGACACAAACAAGTGACTTCTAAGTAAAAGGTGCAAAATTCACCCTTGGCATACGGTTATTCTTAAAATGCCACTTTCACAAGAAATGTCTAGCTTTGCTTTGCACAGTACAAGTGAAGTTTTGTGCATAGGGGTTCAAAGTCACACAAAAGAAAAACAAAAAGCAATGAAGCAGGACTAGGAGTGCAAAGGCACATGATCTTGCAGTAATGAGAGCCTTGGCTGCCACATTACTCCTGCTTATAATAAGATCTAGTGCACCCAGTGAAGTCAGGGCAGCATTGTTGTTTAAGTTACTGCTGTAGGAACAGATCTCACAAGAGAGGGCCACCTTAGCATTTTCCAACACTGCCACATTTTACTATCCTATTACCCTTTTACTGTACCCCAATCCCCTATTATCCTGACTTATAAATGAGAGACCAAGCGCTCTGGAAACCTGACATTTTTTAACATATTAACTATAAATATAGTTAAGTACATATCTTCAACTCAGACTTGTACTAAACTGCATCCTCATCCAACCACATACCACATGAGAGCTGGTAACAAGGCATTTAACTCCAACCCTGTACACTGTAAAAAATAAAAACATCACCTAACTGGCAAGGAAATGCTGAATTTATCCATGGAGTTGAACAAGTTCTTCAAAAGAACCAGAACTTTACAAGATGTGAATGTAACAACAACACCAGGATAGCAAGATAAATTCCAATAGAGTGATTAAGATTTGTACATGTTTGGTTAGCTACTGACCTTGCTGAACATGTGAGCTAAAAAACTTAGTGTTGAAGTAATTACTGCCAGAAGACCAAAAAACCCCAAAAAATTATCCTACATGAAGAATACGTTTCATGGAATCATAACAACGTTCCTTTTGAGAAAGATTACAGAACAAGACAGATGAGTCTTTGTTATAATTATAACAACACTTCAGCTGTGAAATATTTGCTTATTGTCAAATGAAAGGAAAAAGGTCTTCTTGTTCTTGGAAATTTTGATTAGGAAAAAGCATTAGACAAACAAAGCATTTTCATCTTTGCAAAAAAACTTCAAAAGAATAAGAGAGTTCTGAAATTGGCAAACATTTGAAATGGCTGCCTATCAAGTATATATTTCATGTGGGATGCCATGATGGGAGCCTCAATATAAGACTGGACACAAAAACTGATGGGGAGTATAAGTTCTACAAAAGACTTGTGAAGTAAGCTTATAGAAACCGGGTAAGTGGCATCACAGACTCTTCTTAGGCATCAAAACCCTCTCTTAACACTAACTGCCATATTCTTCTTTCACTGTACACCCTTTTCAGAATTGGTAACATTTATAGCTTTCTACCATAACTTGTGGTTGCTTGCCAGGCCATCATGTAGATTCACCACTGTGAGTATCCACGGAGAGTGTCTTTGATTTTTCCTTGGTTATCTTTCTTCCTCTGTAATTGCAGGTACTGTCCAACATATACAGACCTCAGCTGCTCATTTCAGCATGTCAGGCCCATATTAACACAGCTTCACCTCCCTCAACTTCTGTTCAGTTGGAGCAGTCTCTATTAGCTTCCTTTGTATTATTTATGAATCTATGATTCAATTTATCTATCATTTCCTTGATGGAGAGCAATTTATCTATCATTTCCTTGATGGAGAGCATGTTCACTCTTCTCCTTGTGGTTAACCAAGCCTTGGTTCCATTCACCAGGACAGGGCAATTTACAAGTTAAGTACATACTGCCCTTCAATTCTACTTGCACTTTCTTATTAAAAAGAACTGGTGTCAGCTTCCATCGTTTGTAAGAAGTGACTTTGGTGGCACCATCATTAGCAGCCACTGATCTAAGATATTTGAATTCTTTCACCATTCCACCCTTCTTTTCTGTGATACCCTCTTTGGTGGGTCCACCTGTGGTTATCTCCATCTGCTGTCACTTTAAGTCAGCCTTCTTATGAGGATGTTACCTTTGTCCAGAGCTGACTTGAAGAAGACCACAATCTTCTGCACACATCAAATGTCAGCCTCAAAAAACATAATTCAAGGTGACTGTCTTAGTATATTTTTCTTTATATCAATGGCATCAGCAAGTGGAACTGGATTCAGTGTTGACCCCTGATGCAGGCCATCCTTTCCAGCAAATCTTATACAGTAGCCTTGTTTAGTTTTGACTTTGGGGAGTCTGCTTTGTTATACATATCCTAGATAAGGTACATGTATTTGTCTGGTATACCAGTCTGGAACAAACTCCATCAACTTGCTCTCTGGTGCCCCATCTGCATTTTCTATGTCTCCATAACTTCTGTCTCTTGATTTCTCCATGAGAATTGCATAGAGTTACCCGAACACTCCTAGTAATTCTTTTCTATATTTCTCTACCGCTACTGCCAGCATAACCTCCTCTTTCCCCTGCCCCAACTCCCCACTCCTGGGGCACAGGACATTGAACAATGTCTCCAGTATCTTTCTCCTCCTGAAACCCCTGACCTCTCAGCCCGAGGAGATGGAGCCAAGGCATGATTTGCAGAATGCACAGCACAACTGAAGGAACTAAAGTTCCTTATCTATGCTGTCAGACAGGTTTGACTTCTGTTATCAAATTACAAGGATGACCTTAATGTGCAAGAAAAGGTAAAGTGAAACTGAGTTGTTCCACCACCTAAAGGTCACTAACTTCAGGCAGCCATTTTTTCTGATCAGAAGCACAGTAGCTTGATCATTCAAGGGGAAACCATGTCATAATTCTGTGCAGTCTGACCCCACCCACCTCAACCCCTAATGGTTTGTCTATTGAGGCAACATAGCTAGAGCCAGTTTTTGACCTCACCCAGACTGTACCTAGAAGCCATCTGGGTGGAATGTGAGGAGCTTCTAACCCTCTGTAAAGGGGACCCTGGGGAATAAGTTTAACTGAGCATAGAGTAGGGAGCCCTGTAACAAGGCATCTCAGCAGCCTCTATCCATTTCTGCCTCTGCGGGGTCTGAAACAGTGTTATCTTCAGTGTTCAACTCAGGGCCTTTGAGGCCCACAACTTCCGAAAAAAGACCTGTATTATCTAAACCTGTCTTAAGCATGGACACACTGACTGACAACTGTGGGAGCCTACCGAAGTTGTTCAAGGTGTTACAGTTAGTAGGGGTGGAATATACAGATGAGTGGTAGCACTCATCTTAAAGATTTGGTTTTGAATTAAATATAAGGCAGCACTATCTCTTGTTATGGGAGCTTAGCCATCTTCAGCTACTTGTTATCAAGGATCCAGTAGCATGTTTTTAATGTAGATTTTTTATGTTAACAATGACTTCAGTAATTAGAATTTTGGAGAAATATTTTGTTGGTTAAAAGACTTCTCTGCCCCTTTAAATAGTATTTTTTTTTCTTTTTTTTTTTTTTTTAGATAAAATGCTATTGTGAGATAACAATGCATATTTTCCTCAGAATTCTAACAAGTCTTCCAGTATAAGGAGGAAAGTAAAAGATGACAGCTGATAATCCTGCAGTATCTCAGATAACAAATACAGGCATAAGGAACTTTTATAAATAACATTTACCTTTCAGGCCTTCTTTACATTTCAGAGAGAAGCAAAGGAAGGACACAAGACTAATTTTTACATTTTTTTTGCAAGCCACCTTTAAAAAAAAGAAGGCAAGTGCTCTTTCCTCTTTGGGAATAAACCTTGTTTTCCTGTCCTTAAGGGAACTTGTAAGAACTGGAAAGTCATCTAGAAGAGACAGTACTTTGTAGAAAGCAAGAAACATTCTGAAAAATAGCTTTTCCTTACAGCTGAAACTGATTCACTGCATCCTGCCTCAAAGCATGAAAAAATATCTGTTATTCTTCAAGGGGACTTCTGGATGCTCCACAGAAAAAAACATTCACAAAAAACTAAGGAAGAAAGGAAGTGCGTCGTAAGAGAAAGGTTGGGAAGACATGACCCACAAGACCTCTGAATCAAAAGAAACCTCCCTTCCTCTCTGAAGAAAGATAAAAACATAGCCTACCTCTCAATGACTTGTGATGGTGTTTCTGACTTAGGTGTAACCCACAAAAGGAAGATAATTAATCTGAGCCCACCCGTCTGTTTTGTTGAGTGAAGAGCTCCTTGGTAACATGGAATAAATGCAGTACATTCTGAACGCTGAACTGCTCATGACCTTGATCCAAAGGAAAATTATGCCGAAATACAGAACACAAGGAAGACAATTTAGGGGGAAAACCCATCGGAAACCTGTCTTGTTGCTCAGCAGAACAAACACTGAACTAATACCACTGTGAACATTTGTGTAAGTGTAAAAAAAACAAACAAGCAAAAAAAACCTATCTGCTTTACCCTAAAGAAATGCTGGGGATTATTCCATGGTGAAAGGGACTGTGGTAACAGCATAAATGAAGCTTTTATGAACACGATATGTTGGATACAGTACTTGGCATCTTACTCTATTTTTTTTACTCTAGCGAACAATGCAAAAGTTAATTGGGCAAAGGTTAGAGCATTGGTGTTGAGTAAGTAGCACCCATGCCAAGGCCCAAAACAGCCCCTCTCTTTCAGTTGCTGTTTTGCCTCTTGTCTTTTCTGTCCTCATACAGATGTAGCAACGGATTCAGGAAGTTCAGGAGTACTGTGAGGAAAAAGGTCATATTCTGTGACTATGCGATCGCCTTCTTGAAATAGTTTCTCAGATGTTGCTCAGCAAGAAATGCTTTTGCTGGAGATCTTGAAAACAAAAAGTGAAGCCTCCACAGTGGCTGAGACAAGGCTGGGGTGGCTGCTATAACCAGTGTAGAATAGAGCCCAGGAGCTTTGGTAGATATGGCTGAATACCTCATGAGTGATACTGTGTCTGTCCTGCACTACAAGTTGGCTTGAAGACTGCTTTGGGGTTCAGGCCTGTTCACAGAGAAGTCATTCTGAAGGTCCACAATGATCACAGGATCATAGGAAAATATGGCTGGAAGAGACCTTACAACATTATCTGCTTCAGGCAGGACCGTCACCATCTAAACCATACTTTTGTGACGAATGGTGGCTGTATTGCTCCAAACCAAGAGAGAAGACTTGTCTATAGCCCTGTGGTCAGCTGGCTCGGGCTTGTGCTAGACTATGAGAACTCAAGGTGAGAGTGGCAGTCAGTTTCTGTAAGACAGATATAAGCCAGGTCCCATTCTCAGTAAATGCCGCACACAGGGGCATTGCTGTAAACACTGCATTACTGAAGCTATTATACCAGTGCTCATGTAATACGTGTCCTAAGACAGGGGTACTCACCCCCTGGCCTGTGAGGCAGATCTGGTCCATGGAGCCATGTTATTTGGCCCACAGGGCTCCCCACAGGTCTGAAAATTTGGCTGTGGAGGAAGACTAGTAGCATTAATAGCTGTATCCCTGCTGCCAAATTTCTGAACTGTTAAGACCCTTGCAGGCTGGATAGTGTGGCCCTGCGCATTCAATAATACATACAGGGTCATGACAGTGCAGGGACTTAACCAGGCAGCACAGTGCCTGATCTGGGCACGCAGGACCTGATCAAGGCCATGTGAAGTGGGATCTGGGTACACAGAGCTTGAGCCACGTGGCATGAGGCAGAACCTGGACACATGGGATCTGATCAAGGCAGTGTGCAGTGGAATCTGGGCTTGCAGGGCCTGATTTGGGCAGTGCAAGGCAGGATCCAGGCATGCAGAGCCCAATCTGGGTGGCGTGAGGTGGGATATGGGTGCACAGGGCCCAGTCCGCATGCCAACCCTATGGATCTAGCTTATAGATCAGCCCCGTGCCAATCACCCAGCTCGCAAAACCAAAAGGTTGAGCACCATTGTCCTAAGACTGCTCTACAGAGGCCCCATACAAATAACAAAGAGAGGCTGATCTCTTGGAACTAGCCAGTTTTCACTTAGAACAACATCCAAAGATAAGAGAGGAAACAGGCTCTTTTTTATGTCCTGTATCCTGTAACAGGTTACCTCCAACACACATTATAGTATCCTCAAGTTTGCCGCCACTTGTGTTGATCAGTAATGGCCCACAAGTTGCTATTCTTGCAGGAGGAAATCCCCTTGTGAAATACTCCATAGAGCAGCAATTCTCAAAAAGACTATGAGGGTGATTGCTTTATTTATATCTATTTGTAACAGGTAACTCCTCTTGTATAATGAAAATTGCCCTTCTATGGGTAAAGCATGAGCAAGCTTCCAAACAACAGGTGTTTCACCTTGCTATTCTAACTGCAGCAGAACAACACAGTATCACACTAAAACACCTCCTCATGCTAAATGGGTTGGATACATCACATATTTTAAAAAGTGATTTGCTTGCAACAGCAGCCTACAGATGCTTTAAAAAAAGAACCCACCAGAGGTCAGGATTAGGAACTTGCTAATTGTTTGAGATAACTAAATACCTGTGTTTCTCTGTATGCCTTGTGCCCTATTAAAAGAAATACAGCAAATACCGAGGTAAACTTACCTGTAAATCTAGAACAAACTTGGCAATTTTTTAAGATTAACCAACTTGCTTGCTCAGAAGGAGGTCTGTATAAAGATTTGATTTACATTTGTTTACATAGCAGTGACAGTCTCAGGACTAACCTTTTCTTTAGGCATAAAAACAAAGTAAAACAATTAAGGAGAATTAAAACTTTCCTCCAATACCCTGAAGAAGTATCTGAATATATTTGACCTTCATCCTGCAAATATACATGTCCAACTTTACTCATATATGCAGCCCCCTTGGGTCAAATAAACTGTATGTGTTGTGTAGTTAAAAACACACCTAAGTGGTGAGTGCATGAAAGGTTTGCTATGAAATGTCTAATCCTGTTCCCACACAATTCAAAGGCAATGCTTGACTTCAGTGGTACAGGTCTGAGGCCTAATGAGAGCCAACCAGGGAAAAGCAGAAGTAAGGGAAACCCCTATCAATTCATCTACAATACTTCATCTGGACAGTAGTAATCTTAAAGGTTTCTGTGAATGCAGGTAAGCATGGAAAAATGGCTTAGAGAACGAAAAATACATGTTATTTTTTTGGAAAAAAAGGTAATTAAATATGAGGATTTAAAAAAAAATGGAACCTTGATGACAAAATTCTCAGCTGATGTCTACAATACAGCTCCACTGAAATAATTTTATTGTACCCATTTAAACCAACTAATGTCCTAACCTAAGATTAAAGGTGCTATGAAAGGTGCTACATGGAAATGTCAATTTTGGATGTGCTGCCTTATCTTTCTCCCTTTTTATCCTATGCTTAAGAAAGCTGTAAGTGGCTAATAACAAACTAAATATTTTGCTATGAAAAAGAGCTTAACATCCAAAGCAACAAATGCAGTATGTAGCTCTTGTTAACAACCTCCTTTCAGCATTGATGTTCAGATCATTAGGTAGGTAAAGGGCTCTTTTTTGCTCCTAAAAACGAAAAAAAGTTTCCTAAAAGTCTGATGATTTTATTTTGAATAAATCTCATGCATTTTGTACAAAGGGTCCTTATAGAAAACCCTCAAGGCCTTGTTTCTTGTCTTCTCTCTTTCCCATTTCCTTTCCCATGCCTTGAATGCTTCCTGTGCTTTGCTTGCAGGCCCCTGTATTCAAATCCCAGAAGAAGATTCACTTCTTCACTGCTAACAAGAAATGACCCAAGACAGACTGTAACCCCCCAGCAAAAGTATTGTAGTTAAAAATGCTGAAGAAGGATTCAGGAAATCTGGGTTCATTTTCCAATTCTGCTGCACTTCCTGTGTGACCTGAAGCAACACGCTTTGGGCCAGATCCTATTTCCTCTTCCCATGACTAAGTGCCAGCCATGTAGTTCTAGTGTTTGTCTCTTATGCACAATGTGGGATTCAGCATGGGCCATGTTCCAATTGGGTGGGTGTCAGGAGGGAGGAAGGGAAGAACAGAATCACCAGATAAATGCATGTATATGTATATAGCACCAGGTAAATCCCAAACAGCATTAAGAGGAGAGCTAGAGAAGTATTCTTGGCAGTGCCTGGTGGTTCAAACACTTTGCTGGGAGGCAGAGGCAGGTTCAAACCCCCTCTCAGTGCAGGAGGCCTTAAACCCCTGTTTCCTGCTCTGGGGGCAAGGCCCTAACTACCACACTAGAAAGTGGGAGACTTTCCCTCTGTAACTTCCAGCAGATACTAACATAGATGGACCTTATTTCACCACTGAAGGGGCAAAAGAAGATCCAAAAGTGTTACATAGGCATGTCCTTGCCATTTAACTGTTTATAGTGAAATGGGATCTGGCCCTTCACCTCTCTGTGCCTCAGTTTCCCACCTGTAAAATGGGAGAATACACTTTTCCCCCGCCCCTGTTTCATCTATGTATATACTTTGGGGCAGGTCTGCTTATACAGTATCTCCCATAAACTGTCACTACTCACAGGTGGCAAGTTTAAGCTCTACAACTATTAAAAACAATGAGACTAACTAATAAAAAGTTATTCTTTGTTTTGGAGTTTGGCTTTCTACTTCTTTCTGCTCTGGGACAAGGACATTCTCTCTTTTGTGTTCAGCTCAGTGCTGAGAAGACCATATGGCTATTTAGCCAATAAAATGGAAGTATTCATAAATGGGTAAGCTGGTTGAAAACTTCCAAAATTCTCACCATTATTCAGGAGTCACTAAGAGCTCTCATGAGTAGGCAAAAAACACAGCTTTGTCATTTGTTGAGTTATGGCAGATCGTCTCCCTAAGGTGCTGGCAAACTTATCCGAATGGCACATTTACTGTGTGTCAGAACTAGGCAGGGAGATACGTAATACCTCCTTCTGGACTCTGCTCTGAAGATGTTAGTGTTGGCTCCAGGATTACGGTACATAGCTTTGGGAGTTCTGCATCATAATAATTTGCAGTAAATGGCAGATGCTTAGACAGAATGATCTGTGGGGGAAGAAACACCTGGTTTCCCTTCTTGGACTTCCCCTCTCTTTTCCCCTTTTAAATTATTTGGTGTAGACTTGGCATGGTCTGGAATGTTACTTCATAGTGCTTTGAATGCAAATGAATATTTTCTAGGGGAGTTTTTTTTTTAAATGTGATCAAGGGAAAACTACTCATATGCCAGTTTTGGGGGCAAGTATCTGGAAGGTTATCAAAGGGCTCTTTCTTTTTGAGAAGTTAATTAGCATGATAAAACTCATAGAGATGGGAGCTGAGATACAGTTAGCTGTGTACAGGATAAGTTATCTGACCATCTGGAAATACAACTAAAGAAACTTGAAAGCATTAATAAAATATGTTCCAATCTTGATGCACAGGGCATTTACCGAGTATGCAGTCACTGAGCAGGTAGTTGATAAATATCACCATAAGGTTTAGCTACACTGTTTTGCACACAGAATATCCTAAAGCTTTGGAGTAAGTAAAATGGGAGGTCAGGGCCTGTGACACTTACAGGCCCTGCTTTTCTAAAATGGCTTTTAGGGAAGCAGATTCAGTTTCAAAGACAAAAATCCTCATAAGGCTCAGAAAAAAACCTCTTATTTTATATAATGTGCTAGCCTCACTGGAAATAAATGTGTTCTCCTTTTTCAGGATCTTCCTGTTAGTAACAGTTGCACATAAATAAAGTTTTCTAAACAAACATCTTATCTTTTTTATGGAAGGAAGTCCATTAATAAAGAATTGACGTTCTTCCCTGAAAAAAGAAATAATAATAATAAAAGAATGCCAATTCATTCCCATAAACTAAAGAAAAAAACGTACACCCTGAGATTCACTCCATTTTCACAGCAAACTGAATAATCTGCATGGAGATAAGTTAGAACTGTTTGGGTTTCTGTATAAACAATGCTCCTGTTGCTACCTTACCATATAATACCAAAACAATCAATCTCTTTCCTCAGTTTTCCACTGCTTCATAAAATTGTAGGTATTAAAGTCTCAAGCTCTCTTCCAGGCCTGTGCATATGCATATAGGATAAACACTAATCTAACTTTCAGACAGGAAGCCTTTGGGATGAAAACCTGACACCTGTACAATGTCTTTTTTCAGACCTATACAATGCCATCCATACCAGTAACACTATATAAGCAACAAGAAACAAACAAACAACACTACCCAGGTTTGCTCAATGCATTTCTGAAGCATATTTCTTGTTTTTCTGTAACTTAAGTTCTTTGAACTTCTTTTCATTGTCATCTATTCTGAATAACTGTGTTATGGTTTCCATGTGAAATACAGCTATTTTAAAAGATTCCTGCAATTAGGAGTGGCTTTAGGCCTCTAGCAATTCCAGCAACCAGAGAGACGATACGCAAATCTCTAGAAGAGAGAACTCCTGAATAACAGAACTACTGATGTAAGGCATTTAACTGGCTGCTGGACATAATGGCTGACCAAATCACCCAATCATTGGGAATTTGTTTTTAGACAGATTATGGGTCCATTCTAGTCAGTCTATGCAGCAACACTGCTCTTCCTTATGGCTCTCACCTGGGCTGCCATCTTTTCTTGGCCATTCCTCTCTTTGTCCTGCAACTGCGGTGTCGCTGTGGGAGGAGGAGGAGCTCTGCGTTTCTTGATTTCTGGGTTTGCCGTCATTCCTGATATGTTGCCAAGAGATTGTGATGGACCCAGTGTAATGGAACGTGACATCGCCGAAGGGGAATTTGGTGCAGTTGAAAAACCCTGCAAGCAGATGGACAGACAACTTGATCACTTTTCATAGACTATGAAAAAGAAAAAAGAAAAAAAAAATGTATCTGATTAGCCTTTAATTAAGACTATGCTCTAAATAACACTGCATGTTCCTCCGCCAAGCTCACTGCACTGGAAACTGTACACTATTTGGACATTAAAACAAACAAACAAAAAATCAACTAAGAGTTATTAACCTCTTTAGCATGATGTGCGAGTTGCAAGAGATAAAACCTACATGATAATATAAACAGGTAGAAATATTCAGTAATGTTGATGGGAACTTGATCAAAGTAGGCAATTCCTACTTCTTTAGAAAGCCATTTCTTGCTATTTAAAAAGTGTACCCTGTTCAAATGTATCATCACAATCAGCCAAATATAATATAGTATAATGAATAATAAGCCATATTTGTAATTCCTGAGGGCACAATTTATTCTTACATCAGAATTACATATATAATTCTGATAAATTATATGCTGCAGGTTATATCTCAGTACACATTTCACTGTCAATTACCTTCAATGAAAATCCAAAAGGCCCGATTTTCTCCTCACCTATGCAATTTTCATTTAATAGTCACTCCTCATTTACAGAGGAATGGACAAGAACTGACTGAACCTGTCCAGGAATAGCTCCCATGACTTCAGTTTAGTGGAATCACTCTGGATTTACACAGAAGTAAATCAGAACCGAAGTGGGCCTGTTTCTATGTGTATATGATGAATATGCCTAATTGTACAACTCTTAGGGCCTGATTCAAAGCTCCGTAAAGTCAGAGGAAATGCTTTAATTACAATGTGTTATATGAGGGAATTAATTAAATCTTTGTGTGCATGTGTGTGGTATAGAGCTTGTGAGTGGGTGGGTATAAATCCTTGTGTTTTAATATATATTCAAATACACAAAAAGGAGAGGTCAGGAAATAACATCTCTTTAAATTACTTATGCATTTCTCCGATGATTATAATTTCATTTTATCAAGTATTCCTTGGTGTTGCTTAGAAATGATTTTTCCTCTACATAATTTGTCAACCATTTTTTTTAGCTTAATGAAATCTTGACGTTGCATTTTGGAGGAGAGGGAGAAGACAGGAATTGAAGAGGATTTCACAAAACATTTTTTTAAACATGATGTGAGTTATTGATGGCAATTCATTAAAGCCAGGACACAGCTATCTAAAAGACCACCTAAAAAACCAGGATGAAGACCACTGATGGTTAACTGTGCTCCTCAGGTACAACTGAACTTTTTACCACCTGGGTGTGTCCAGGAAATACAACCTTCCTGGGGCCCGGTCTGAGACAACTGAATAAACAATGATAGGGACTAAGTTGTGTAAGCCTTTCCATTTCTGTTCCAATTGAAAGAGGGCAATTCTTCAACCTTGTCTTTTTTAGCCCGAACTCTCAAAGCTGTGCATGCGTTTATCCTTTTCAAAAGTAAATGAGTAAAACCCCTACAGCCAGGGCTGTCCCGGGGGTGGGGGGAACGAATCAGGGCAACTGCCCTGGGCCCTGTGCTTTGGGGGGCCTGATGGAGCTGGATGGAACAGCAGGAGTGAGGAGCCAGGCAGAGTGGCAGCTCCATGTCCAGCTACTCACTACACCCCTCCCACCACCACCATCGCTGCCACCGCTGATGGTGGCAACAGCTTCTTTGGGCCTGGGATTGGAGCAGGGTTGGGGCCTCTTCTGGGCCGATTTGTCTTGGCCCCTGTGCCCTGCTCTGGTTGCCTCTGCCTACTGCACACAAGCATATTGCTTCTCTTTCACTGCACCCTCAGCTGTGAGAAAAAATGATACACATTACAGAGGTTAGTCCCACTGCTGTGAGATTGAAGGCTTGACAAAAGTCAATAGAGAAAAGAACTGAATACATTTCCCCTTAGCCATATACCCACATAACAAAGTCTATTGCGCATTATAAACATCCATGTTACCCAGCTAAGCAACAAGGCTAAGCAACCAAAGAGAAAATAAGCTACCATGAGAGTCCCCTAGGTCAGAACTGAAGTTCATTAATAACTTGGGGCAAAATGCTGCTGCCAAAGTCATAGGATAGTAAAACTAGAAGAGACCTCAAGGCTAGGGACAGGCAGTACACATAAACTAGTTTAAGTGATCAGAAACTGGTTCAAACCTATAACAGAACGTAAGTTCAGTGCACATAAACCAGTTTCAAAATGGCTGAAACTGGTTTAAGATAAACTTGGTTGACTATAGTATCAGACTTAACCGATTTGGGTCAAACTGGTTTATGGAATGTCTATTCCAGACCTCTTTCTGGTGTAAGTTAAACCAGAGCCCTGCAGGAATCCCAGGTGCTTTGCAGCTCTGGGCTGTGGTCTCTGCTCCAGAGAACAGGGCTCGCCCCACCCCTCTGCTCCCTAGCCAGAGCTCCGGCAGAGAGTGCAGGCACAGCAGGGTCTACCTTGCTTTCCCCTGCCTAGCCCCCCACTTGCAACTCAAGCAGGGATCCTCCCCTCCCACAGCAGCGACCCCAGCCCCATGGACCCTAAGCTTGTAGTATACTAGCAAATGCTGAGGGGGGGAAGGGAGTGTGTGTCTGCGTGTGTGCACGTGCGCATCTAACTTCAGCGGGACAGGCAGACAGAACAGTGTCTGGTTAGAGCTTTTTGGACATAATCTGCAGGTCAGCTGGTAAGGTCCCTCCATTCCTTCCTTGGAAAAAGCTGTTTAAGAAGAGCTTGAACTAATGAGAGAAGCTTTTTTGTTGATGGGCTGATAAATGCTGTGTTATCAGCCTCCTGTTGGCTCCCGCGCCTGTCAGGTTTGCAGACAGTATGAAGAAGCAGGGAGCAGGAGACTGAAAGGCTCAGTATCATCAACAGATGCATGCATTGCACACCCTACCTTTGCCTCGGAGTGCTAGGGGGTCTGGCAATACTCCTGCCCCTTGACCAGCAAGCAGAGAAATGCCTGGGATGGTGCAGGCAGGGTTGGGGTTTAAACACCTCCCTAATCAAAGCATCCTGCTGGGGCCTATCCACACCCCGCCCCCACCCAGCTCAGCACTGTAGAAGAGAAGGAAGAACTGCTTTAGCACCCCCTGGTTCTAGCCTGAGCCACTGCAGGCATGTGCCAGCATTTTCTCAGTCCAGAGGGAATGTCTATATGATTGCAAACTGGTTCAACCTAGGCAGGTTAAACTAAACTGCAAAGATTGAATCAATTCCAGCTCAGGCTTTTTGAATGTCTATTCCTAGACCAAGAGATTATCTAATCCAGACCCCTGCTCTGTTCAAGGCAGAAGCATCCCTGACTCAACCACTCCAGCCAAGAGTGCGTCTAACCTGCTCTTCAAAATTTCCAGAAACGGAAATTCCACAGTTTTTCTAGGTAGGTGGTTCCAATACTTGACCACCCTCATAGTCAGAAAATTCCTTGAGCTTGAGGCCACTCCTCCTAGTGGCTTGAGGTCACTGCTCCTAGTCTCGTCCCCTACAGAAAAAAGAGAAATGATGATTTCCGTCCTCTCTGTAGCTGCCTTCAGGTTACTTGAAGACTTATCAAATCCTTGTTCAGCCTTGTCTTCTTCACAGTATGTATTTTCATCCTTTCTTCACAAGTCTTGCCTTCCAGGCCCCTAATCATTTGTACTGCTCTGTGCTGGACTTCTTTAAACTGTCCACCTCTTTCTTGAAGTGTCGGGCCCAAAACTAGTACTCCAGGTGAGGCCCCTCCAGTACCAAATAGAGTGGAAGAATCACTTCTCTTGACTTGGAAGTGATGTTCCTGTTTATAAATCTCAGTATGCTCGTCTTGTTTTTTTTGTAACAAGAGCATACTGTTAGCTCATATTCAGCATATAGTCTTCTGAAACCCCCAGGTCCTATTCTGATCTACTACAGGCTAGCTAATCATTCCCCAGTCTGTATTTGTGCACGTAATTCTTCCATCCCAAGAACAGGAAGCCCTTCGCAGGTTCAGCATTTGTGGCTTCAAATATTCGCAAATGCCAAAACTGCATCTTAAATACACTTAAAGGAGCTCCTTGGGAGCTTTGCGCTTGCCATCACCAGGCTCCTGCCATCGCCAGTACAGCCATGTCCCCCTCCCCAGCCATCATGGGCACTGTGTTCACAAACGCAGATGGTGTTCATGAACACAGTGCCTTATTCGTGGATTTCGCCATTCGCGGGGGATATGAGAACGTAACCCCAGAGTATGGTGACGGTTTCCTGTTCAGGGCTCTGCATGTGGGATGGAATAATTGTGTGCAGAAAGTCAATTTTTCCTTGTTGAATTTCATCTGGTTGATTGTGGACTATTTTTCCAGTCCATCCAAGTCATTCTGAATCCTGGCCCTACCCTCCAGTGTGTTTGGAACTCCACCCAACTTGGTGTTGTCTGGAAATTTGCTAAGCATACATTTGATCCCATCACTTGGACCCAAGACAGATATTTGGGGAACCACAATTAATACCCTATCCCAGCTAGACACTGAGCCATTGATAACTACTTGCTGAACACAATGATCCTACCAGTTATATATTCATGTTACAGTCTTTCATTTAGTCTGAATTTTCTTAGCTTGTTAATGAGAATGTTATGGAAGACAGTGTCTAAAGCTCTCTCTCTATCCACAGAAAATCTTACCTTTTCATAGAAGGAAATTGGGATGAACTTTCCCTTTGATTCATATGTATGCTGGCTGCTCCTGATCACCTTGTTCTCCTCTATGCACTTCAGAATAGATTCCTTAAGAACCTGCTCCATACTTTTTCCAGGTATCAAGATAAGACTGACTGGTCTGTAAATGCTCAGAACCTCCTTCTTCCCTATCTTAAAGATGGGCACTATATTTAGACTTTTCTAGTGATCTGGGACCACACCTACCTCCATGAGTTCTCCAAGAGGATAGCTAATGGCTCTGAAATTGGCTCAGCCCATTCCTTCAGTACCCAAGGTGCATCCCATCCAGCCTTGCCAACTTGAAAGCATCTAGGTAATTCTTAACTTGTTCTTAACGTGTTCTTCTACACCTCTAGACTTTCGGTTTCCTTAGCTTTGTGATAACCACACTAGCAATCTGGCAACTGCCCCTATTTGTGAAGGCTGAAGTAAAGCAAGCTTTCTCTGCACTATCTGTAAATAGATTGCCTTCTGTATTCTGTAAAGGACTTGTGGTTTCTTCTGTCTTCTTCTTACTTTTATCATAGTTGTAGAATCTCTTTTTATTGCCCTTTATGTCCTTTGACAGCCACATCTTGAAACATGCCTTATCCTTCCTAATTTTCTCCCTGTATGCTCATGCAATACTCTTATACTCATCTCTAGTACTATGACCAAGTTTCTACTCTTTATAGCATTCCTTTTTTAGTCTCAACTCATTGAAGACATTGCTGTCTAACCAGGCTGCTCTTCTGTCACATCAGGATAGCTTGGTCCCGTACCCATAAAGGGGTCCTGTTAAAGTACAGTTAGCTGTCCTGGACTTTTTTTCCACTCAGACTTGTCACCAGGGGATGCTGCCCACCAGTTCCCTGAGTTTGTTAAGTCTGTTTTTCTGAAGTCCTGTGTTCTTATATTGTTGCTTTCCTTCCTTTTTCCCCTTATGACCTTGAATTCTATCATTTCATAGTTATCTTCCACCTTCACATTCTAAATCAGGGGCGGGCACAATATAGCCCACAGGACACATCCGGCCTGCCAAGTGTTTTCATCTGGCCTGTGGCGCTCCCCAGCAAACTGTACCCCACACACGCCTTCCGCACAGAAGGGTGGGAGCAAGATGAACATGCATACACCCCCCCCCCCAACATACCCTATTCTACCTTGCCCCCACCCTTGTGGGCAGAACAGGCCGGCCTGGCCACAACACAGCTTCGAGGCAGGGCTGCTGTTCAAGCTGCTGGGGACCTGCTCAGCTTCCCTGGCATCCAGCTCATTCTCAACAGCAGGTAGGGAAGTGGCAGGGGTGGAGGCAGAGCTGCAGCTGGGCAGGAGTGCAGAGCTTGGGGCTAGTGGCATCATGGAGCCTGTGCCCAGGGAGGTGGCGGCAGTGTGGAACTTGGCAGGTCAGGGTGTGGGTGGTGTGGGGACCTCTGTCCACACACTCCCCCCATGGAGTGCATCTCCAGCAGGCAGCAGCAGCAGCAGGCAGGGGCACTCACGGTGCTTGTGCTCAGTGCAGGCACTGGTGCCCAGCAGTTTGTGGCTCTGGCCAGTGCTACACATTGCGGCAAGGGGCATAGCTTCTACCAGGCCATGTCTATTGCTGGTGCTCCCCGCCATGTATGTGCAGCCCCCTCGCTCGTACAGCATGGGGGGAAAGCCCTGCACATCGAAGCCGACTCCCTGTGCCACCCCCTGAAGGTCCAGGGGTAAGGAAAGCAGCCAGTTCTACCATGTGGGGCTTTCCTCCCATGGCACATGAGTGTGGGGACTGCGTGTACGTGGCAAGGAGTGTTGGTGATAGAGACAGTCTGGTGGAGGCTACGCATGCACCATGGGGAGCACCAGCAATAGAGATTGCCTGGCAGAGGCTGTACCCCTTGCTACGATGTGTAGTTTTAGCCAGAGTCAGGCACTGCTAGGCACCAGTGCCTGTGCTGGGCATGAGTGCCCCTGTCTGCTCCTGAGCCGGGGGGGGGGGGAGTGTGGGGGTCCCCACACCCCATGCTCCCTTATACCCCACAAATGCCAGACACACACATCCTGCCCCCACAACCCTCCAACATGCCCTATGCCCCGCCACACAGGCACACCCCCTTACCAACCCCCGGAACACACAATATACAAAATTACCCACACAATATACAAAATTAAGAATCTATTTCTGAGTTATTATGCTATTGCCTCTATATACACAATGGAAACACAAATCATGGCAAAAATACTTTTTGTAATAAAATTAAAATATGTTATAGTAGGTGTTTAACTTTTAGAGTACGATTTAGTTTTGTCTGCTTCTAAGATACAAGCTTCCCTTCCCAAAAAGAGTATTTTCAGGAGGCAAGGGGAGGGACTCTCTGGTGGCAAAGATCAGAGGGTAGGGGTGGGACTTCCGATCCCAAGATGGCAATTAGGCGGCAGGGCAACTGTCAAGGGGTGGGGCTACCCACGTGACCCTCAAAAGCTCAAACCTTGTTCAGTGGCCCTCCACCCAGAATAACTGCCCACCCCTGTTCTAAATCAATCCCTTGCCGCTTGCGAGCAGTAAACAAGAGCTTCCCTCCAACTAGTTGGCCTCTCTACCATCTGTATAAAAAAAGTTATCCTCTCCAGGGGTTTGCTGGACTGCTTGTACACTGCTCTGTTTCTCTCCCAGGAGATGTCCTAATTAAGTCTTCCATGAGACTCAAGTTCCACAATTTGGAAACTTCTGTCAGTTGTCTGAAGAAAGCTTCTTCCACCTCATCCTCCTAACTTTGCTGGCAGACGCCCATCATGAAATCCCTCATATTACTCTGTCCTTTGACCTTTACCCAGAGGTTTTCAACAGACGTATCTTCTGAATAGTTTGTACTGCACTATATATAGCAAAATCTTTTCCTTTTTTCTCCTACCCTTTTCATCCTTTCTATACCCATACATGGATGTACTCCAGTTATATGTTACATCTATTGTTTCGTCTGTTCTGTGGGCAGGGCACTATGTGCCATAGTACTGTAATGTCATTCTGGTACCTTTCACTTGCTTCAAATATGAACTTTAAAAAAAATCTTGTGGTTTGATATATCACATTCAATTCTACAACAACTGGAATGCTGAAAAGCAAAGACTGCAAAAAAAGGTAGAATACACACAGTAGGCTAAAAGCAGGAATAACCTCAAACAAAATACTGGTATTGTAGTAACACCTGGTCCTGAAGAAGTTTCTCTTGGTATTTTGGCTCTCTAACTGTAGCAGAGGAATCAGTAATCATAGCCAAAGGGAATGGATAAGTCCACAGCTGGACTGCCTAGTTTTCAGGAAATAATCCACCAATGCTTCTGCCATGAAGAGATGGATTATTCTGAATAAATACTAGCAAGATGCTACTAAGAAAACACATACGACACAAATTTTGGATAGCTTAGTGAAGGCTGATACTGTACAGGTACTGTGAAGATGAACTCAGATGTTATTTGTACAAGTTTAATTGATTTGAGTGTAATCCTGCATCTACTATTTAAGTGGACCTAACATTGACTTCATGACTTAACTGCTTGTCAAAGAAGCTTTAGTTAAAAAAGTGCCCCTGCTGCCATTTTTCAGTGTGGGGACACTGACACACAAGACGCCAGTCTTCTGGAGCACGGTAATTACCACATCAAAAATACACCCTAGAAACTGACAGACTCTCTATACAGATATCTCTCTCGATAGATAGATAGATAGATCGATCTACATATATATGTTTTTCTAATATATTAATACTTTGCTTTAATTTGTCTGACACACACATATATTACGCACACTAAAACAAAGATATATAGATTATCACACTATGATATATTTATAGTAAAGTGTGTGTGTGTGTGTGTTTGTCTGTGAGAGTAAGTGTAGTATTAGAAAGTCTTACTATAATAATTCTCTACTAGAAAGAGTAGGGCTGTGAAGCTGAAAGCCAGCTATATTTGTTTTCAAAATAGCTTCCGTCACCACCCCCATTATTACCGTTGCCTTGGCTTTCTGATGACACAAAGTGGCATTTAAAGGTCAGCAAGGACTAGAATGCTGGTTGCCTGCAAAAGTGATTTGGCTTCCTGTTCCCTGTCCACACTGGTCAATAAAAATTTTTCAAAATGTCAAGTTCTTTTCTTGTGGGGGTGTTACAACCAGGCCTTGCTTCCACAGCTCTGTGCCAAAACCCACAGATTTGAGCTATCTGTCTTGTTATGCAATTTCCTCCTGAATAGTTTTTACATCAAATCTAATCAATCGAATTGTTTTAAGAGCTGACATTACTACATGCATCAACAAAAAAACCCATGTGTATATTTTTCTTTTAATTTTTCCTCTTCGTCTCTTTTTAAAACAAAACAAATCCCGCCAAATTTCCTTTGTATGGGAGATGCATTTTGGTGTACACACGCTATGAATGAATGTGAACAGAAAGACCTGAAGGGGACAGACAAATCCATCAGCCCAGTGACAACAGGAGTATTATTACAGTTGGAAATGTAAACCCTATTAACACAAACTCGTATTGATTGGCTGAATGACACTACAGCTCATTACAAGTGGGCATTGAGAATGCCAGACAGGTTAAGTCAGGGGCTACTGTGAAAATTAAAGTTGGACCTTGCTTTCCTTGAGGTGATATTAAAGCCCCATATATTAGCATTAAATGTGACAACACCGAAATTGAATTAATTCAGGCATTTGTTTCCTATCAAAGGCATAATACTGTGGTCTCCAGACCACCTGGAGGGACACATAAAACAGTGCTCACTGACTAGTTTTAGAAAGACATAATCTTTTCATTTCATCTTCAATTAACAGTGTAAAAGCCATTTTATTCCAATTCTTATAGGCTGAAATATAGTTCAATGTATGTGGTAAGAGTCTTACTGATATACTTTTGCATCTGTGTTTTCAAGGTTTTATAATAACATTTTTAAGTAGTGACTGTAGATCATGACCCCATTATCCTATGTTTTCCTTTAGCTGCCTGGTTGGCAATGAAATACCTGTATTCTAACAATGAATCTGATATCTTTTATTAGACGAACTTAAATAGTTAGAATTTTTTCTTAGCATGCTTTCGGGTTTAAAAAACCCTTCATCAGGCTGAGGAAGCACCTGTAGTTGGTGTGTGCTCTTCCTGGATGGAAGGAATAGTAAAGAAACCAGAGGCTTCATGAATACCATGTTGTCACGGCATAAGGTCCCCAGGGATGGCCATGACGCCCCTAGGGCTCTGTGACCATGCCAATCTTGCCCAACAGCGGGCACCCTTTTTCATCACTTGTCACATCTTGCTGGTAATTATAATAAATAGGGAGGCTGCCTTCAAGTTTATGTTTGGACATGGTCCTGATGGACCCCACTGAACCCTGTGGGTTCTTGGACCCCTTTTTGGGTCCTGCTCAAAATGGATGTCTCACAGGACACCCTCACCCTCATGGGCCAGATGCATGGCTCCAAAATCATCCCTTTACCATTGTGCGGGAGCGGCGGCTAGGGGCGGCCGTGAGCCCCCTAGCGCCCCCTACCGTCACATTAGGGTGACGTAGCACCCTCAGAATCTCGCCCGCCACGACTTTGATGGTTAAATATATAATGTGGAGGCTGCCAGTTTCCCTAGTGGACGGTCATGGTGTTCCTGTCCCTATTCCAGACCGGGGTATCTATGTGCGTCCCGCCTTAAGGGCTATGCGTGCCTCCAAACCTCCCCTTTAGCACGCCCCAAGCCTCGCAGCTGTTCTGGGGGACGTTTGTATGGTCCCTCGCCCCTCGGGTGCCCTTGTTCTCTCTCTCGGGCCCCGGGGCTCCTCGCCCACCTGGCGCCTCCTTGGGTCGGGCCCCAATCTCTAGCCCGTTCCCCGCGCCCTGGGCCTGTCACGCTGGCGCCCAGCTACTCGCTGGCGCCTCCTGGGTCCGGCTCGCTAGCGCCGCTTGATACCGGTGCCCCCTGGGCCGGGTTCTAGCCGGCGCCTGGCTAATCACCGGCTCCGCCTTGGGTCTGGAGCGCTCTCGCCGCCCTAGTCTCGGCGCCCTTGGGCCGGCACGCTCTCGCCGCCCTAGTCTCGGCGCCCTTGGGCCGGCACGCTCCCTCTGCCCTGATCTCGGCTTTATCGCCGCCCTAGTCTCGGGGCCCTTGGGCCGGCTCGCTCTCGCCGCCCTAGTCTCGGCTCTATCGCCGCCCTAGTCTCGGCGCCCTTGGGCTGGCTCTATCGCCGCCCTAGTCTCGGCGCCCTTGGGCCGGCTCTATCGCCGCCCTAGTCTCGGCGCCCTTGGGCCGGCTTGCTATCCCTTCCTGGTCTGCCCCGCTCTGGGGCCTTGCCCTCTCAAGGGCCGGGGTCCAGCGCCTCGCGTTCTGTCCCTGCCCCACTCTGGGGCCTTGCCCTTTCGAGGGCTGACACCGTGCCTCTCGCGCTAGGGGCACAGGCGCACGCCGCCGTGCCTGTCCCCTTGACCCTTCGCTGGGTCCGTTTGCCGACTGGGCAAACACCACCCTTATGGGCTGGGGTCTGTAACCCCGCCCACCGCGCCTCCCTGGTGCAATATGGTGCCCGGCAGCACCGACAATAGTGCCCCTGGCACTGTGCCCCAACTGGGCACTGGGAACCCCCAAGCTGTTGGGGAGCTCCCTTGAGGCCTCCTCGCTCCCCTACAGCCTCACCCGGTCCTCCGGAGCAAACTGTAACTTAAACTCCAGCCCTCTGGCTGCAACATAAATACAGAGGCTCCATATGCCTAACCATAACTCCAAGCCCGACCAGGGCTCTCAGTCCTACCTGCAGTCAGGGTGATCTTGTTCCCTGCATCATCGCAGCCTGTTAATGGGGTAAGGTTGCGACCACCAACTCAGGCCACTCAGCTCAAGCCACAGAGCTCCTGCTCCTGCGGCAGCCAGAAGGGAACTGTGAGGCAGGCTCCGGCCTAAGCTGCTTATAAAGGCCTGGCCCTGCCCCCTTCCGGCCATGTGATCCACCTGGTTGCTCCGGCAACCAGGCACCTGAACTGCCTGGGTGATTGACAGCTCTGCCAATCACCCTCACACTCACGGGGCACCTATGTGACTCCGTGACAACCATGTCCCAAGCCTCGCAGATGTTATTTAAACGCCTCAGTCTAGTTCGGCCTCCTGTCATCACTGTGTGCTCCGCAGCCCTGTCTCTGCACCTACACTGGCACTGGGCTCTAGATAGCCCTGCCTCCGTGTCCACACTGGTGCTGGCAGCCTGCTTACCCCTTTGTCACTGCATTCCCTGGTGCTGCGCCCACTGGTGCTGGGGTCTCCACACTGTAGTGTGCCCCAGTGAGGCCTCCTCCTCCCCAATAGCCTCATCCCGGTCCACCAGTTTATATAGCAGCAGAAATCACAAGCCCCTGGGCTATAACATAACACAAACAGGGCAGGCTACATTCTGTCCCTTTAAAAGAGGCCCGCTTCTCCCCAAGCATTAAGCACCTTGTAGCCCAGGGTACCTGGCGAGCTCCTGGAGTCCCATTAGTCCTGCATGTAGCAGATCAGGTGGCCATAGCGTCTCTGGACAGTTCTTCCCTGGAGACTCCTTCCCCTGACTGCTGCCAGAAAACTAACCCCTGCTGGTTTCAGCCCTGGGGTTGTACCTTCTTCTGGTCAGCTGACCGGGTGCAGGTGCAGGCTAATTCCCTTGTTAGCCAGCTGCCATAGTAACCTACACCTGTGGGGTTTCTGTCTGGCTCTTAGGGCCCTCTCCCTAGGGAGGTTCTGCTCTTAAAGGCGCAGGCACTTTAGTACCTACAACACATGTAAAAATTAATCTTTACTATTCATTCCACCCAAGAAGAGTACACACCAACTGCAGATGCCTCCTCGGCCTGAGGAAGGGTTTTTAAACCCAAAAGCTTGCTAAGAAAATTTTTTCCAGCTATTTAAGTTGGTCTAATAAAAGATATCAGATTCACCCAAAAACCCTTGTTTGCCTATGTCCTTAGACCAACACGGCTTTAACCTACATACACCCCTGTATTCTAAGGATTAAATTTGGTGAATGCTGGAATAAGTTCACCTGGAATTAGAAATGCTGGAGCTGAATATGGCTGGAGGCATGGCATGCAGTCTTTCATGCACAGCTCTGCCAGTTTCAACCCACGACTTTCCTGTTCTGTTCGCACTGGCTTGGTGCTTACAGAAATCAAAGAAGTGTAGGGCTGCAAGGGAAAACATGAGGCCTCATATTCTAGTCTGTCTCTAAAGCCAGACTGAGTGAACCCAGACCATCCCTGACAGATATTTGTCTAAACTCCCACAGCAGGGATTCCACAGACTCCAGGCTTGCTGTTCTAGTGTTTACATATTCCTTTAGTTAAAAACTTTTTCCCTGTGTCTAACCCGAGTCTCCAATTCTGCAAATCCAGCTAATTACATCTACCCTTGGTGGACGGGTCAAGGTAAAACATGCAAGTGATTAATAAAGCAGAGACCAGAATTCAGGGCTCCCACTTGCCCACGTGAGTGTGTTAAAAGCTAGTTTAACAAGCCCTACTTCCTTTAGTGATCTTTCCCTGCCCCAAAGAAACATGGAATTATTTTTGTGTGTCGCAGCACAGCTTCAGAATATCTATGGTTAGAAAGAAAGAAGTGACTCAGGCTCTGCTTCAGAACGAAAGAGCTTAGAGACCCACCTTCAGGGAAGGGCTGTGAATCCTGAGCAAAAGGAAGTGCCCGCAACAGCTCACCATAACTCCCTATGTGGGCCATGGGCCCAAATAATTGCCCACCCCTGCTCTAGATGCTTAGAGACAGACTGTTAAATAATTTGTTCCAGAACCTTTCTAGGACGCGAAGTTAGGGTGACTGGTAATTCCTATGTCCTCCTTTTCACCCTGTTTCATGACAGGTACTATATTTGCTTTGCTTCAGACCTCTACTGCGCAAGTTTTCAAAGAGAGTTTCTAAAGGTCCAGAAATTGATCCAGCTAGTTCCACAAATACAGTAGGAAAGAAGTCATTGGGTCCTGTGAACACATCTAAATTGCCAGAGTATTCTTCACCCTGCAGTTTCCCTTGTGTAGCCTGACTTTCTATCTTTTTGCTGTTAAAGTTAATTAACTAAAACATTTGGTCACAATTAAGATTTTTTGGTGACGACTACATTAAAATTGGCAGCGGCGATCTCTCACAGTCTGTCTCATCTGTTTTTTGTTCTCCTTTTCCACCATGTAAAGAAATGCATTCACAATCTAATGTATTCAATAGAAATGTTTCTTATTGCCTTGTATGTCCCTTACTAAATCTAACTCATTCTACACTTGGCCTTTCATCTGTTATTCTCTTCCTTAGAAATAGTTGTTATTTCTCCTTTTTTAATGATCTGTGTTCGATTCTCATATCATTAAAGAGCTCTTCGGGCAGCCATACTGGCCTCTTGCTCCACTGCTAATCTTTCCTTTGCATCCAGATAGCTTGATGTGGTCCCTTATGAGCAGAAACAAAACACTCTAAATGAGGGGTTGGCACCATACAGTTGCTGGATGGCTCTAACTCACACAGCTACTGGATCTGGTGGCCCACAGAGCCAGGGGCCTTTGGTGGCATTCTGATCACTGGGGGCTTCCACCAGTGTTGGGGCCTAACAAAGTGGAGCTGTACCTGTGCTGTGGCTGGGGGACAGGGGAGAAGCAGTGGATGGGAAAAGCTGTGGTCACAGTGGTGCTCAGGTCAGAACACTGGCCCACATTTAAACTGAGTAGGGTAGTTCCAGTCCCTGGTGTAACAGGGGGCCTTCTCAGGGCCAGTCTGCCATTGCCCCGCCCACCTGTTCCTGGGCTAACCACCCACCTCACTGTCCTGCCATGCCTTGTTGTTTCATAATTGGTTCTAATTAGGCAGGAGGCTGCCCATCCTTGCCCCAATGCCAGAGGGCGCTCTCTGCAGCTCTGATCCTCCCCTACACCACAGCCCAAGCCTCACAGATGGCATCCACCAGTGGTTTTCACTGGGTCTTTCATAAAACATGCACACAAACAGACAAATAAACACTTACTAGGCTCCAGACCCTCAGTCCCCTCACTGGGGCTCCCCACACTGCCCCCTCACTGAAGCTCACTGGGGTCCGCTACCCCATCTAGCTCAGGTGGCCATAGCCCTGCCTGGCCCTCTGCCCTGGGGTATTACACCCTGTGAGGCTCAGGTGCCCATAGCTATGCCTGGCCCCCTCTCACGGTCTCTGCAGCCACAGGACTCACAAAGAGCCTGGGCACTGCTCCAAAGCCCTCCACTGACCTGTGCCCTGCCTCAGGACTCCTAAGAGCCTGGGCTCCCCCTGAACCAAGTGAACCTACCAGGGATGTGGGAGCTGGGGTTATTAGGGCGCCCCGACCTGCCTTCTACAGGGGTGGTAACTGGCCTGGTATTTCCTGGGGGCTCCTGTGCCACTGGAAGCCCCACCAGACCACCCACTCCCAGTAGGGTGCAGTTTTAGGTCATGCCCAGGACCAAGAGCCTCCTGCTCCTACCTGCAAATGCTTCATTCAGCAGTTCAGCCAGGCAATGTTTCTGCAATGTTTCTGCCTGCCTGCCAGCAGCAAACTGCCCTGTTTATGTAGGTGGCCATGGTTCTAAAATGGCCACAGCAACCAAGCACCTGCTGGCTGCTTAACACAGCCCTTAAAGTGGCAGGCACCAACAGTGTCCTGCCACACCTGGCTCAAAAAAGTTGCTGACCACACTGCCTTAAATCACAAAACTTTGTATAGTGGAGCCTATGAAGTGCACAATGCTTGCTACAAAGCAGACAGATATAACGGTGTTTAATAGGTGCCCTAAATTAACAGCATTTCTCAATGCAACAAGTGGCAGGACTCTTTTATTGACCCATCCTATCAGTAGGTATCATGAAATGTATAAAAAGTGCTGAGGTCTTGCTGTCTCTGGGTGGCAGGTATGAGTCATTTACTGCTTCAGGGATATAGGAGAGGTAGGAACCTCACTTTTTAAGAATGGGAACCAGAAGACAGTAAGCCCTGGAGGAAAATCTTATCAGTCTCAGCAAGATAGCTAGGCTGATATTTATATAGTAGCATTACTTGTAAACTTCCAGGAAGGAGCAAGTCTGGACAGGCTGGATTCCATGTTGAGAGTGGGACCCCACTCCTCTGACCGTGAAATACAAATTTCTGCAATTTTTGCTTACAAAAATATTTTGTGAAGCATTGTTCAAAAAAGAACAAAGGTCTATCCCAAGCCTCAGCAGTCCATTACTGTTGAAGAATTCAGGCACATTAGTTTCTGTAGCCAATGGCACAGAAGAGAGTGATGTGGCTAGCAGCAATATCGTTAGTTTCACATCCGATCATCTTTGACTTCCTGGCCTGATAGACTAGATATCATGATCCTCTGTAGGTAGTCTTTGGCAAGGCTCCTGGGCATATTTCAAACGTATGCCTCTAGATCTATAGTGAGATGCCTTAGCACGTGTGCCTTATGCAGTCACAGATCTCTCCTTCATTAATGTTTGGCGTTTGAATATATTCCCTGAAAAATCAAAACTCTAAGCATTCAGGAAGTACCTAGTATTGATATTTGTTATTTAAGCTTTAAAATCAGCCATCCAATTCATGAGCAGATAACACACACATTCCATGCAGACTACATTCATTTGTGAGTTCAGGTAGATTAAAAAGGCTCAATACAGTCAAATCACACCTGAACCCCAGCATTTGGTAAATATTTTCTGCCTCCACCTCCACAACATTCAGCCAATGCTATGTATTACAAATATGAGCTCAACTTTTCAAAGGTAGATTATCTATCATGACAGCTATAAATCCTATTAGAATAAAGATTTTTCAATTTAGGAAACGGTATACGATCCTCATAGATCTTGTATTATTTAGAGACTTTCATAAGTTTTCTATAGGTAAGACCCAGTGTTTCTTTGTGAGTCACAACTCTCATTGAAATATAGATTGAAACTAAGAATATTGCCTATGCAAAACACCAGCTCCTTAGCGCTGAATTTTAAAACTCCACATTTTTTGGCTCCAAACCTCTGGTATTTTACTATTCAGTACATTTGCTCCAAGGCCTCACTTCTGTTTTCATATCTCATTCCCCAGACTGGTCCCAACCAAACAACTCGGGGTGTTCTAAAAAACTTTTCTCTGTTGCTACTAACTACCTGATAATATGCTGAAGCCAAGACCAAAAGGATTTCATTTGAAAAAGCTTGTCCCTATGGAGAGGAAATCCCTTAATTAGCAGAAACAGGAAAGCAGTCAGGAAAACTGGATGAAAAATCGTCTTCAGTCATGGCAACACATGCAACGTAAGGGAGTAGAAGCTAAGCTTGATTTACATTTCTATGTCCTCATGTAAGTTTCTATCATTTAAGTAGCATTTTTTTTCTAATGGGTTTTAAAGTTTGAGCAAAATATCCCATAGGGCAGAGACAGATATAAAACACTTGGATCATCTGGTACCAAACTGAACATTTCAGGTCATATATGGTAACCAGAAGACACAGCCTATTGGACCCTGTGAATCAGAACTGGGAGCATACTAAAATGAAAGGAAATAAATCTTTTTTAAATGTAGACATTTTAGCATTGACAAAAAAGAAAAAAAAAAAGGTTTCCTGACTTCATGCAGTGAAAATTGCTGCAAATCTCTCTCGTGTATAATCTGCAGAGTTCCTGTCATTAAGTGTCATGTAAGGGGTGAGGAAAGGATTTTACTGAGATTGAAGGTAACCAGTCACTACTATTAGGATCTTAGGAGAATGAAGATTCTTTTTAAAGAAAAAATGATTTTCAAAAGCATCTGGGTATAATTTCCAGGAAGCAAGCAGCAAAGTAATGTTAATTCTTACTTCACAGCCAGTTGAAATGTCAGGCCAATTAAATTTGCAGCTAGTATTTCACACACAATACATATATCTTCCTTCCCTGAGCAGCTCAATTTCCAGGAATAATAGTTTGCTAACAGTTCAAAAATGATGACTTGTACATGTTTTTAAACTGTATCTCTAAATTGTATAACTATGCACATTAAACTAGTATAGAATATCTCTTTAGCAGTGGAAGTGTATATGTTACAGAATTAACTGTGAGTATATATCCTACATAAAAACATCTAAATCATTAAAACATCCATGGCCATGCTTCCACAATGATCAGTGCTCAGTCAACTCCCACTAAGGCTAAATACCTTATATTATCAGGCTGTACGATAACACATAAATACTCTCACATATTTTTATATGCATCTGTAATCCAAAACTCCGTATAATGTAAATATTCCACTTTTTGTTTGGGATATTCTGAACCCAGCTGGAACAAGACAATTGTGCATGCAGCAATGAAAAGCCCCCGTGGTGGATATTTTCTGTCCGACTGAGTAGTTTGATGTAAATTTTATTGTTCAGCAATATGGCAGGAGCTTGTGCAGGCTGTAAAAAGAGTCTGAGTGCAAATTCCAGTCAAGTTAATTAGCAGGTGACAGTCTGGAATGCCGACAATGAGAGGTTAGAATGAGGTTTGTTTACATTTCATACAAGTGTGAAATGATTGGTAGTACATTTCAGCAGCATGTGAACACACTTCTGTGTCTTGCATGCCACGATATATTTTTCATATTTGAAACTTTGGGGATATGCTATCTGTACATAGTGCACACCACCTGGTGTGGAGGTCCATCTACATATTTAAGCTGCTGAAATATTACTTTTCAGAAATCAGTGGTTCCCTTGGTGTTTTGTGTTTTTTTTTAAATAACAGCACATTGTCAAAATGTTTCAGTCCATGCCAACAGACTCTTTATCTTTTTAACAAAGCTGATAAACAACCATATTAGATGAATTAAAGGAAACAGGAAAGAAACTCAATTCAACATGACCATACATAAAAGAAAGAAAGGGAGAGCAATGTAATAGACAACTATATAATGGAGTAATTTATGTTGATTTATACCTCATTCAGCATCTTATTTCTATACCTATATTAAATTACCATTATTTGTAATCATTCAAATAATTCCAGAAACACACACACACATGTTGTATGGTACTATTTCTGTGCCAACGAGATGAAGGCCCTTGCTCCATACTGTAAAAGACAAAAACCAGAGCTAATCATACAAAGAAGGGTCTGGATACTAAGCCTGTGTGAAATGGCTTTTATTCGCTTCCGATTCAGATCTGGCCAATTGGGAGACAGTGATTCAATTAGGTAAGTGATTCAATTAAGTGATCAGAATCACTGTCCTGAATCGATTCGGCTGAATCACCCAGGCCCAACCTCCGCCCACTCTCTCACCCCGGCCCAACCTCCACCCACTCTCTCACCCTGGCAATGGCTGACCTGCCTGTCCCAATTCCCGGCACTTTCGAAAAAAAAGCCCCACTCACCGGGTGCTGCTGGGCAGGGCAGGGAGGGTGATCCCCTGCTGCCCCCTGTTGCCTGGGGGTCTCAGCACCTCCCCAATGGCTGTCATGCCCGTCCCAACTCCAGCCCTTTAAAGAAACCCACCCCCGCCAAAACTCCAGACTTACCAGTTCCTGCCCAGTCGGGGGGCGATTTTTGCTCCTCCCTGCTGCCCTGTGCCATGTGGGGGGCTCTGCACAAGCCCACCAAAGCTCCGAGGCCATTGCAGGAGCTGGTGAACCCGGGGTTATTTTCCTTTTTTTCTTAAAGGGCTGGAGCTGGGCCAGGCTGGGCGAGGGGTAGGGGGGCTTGTGATAGAGGCCCCCCATTCAGCATGGGGCAGTGGGGATTGCACCCCTGCCCAGCAGCATCCAGTGAGTTGGGGCTTTTTTTAAAGCACCAGGAGCTGAGGTGGATGGGGCAGTCATGGGAGGGGGGGGGAGGGAAGACAGGGGACAAGGGGTGATGGGAGGGACCGGGGGAGCAGGCAAGGGCTGGGGCTTGGCAGGGGTCCCCCCATGGCCCCCTCCCCCTCCTCCAGCTCCCGACCCCTACTTACCAGCTCCAAGTCTGGCTCCAGCTCCCTGCTGCAGCCAGCGGGGACCGCCTGAATCATCGAAGCTCTCCGAATTTTTTCCAAAGATCCAGAGAGCTTCAAATCGATTCAGACCTTTCTATTAGTCCCCCAATTCTATTCGGATTTGGAGATTCAGCCACCAAATCGAACCGAATCTCCTCCGAACAGAATCAGCACTCAAAGCTTTGCACAGCTCTACTGAATACTGAAACTTGAAAGCTTCAATGAATAGTGGGAATCTGGGAAAGCTTGGAATAGAAGAGTTACAGGGAACTTGATGTAGGTTAAAAGGGAAGCTACTACATACACACAGGCCTGTATGGAAAAAGTACAGAACTGGGAGCTATCAAAGAAGGCAAGGTGATGTAATGAAGTAACAGGCAGAGGTAAGAAGCAGGACAGGAACGCTGGATGAAATGAAGGGAAGAAATAAAAAACAGGGAATATGGAGAGTATATATAAAAAAAAAGTTTACTTGATATGAAAGAAGAGTGGCGGCAGATGCAGAAATTCAAGGAAGAGCAAGATTCTACGGGAGGAACAAGGTCAGAATGGAGCAAGCCAGAGGGAGACAGCTGCAAGTAATGAGATAAGAACTAAGAGCACACGCTCACACTGTGGAAAAGAAAGGATGAATTATAGGAACTGCGAAGGGAAGGAAATGGCTGTATCTGACATGGGCGCAGCTGAGACTGGAAAAGCCAAGGCAGCTCCAAAACTATAAGTGAGAGTGTCAGAAAATATCATACTTTGATTAGTGACAGAGAAGAGAGACGCTGAGGGTAAGGTAACAGGGCCAGTCACCTAAGTGTATACAAGTGAAACAAGGAAAGAGCTGGAATGGAAAAGAAGGTACAAAGATGAGGAGTGGAAATGAAGCTCGGTGGACAATACGCTCATTCAAAGATCGAGGCTGTAGGAGAAAAGAAATGGAGAGGGGACAATAAGTAGAAAACAGAGAGAGTGGGAGGATGGAGCCTGATGAGAAGAGCAGCAGAAGAGGCAAAGGAAAGAAAATTCCAAAACATGAATCTGAAGTAGAGAAGACAGAAAAATGTCAGTGCTCAGAGCTGCAAAAAGGTCCTGTGCATAGACCTAATCAAGAGGTCATTAGCTAAGGTGGCAAGAGTAATCTTGGGAAAGAGCAAACAGCAAGAGTTTACAAGAGACTGAGGAGAGAGCCTGGGCCTGATTCTACTTATAACTCCATAAATGAAGCTTAGCTCAATTGAACACGAGTTCCACTCAGGTGAAACTAGGATGATATCAGAATCAAGCCTGGTAAATCTATATGTGTATCTGCAACACAGTTCATGAAACAGAGAGTATAAAAGGTAAAGCACGAAACTCACCTAATTTCTTCTGTTACTAAGCATTCATTAGTCAAATAAGCCCAGAAAGCAGACCACAAGTCATGAACACTGAATTTATCATTCCATCAAGAAGTGATTTTCTTTATGCTTACTAATTCACTTAAATCAACAAATCAATTTGACAGAAGGTATGCATTGCTGGATATGTCCTTTCACAGTCAGATGTGCTTTAAAAAAAAGCTACTGGCTAAATCTGCAGTGGGTGGAAGGTTCCTTCTAGTTTACAGGAAAATAGACATTACCAGATTGGATCAGATGTGAGGTAACATCGCTGAAACTGTGCCATCTTAAATAGGAATAGGATTGACTGCAATATTGTTAACTTTAAATAGTCTGGTATAATGCCCACATAGCCCAAAATGGTTATAAATGGTTACCAAGAAAAACTCATATTAATGTTTTTATTATTCCTTAAAAGAAAAAAATCCCATTAATGCCAAATTAGCTATCTGTTGCAGTTTAAGGGTTTTCCATTCCAATTTAATAACAGGTTTTGTTTTTCAATTTATGTAAGAATTTTCCTTTATGAATGCACAGGGGAGAGCTTTAGATCCAGGAGTAATCAGGGAACCAATTTGTGGGCTCCTAACTCTTAGGTAATCAGGGAACCAATGACAGCTGGGCTCCTAACTCTCCTATGTACCTCTGAAGATAAGTCTATACTGTTCCATGTGACAGAGTGTAGAGTTAATTTAGCTAGGTCTTTCAGTGGTAGCTGAGTCTGTTGTTCAGAGTTGCGCTATTTTTTGTTATGTTCAGAGTACACAGAACCTGAAAATCTCCTCCCCACCCCAAATTCTCTTAGCAAAAAAATACAAATGAGGTTTAATGGAGAACATCTTAACTAAAAACTAAGCCCAAATTTTCTGTTGGTGTAAGCCAGTGTAGCCCTGGCAAAGTCAGGGAGCTGTTGTGATTTACAAATTCTGAAGAATGCTGTCTCCCAGTTTTCCTCATCTAATTCCTGCACATAAAGCATCGTTAATTTAGAGCTAAGGTTGTGCAACTACTTTCTTTTTGAAGTCCATAGTGACTATGCTTGTTTGGCCAGAGGGAGACAAATAAAACTGATTATCATAGCAGAATCTTAAAATGGGAAAATTAAAAGAAATTTCCTGTGGCATATTACCTAATATGTTCATTAAAAGATATTAAAGAAAATCCATGGGTCATCTGACGAGATTTTATGTGAAATTCAGAGACTAAATTCTGTTCTTGATTTATGAAACAGAGGGATTTTTATCCAGCTAGAAGTGCAAATCTCAACACAAATCTTAATTATAGAGTTGCTACCAACACCTCCATAATGTGAAGATTCGAACTTGGTGATTCAGATGTAAACAGCCTGGAACTTTTCTGCTTGAAATAGCTCTTTTAAACTTCTAAATGTCAATTAATCAATATTAAGTGTTGAGTTTTAATCCCTCCAGGGTTCTAACCAAGCCCAAAGAACTGTACATGTAGCTTTCTGGGCTGTGCAAACTACAAAATGTCTGCAATAAATACCAGCAGAAAGCAGGCCAGCCTTTTTAGGTGAAATGTCAGGCTGTTGCAGGTTTTGCAAGCCTTCTCATCATGCTGTCCTATATTCTTACTTAGTGTAAATTAGCCTTGCTTCATTGATTCCACCAACCAAAACACACAGGAGTCAGAGACCCTCAACTGGTAAAATCAATAAAACAATGCTAATTTGCACCATGTAGGAATATAGGGCAGCATGATGAGAAGGCTTACAAAGCCAATTGCATATAATACCTACAATCCATATGATGCTGCCACTCCCATACAACATTTTTTCCTATATATTTATACCGTTCATTTTGAAGAGAGTCAAAACTATGTACATGGCACTTCTGTGCAGCACCCTGCATGTTGGACAACATTCTGACCAACTACATCACAGTACAGGGAGTCTTCCAAAGAGTTCAACAGGATCTTTTAAACACATCAGTGAGAAAGAGAGTCTTCGTTTTTAAGATCTTATTTTAAGGGCAGCCTTATTTAGCATGCCCCTCCATCTCTCTTTTGAAGTTAGTCAGATTCCTGGAACCAGCACTACGAATAAAAGCTAATTTTTCCCTGGATGGAGTTAACTTACAGTTATTTACTGAAAAAACCTTAAGAAAACTAATCTCAAGACTGGAATCTCACAAGAGTAAAGGAGTTTAGCTCCAAGAACTCCCCTCTGCCCCTCATGTCATCCCCTTCTGAAACATGATCAACATGCTGGAACACCCTGGTATAAACTATATGAGCTGTGCATGCATAAGGATGAGTTATGAATGAGGGAGATGATTTCCTTCTAAATTGTCTTGGTATTAATGTCCAATTTGTGTTATTACTTCAAAACAGCTTTGGATAATTATTTTTGTGTTTATTTTAAACAGCAACGTTGTTAACTTACAAGTTCTAGTATACAACCTAAGGATAGTAACTTCCCCTGTTTAAGACATTACAGGGTGATGTAAAATACAGGCGCTCTGGAGCTCCAGCCTCCTCAGTCTTCACTTATACATTTTTCTGCGTTTGATTTCTCTCTGCATTTATTAGTATGTATGCAGCATTCAACTGAAACCACAAAGGAAGTTCCCAGCCTATAAAGAGTTATGGTAACTTTACGATGCAGGCATTCAACAACACTCTATACTCCTTTTTTGTGGCTGGTGACATCTAGGTAAAGTGGTCGCAGAACTTTATCAAATGCTGCTTCTCTATTCCTCAGTTGAATTATCATTTTATACCTGCTTTTTCCTTTCCAGTGACAGCACTGTGCCAGAATCATTTGCCAGTGTTATCTGACACTGGTAAAAACCTGGGAAGTTAACCAAACCTTTTTTTTTTTACATCTGATCTCCCACTGGTTCTAAGAAAATTGCTTTGGAAGCACCTGGGAATTTTTCCCTGCTGTTCCCATACCTACACACAGCCCTAGACGATAAAGGAAAAACTGCTCTGGAAACAAATTATTTTCAGTCAAAGCAACTCCTTGTTTGGCACTGTACATACTTCATCTTCCTCTGCAGTTTTCAATGTGTATGCTGGTTTGGCCAATATGAAAATATAACCAATGAGATGATGAAGTTGATTGACCTGAATAAGCTCTGAGTACGCTGACTATCCCAAAGGACTTTCATTATGTAATACAACATAAACCAACTGTCACTTCACTTCTACTAATTCTACAACACACGTTTCTTCTCCATATGTTGTTAAGATTAATAAAAAGTTTTAACAACTTTACAAGGGATAGAAGCAGATATCAGATTTTTTTTTGTCCCCCAAATTGAATTTCCCCAGTGGAAACTCATGGGGAAGTGAAACTCTCCAGTAAACGTGCCCCCATTATTAGTATGTAGCATCCTACTGAAACTGCAAGGGATGTTCCAGGCCTAAATATGGTTTTGGTAACTTTAGGATGCAGGGACTTGACCTATGAACATTCCATACTCATAAATAACTCCTTAGGTGCCCAACAGTTTGTATGGCTAGTGACATATGGGGAAAGCGCTCATGAAACAGAACTTTACTGGAGTTAGTGTGGAACCACACTGTAAGAGGAGATGCCCAAGGGTATGCAGGACAGTTAGCATGCTTTGCTGTCCCCTTCACTGCTAACCAGATCTATAGGCTTGTGCTCATTTCCCCTTCATTCCCGGCTCACAGGCTGGTGCAACTATGGCATACCCTGATTCAGGGCTCCTGGTTACTGTATGACTTAGCCCTATGTGGTATGAGCTGCATTGTGACTATGACTGGCAAAAATGTAAGATTTCCTCATATATGACTCTGATTAACACAAGGTTCAGAAATCCTTCCCATAGGAGAGATATATTACATTTCACTCACTCAAATGCAATGAATAAATACTTATTGGAGCTGCAGAGATATTTAATCCTGGGTTAGGCATCTGTACCCTCAAAGAGGAGTTTTCTTACAGGGACAACTTCCTTTTAAAAGTGGACCAAGAGATTTTGAATGAAGAATGACACATAAAAAGGACCTTGACTCGGCCTAGCACGTATATACTAAGCTGAAAAGAGACGCATGTGAGCATGACACTTTAAAGAGGGCTAAATGCTTTTGCATCGCTCTAATGGTGTTGGTGTTTGCACATCTTGGCAGCGTACTGCACATTAATTCCAGGCACTGTAGGAAATTCAGTGGTGTAATGTGTCTTATATGACTTGGGGTGCAGCCTACAGCCGCAGAATGAAGCATTGGGCTCTGTGCAGCTCCACGACTCTGCAGGAAGCCCGAGCAGGCTCTGCCCAAGAAAAGCAGTGAGCCTGATCTTCTCCACCCTCCCCCCCCCGCAGAGCTTGCCTGCCTGCCTGAGCTGTATTGGGACACAGTGCTTCCCTCACCAGCTGAGGTGCCCCCCCGGACTGCCTGAGTCAGGTTCCTGTGTGGGTGCCACCGGGGGGGGGGCACCACTGCCATGGAGGGAACCACCAGCCCCCCCTGTAATCCAGGGACCACTCTGCCCACTGGCAGCTCGCCCTCCCATCCCTTAACTGGAAGGCTGCTCAAGCATGCTTCTTTCTGTTATTTTAACAGTCAGCCAGACGAAATTAGAAGCTGAACACTATATCAAAATATAGTTAAAAACCACAAGCAAAACTGTAAAAGTGTGCAAGTGCTGAGTTTGTGTAGGTATAGCACGGGGGTTCGTTAGTCTAAAGTGTTTTCCCAGTGTGGCTTTTATAAAACCCTTAAATTGGGGACTTCTAAGAGAGGCAATATTAACTAACCACCAGTTAATTACTTGTGTAACTGCCAGTGCTTCAGGGCTAGTTCACACAGGGTTTCCAATCCCTTATACCAGAAGAAGGCACGTCGTTAACATTAGTTAAATTTAGATGGCGCCACTACTCTCCTACCTCCTTCTCACCACCATGTTGCTAATCTCCCATGCCAGCTGCTCTAATGTTTATATCTGAAGGGCTTTCTCTGTGCAGAAACAGTCTCTGAACAGTATCTCTCATCTGTACATTTGCCAGAATGAAAGCAAGAGAAGCTTGCTGCTGAGAACTCTTGATTAATCATCTTACATGTCCCCCATTCCCTCCATTCTGTCAAATCCATCACTGTTTGGTTTTTATAAGGCAAGCTTTGGTATTGCAATTTGTTGCTCGAATTCTGCTCTCATTTATATGGCCATAAACCAGAAATGACTGCCTTTATGTAATATCCTATTCTTACTGAGATCAGAATCCAACCAGATACATGAAATTTTGCTGTGATGAAAATAAATAAGGGGAAAAATATAACCAGGAGAGGAAAAATTTTAACACAGCACATTGTCAATTTTTGCACATACTTTTTTTCCTATTGTATGTAGGAAAGGGAGGGTTGTCTAGTGCAGCATTTCTCAAACCCTGGGTCGCAACCTAAAAGTGGTTCGCAAGAATATATGAAAGGGTTGCAAACAAACTTCAAAAATGAATCAACAAACTTTAAAAATGGGTTCTCCTTTAAAGGAGAAAAACGTGGGAAATGGTGGCTTTTTCCCTTCAGGCTGGCAGAGTTCATTGCTTGGGGCTCTCCGCCCTATACAACCCCTCCTGCCTCACACAATGTGGGGCCGTGGCCTGGGGTGGAAGGCAGAGGGTCAGGAGTGAGAGACACTAGGTCGGGGCTGGCCATCAATGTTCACACATGGGTCCTGGTACAAAAAAGGTTGAGAATCACCGGTTTAGTGGTCAGAGCAGGACCTGTGACTGTTTCTGGGTCTACTACTATTGTACTGATTCAGCAAGCCACTCAAGCAGGTGCTAAATTTGAAGCACAAAAGGAGCTGTACTTGATGCATAGAGGCATACTCACATGCTTACATTAAGCCCATGCTTAAGCACTTTCCTAGGCCGGGACTTTTCTTCACTCCCTTCCAGTTTATCTATATAAAAATGAGATGATACAACCCTCTCTCATGATTATGGTGTTATCTCATCCTATTTGAGGCTTTGTTCAAGTGTGAATTATTATATCTGAGAACAGAAGTTACTCAGAGGCTTAGAACACTCTATAAAAGATATAGACTCACTACCACTACCATTCATTGCATTTTTGCAATTTCTTATCCTTCCCCAAAAGCTGGATATTAAATTAAGCATGCTGCCAGAGGATTAAGTGTGGTGCCAGAGGACTGGAAAAGGGCCACTCTGGTCTCCATTTTCAAAAAAGGAAGGAAGGAGGGCCCAGGAAACTATAGGCCAGTCAGTCTTACCTTGGCCCTGGGTAAGCTTTTTTAGAGAATTACCCTGGCGCATGTCCACAAGGGGCCAGCAGGGGAAATTACGCTTAGGGGCAATCAACATGGGTTCATTAGAGGCAGGTCCTGTCAGACAAACCTGGTGGCCTTCTATGACCAGTTCACAAAATACTTAAATGCAGGTGTAGCAGTGAATGTAGTCTTTCTGGACTTTAGGAAGGCCTTCAACACTGTCTTTCATCCCATTCTCATTAAAAAAACTAGGAGACTGTGGCATCGACACCTACGCAGTCAAATGGGTCACTAGTTGGCTGGAGGGCTGCACCCAGGGAGTGGTGGTGGACGGGGCATTTTCGACCTGGAGAGATTTGGGCAGTGAGGTCTCCCAGGGCTCGATCCGCGGGCCTGCACTGTTCAACATCTTCATCAGTGACTTGGATGGGGATGTAAAAGCACCCTGTTCAAATTCGCAGATGACACTAAGATGTGGGGGGAAGTAGGCACGCTAAAAGGGAGGAATAGGTTGCAACTGGACCCAGACAGGTTATAGGGGTGGGCGGATGAGAACAAGGTGGGTTTCGACATTGACAAGTGCAAGGTGATGCACCTGGGGAGGAAGAACCAGCACCATACCTACAGACTGGGGAACTCCCTTCTCGTCAGTGCAGAGGCAGAAAAGGATCTTGGAGTCATTGTTGATGCCAAAATGAACATGGGCCGGCAGTGTGGGGACGTGATCAGAAAGGCCAACCGTACCTTGTCATGCATCCATAGATGCATCTCAAGCAGGTCCAAGGAGGTCATACTCCCCCTCTATGCAACACTGATCAGGCCACAGTTGGAGTACTGCATCCAGTTCTGGGCACCACACTTCAGGAGGGATGTGGACAACATGGAAAGGGTCCACAGGAGGGCCATTCGCATGATTGGGAGTCAGCAGGGCAGGCCCTACGGAGAGAGGCTATGGGACCTGAACCTATTTAGCCTCCACAAGAGAAGGCTGAGGGGGGATCTGGCCATTTACAAACCGGTCAGAGGGGACCAGCGGGTATTGGGGGAGTCCCTGTTCCCCCGAGCACTACTAGGAGTGACTAGAAATAATGGTCACAAGCTGGTAGAGGGTAGATTCAGACTAGACATCAGGAGGTGACACTTCACTGTCATGGCAGCTAGGATCTGGAACCAACTTCCAAGAGAAGTGGTGCTGGCTCCTACCCTGGGTGTCTTTAAGAGGAGGCTAGATGAACACTTTGCTGGGGTTGTTTGACCCCAGTACTCTTTCCTGCCATGGCAGGGGGTCGGGCTTGATCATCTGCTCAGGTCCCTTCCAACCCTACCAATTAGGAAACTATGAAACTATGCTAGGAACAGAAAAAAAGTCCTGAATCATGAACAAAATACCTGTCATATACTCTGGTCCTAGAGTGCAACAAAATCTGGTCTCATGATAGTGAAGAAGCAGATGAAAAATCTGTCAAATGGCTATTTAGGCTGTAGGCTAGCATAAATTACAACATATATTCCTGTACTAAAGGCCAAGGACAGTGTGAATAACTCTTATAACTCTTCCTACTGCTATATAGCTCTTGATTCATGTGCAAATTCTCATTTATTCCAAAGTGAAGATTGAAGGCAGAATTAGACCCATATAAAGATATATAAATTCTTCTGTGCAGCAAAGAAAAGAGCATTAAAACTCAACTGGACTAATATTTTCTCTTCTTAAGAGTAAAACTGTATTATGTCTTGTCAGCAAGAAATGTTTTGCAAATCCTCCTTCACCTGCCAAAAATATTTAAGACACGATTTTCCTACCACCAAGTTGTTTAATGTGACTGATGAACAACAGGATGTCAAAAAATGTCATGTGAATATCATGAGATCATCTAATTAAAAGAAATGTGATTGTTTTTCTTCGCTTTTAATGAAATCAAATCTCTGTATTTCACAGAGGTGTCTGGAAAAGAAACAAATTTCAGTAGCACTCTCACTTAATTATATTATAGAATTCACATCATGAGTAGAAGTAAAAAGTGTAATATTTTCAAATTCTGTGTATGCCAGTATGATATTTATGTTACTCTAACAAAGACACTGGGGCTAACTGTGACTCAAGTTTTCCTGCTCCAAAAAACATAGGCCCTTACCACTAGAAGAAAAAATAAACTTCATTGCATATCAATACTACAGAGTTTCTAATTATAGCATTTTTTTATTTCATCCAAAGGCAGTGCCACAGACACACACTGATCTGATTCATTGCAGCAGTGAATAATATGGAATCTAAAACTCTTTATAAGGAAATTTTAGATATTTTGTCAGTCAAACAGAAATTTGCTTTTTAATCCAATTGATGATTCCCTAGCTCACACCCAGACATTCCCAAACTGAAATACAGACAGGATCTTACATGTGCAGAAATCCCCTTTTATGAAATTGTATGCATGTTTATTAAATAGTGTAAAAATATTACACTATAAGATAAACATTTCCTTAAAACTGATATTTCCAGCTCCAGTGTGCTCTTACCAATTGGACTGAGTACACTCTGCTAAATAAATTATAACTAAATGTGAATTACAAGACTGTTATGTCACTAAGAGGATTCTGGAAAAATCAAATATTACAGAAACAGCATCTGAGATGTCACTAGAAAACTAAATGCAATTATAGTTCTGTTTTTCTGAGTATCTAATACCTTTTGTATAGTACTCAGACATTTATGCAAATTAAACCCAAACACATGGACATCACTCGCTGCTTTACTCTAGCTTTCCACTGATATAATTTCGTGATTTCATTGGAAAGCTGGAACTCAGATAAATCAGACACTAAGGCCGTGTCTACATGAGACACTAACTGCACAGTAGCCCATAAGTACTGTGCAGTCATGTCACGTGATAGAAAGTATGATTCCATACTACTGCAGTCAGTGTCATGAAAAAGCTGTACAGTGATGCTATGGTGCAGTAACTCCGGTTACTGTGGAGACATTTAGTATTTCTGTATACAAGCACTAATCAACTGCACAGTAATGACTGTGCAGTCAGCATCTCATGTAGACACAGCCTAACAAAAGGATTCACAGAAAACCATCATGGTTTCCCAGTCTTACCTAACTACCACTTTTAGCACCTATGTCTGAAATGGCAATCTTCAAACCCCATGTTCCAGGCATAATTCTGTAGACACTTGGATGCTTTACACCTCTGCCTTTTCAATGTAAGAGTGTCCCAGGTGCCTAATGCTTCACTTCCGGGCCTTTCCAGAAAAGCCCAAGTCTTGACATTGCTGACAGAAACAGTGAACCAAATGACAGCAAGCCTAAGCTTGAAAAGTGTATTCAATATTTAGAGCCCATCTTTTCCCCCTGATAAACAAAGCTATATCATGGAACCTGTATGGAATACACAGCCAATCCAGGAACCATGTATCACACTCCTGAGCACCATCTGCTGTCACCTGATACAGTGACTGGTTACATATTCACAGAGAATCAGGATTTGTAAGGTGAAATCATAACTTTTATTGGACCAACTTTATAGTTAGGAGAGATCTTGGACAAGCCTTCAGGCAGACAAATGCTCTAAGGACACACAATCCCCAAAAGCTTGTCAAACAGTTTTACCAATTGCATAATTGGTCCAATAAAAGATCTGACCTCACCTCACAAATCTTGCTTCCATCATGCATTCCCTGAACCATCCCAGCTACAAAACCAGTCCTACAATTCTACAATTACAAGCCATCAGATATGTGGGGACAACCTGTACCTCCTTCAGCATTTGGAACACTTATCTTGGGTCTTTGGCTGCTTTTTCCATCTTTCACACAAAATTTTAAACAAAATTGTGTACGGATGAAAGGCAGGAGAATGAGCAAGGCCCTTCTGATGTACACTGATACAGCTCCACTGAAGATGATGGAGCTGTGCTGACTTAGACCTAGGGAAGTTCTGGCCGTATAGCTGCAAATATGATAAATGATGCAAAAAATAACGTAAGCAAATTGTTAAGCATCCATAACGGCACTGGGCAAAGGAAAAGTGAGTTCAAAGTAACCTTGAGGATCAGAAACAATATCAGTAAAAAAATAAGTAGGTTTGTGCGTTGCTGTAGACAATATGGCCACTGTACAGCTTTGCTCTTGGCTGGGCAAGACAAGTGACCTCGCAAGAATCCTGAGCAAAGGCAGCAGTGTACAGTAATCACTCTGGGCCCAAAGATTTTGGAAGAGAGTCTCTTCCTCCAGGGATGTATTTCAGCTGCTTCTGTAAAAGAACACAAGCTACTGGAGCACCTCTCATCTAGGGTCTCAGCTTCTGGGAAGCTGTACTACTTAGAGGTACCATTCCAGCTGTTACAAAGGGTATTTTCTGCCATCTATTATGAACAAAAACTGTTTAGAAATATTTTTACAAGAAAAAGTTAGTTCTCCTTAAGTTTAAAAGGTGACCACCCAAAGTTATTAATACTCACAACCTGTGTATCTGGCTACCCAATACCAAAATGAACAACTTTTTCAAATACTAATGCAATCGGGGGGGTTTTTGTTTGTTTGGGTTTTTTGGGGTTTTTTTTACTGAAAATGTGCTCTACTTCTAAGATATCAGAGCCATTCTATGTTGCAATGGAAAATGGTGATATAAACAGCAACCCAGAAAGCTGTAGGTAAAACATGAACAGGCACATTAAGAGGATGTTAGGCTTGATTTTCAGACTGGAGTTGAATTGACTTCATTTTTTTTGTCTTCAGGTTCAAAGACACAATAAAAATGGCTATAATTTATTTCATTCAGACACAGCGCTATTGGACTGTACAACACACCTGGGTTAACTGATCCTCAATTATTTACAGTGGTTAATGCTAGGTAGGTACACAAAGGAAGGCATATTTTAAAAAGGAAATGTTTGTATACTGCACTGCTGAAATCCTTTCCTGAACTGCAGAAACCTCATGTGATACTCTGTGATGAAACATACTCCGTGATGAAGTTTCAAAACATCTGAAAAAAAGTGCCTGGCTATACTTAAGTATTTTTTTCCAATCCAATTTATTACATAAATAAATGTTACATTAGTGATACATGTGCTTCAGCACTTAGGATATATTTTCTTACTCCTGATTTATGAAAATATAAAGACCTCCCAAAATAAACACAACTAATTTAAGCTCCTGCTGGTCTGAATATCAGGTTTCATCTAGTTTAGATGTTCTTTTGAGGATAGTGACACCAAGTGGCAGAAGTTACCTCTGCTCCCTTATTCTGTGGGCTGTTCTAAATCCTAGCCGGGAAACTATACACCCTTCCAAATATAGGCGAGTGCAGAAAATAGTAACAAATATGCTGTGGCCCTTCACTTCTGTTTTGGTATGTATAATGCAGGCATCCTTAACACACCCAGTTGATGAAAAGTCAAAGTAAACACACACAGGTCTGTTTCTTAGCTTTGACACAGCTGACAGCAACCATTCACAAGGAAAAAATAATTCAAGGGAAAGAGTTTTATTAATTCAGATATTCTCTCTAACTTTATTCCCACAGATCTTTTTACTGGTGTGGTGTTGTATTATATGTTTTGTGGGTGCCGTGGACAAAATTATTTTTTAATACATTCTTTATCTCTGTAAAATTATAGCTTTTTTTCCTCCCGTTTCCTCCTATTCACTGATTACATCAACACATGTCCTTTCATTGTTACTTCTGGGCTCTGAAGAACATCTAAATATCTATTGGAGGTACTAGCAACCCCATATTAATTTGTATGAATATGGTACTGAATATAGTTTGACTGCTGTAACGAGTGCATAAACTTTGTTTGATGAGGACCCAAACATTTTCTAGTTTTTCCTCCCATTGCTTTCCATTGTCTGGCTCTCATACAAATAATACAAGATTCCAGAACTGCATTACGGTCTATGGCTCAGCACTGCAAAGAAATTCCGAATCTTCAACATTCAGATCTCTGATGTTCAAGCTACGTTGAAAAGAAAGCAAGAAAGCAGCTCCAGAACCCTTTGTTCCCCCCATTCAGCCCTCAAAGGTGCTGTGTTACAATGCCTTTTTTTCTTTGGCATGCAAAGTTGAACAAGGATCCTGTGCGGGCCTATAAAGTTTCTTCCTCAAGTAACCCAGAAGTGAGTCTCTGAAGAGCAATGCCAGATATTCTCGCCTTAGAAAATCAGAGCATATATCCCCTTGTTCTGTTCACTCAGGGAGCTCAGAACCAAATTGGAAACCCATGCTGAATTTTCATACAGCAACATAAAATATGTTACATGTAGTCCAGAATTGAAAACAGCTTGGAAAAGAATTTTGGCAGGAGTTGGAGGAAATGTCTATTGCATAATGTCTTGATAAAAGTAATATATTAACATCTAACTTTTCATTGTGCAGGATTCAAAGTATGTTTTAAATGTATGGACTGACCCTAAAACCAATGTCTACACTGAACCGCACATTAGTCTAAGAGTTTGCTTCTTAACTTCAATGACACTATCCATGGAAAGAATTACAGGGAACCTTCACTACTCGCAGGTTCAGCATTTGCGGTTTCAAATATTCACAAGTGTTGAACCCACATCTTGCCATTGCCAGCACAGCCGTGCCCCACCCCCAGCCACTGGGGGCAATGGATTCATGAATGCAGTGCCATATTCGTGGATTTTGCCATTCACGGGTATCTCCAGAACATACACCCCGCGAATGGCGAGGGTGGCCTGTACTCAATTCAGTTAATGGTATCAGAGTTAGCCCCATAAGGAGATAAATATAGGACTACTTCATTCATCACCAAAATGCAAGTGCTTAATAGTATACAGCAATGCTATGTAAGTTAGGGAATGTCACAAACTGTATTTAACTGAAAATGTAGGTACCAGAATAACACTAATTCTCAAAAGAAAGGTGATGTGGTCATGGCTTTTTTACCATATCTGAATGGTTCATCACAGCTGTCATAGGATTACATGTTACTTATGGAAGCAACAATAACATTTCTTTCAGCACCAAGGGGCACTTATACACATGATGAAGCTCTGCTCCAACATGTGCTAATTAGCCCGGGATGCTGAATACATGTGATGCTGCAGGTGATTTAATTAGAGCGGGTCTCAGAGCTCTAATTAATGTACCCTCCCACTCCCCAACTAGGAGCACATATATAGACGCTAAAGGTGTTCACCTGCCAGTACTGATACAGTACTGATTCAGTACTTATTCTGAGAGAGCACATTGTGACACAGCTGCAGGTCACAAAGAATACAAACTATGATCGCTTCTTTTTCTGTATAAGCAGTAATTAAAATACTACCAATATACATCAAGTAAAATAAAAAGTAATTTTACTTAAAAGGAACATGCTAAGTGTTTAGAAACAAAATCCTTAAATGCTTGCATTCTCAAAGCTCACTGTCTTCTAGTTCTGTGAGCTCATTTCTGTCATAAATCATTCATTTGAAAGGACATTATGTAAAAAAAGAGTAAAGCAAACTTTATGGACACATGACCTTTGCAAAGCTATTTATGGCTTCTCTGAATTTTCTCATCATTAGGTTTAGCTTCTATTAGATGTTACTACTGTGACAAATACGATGAGACATTCTTGGAATTTAAAGTTTAAAATCCAGGTATTATTATAACAACAACTAAACACACACACACACACACACACACACACACAGAGTTATAGACCAAAATGCAATGCAACCCAAGACAAATAAAATCTGGTGCCTAAACACATTCCCATTTAATTTTCTTTCTGTTAAAATGCCACTGTCAGATACACAGACTGGAAGGAGCCATTAAAAATCTACTTGAGGTTATAAGGCTTGTTTTCACTAGGAGAAAGAAAAAAAACTGGGTTCACATGACTTGTCAGCTTACCATGAGGTAAAATCCTAATACATTCAAGGCTATTTGTAGTTTTAACACAAGTTAAGGTGAGATAAAACTTTTAACTAACTTGTGAAAAATATGAAGTATCACGACTTTACTAGAAATGTATCTTGTTAGAATCACCATGAGTTACCCAAGATGAGCTAAGAACACCTCTTTTTATCCTACTGTCCCATAATGCCCATTTTTCAGACCTACAGCCTGGTCTGTTCAGGTATTTTCTGATGTATTTCCAGCCTGTTTCAAGTACATGTATCAGGGAAAACTCGACATACTGCTGAACAGATCAGCTACAGTTACTTATTTTCTGAGGAACATTAACCAAGTAACTCCAAGTTAATAGGACTATTTGTGTACTTGTATTTTAGCACATGCATAAATCTTTGTAGGATCAAGGCCACAGAAAGTAACAGGGAATGCCAGCAGAGAAAGGTAAATACTGAAACAATACTAACACTGTACTTGAAGATGTATTGGTCTTGGAGAAGAAATAAAGGATTACACACCTGACCTGAAAACGTTCCAGCTATTGAGTACAAAGGGCACATTCCTTTATCTCTGATTTCAAGATTCATTTGTGCCTTAAGTTATATTACTGTGATCTTACAAGATAGTGTTACTCCTTTGGGTAAGATTTAAGGCACTTTGCCAATTCTTTGTAATGAGCTCACAGGTTTTATTACCCTGTCCCTTAGCACTCTACCTGCCTTTCTGTCTCTGTCCCCTTGACTGTATAATTCTCCACAGACTTGCTAAATTGAATTTTTTTCACCTCACATTCCCCTTGCTGCTCCCACACTTGTTCTATCCATCTTTCTTGTCTCGGCCTCCTTTCAATGACTTTTCAGGTCTGGGAGTTGTTCCATTATTGTCCCTCTTCACTCATCAGACATTTTCTTCCCAGCCCTTCATCTCTGCCACTGATTTTTACCTTTAAGCTTAGCATCCCTTTTCTATTGACTTCCCTTTTCTGAACACAGCGACCTGGAAGCTTAAGCTCAGGTTTCAGTGTCCTTAGATGCTACCAATAAGTTCCTCTAAAAAGTTTTGAAAAGTCCTCAACCAACCCCTGCCCCTGCCTCCCTGATTGTTATAATGATCAAGAAAGTTAAAATCTAGGCTCTCCAAAGAGCTTGCTACAGGCATCCAGCAATAGGAGGGTCTACTATTTTTAACATTTAAAAAAACCAAAACAAGCAAATACTCTGTTAAAAATGGTTGAGCATAGGAATGCACAGGGATATAATGACTCCGTTTTTGCTCATAGTTTGTCGTTAAGGTATTTAGGTGATATGCCAGCTCCAGTGAAGTCAGTGGAACTTTTACTGAAAGGTGCTGGGCTGCATTTTATCTGGTTAGAAAAGTGCAAGTTATGTGCCCAATATGTATAGTTTGGCAGACCTGTGATAGACTTCACTATTGTTATTTCTTTTATGACAAACAGCTGGAAAAGCAGTAATTTCTACTGACTTGAACTGCAAAGTCAAGGTAGCAGCAGCATCTATAGGCCATGTTAGTACTTACATCCACGTTCCTTTCACTTGCAGAACTAAATACATCCTCATCACCACAATCACTGTCCATCCTCAAATGTTCTTCCTTCTGCAACACAAACAAGCATCCAACACATCCATGGAAAAAAAACAAGACAAGAAACATCTGTTTCTACAATGTGCTAAGCCTGTTTAAGTGGCACTGTGAGACCCTGCTTAGACCTTACTGCCTCCAGTGGCAAGAGGGTGATGGGGAGGGTCTGAGATTAGGCCTTGTACCTGCCTTCAGAATGGCCCATAAAGAGGAACTGGTACCCTCTGGGGAGCAATCTGCCTCATGAAATAGTGTGGCAGAGCACATCTCCCCTGGGGCATAATAAACAGCCCTGCACCCTGCAAATGTGCTGGCACTCTGTGCTACTCCCTAACACACAGACCTTGTGCAGAGAGTACAGGCCATACCAGGGTGTAAAACAAACACATGCTGCAGATGTAGAGGATCATAATGGGTCAGAGTACATTGAAAACAACACAAACACTCAAGCCCTTACTGGAGAAAAAAAAGGCAAGAGAGTAATACAACAGAATAGCTGTGACTCAAGGGAGACTGAAATGCAGAACAGAAAATTTTATGAGCATTCAAAAGTAGCAACAAGAAAGAATTGCATCTTTTTATTGTATTTGTAAAATATGTATCTCATGGTCTGTTTATAGAGTTTCTGCCTTGTCCCAAATCCTTTCGTATTTATCAGGGCCATAGCCAGGCATGCAGGTCATGCAAGTAAAAATCTGGTCTGATATCTTGGGATTCGGGTATTAATACCTTTAGGTTCCTTCGAGAAAAAAAAAACACAGATCAGAATGTCAATTTCTTCCCTCCCTAATCCCAGAAATGTATAGAATGAAAGGGCATGGCAAACATGGCATGATGCTTAGTTCACACCTGAATAATTTCATTTTAGTCCCAACTGGATGTCATAGAACATCATGGTTTCCAGCAAGATTTCCAGCAAAAATATTAAGATCTTCTCTGGAGAAGCCCAGGACTGTAAAAGCAAAAATCCTGCAAATCAAACCTGAGGTATGTGAGGGGAATCAACTAAACTGACAGGAGCTTACAGGCCCCAATAAGAGGTTTTTAGACAGGTGGGAAAAAAGCAAGCAGCACATTACATCCAGAGAACTACTATACGCTGCCCAGCTAAAGAAAAGACAGTTCCGTGTTTAAGATACTAGAGTCCAGAAAATGTGGTTCAACCTCCTGGCTTGCTAAAAACTTCCTGTTTGACACAGTGTGAGCTGCAATCTCTCAGGACTTCAATTTTTCACTTTTAAGGCAAAAATAATTTCTTATTGAGGATAACAGCACTTACTTGACTTAAATTCTGTCCCTTAAAGCAACCAGTTCAGAGGTGTCATTTACAATGATTTCAAAAATGGTGAGACCAGATATACAACAGAGTTCAGTAACCAGCACGTCCTGTGACATACTAAGTGTGTTGAGGTCTTTCAAACATCTGACCCGAATATTGGCTCTGAAACATTTTTAAAAGCTTAGATGTGCACTTCTAAAAATCTGACTCTCCAAGACTCTCCAGGATTAGGCTAATACCAACAATGTCATCAAGCATATATTTCCCAGTAAATAATCCAACATGCTTACAAACTTTCTGAATGTATTGGTATAGTCTTGGGAGGAATGAAGAAACATGAAACATTCCTTTGCTAGGCTGATATCCTAGAGGGGTGAACTTTAATAGTACTTTATCACATTCATTTAGTGATACTAAGATTGCAAAACAGTTGTCCTTATAAATGTGTGTTTTTACATGTTCTCAGCTTTCTGGAAGATTCACCTCGTGGGCTGAAACTGTGCAGGTTTAGCCTCTGTGATCAGTAGCAAGTGTTTCTAGAAAAGCATCTTCAGCAATTTTTGAGTTCTGCAAGCCATGGACAAAATATTCCCTGTAAAATTTTCCCTTTCAAAACATTGTTGCTGCATATCCTTCACTTACTCCTCTAAAAAAGTAAAAATTTGACAATAAAGGTAAAGTTAAGCCAAATCTTGACTACAGTTAAGCCAATAGCAAAACTGCCTTTAAGGCCAGGATTTCAATGTCGGTATATAAAAAAGACCTGCACTGGACAACAGAGGTAAACATCTGCAACGCTGCCAATTTTTGCAATGTGACTGAGAGTCTTGGGTATTTGATACCTTTCCAAGATCGATGGGATTCAGTGTAAGTCTCAAAATAAATAAATAAAAAATAGCAAACCAGCTCCCATGGTTGGGAGAAAGTTTAATATCATGACAAAACTTAATCTGACAAACTCAGATGTGAAAATCAAAACAATGAGCCCCAAGTTTACTATTTTCTCCTCAAGAGTTTTAAGACATTCTTATAATTTTTGAAGGCATAGGGCCGGCAATGCTGCAATTGCAGATATTACTTAATTTAGGTATTACTAAACTTACAAACAATCAAAAATTGAAGACCATGTTGACAAAGCAGAAATGCTGTTAAGTATTTGTTTTTGTTTTATATAAAGAGATGTCACTTCTATTATATATAGGGATACTTTGTACATTATGGATTCCTTCATAAATGCACACATAGTAGCATATGGTATTAATGAGAAGGGAAGTGACTTATTCACAAATGTTTGCCCTTATTAATGCCTACTGAACTCAAATGCTTGACATTTAAAAAACAAAGTCTTTCATTAGCTGTTCAATACACTCAACTCCTTCAATTAAGAGCTGAAAGACGTTCAAGATGCATGTGCCTAAAGTAGTTTATTCATCTCCTACTGAACAAACCTTCAAAATAAGACACATAGAAGGGACTGAAAAGGAAGCTAGAAAGAAAACAACTTATTGAGCACAATATAAACACTTACCTTGCTGCTTCTTTTATTAACTTTGAAAAAACCCAGAAATCCTCTTTTTTCTTTTTCTATTGCATCACTGCTCACTGAAGCATTTCGACTTGTTTCTGAAACAGTGATAATGGAAAAATGTTTACGCTCCTTAAAGTAAAGCAGGAGAAACTCAGATTTTAAAATGAACCAGGATTAACTCTGTAGTCCTTAAAAAACAACTTGTGTGTGTACAGCCAGTGATGAGGGAAATAATGGAATAGAGTGCCAGATCCTACATCCTCCCTTTCATAGATTCTTACCCAGTCAGTCTGTCCCACTGCTCTAGGAAGTCAATAGGAATCTGTCCTTAGACTGGGTTTCAGATCAAACCTTACTCAAATGTGATGGTGGTTACATCTGCAGGGTAAATCTACCCTACATCACAGTAATGCACTTAAGCACACTGAGTTGCTTCAGGCAATAGGATCTGAAACAGGAAGTAAGGTAGTCATGTCTCTGTGTCCATAAGAGTAGGGTAAGTAGCCTGGGAGCCAGCTAACTGGCCCTGGCACCTAGTAATGCTACCCAGTTTACCCAGGCCAGGAGTATGTACTTGAAGGTGCTGTTGCAAGGGTCAGGAATTTATAAATAACATTCCTACAGGAGTAGAATGTTGGAAGATGGGTCCCCACATTGGTTACTTAGGCACTATGGGCACTGGCACATATTACATTTATTGTGCAATTAACTGTACCATACTTTTAGACTGGCTACACATACAAAGCAAGTATTGCACAATAAAAAGGCCAACCAGCCACAAATACGTTGCTTCAAAAAATGTAAACATTTTTATAACTGGTTTTTATCAAGTTTTAATTTGAATGTGTGGCATGTCACTACTGAAATAATGCGGGCACATGCTACATTTACTATATAATTAACTGGTTGACTATGCAGTAATTCTGGAGAGGCTACATGTGCAAAGTAATTACCGAATGATAAAAATAGATCTTCAAAAATGACCAAGCAGCCATAAAGATGTTGTTTTAAAAATGTAGAAAAATGTTGTAGCTGGTTTCTAACAAGCTTTTATTTGAATACATGGCATGTCCCAGGTCCTTCCTGGGTCCTCCAGCATCCCTCCCCTATCTTATCCCCCACATCTACCTGAAACAGCAACACAGGCTGTGAAAAGGCTTCTGCCCCCAGATGTGGAGCAGGGCTCTAGGGAATCCTTCTCTCTGCATTGGGCAAAGGGATGGGGGGGAAAATCATATCTTCTGCATACAGCCAAGTGCACAGGCAAACTCCTTCCCTGCGTAGAGCATGCACAGGGGTCCCTTCCTCTTCCCATGCTGAGGGGTCTTCAGAAGAAAACTGAGTGACTTGTTCAAGGCCATTCACAGAATCAGTGGTAGGGCATTGTATGGAACCTGGTTTTCTCAGTGACAGGCTAGCACTTTTACCAATGTGCTAGCCTTCATCCTGGTATTGTATTCAGGACTCAAAAAACCCCCCCAAAATTATTCTTTTAAAAATAACGATTCCATATCTTCAACAATCCGTCATTCTGGGTCCTGGCAGCCATGGGGTGCTGCTGCAGTGTCCCAGCCCGGGGCGGGGGGGGGTCCATCTGCAGCTGAGTAGTTCTCAGCTCAGGGGGCTTCTAGCCACGGGACCCTGCTTTTTGCCTTACAGTATGGCAAGAGACACGATTTTGTGGATTGTGCATTAGATCCCATCGTGCCTTTACCACACATGTAGAGGGCCACTAAGATACATCAGCCTAAACTGGGTAAAGGACAGGACATCCCAAAAATGTACTCATAACCACTGAACTGTTCTGCCACTAGCTGGATCTTGCTTTATATGAGCACTAGCCAACAAGAAAGGCCATGATTCTTCTATAGGGGATCTGAGTTAAATCTGCAGTTTGCATAAATATAACTGCCCAGAACTGATTCAGGGCTGTTCCCCCACCCCTCCACCATTTGCTCTTTCTGCATAAGGGCCTGAATCAATGCCAAATTAATTTAATCAAGGCCTGAACATTGTTCTCTGGTACACAGTAAACACCCTGGATGTCACACAGAAGCTTTAACAAACTGAGAAAAGCCACCACCTGTAAGGGCCATATTTGCTTCATAATAGAAAATATATCCCAAATGACCTAAAATTCCTGCTTTAACCATAAAACAGCAACGTATTTCACAAAACAGCCCCACGATAATTCTTGTAAGTGATGCTGTGTATCCCACAAAGCATATCATTGTCACGCACAAAAGACTGCTTCCTCATATTGACAGGAGTTAGAAAGTGTTAAGCGGATAAAGCAGATCCAAGCATGAGAAAAGAGTAAATATGACAGACAATCAGAAGAAAGCAGAAACCCACACCATCCTAGATGAAGCGAAAATGCCCTTCTACTGCTACAAAACTAACAGCAATAAACTAACCAGTTCTCTTCCCTATATGGACTATAAAGCATGGCCTGCATTTGCAAGTCTGAAATGGATATCTCTGTGCTTAGGGACAGATGGTGGCTGGACCTGTACACTCTTCAGAATTGAGTTCTTGATATTTAAGAGGAATAGCCCAAGGTCAACATGAGTTAGTGGGAACTGTTTGCAACTTGTGGGAGCTTTTGACCGCCAACATGTCAAAAGGAAATACCCAGCTACTGAGAAACAACAGATGCACATGTATAAATACAGAGAAGCAACATCTACAGGCTTGATTTTAGGTTCAGATTCATACGGGCCAATCTCTGGATCAGCGAGGAACCCTCTTAACATCAGTGGAACTGCACATAGATGCAGGGGTTCTCACTTGTGGGTCAGCTTGCTGAAGTATGTAATTTCATGGATGAGTTAACAGCCTACCAACATTTTTAGGATAAAACCCTATAGAAAGTTGCATTGAGCTAAGATAATGGCCTCTCAGACCAACAATTTGGGGGAAAAAATTCTTCTTAAGTACATGTGGTAAATCTTGACTCTGACTAAATGGCAAGTGTAAATGAGGAAAGAAGATGCTGAAGTCAAGTGGCTAAATAAAACTACTGAAATCAACAGTTTCACAGTAACTTCAGTGTGGCCATAATTTTACCCAGGGCCACAATGTCAATCATAGAGGAGAGCATTCTAATTATTCTAATTTCTGTACTAAATTGGGGGGGGGAGAGGAACGGGGACAGATCCTGATCCATCACTTGCCATAGAACACTGAGGGCCAATTAGCTTTACTGGCAAAATGAGTCACACACTACACACATTTGTGTACACCAGATAGGTAGAGGAACATGTGACTGAACAACTGTACACTTTGTTGCCCACTGGCATGCATACATTTTTCAGGCACAAGTTTAGGAATCATTGTGTCAAGGTATGACCACAAAAGGTTTTTTGTGTGCAGGGCTTTTCCACTGCATACTCTTTTCTAAAGCAGAAGTGCCCAACAGAAAAGCCCACAATCTGAGAAAAAAACAGTATGATGGGAAGGCTAGTGACAAATACATTAACTGATGCATTTTATGATTGAAATATTGAGCAAATATATCAGGGTTTTGTTTTTAAGCCTTCCTGAGAGACACTGGGTGTTGGCTATAGCCAAGGCTAGAGATTTTGACTGGAGTGTGGCAGTGCTCCTCCTGAGACTTAACACTGGAGGGTCCCGGTTAGAGGGTCTTCCCTCTCCCCTCAGTTGGACCGATTACCATACTTAGGGTCAGGAAGAAATTTTACCTCATAGTCAGACTGTGACTATGGACTGTGGGGCCAGGTATGGACTGTGGAGGCCTTCCTCTCTGATGTGGGGGTGTAACCCCCTACCTGGGATCTCTTAAATATATATTAACAACCTTTTACAAAAGCAGGATGTTGGCTGCCACAGTCCTTCACCTTCACCTGTGGCAGGTTAGGGTGTTGTCTTGTGTTATGTCAGGGTTGACAGTAGTTTTACTAAGAGCTTGGATTAGGAATTTTTATGGCCTAGCTTGGATAAGAATCATCCCCCAGGCAGGGGGTTGGACTTGATGACCTATGGAAGTCCCTTCCAGCTCTGCTTCTCTATGATTTCTCACAGAAGTTTTTACTCCACTCAAAAATTTGCAAGTATGTTACTTTGTGTTTTCCCACTAACACAAGACCCCAATATATAATAATAGATACAAAAAGGATATTTGAGGCAGTAAACACATATGTTATCCATTTACACTGCCAAAGTAGCACAACTGCAACCAGAACAAGTGCAGTGATCATGCTTAATATTCAGCATTTGTCCACATTTATCCCATTCACCCTGGTTTTTTAAAAAAAATGTTCTTAAGTATAGTACAGATTCCTAATCAGCTGAATATCTCAGGACCTATCTTTGGTTGAATTTCAAATCCACAAGACAGATCTGAATGTCCAACTTCCAGAAAAGCAAACAGTTCTGGTCATGGAAATTTATGTAGGGCATGGACAGACATAACACTTAGAACTTTCTAAATACACTTTAAAACCCAAGAGTCTAAATGTGCATGCCACTTTAGACTGGTTTAAACTTCCTGGAACATTTCAAAAGTGCACCAGGAAAATCAAGTACTATTTTGAGCCAGTCCTCCTTGAACTAGTTCAGTGTTATGTACAGACACATCAAGCATTCTGTGCTTAGTCTGGTCAGTCCTCCAGGCATCCCACAATGCAGTGTATGTCACCCCCCCGCCCCGACCCATCCAGGGGCTGCTCTGGGATGCAACCAGGACTCTACTGCTCAAAGATTTATTGCCAACAGAGACCACAGCCAGGGAGGGCAGATCACCCCTCCCCAGACCCCGGCAACCTCTCCACTCCAACTACTGCCTCAATCCAGGTCTTCCTCCCTGTAGGGACATCCTGGGGAAACTCTGAGCACTGACCCTTAGAAAGCATGATGGTCTGTGTACTCTACCAACTCCTGGAGGCATTTTGGCAGCACTGCAATCCTTAAAAGGTGAAGTTTTACTTGGAACCCTTAGCAGTGTACATGTGGACACTTCGGTCCAGGGACAGCTGTGAACCGATTCCCAACCAGTGACATTTTTGGAACAGTTTAAGTGTTATGTCTGTTTGCACCCTTATTGTCCATATACCATTAGGCAATCGTGTTAATGATATGTTGATATATTAATAGCAGTTGTTCTATTTTTGCTTTGACTAGAGAGATGGGCATGTGACATTGTCAGTCTGCAAGATAAATAAAACAATCTAGGATACAACACAGGGAATTAAACCAGCTCTTTTTTCTGCAGTGTTTCATGCCAGAATCTTAAAAATCTAGCTATCAAAGCCATGCTAAAGACAACCTGGAGGGGAGACTGATTTTTCCCAAACATGGTTGTACAGTACCTCTGTAGTTCAGAGTAGGTTCAGACTGAGTTTTTGATGGAGGGGCTGAAAAAGGAAAGCATTGAAAGGACAAGAAAAAACACATTAGAGCTCAGACAAATCATCTGGTAAACCACAGATATGATTCATTACTCTTAGTATGTGCCTTCTCAAGCACTGTTAAGAATGGCTTTTTCTGAAACTGGACTTGCAAGGCTGCTGTTTGGAACTGCAGAACACTTATCTGAGGAGAGAGCTTTGTTTTCATTCCTGACCTTTACAGAGGCTGCTTCAGTTGCTAAAAGAAAAAATGTAAGTAGGTGGCAGCAGAGTTTATCTTTTAACAAGACTTTTAACTTTTGAATGAAGTGTTCATGTCTCGGGCAAAGGGAGGGTGCCAATCAGTCAGCTCATCTAAAATCAACTCTTACTTACAGCATGTGTTCTTCAGCATATGAAATGACATAAGTGGGTTTTTTAGGGGATCCCTCCCAAATGAAAAGGTGAACAGGAGTCCAACTTCTCCTTCTTATCATTAACAATGCTAGAGCCCATTCTGCAACCCAGATAGGTGGGTGACTGCCACTGATATCCCTGGAAACCTCTCCCTTGGAATGCCATCAAAATCTTGTGAGAAAAAATTATGTTCATAAGACTGCACTAGATACATTTTATTTAAATTATTATTTCTTGTTATTTCTCTGGTTCGATGCAAACACAGGCAGACACAGTAAAACATACGATGAAAGTATGAGTGCCCCAGAAGAACATGTGGGCCCAGAAAACATATTACTCTGATAAAAGGGAAAATGAGATGATACAAAGAATTTCAGTCACTTGGTGCAATGGATTTTATATTCTGCAATGTACTAGTCAGCAACAGCATCTGTTGTTTATTAGAATCTTGCTTAATGGAATCAGCTACATATCAGAATTAAAACCAAGAGCCATAAGTCCAGGCATTTTTGACTATTTACTAGCATACCATTCAATGGAATCAGCAACTGTGTGAAAGTGCACTCTACACCTAACAAGCTTTTTCATTACTCAGTCAAGTACTCTAATCAAGTTCACATATGTGCATGTTCTTTGCATAGCTAAGTTGCTATGTAACAGCTGGTGACAACTGAGCATGCGTGACAACAGCATTTGCATGGGCTTCTTAGTTTACTTTCTTTACTTTGCTGGCGCTTATTAGAATCACTGGTTATTAAAATAAAAAATGATCTGTCTGATGTGACCCTAATAAATGATGGACATTGTACTAACCCTGAAAGTGAATCTGCTACTGTAGACTTCTGCATTTGTTTTGACTTCAACAGGACTCTTCCTATACAAAAAAATTATAGTGCTCACCAGGACCTACTGATATATACTACTAATCATACTGTCATTTTTCTTGTTCAAATATTCAAATTTAAAGGAAAAAAATTCTTGCAGAAAGCCAAGACTAATTATCTAGCAAGATATCACTGAGGCATACTACGGCTTGATAGAGAACTCTCTGCAAACATAATGCATAACTCCGGAGTGGTTAATTTAATTAAATACATAAAAATGAAAGGGTAATTGCATTTGAGTTGTGGCAGTAAGTAGCACTGTATTTTGCGGATCTCTTTTGAGACTCTCACCAACTCAAAGTGAAAGAAGACATCCGTTTAATTTAAAGTCTAAACACACTGAAATTTAGATTATACCAAAATAAAACTGTCATTCAGAGGGATTTGAAAGAAGAGACAAAGCACCAACATAAATAAATTACTGTATAAATAAAAGATAACCCTGCCTAAGCGCATATACAGTGGAGGAATAAATAACAAAGTCAGTGCCCCTAGAAGAGCTTCTGATTGTGACAAACCACAGGAAGCCATTTTTAATGAAGATCACTTTCTGACAGCAAAAGGAGTCATGCTTATCAACATCAGCTTTGAATTTTTAAAGCATGTTTAATATTTATGCTATCTGAATCAACAAGCAGTCTGATTAAACTTGAGTCCAGGTAGGCATCATTAGAATAAAAAATGGGGAAAAAAAGACAATTCACAAATGAACAACATTTTAAAGACAAATACCTCCTTAGGTCCTCTTCACTAATAGTAAATAGCTTTGTTCATAGGAAGAAATGCATCTGCATTTATCTGCAATTGTTTCTCATAATCTCTAGTATATTTCTGCTCTTCTCACTTCTACCAGCTGCCATGACTTTTTCCTATCTGTCTTACAGTACAGGTGAGAGAACAGCTCTCTCTGGACACGGTCCCACGGTATGTGCACCCCCTGTTTATAGCAAAGCTTGGAAGCAGCAAGGCTCCTCCTTCGCATCTTTAGTGCAGGCCAATCACCTCCTTGACAGCTGGTGGCCTTCACTGGCAGGCTGCCCAGGAACAACACACACTATTTATGAGCTAGGGACTCCTGGGTGACAGCTGAGTGTGCTGTTGTCACTGCTGCTGCAACTGGCTGTGCTTATAAAACCCAAGTAACTCTATAAAGCTGAAATGGATGCAATCCTATTTAAATAATAGATCAGCAATGATGGTGTTAATACTGATCAGGCTGCAGGTGTGATTCTGGGTTTATCACTAAGTGCACAATAGGTGATGTTAATCTTGACTCACCTCTTTTCCTATCCCAGGCATATAGTTCCTTTATCCCCAACTCATCCAGGGACTTGGTAAGCTCCAGCTCTTCCCCAGTGATGTTGTCTCTCAGGAGGACAACATGCTCCTGGCTGACGTCGCACTTCTCACAAATGGCAGGGATGATGTTGTGCAGAGGCACCTCAGGACTAACGCGAACCACTGCCTTTTGTGTCTTGAGGTAATTCACCACCAGCCTTACTGACTTCTGAGACAGAAAAGGGAAAAGACACTGTCAGTCTCTAGATTCAGGTCCCCACAGTGATGCTTCCACCATTTAAATAACACAAAAGAGATAAGTGTTTTCCTTCATCTTTCAAATGCAAATCTAGTGATTCACATGGGGAAAGTTACTATTGGGCAGAAAGTTTAAAACCTAATCTCTAGTGGTACCTCTTTCACTGGGGAGTGAGTCATAAGGGCAGTTTAGTCAGAGAGAAAAATCAGAGGCAGTCATACACTAGGAATCCTATCCTAAGTATGAACTAATTACTGTCACAGCAAAGTAAAGCACCTTCAGAAAGAGTTTAAAGTTAATCACATGGAAGTCCAGAAAACTCTTCTAAAACCAAATGCTTGGAAACCATATTTTTGTTTAAGGAATAAGGATCTCTGAATTCATATAATTGAAAGATAGAAGCAGTGTGGTCCATGATCTGAATCATCGTGTGACACCTGTATGCTGAGCCACATGTGCAAAGGAATCACCAAATTGGTGGAATATTGCCAACTAAGGATTCCTTGAACTAGGAACTGCAGCTCCTATATCACCTCTGCTCACAAAAGCCAGCACACCAGATGTGTCCAAGAGAAATGAGAGCCCAGTGCATTTTAACAATGTCATTTTTCAAGATACACATGAACCTTCCTATATTTATGTGTATTAGAAATCCTGACACATATTCATATACTGTGCATTAAAAATTTAATCTGACCTTACCATTACATGATAATGTTAGAGATTGGATTGATTTACCACTCTAGTTTTACCAGTTTAGTTGATGACTATTCAAACTGTATAAAAAGAAAATCTGAGCCTCTCCCCTTCAGGTATGAAGACAAGAAAAGTGGAACAGGTAGCAGCAGCATCCCTGTTAGAAACTGACAGTGGGTTCATAGCACCTGTTCTAATGCCAGGTGGTACTGACCTCAGGGACCTTAGGTGGGGGTCGTTTTATCTTTCCTTCAGGGACCTTCTCCTTCAGAAGTACTGTCTGAAGATCCAGCACCCCTATCAAAGTATTTGGCTTGTAACTCAAAGGTTGCTGTGACTCCCAGGCCTTCAGTTCAAGAGTATGGTGGGCTGGATTTAAGTGGTAGCGGCTGCACAAATCAACCAAGAGATCCATCACAGCTTTACTGCAAAGAAAAAAAAGGGACATTCTCTATTATTACGAGGGGAAAAACTGAGTTGCTAGAATGTTATTGAAGTTTCATATGACAGAAGCAGCAGCCTAGGCTGTGGATTTTTCTCAAGCTTCGGAAAGCTACTGAAAAACAACAAGTAACAGATATAAATATATATAAAAACAACAGATATAAATATTAAGAATTACATATTTTCCTATGCGGTGCTTTTGAGTTACTGATTAACTACTCACTGTCAGACAACAGAAGTAATAGTAGTACCTCTAGCAGTAGCCATTGGTGGGTGAAGGGCAGCTTGTTAGCTGAGTGTACCCATAAAGTTGTAACTTGTGTACTCTCACCTTTACTTTGGACTCTGAGGGCAAAAAACTACACGTTCAGACATGCAGTGCTCCATCCTGATCTGAGTAACAAGATCCTGCTTCTCCAACTGTAGCAGTTTAATTTGAGGCAAAAGCTTGATAAGTAACTATTTCAATCCCCCCCCACCAAATTATAGATTCAAAAACATTTTCACTTTGCATCTTCCCTTCCAAACTTTATTTATATGCATACAAACTATAAATACACACATGCATACACAGTACTTCAAAACAAAAGAGAAAAAGAGAGGGAAGAGAGAGAGAGAGAGAAAGGGAAACAGAAACACCTCCACACACTACAACAGCCTACTACTCAGGTTATGCACCTGGGATATTACAGACCTAAATTTAAGTCTACCTTACCATACGCTCACATCCCAAAGTAAACACGGGTTCAAAAGTCTGTCTCCATCTCTTTCTCACTCAGTCTCTTGAGTAGAACCTGTTCCTCTGTCTAAATATTTCACTGGGCCAATGAAAAAACATACTCCATATCCCAGAGTTTATGGTCCTCCTCTGGGATTCTGGAGAACAAAAGAGCAGAAGGTTTCCCTTGTGTCTTCCACACCCCAGGCGTGTGTCCAAGCCACCAAGCTATGAGTTATTCTGAATTGGATGTTATTCTCTCCCTCTTTTTCTCTCTATCCCCAGAAATCCAGTTGTATTCCTGACAAGGTTCTTGTGGTAAATCTGGTATCTTTTATTTGATCAGCTCATATAGTTGGAAAAATTCTTCTTTGCAAGCTTTCAGGTACAAAAAGCCTTTGTCAGGCTGAGGAAGCATCCGCAGTTGGTGTGTGTGCTCTTCCAGGATGGAATGAATAGTAAAGAAGCCAGAGACTGGTATGCATGCAAGAAGGCCAGTCCTGAGAAACTTTTCCTGACAAATGTTTTGTTGAAACTGACACGTTCATGGAAATTTTTCACTTTTAACAACTTTATCATCTTCCAACAACAACAAAAAAAGTTTTGTCAAAAAAATCCTGTCCAGCTTTACCTGGCACCTGTAATTTTCACAGAAGAGTTTTTGTTTGTTTGTTCTTTTACAGTGAAGGGAAAAAAAAATTGTATAGACACTGCAAGGCAAAGGCATATTACTAGCGAGTACTCTTGTAACAGCACTATTAATTTACACATTCTTCATGAAGTGGAAATGTAAAGAAGGATGCTTCCAAGAACCCTGCAGGAGCTCCAAAATGTTCACAAGACAAAATCCTTTCCCCACTGAGGCAAAAGATGTGAGGAACTCAAGGTTCATGGCAGTGGCTTTGTGTCCACCTAGGTTTGATTGAAGAATTATTTAAGATAGAATTCTAAATATTTGAAAACATGGGGCACTGCATAAGTAATGGTTCATACAAAATGCTATTCTATAAATCCACTGCACAAGGGAGTCCAGATAATATTAAAGTGTTCTATTCCCCAAAATGTTCAACAAGTATCAATAGTTTCACAGAATCATAGAAGCAGGGTGGAAGGGATGTAGTAGATCTTCAAGTCTGACCCCCAACCTGGGCAGGAGAAAAACTGAGCTCAAATGACTCCAGCCAGGTAGGCATCAAGCCTCTTCTTAAAGACCCCCAGGGTAGGAGCCAGCACCACTTTCCTTGGAAGTTGGTTCCAGATCCTAGCTGCCCCAACTGTGAAGTAGTTCTTATGGATGTCTAATCTAAACCTACTCTCCAACAACTTGTGGCCGTTATTCCTTGTTATGCCAGGGGGCGCTGAGGGAAACAAGGTTCCTCCCAAACCCTACTGGTCCGCCCTAGTGAGTTTATAGACAGTCACTAGGTCCCCCCTCAGCCTTCTCTTGTGAAGGCTGAACAGGTTCAGGTCCCGCAGTCTCTCATTGTAGGGTCTGCCCTGCTGTCCCCGGATCATGCGGTTGGCCCTCCTCTGGACCCTTTCAATGTTGTCCACATCCCTCCTGAAGTGGGGCACACAGAACTGGACACAGTACTCCAGCTGTGGCCTGACCAGTGTTGTGTAGAGGGGGAGGATCACCTCCCTGGCCCTACTTGCGATGCACCTGTGGATGCACAACAAGGTCCGGTTAGGCCTGCCAACTGTGACTTTGCATTGTCGGCCCATGTTCATGTTGGAGTCAATAATGACTCCAAGACCCCTTTCTGCCTCCGTGCTCTCAAGAAAGGAGCTTCCCATCTTATAAGTGTGCTGCTGGTTACTACTGCCCAAGTGCAGCACCCTGCACTTGTCAGTATTGAAATGCATCCTGCTTTTGTTAGTCCACCCCTGTAACCTATCCAAGTCTTGCTGCAGTCTTTCCCTCCCCACTAGCATGCTCACCTCACCCAAAATTTTGGTATCATCAGCAACTTTTCACCCCATCGTCCAAATCACTGATAAAGAAATTGAACAGCACAGGCCCAAGGACCGAGCCCTGGGGGACTCTGCTGCCCATTTCCCCCCAGGTCGAATATGACCCATCCACCACCACCCTCTGAGTACGACCCTTCAGCCAATCTGCAATCCATCTGACTGTGTAGGCATCAATGCCACAGTCGCCTAGTTTTTAATGAGGATGGAGTTGGAGACGGTGTCAAAGGCCTTGCTGAAGTCTAGAAAGACTACGTCCACGGCGACACCTGCATCCAATGCTTTTGTGACCTGATCATAAAAGGCAATTAGGTTGGTCTGACATGACCTGCCCCTAATGAAACCATGCTGGTTGCCCTTAAGCATCATCCCTGAAGCCGACCCATCGCAGATGTGCTCCTTGAGGATCTTCTCAAAGAGTTTCCCTAGGACTGAAGTAAGACTAACGGGCCTATAGTTGCCCAGGTCCTCCCTCCTCCCTTTTTTAAAGACAGGGACCACATTGGCTATCTTCCAATCATCTGGCCCCTGGCCCAAGCACCATGAGTGCTCATAAAGCCATCCCAAGGGCCTTGCAATAACTCCTGCTAGCTCCCTCAACACCCTGGGGTGGCCCAGCATCTGGACCCGCTGATTTGAACACATCCAGCCCCTCCAGAAGCTCTCTAGCCTGGTCCTCCCCAGCCTGAGGTCTGGAGGCGTTCCCCTCGAGTCCGCCTTGCATCACGGTGGGGGAGTCCCGGTCACTGCACAAGAAAACGGAGGTGAAGAATTGGTTAAAGAGGTCCACTTTCTCCTCTGGCGCAACCACCAGATTGCCCAGAGGATCTTCCAGGGGCCCCACATTTCCCGGTGCTTTGTTCATCCTTCCTATATATTTGAAAAATTACTTTTTATTATCTTTGATCTTGGATGCTTGGACATAAGTCTATGTCTGCCTTAGCTTTCCTGACAGCCACCCTACAGGCCCCAGCAGAGGAGGTATATTATGCAAGTTTGTATGCAAGCTCCCTTGCTGGAGTAGCAGCTCTTGTATTACCCTCCCCATCGCGGTGTTTCTCTGTTAGATATGATCACTGATTTCAAATCTCCCAAGCTGACACTTGGGGATCCCCCAAGTTGACATCTGGAAATGCACTGGACTCCTCAGAGCTTCAAGGTCTCTAACAGAAGGTCCTCAGGATGCTTCTTGGCTTCTTTGTTGGAGGAGCTGGTTCTTTGTATTTCTTTAGTCCTCAAACACATGCACATGCATGTAGGCTTCACTGTACATATGTATATAATGGATCACACTGTGCAGTAGTGGACAAGATAGGTGAGGTCTGGTCATCCATCCATATGGATACAAATCCCAGTTTGCCTATCTGTTTAGAGACAGAGTTAAAGAGACCTCTTTTCAAATAAAAACCATAGGCTGTGTGTAGATGCAATGAGGGACATGTATGCAAAACATTATAAAGTGGGTTAAATGTTTTTGCACTGCTTTAATGGTGTTGGTGTTTGCACGGCTTGACAGCATATTGCACTTCAATTACAGCCACTGTAGTAAATTTAGCACCATAATGCGCCTTAAATGACTTCAGGTTTTAGTTTGATGTTCTAACAGCCGCAGAGCTCAGGAGCTCTGCAGGAAGCCCTGCAGGCAGCCTGGCAGCAGCCTGGGAAGGCAGGCTCTGCCCAAGACAGGAAAAAAAAAAGTGGGAAGCCTGATCTTTTTCTTTTTCCCCAGGAGCCTGCCTGCCTGCCCGAGCTGTGGGGGCCTGGTGCTTCCCTCTGCGGCTGCAGTGCCCCCTGGGACCACCCAAGCTGGGTGCCTGCGGGTGGGTGCCTCGTAGTGGGGGGGTCCCACTGCTGCAGAGGGAAGCACCAGCATCCCCCTCTCCCCAGAACCCAGGACTGCTCCAGCTGCCAGCAGCTTGCCCTCCCCCTCTGCCGCCAGCAAGTGTCGGGCATGTGTACAACATGGGGGTTTAATTGGCCCTAAATTGAAGCAGTTTTTAAAAGCCCACCACTTCAATTTAGGGCCCCCATTTCATCTACACATGCCCATATATGTTAAGTTATTTTCTACGTATTCTTGCAATCGTTTCAGAGGAGAAAAAAATCTGATAGAACCTCAGTCCTTGATATGTTCTTATAATTTCTATACCAGTCATTATTTCTTGAAATAGAATGACAACATATTTCTGTAATGTGTAATATCAGATAGTTCATTTAAATTTGGCTTATGACTCATGGGCTATTTCATAGAAAGCATTTTATAGTACATCATTTTTTGCAAGTGTTTCGTATAACTTCTGCTGGTGCTGCACCTCTCTCTCTGAAACAGTGAACTACATTCAACATCAGGTTTCTAGGAGTGCTCACAGCTGCAACAAAATTGTAAACTCCATGTCAGTGATGTGAAAAAAGTAAATTATGGTCTTCCATTTGAGATGAACTCTGATCCAGCAGACAAAAAAATATCTGAGTTATTTTCTCATTAACTGTGGGTTACATGAAGGCAAGAACAAAACACAATACTTCAAATGAAATCTGCAATGACCAAGCCTATTTCACTCTGAATACTCCAGCCTACCATGGAAAATATCCCCAAGCTTCAACTATATCATTTTGAAGTCTTCAGATTAAAGGATAAAAGGAAACTACTAAAACAACTTAAAAACAGTTTTATCCCACTGTTGAAGTGAAACCTTGAAACATTTCCTTAAAACAGCTGCAGAAGAAAAGCAAAACTGAAGAAAAATAAACTGTCCATCTTCCCAGGCAGTGCCTTTCAGAAAGCTAAGAGCTCATGTTCCACAGACTGGAGACCTTTTGTATTAAAGTTATGTTTTTCACAGGACTTCACCATAAACAGAATTTCAGTACCAGTGGAAACACACCTTGTAATTGACAGTGTTCTTCCACAGAAAAAGAGGAGTAGCAACATTTTTTTTTTAATATAAGTAGGTTCCATATCCAAAACTCACTCTTCTGAGTAGAGCCACCACGCACCAATCAAAATGATCACCATATTTACTCAAATATAAGATGAGTATTTTCTCCGCAATCAACATGAGGAAAAAAGCCCCGAATCTTACATCTGCATACAAGGATACCTCACTAAATGTACTGTCTGTCATTAAACCACTGCCAAAAGCAGCATGTGCTCAGACATGGAAACCAACTATGAAGCTGATTAAATGCAGCCAACACTCAGGATGACTATAAAACATATGGCCCATATGTGGCAAATATGCTGATAGGAACCTTCAATACCAGAGCTAGCCCTGACCCCTTCCCTTTAGTGCCAAAAATGCTACATTTGATATGCTGACAGAAACCTACCACAAGAACAGACTAGTGCACCCCGTCTGAATAAGACATACGGTAGTGCCCTTGTGCTCAGTTCCCCTCAACACTGACTCTTTTCCAAGTAATAGTGAGCCACTATATTGAATATATTTTGGCTTCCACTTGATTCCCATGCATGAAGTGTATCTTTCTTTACCATTTCCAGTGATTCCTGTTTTTTCACCAGCCTTACACGTTTGGCAAAGATCACTGAATGGGACCCAAAACAGCTTATCCAGAATCCCTCTGTTGTCCCCTCTTTCAGCATGTCACATATGATAAGTGTTACCCTGGCCCCCATGAGATAGGCTGACTTGTGCCTCATCTACATATAAATGTTTGGAAGATCCCAGGACTCACGACAAGAACACCCGGTCCCACTCATCTGGTGCAGGGGACATGAGGGGTGCTAAATAGCACACATCCTTTGTGGGGAGATATCTGGAGTACCCACACCTACTGAGCAGTGCTGAGCTTGGGGTGGGGGGAGGGGTTACCACTGTAGGCCTGTAAGCTGCCTTGACTTAACTGATGCTATTTTTTGAATGGACCATTAGCTGCAAGTGAAACTAGCAGAGGCAATTTAAACAACTGTTGTAGGCAAATCAAAAAGTAGACAGCTGTAGAATATAGAGAAACAAGATAGAATAGATTAGCAAAACAAGCCCAAGGATGGCTCAGTAGGTGAAAAGTAAGTTAAAAAGAAACAGACTGAGGGTGACAGATTGATGAGAAAATAACTACTGTAAAAGTTAACTAGTATTGCTTCCTTCTGACTTGCTCAGGAAATGAGGGAAAGCAGAAATCTGATTTTACAGTCCAGACACAGAACTGTTCAAGCTCCAGTAAGCCTCCTTTATGCTATCTCCTGCAGTGACCTCTTGCCATTAACCTTCCAATGAGGATGTGTGTCCTTTAATTGTCCAAACCAGAATTTGGAGGAATTAGGGTTAATAGAACACTAACAAAGTCCATTCCCTGTACTTTCCATAGATCTGTAATGTCTACAGTCCCAAAGAACCCAGGATCTACAAGACGAAGCTTTGTTAAGGTTCAGACCAGACTGCCCAAACAACTATTTTTAGCAAGGGACAGTAATCTGGCTCAATCTTGCTGTTGTATTATTAAACAGTATGATATTTAAAACCAACTCTGCAAAGTAAAGAAGAGGGGATGCTGTGTCAGCAATACTTGGTAGGCTGGCATCCTGTTTAGGTACAGAATACATTCCTGATCACTTGTGTGTCACAGTAAATCTCAGAGCAGACATTTATAATTGAAGACAGAGTAAACAACAGAGCTGTCCACGACGTGGCTTGCCTTATCTCAACCAGAATGGCAAACAGCATTCAGTTTAAATATGCAGGACTACTACAAGATCATGCAGGGCTAAGTTCTCTTTTCTACTCTGACTTTCACTGTTCTATTCCTCTTCATTCCTATATGATCAACCCGCTGCTGAGATAACAAAATATGGATGATCCGCTATTCAGCACAGAGAACAGAATTTTGCCCTAAACAATTTCAAATACCCTGTCAGGTTCTGATCTATTGACATTAAAGACAACTGAGAGTCTACAGCTGGGAGGGTTTTGTGTATACAGTGTCATTTCAGCCTACAGAACTCTAGTAAAACTGAAATATCCCTGTACAATACTGTTTTGAGAATGGAAGAAAAACAACGCGTAGTATTATTATTATTGCTTTTTTCACACAGTCCTTCAAGGCATGGTAGACCCTTGACAGAAAAAAGAAAAGAAAAGAAAAAGAGGTTTACCCTAAAAAAACTTACAAACCAAATACGCGCTATTTATTTAGAAGGGGAGAGGACAGTGTAAACAATACATCAAAAATGTCTTTTGGCTATTTCCTCACTTGTGTCTGTTTTGCCCACTGCCTTTTACCACTCTACGTCTTCACAGTCCTTTCATTCCTCACACACTGAGGCCCCGAGTAACTGCTCCTATAACTAAATCTGCTTCCTATTTGCTATTTTTTACTTTAATCCTTGTTATTTTTAATTCATTCAGTTTAGTTTCTTGCATTTTTTTAAACCTCTTCTGTATTCAGCAGCTAGTACCCATTTTAATTTTTAAACATTTGTTACTAGAAACCCTTCCATGTTTTATAAGCCTGAACTAGTACCTCACCAATCACAAAAATACCCCATTTATTCTCTTTAGAAGTGGTTCTCATTCTGTTTTATCCATGTAAGTGGCACCAATTTATATTATGTATAGATCCTGCATTAAGAACTGTGTGAGTAGACCCCTAGGCTGTTTAGAACTCCACTGAAATCAAGGAACCTGCAACAAAAAGGTTTTGCCTTGTGTAGTTCTCAATATAAGTGTAGACCTTTAGCTGGCAAATTTTTTTGGCCAGGAACTTTTATGAAAATTCTTTGGGTCTGTTATGCGTCATGTGCATAATGCCTGCCTTACTCTGGGAAGTGTAAGTACAACATTTACTCAAATCTAAAACGACCCCCACATAACCTGGGGGGTGGGGGAGTAGAGGAGGGAAGAAACGCTCATCTTAGATTCAAGGACAGGCCACTGCTACTGCTTGGCATGGCCAAGTACTCCATGCACACAGCAGAGACAGAGCCAAAGTAGCTGCAAAGGTAAGTGGTGGGGAGAAGGAAAGGACACTAGAGACAGACAAGCGGGAGGAGGGGAAGGCACTGGGTCAAACAGGCAATGCAGGGGCAAGCATGGGGGTACATGTGGAGCAAGGGCACAAGGGGCATAGAGCAGGTTGCCTGCTCTCCAGTCACTGCTTTCCCTGCCACTACTTTCCCTGTGGCAGTGGTGGGGGGAATGAATTTAAGAGGACCCTCCAATAACTAGAAAATACATAGAAAATTAAAACAAACTTACACTTTTTCATGTCTAGAATCTAATAATTGGGGGGTCATCTTAAATTTGGTGTTGTCTTGGGTTTGGGTAAATATGGTAATAATAATTTTGGCCGTTGTCTCATCTCTCTGCTTAGAGTAACAAAATTACATATTCTTTCCTTTTCTCTCTTACAGCTGTCTCATCTGTAGGTGGATTTTGGTTTCTATAGTCAGTTTGTTCAATGAACGTTTCCCTTAAATAAAATTCCAGCCTACTTCCTACCACACATGCCAATATTACAAGTGATCTCTAGTATGATGAATCCACAAGCTGCAGCTAACAAAATGCAAAATAACTGGAGAATCTCCAGTAGTGACAAACACAGAGCTAGCACATAAGCTAAATGCTGTCACTGGGATAAAATCTGCCTTTAGTGTATACAGTAGATTTCCTGAGAAGAATAAGAAATATGTCAACACTGGGAAGAGCAGAGAACAAACTGGGGCCAAGCCAAAAAAAAAAAAGCAACTCTGTACCATACTGTTAATTCAAGATGCCAGGAAACATGCAACACTCAGAAATTTCTCTGCAGAGGACAGAAATGGATTTATCCCCAGGTATTATGATCCCCTCATAAAATGGCCAATTTTTGCCGTGAGCTACCTTCTATTATTAGGACTACCTGGGAATTTTGCCTATATGATGGTAGTCCAACAATATCTAACTTCCTTTTGGGACACAGTGATTTCCACAAATGTTTCATACAAGGTTCTGGCCAGACAGAAAGACAACCATTCAGTACCCAGCAGGAATATTTGATTACTTATGCAAAGTAAAACAATTCTAACTTGAAAGAGTGAAAGTGACTCAGACCAGAATAGACAATATCCTCGAATACATGATATTTACCAGCCGCCTGGGAAATAGAAATACGAGTTCCCAGTGTAAATTGGGAAGAGCAAGGATTTGAACCTGCATCTCTCACTTTCAAGACAGCTATCTTAATTACAGGGCTGCTTTGTGGTGTCTCTCTTAAAAATTCACAATTTTGCCTCAGTGTGCAAAAAGGAATCATGTTTCTTGCCAACCTTTATTTCTTATTTTTGTTTAGGTAATAAATAAATAAAGTTCTTGTACTATACTCTTTGATTGCTACACATGAACACTCTCTTTGCAGGAAACTAAACTAGATGCAATTTAAATTACAAATAACCTTGGTCAAAAAAGATGTAGTAAGAAGCAGGGATTTAAAAATAGGATATGTGAAAAGGCAGAAAACTAAATGCATTTACAAAAAGAAATAAGGTGTTTGTCTCCAGTAAGAAAATGGCTTTGCATTAATCTACCTTTTATGAAAATTTGAAGTGCAAGCACAAATTCTTGGAAGTATTTTCCATAAATTATTACAGAAAACCCTTGCTATTCGCGGGTTCAGCATTTGTGGTTTCAAATATTTGTGAATGCCAATCCTGCATTTTGAACACACTTTATACACTTACAGAAATGGGAGCTTCGCACTTGCTGCCACTGTGCTCCTGCTGTCACCACTGGAGCCGTGCCTCCACCCCCAGCTGCCAGGGGTGCTGCATTCATGAACACAGTGACTTATTCGCCATCTGCGGGGGATACGAGAACATATGCCCCATGAATGGCGAGGGTTGCCTATAATTGATAAGAGGATACAAAGTTCTCACTTCTCAGAACTGTGTAATAAATCGACTAGAGAATTTCTACCCAAACCTTTCACAGCCCTAGAAGTAACATGTTGCAAAAGTTCAAAGAAGGTATAACTGAATTTTATATTGAATGAACCAAGGCAAGAATAATTACTGATGGGTTTATTCTCAGCAATTATGCAGGAAAATACACTAGGCATGCTAGGAAAGCTGATGCATACTGTCTTTGGTGTTGGCAGCCCCTTAATAAGAGGATAACAGTTTTCCAGTAAATAGCGAAGTAAACAGTGAATCCAGAGATGAATAAGGAGAACATTCTAAGATCCACACGTTTAACTGCAGACACGTCAAATATTTCTCGCTTGTTTATCTACCTCCAGAGAAAGGTGAGTTTGCTCAAAAAGATCAGTATCTTGTCACACAATACCATGACACTATTAGGGATGATTCAGTGCTCAAGTCTCCCAGGTATTGATGTTAATATCGCATTTCTTCATATTGACCTGCAAGGTATCTTTGAACCTCTTATTTTGTGTAACTCTAGAGTAGTAACCATTGGTGAGTTAGGAGTATAGGACATATTTTGGTAGCTGGTTGTCAGGCATCCTTATAACATGTCCTGTCTAAAGAAGCTGGTGTTGTATAAACATGGTTTCAATGCTGGTGGTGTTTGCTGGAGCAAGAATGCTGCCATTCATTCTTCTGTCCTTCCAATTAATATGGAAGATTTTCTGAAGACATTGCCGATGGTAACATTCCAAAGCCTTCAGGTGTTTCTGATACATTGTCCAAATTTTACACCCATACAGCCAGGTAGGGATGACAGCAGCCTGTTAGACAAGAATTTGGGTTTGAGTCCTGATGTCATGATTATCAAAACGTGATTTTGGAGATGTCCAAAGGCAGCATTGGGATTGAATACCATTGTCTAGGTTAACATGTTGGAAAAGGTGGCTACCCAGGTAGGGGAAATGCTCAACAATCTACAAGGCATGCCCACTAACTGTAACAAGTGGAGCAGCTGGTTGATTTGGAGTGTACTGGTAAAGGATCTTGTATTTTGTAAGGCTGACAAGAAGTCCAATAATTTCATACACTTTACCGAAGCAGTCAAGAGTGACCAGGAGCTCTTCAACTGAGTGTGCACACATGACAATCACCAGCATACTGAAGATAAGCAAAAGAAGTGTTGGTTATCTTGGATCTGGAATCTATCCAGTTGATGCTAAAGAGATTCCTGTCCATGCCATGTCCAGTAGGGCTGTTTGAAGCTTTGGCAGCTGATTCGATTTGGAAGATATTTGGCTTGATTTGGGGCCCAAATCGCCAAATCTGAATCGAACAGGGAGATCAAGTAAAAGCTCCAAATCGATTTGAAGCATCTGAATCGATTCAGAAAAGCTTTGGAAAAAGATTCAGCCAATTCAGAGATTTGGCCATATACCAAACAGGTAACTGGGACAAGCTGCCCAGCTGGGGCAGGGGGCCATGTTACTTGGGGAAGGGGCAGGGGGGTGCAGAATGAGGCAGTGCTGGGAGCAGAGGCTCTGCCCTGCTGCTGCTTGCCCAGCCAGGGCAGGTGGGCAGGGCAGGATGCAGGTCTGGCTTTCTCTGGGCAGAAAGGGGCAAGTGGCAGCAGGGCATAGCCCCCACACCCAGCACTGCCACGCCTGCATCCCATGCCTCCGCACCCCAGCTGGCAAGCAGCAGCAGGGCAGAGCCCCCGTTCCCAGTGCTGATGCTGGTGTGGCAGTGGGGGATATGCCCTGCGAGCCACACCTGCATCATAGCCCTCTGCACCAGCTGGGCAAATGGTAGGGCAAAACCCCTGTGGCTCCCCCTGCTGGGGTAGAGGCAGGCACAATTGGAGCTCTGGGAGAAGCCCCTATGACTGCCCTGCCCAGCCTCCCAGCACTTTAAAAAAAAAAAAAGAAAAAGCCCCACACTCACTGGCTCTGGCAGTGGGGATCAGGGCCTGAGGGCTTGTAGCAGAACTCCCTCCACACAGCGCAGGGCAGTGGGGGGCAGCAAGCATGGCCCCCCCACTTGGCACCTGCATGGCAGTTACCCCATGGCCCGGGTGCAGCGTGGCTCAGCAGGGCACCGCACACTGCCTAGGAGCTGAGGCCACTGAGGCTCAGTGCTGCTGGGCTCTGGCTGACATGTGGAGTTTCCCCAGCTCCCAGGCAAATTAAACTGGGGGTTGGGGAATTGAACCAGTGGCTGGGAAGTCAGACAAGGAGCTGAGGAATCAAACTGGGAGAAAATAGAACTGGGGCGTGGGGAATTGTACCGGTTCAATTCCCCAGCTCCTGGTTCAATTCACCTAGGAGCTAGGGTGGCTACATGTGTCAGCTGGAGCCTGGCAGCACTCAGCCCCAGCTCCCAGGCAGTGTGCAGCATTGTACCAAGCCATGCTGCACCTGTGCCAAGGGGCAGCTGCCAAGTGGATGCCAGGCAGGGGGCGATCCTCACTGCCCTGCACTGTGGCCCTGATCACTGCTTCTACAGCCAGTATGTGTGGCCTTTTTTTTTATTTTTTATTTTTTTGAAGTGCTGGGAGGCTGGGGCTGGGTAGGAGATGGTGCCAGGCAGGACAGCTATGGGGGCTTCTCCCATATGTCTCCCAAACCGTTCCAAATCACTGAATCTCTCCGAATCAGTGCCTAATCTTCTGAAGCTGATTCGGCCAAATCAATTCAGGACAGTGATCCAAGTCTCCTAATCGAATCACTGTCCTCCAAATTGGCCGAATCTGAATCGTTTACTTCCCTATCTGCACAAGCCTAATGTCCAGCCCAGAAATACTGGGTACTGACTCCAGATGAAGGTTTATCAACAGTGAGATATGGAATAGCTACAATATAGACATAAAAGAGTATTTGTGCAATCTGGCTCGACTCCAGTTCTAATAGTGAAGGGGTCCTTTTTCCAGCCATTGTTTAGAATGGTTGCTGTCGTGTTATTGTGAAGAAGTCTGATGATAGTCACTGATTTTAGCAGGTATCCAAATCTCATCAGGATCTTCAATCAATGTTGATTAAATCATAGGTCCTAGGGCAATGAAGACCATGTAAAGATCTTGGTGTTGCTTGTAGCACTTCTGCTGCTGTCTAGCAACAATGATTACATCTATTGCACCTGTAAGTGGTTTGAAACCACACTAGGACTCAGGTACAATCTCCTCCATGAGGAAAGTGAGTTTATTGAAGAGAATGTGGATGAGGACTTCCTGACTCTAAACAGGAGTGCAATACCACAGTATTTTCTGCAAACCAATATATCTCCTATCTCCTCTCTTGAATATGGTAATAAGTGTGGCATCTCTCAAGTCAATGAGAACCTGTTCATGTGTTCAGATTTTCATAATAATGACATGTAGTGGATGTGAGAGCTTTTTTTCTACCTTGGTTATACATTTCAGTTGGTATTCTATCAGGACCACATGCATTGTTGCTCATCTGTTTAATGGCTTTCAAGGTCTCTTGATAAATTAATGGATCTGAAAAGTAGTCCTTAATGGGGTGTTGTGGAATTGCTTTGTTATTATTGTTTTCAATATCAGAATCCCAGTTGAAGAGCTCCTGAAAGTAAGCCTTCCACTGTGTGTTGATGATGGAGCTGTCTTTAAAGAGTGTTGTTCCATCCTTGAACCTCAGAAGGATGGCCCTTGTGTGCCTACCCCGTAGATACCTTTGCTTGCACTGAAGAAACTACACATCATGGCTGTCAGCAAACATTTGAATCTCTTTTGTTTAATCCTCTACCACTTGTAATTTTGCTTTTGAATTTTCCTTTGGGTCTTGGTTTTAATGCGATCAGCACTTTGCTTCTGTTTGGAATTGATGTCATTCTTCCAAGCTTTAAAGGCTTTCCTCTTTCTGTCATTAAGAACTTGAATTTCCCTATCATACTCATCAAACTTGTCCTGATTTTTCTTTGCGGAGAAGCCTAAAGATTCTTTATGCGCCTAATGGATGCCTTTCTTAAGTCTCTCCCAGTGATCAATGTTTGTCATGATCATCAGGGATATTGGAGAATTTCTGAGTGAGGCACTGCTGGAAATGATCACTTTTAGCAGGGTCTTCCAAGCACGTAATATTGAAGCTCTTCCTTGGTTGCTTGTTTACATCATTTTGGAATGATGCAAATGGACATGATAGAATGCATCAAAAAATGATTCATTCAGTAGTGTAGGCTGTAGCCATGTTGGTCTAAGGACATAGGCAGACAAGGTTCTTTGGGCGAATCTGATATCTTTTATTAGACTAACTTAAATAGTTGAAAAACAATATTTTTGAACCCAAAAGCTTGCTTAAAAATTGTTTTCCAACTATTTAAGCTGGTTTAATAAAAGATATCAGATTCAACCAAAAAATCTGCCTAGATCCATTCAGTAGTCATTCTGAGCTGGTCATACCTTTGGTAATACAGAGGTTGTGATGGTCCTAGGCAAGCACGATGATGTTGACAATCAGGTACAAGTGTTTTGAGTGGAGATGCATCCATGATGTCTTCCACTTGTCGCTTTGATGGAATAGGGAGTTTGTGATGATGAAATCATGTTCTGAACACATGCTTAGGAAACAAATTCCATTTGAGTTTACTTTTCCCATCCCTTTCTTTCCAAGTGTCCCCTTCCATAGCTGACAGTCCAGTCCACTCTATCATTGAAATCGCCAAGAATTTCCTTATATTCTTTGGGGACAGATGACAAGACTTGATTGAGTTTAGAATTCTTCTTTTGTTTCACCATCTGCTTGAAGGATTGGGGCATATACACCAATCACTGTTACATGTTGTCTGCTGGTCATTTGAAGACAAAGGGTCATGAAATGCTCACTGATGCCAGCTGGACATTGTGGCATCCAAGTAACAATCTTGGTCTGGAGGCAAAAACCAACACTGTAGATGTGTCTATTTTTTTAAGCTTTTCCTTTCCAAGAAAAAGGTGTAGTCACCACCGCGCTCTGTGAGCTGCCCTTCTTCTGTATGGCTGGTCTCCCAAGTGAAGCAATGTCAATATCAAAAAATTGTGCAAGCTCTTTGGCCACAAGTGCTTAGGTCAGTCACTGTTAGCATTGTCCATCGGGGTGCAGACATTCTAGTTTGCCAACTTCACTACCTGATTTTGACCATAGGAATAGCAATCTCACTAGATGCATTTTTCCAGTCAGGTGAAATGAGATAGACTATGTTTGGGTACCTTTCCTAGCTGCTTGTATACCAGCAATCTCTTAATTTATCAGCACACATCAACAGGCAGAGGAGTGTCAGATCTTTGTTATATACCCTAAGTCCATGCCCCTATCCTAGTGATGCTCTATTGTCCCAGCTTGAAGGGTTCTGGTTGGATACAACAGATTTGAGTCTCCACTTCCTAGCACTTTCATCAGTCATTTACTCCTGTGCAGGGTGAGTGACATATTCTACCAAGTTAGTGTGGGAACATTTTAGTGGTCACACGGAGCATGACAGTAAGCAGTCAGCATCTGATTAACTGAGCTTCAGCCCATGAAAGCTTGTGCTCGTACGCTCTCTCTCTTAGTTAACCTATAAGGCCACATCCACACGAGCACACATGTGCCTACTGCGGCATCTCAAAGCAACTTGAGATGCCGCAGGAGGCACACCATAAACAAACAAATGTTCCCTGCACTGCAAACATGCAGCACAGACTCTAAGTTTGATACCTGGAAATCCTGGTATCAAAAGAAAACAAGGCAGAAGAAAGTGGTGCAAGGCATGTAATTTTTAAACAAGGAACACCTGGTTACCTGCTGGTGAGGTAAGTGGCGGGGCCTGGGCAGAGGAGTCTGCCCAAGGGCAGTAATGCAGGCCCAGCTGGAGGGTAGGTGAGGTGGCTGACCTCTTGGCCGTTTGGGACCAGGAAGACATGCTTTGACAGGTCAAGGCAGGCCACCACAACAAGCACATATTCCAGGCGATAGCTGCCCAGATGGCAGAGCAGGGCCACCAGAAGATATGACAGTAGGGCTGCCCGAAGGCCATCTGTGCAGCCAGGGCCCATTGGTAGTTGGCCCAAAGGTGCAGGCAGCTCTGCTGCAGTGTCTGTACCAGAGCCCAGGTGGCCATGTGGTTGCCATCTGGGTCTGGCAGGCACGAACCACAGGGCCGCAGGCCCAAGGGTACAGGTGCTGATGCGGGTAGCAGCAGGCCACAGCCAGGCAGCAGCCCCCACTGTCGAACTGCTGAAGTAGTTAGAGCCACTTTAGGTAACTGTTGCTTCAGCAGTCCAGCTGGCACAAGCAGCTAATGTCCCCAGATACCAACTGGCAGGGCCTTAGCAGCTGCTGAGGGCAAGTAGCCCTGAGCTGCTCACCAGTTGAGGTTTTTATATTTCTGGGGCCAGCACAGGAGCTGGCCCCAGCTTCTAGCTCCCCCTGGCTTAAGATCCAGGAAGAGCTGTTACAGTAGCTTGTCATATTTTATGCTTTAAAGTTGCACCTGTTTATAGAGTGGTGAATTATAGTATTGTTTAAAGGTTTTCTTTTATATTCAGCCTAAAGTTCTGTATAGCCTCATTGTTATCTGAACTTTTAATTTTGCTGGTGTTAGCAATATCAGCTGGCCTTGCCTCTTGCAAGCAGCTTATAGCCTTGAGTTGCTCGCATGATGTTTCTTTCCTTTTCTATCACTGTGAGCAGTTTTTCTAACAAAACATAGTAATAGTTTTGTTACTAGCTCAAATTAATTAAACTGGGCACTAACCCACTGAACCATAGGGATAAAATGATGTTAATGAATAAAGGAGACCAATGGACAATGCTCAAAGTAAGACACCGGAAAAAGGCCAAATTAAGAGTTATGCTCGTGATGGGTCTGTTGAACAAAGGAATATGCTAACAAGATAAAATATGGACAATATGCTGACTGCAGAGAGACCAATCCAAAAGTAAGGAGTCATCAAAGGAGTCAAGTTAAAGAAAAGCACGAAAGTGGGAAACAAGAAAGTTAAGTGTGTCATTGTCATCATCACTGACATCCTGAATCCAGCTTTAACAGCTGTCTGGACTGTCCCAGCCAGACAGCACGATTTGTTTCAGGAACTGAGTGGCTGTCTTTTCTGTGAAGCAAAGTAACATCTGGGATTGGGTGTACTAAGTGCTTTTTCTCTCTCTGAGTATAGAAACTGCTAATATAATACTTGTATTACTACAGTTAGACTTTGATTTTAGGACACTGAGGTGTCTGTGTTCATATTTCATGTTCCATTTAAGGGTTACTTGTGATTTAACAATCCCTAAGCATTACCTGCTGGACAGAGGTACTAACAGCTGGGCAGGTTCAGTTTGCCCCAAGTGGCACAATTTGCCCCACAGTGAAGTGCATATTCAGGCACACGTGCTGAGGCACAAATTTCCAGCACAAATTTGTGCCGCTGCTACTTGAGCTGCTGCAAGCACACATGCCTGCATGTGTGGACTCACCCTAAAGTTGTATATCTACCCTGATTTTGAGTAGTAATCAAGCCCACCAACATCCTACTAACTTTTGGGATGTTATTCCTTATTTACACTAGTGCAACTGAAAAGAGACTCCGCCACAGTCCATCCTCTAAATCATGAAGATGGATCCAGCTTTAAGCGCTAACAGTGTACAGGTACATTCATGGGACAGTCACAGAAAAGACAGACAGGGCCAAGGTGCGGGGAAAAACATTGAAAAATGGAGAAGAACAGGGAAAGGAGAGATGCAAACAGAACATGATGGAGGGATGAAGGATGAGAGTGAGAGTGAGAGAGAGAGAGACATAAAGAGGAGGATCAGTAGGTTGCTTCCCTTCATCCCCATCTCAAGAAGCAGATCCCATTCCCTAAAAGGAGAATTCTTTCCATGAGCTTTCGTGATCTTTACACACAGGCAGCCTGACAGAGTGACAACCCTGTATCTCCTACTAGACATTCTGGATTACTGCTGGGGCACAATAGGAAAGAAATCTTAGCAAGGGCTGGGGTCAGTAGCCTCTGGCCTCTCTTACAATTTTGCTTTTATTTTAGCCTGTGGCAAAGTGCAGACTGTTCTCTTTTTCATTGACTCAGCTGACCTAGAGAAAATGCTTGGAACAGGAGTAAACAATACGGTGGATTTTCTCTAGATAAATCCTCTTAAAGGTTAAAACACTGGAACACCAATTCTGTCCTTACTTTCACTGACTCAAAGCATTTGCTTCAAGCAACAGGACAGAGGCTAGATTTGCAATAACTCTTATAAATTCTTCCATTTATTTTCTCTCTCAATATCTTAATTTCCTTCTTCTTTCTCACCTGCCAGCAGTTTGTGCTAAACTGATGAAAGCTTAAGAATGAAAGAATCACACATTTAGTGTCTGGACATATTGCAGCTGTCATACAAGAGTACAAGCACTGATTAGTCATTTAAAAGAAGTATTCCATGAATACTTTGGCATGAGAAGTCTGGTTTTTCAGCAGGAAAGTATGTTTTATACTAGAGTTCATGGAGATAAATTGTTCTAAAAAAACAACCTCTTTGTTCATACTATTAGAACAGTGCTAATTAAGAGTGAAGTTCTGTTCTTAAATCTACAGCATGGATTTCTAAAATGTGGAACAACTTGGGTATTTGAAGAACTGCTGGTATCTTTGGCATTAAAGGAACACGATCAACTTAAATTACTTTGATAAACCAATTTCTGAAAAAGATAATCCACTTTTTGATACAATATTCTTTAAATAATATGATCTGACTTTTTTTCTTTTTAAAAATAACATTCAAAGCATTTCTTATACGAGTTGTCCTGGTCTCTTGTTAATATTTATAAGGATCTATTCAGCAACACAAATCCTGACTGGGCATAAATGCTGTCAGATGTGCAAACAGAAGAAACTGTTAAAAAAAGAGATTTTTTTTCCAACTCTTTGTTCAGTTATAATTATCTAAGGTTACTTGCAATTATAGTAGGACCAGTGTTTTCAAAAAGACAGAGCCCCTTTACTGTTCGTCTGCTGTCTTTCATGATGCTGATTTCAACAGCTGCATCTTTTTAACTTTGCCGCTGGCAGATTTTGAAAAATGGGTAAGGGTTTTCTTATTCCCCACCCCCCAGAATATAAGACTTTTCAGAATACACACAAACATATTCTGCTTGCTGAAACACAGGTTATTTCCAAGTGATTTTCATTCAGTCACTAAAATTACTCTGGTTTTATGTCAGTGTGATGAAGAGCAGGGTTTACCTCCTTCTTGCACTATGTGCTCTTGCCAAGACATTCCTGAGCATTCTCTGCATGTTCCTGCATGCATACTCCAAACCTGGAAATGTGCCAGTGAGCTTGCTCTGGATCATTCCCAGCAACTCTTTTCCAGCATGCCAGAGACCAAAGTTTTGAAAGCAGCTGCTGGGGAGAAGCCCAAAGCAGCCACACCAGTGTATTTCTGGGTTTGGAGTGTGCCTGTGGGAGCAGGTAGGAAGACATACGCAGAAGTTTCCTGGATGGAGCATGCTATTGATTAAAGAAAACTGTCTCAAAAGTTTACGTAAAAATACAACTGATTCCCACTTAAATACCCTTCATAGAACTTCCTTCTCCATTACAGTGTGACTTTTGAAAGTCTTTGTAATTCACAGTTGGCCTGAGAAAGAAGTGCAAAATGAGAATAGCTGTTCTTGCAAGTCGTACAGCCCATGTCTCAGACTTAAGACAGTTCATATAAATGCATCAAGTATTTCTGCATGTTATGTAAATAATAACTATAACAATAACAATAATAATATCTGAACTGCAGTCAACCTCCACATCTTTACAAACGTGACCAGTGCTAACCCTGAGCCAGCTTCACCTTCTGTGTCCTGATATTTGTATCCACCCACAGGAATCCTGTACACAGACTGATGACAATGTGCTGCATGCCTCATTGAACATAATCTATTTCACACCCTTGCTGGGATAATTCACCCACTTCAGCTTCCATAAACATTTAGCCTAAAGGGAACAGTCTGGCTAGGGATAGTGTAATAGTTTTCAGTAACTCTTAAATTTCACAGGCCACTAATGCCACCAATTGGTGATTTCTGGTTTATTTCTGATATTGGCACATGGGCATAGGACCCATCCATGAAAAGCAAACTAAAGTTTGCTTAAAGCAGGCTCAGGTATAAATATAAACAAAACAGACTCAGCCTTGTTTTTTCCCCCCTCTTACATTTTCTTTCGTAGTACAAATTTTTGTTTTTGGAAGAAAAGGGATTCCTTCATTACAAAGTTAATACTAGCTCTCTTTGTTTGAGATGCTATATGATAATCATAATTTATGGCACAGTGATCAGATGTTGTCTATATTGGCTGATGAGATATCTAAACTCTTTGGTTTTGATGAACAGCAATTTTCATTTCCGAAATCCATTCTGTTTCCTAGTCCTGTTCTTTTGTTCTGTACTTGGATCCCAATATCTCCTATAATCTCTTTTCTCTATGCTGTCCTACACCTGTGACACCACAGCAGTGATAAGATTTACCTTCCTTTGATCCTGCAGCTCCTTGAATCTGCTGTGGTTTTTGGCTTGATTCTATTAAGTTAGGGATTGTCACCTGGGGGTACTTGGGAAGGCCCTAAGGAGCAAGCACTAGTGGGCGGTGATGGAGTGCTGCCACCCACCACCCTGCACCGCTGCCTCCTAGGAGTCAGCTGGATGCCAGGGAAGCAGGGGGAGGGGGAGGGGGAGATCACATGCAGCAGCCTCTGCTGCCATCCACGACACCACGCTCCTGCTGCTCTGCGTCCAGCTGCATACCACCCCCTGCGTCCAGCCTCCAGGGGCACACTTATTAAAAAGAATGGAAAACCCTCACAGTGTTAGACTTGGCACTTGAGCTGGACACGATACTCAGGGCCAGTCAGAGCATGTACCACATCTGCACTGAACTGTCCTTATGTTATGGATACAGGGTCGGTCTGGATCAGGTCGATATATCATCCCTGCGTGCCAGAGCCGGTGCACAGGTCAAGTCCAGCATGGGCGCCACATGCAGAGTGCAACCTAGACTGATGGTGAAGGTAGGAAAAGGAGAGGTGCCAAAATGAAAGGGTACAGTGATGCTTTACCTTCCCTGCACAGTATTCCTCTGTTCCTCTCCAGTTGGCAAAATGACTGTGACATCCACCATCCTATTTATTATATTTTCCTTCATGTTTACCAGGTTCTGATCAGGGATGACTTCCACATCTGTGGGAGGCTTTTGTTCACTGTGGATTTTACTTGCAGTGGCAGGCTGGCCTGGTGGAGGGGGAGCTCGAGACTTCATTCTCTTCCTTAAGAAATAAAAACAAGTAATACATTAATGGGCATCTTTACACATGCTGCGGGAGTGAGGGTGAGGGTGGGGAACTTTAATAATTAAGCAACCGCAGCATCTCGTGTATTTCATATAATCACAGGAAATTAGTGTTGGAAGGGGTCTCAGGAGGTCATCTAGTCCAACTACCTGCTCAAATCAGGGCCTTCCCAACTAGATCAGCCAGGACTTTGTCGACCTGGGCTTTAAAAACCTGCAAGAATAGAGATTCCACCACCTCTCTAGGTAGTCTGCTCCACTGCTTCACCACCCTCTCAGTGAGAAAGTTTTTCCTAATATCCAACCTCCCTTGCTGCAGCTTGAGACCCTTGCTCCTTGTTCTATCATCTGACACCACTGAGAGCAGTCTAGCTCCATCCTCTTTGAAACCACCCTTCAGGTAGTTACAGGTTGTTATCAGAAGTCATGTGCCTCAGACACTTAACCATTTTCATTGCCCTTCGCTGGACTCTCTCCAATTTCTCATATCCTTTCTACTATCTGCCTATCTGAGTACTGCCTATCTACTACACCCCCAAGCTTAATGTCATCCACGAACTTCATTAGGGTGCAATCCATCCCATCTTCCAAATCGCTGATGAAGATATTGAAAAAAATTGGCCACAAGCCTAAGCCCTGGGGCATTCTACTTGATACTGACTGCCAACTAGACAGTGAGCCCTTGATTACTACTGCTGAGTCCGATGATCCAGTCAGCTTTCTATCCACTCAATTCTGACCAACTCAGCAGTCCACATTGTGCTCTCTTTATCAACCATATTCTCCTCAGTTAATCACCTGGACCCAGGCCCACCTACAGAATTTTGTGTGGGAACTTCTGACCAGAAGGAATTTGCAGTAACTCAGAAGATCTTAAAAAGACAGGTGTGTTTTTTTGATTCATAGAAAGTTAATAAGCAGGGAGAAACAGGGCTAGTTACCACCATATGAAACCACATTTTTATATTTTTTCTTAAATCTGTGCCTTTCCCTGCCACTTTAGTCAAGCTTTACTCAACCCAAGTACCTCTGAATAATTAAGCCTCACTAAATAATCCAGCCTCTCCAACAGTTTTCCTCTTATCTCAGAGGCTTTTATCTGTTCCAAAGACCTCTGTTGAACATTTCCAGGCTTGTCTAAGTATACTTTATCCATATGAGAGAGAGAGAGAGAGAGAGTGTGTGTGTGTGTGCACGCGCGCGCATTCATGTGCACGCACTTCTTCAGAACGCAAATCCCATGAACAGAATCATCATGTCATCCATATAACCAACAGACAATAAAGCTATCTACCATTATTAACCTGGTTCTTCTAACCCCAAAGCTAACTAGACTTGATTCTAATGGCTATCAAGAAACCTAGTCCATCAAGCCCAAAGATTATGCATATTCATGATATGCATAAAAATACTGCAGATTATTTCCATGTTTGTCAAAGCTTCAAGTGGAAGCTTAATTAAAACAACTCTGAGCGTTTTGGAAAATCCAAATTTTCAAAATCAAAATGCAACAAGGATGTCTTGTATAGTTTTATAGTTTCTAGGGTCGGAAGGGACCTGAGCAGATCACTGAGTCCGAACCCCTGCCATGGCAGGAAAGAGTACTGGGGTCAAACAACCCCAGCAAGATGTACATCTAGCATCCTCTTAAAGACCCCCAGGGCAGGAGCCAGCACCACTTCTCTTGGAAGTTGGTTCCAGATCCTAGCCGCCCTGACGGTGAAGTAGTGCCTCCTAATATCTAGCCTAAATCTACCCTCTTCCAGTTTGTGAAGGTTATTCCTGGTCACTCCTGGCAGTGCTCGGGGAAACAGGGACTCCCCCAATGCCTGCTGGTCCCCTCTGACTAGTTTGTAAATGGCCACTAGATCCCCCCTCAGTCTTCTCTTATGGTGGCTGAACAGATTCAGGTCCCTTAGCCTCTCCTGGTAGTGCCTGCCCTGCTGCCCCCTGATCATGCGCGTGGCCCTCCTCTGGACCCTCTCCAAGTTGTTCACATCCCTCCTGAAGTGCGGCGCCCAGAACTGGACGCAGTACTCCAGCTGCCGCCTGACCAGTGCCACGTAGCGGGGGAGGATCACCCCTTGCACCTGCTTGAGATGCATCTGTGGATGCATGACAAGGTGCAGTTGGCCTTCCTGACTGCATCCCCACACTGCCAGCCCATGTTCATCTTGGCATCAATGATGACTCCAAGATCCTTTTCTGCCTGTGTACTGACAAGAAGGGGGTTCCCCAGCAGGTACTGTAGCTGTAGGTATGGTGCTGGTTCTTCCTCCCCAGGTGCATCACCTTGCACTTGTCAGTGTTAAATCCCATCCTAGTCTCATCTGCCCACCCCTGTAACCTGTCTAGGTCCAATTGTAGCCTATTCCTCCTGTCTAGCGTGCCCACATCCCCCCACATCTTAGTGTCATAAGCGAATTTGAACAAGGTGCTTTTTACCCTCTCGTCCAAGTCAATGATGAAGATGTTGAATAGTGCGGGCCTGACGACCGAGCCCTGCAGAACCTCACTGCCCACGTCCTTCCAGCTTGAAAATGACCCGTCCACTACCACTCTCTGGGTGCAGCCCTCCAGCCAGTCGGTGACCCATTTGACTGTATGGGTGTCGACACCACAGTCCCCCAATTTCTTAATGAGAACGGGGTGAGAGACAGTGTCAAAGGCCTTCTGAAAGTCCAGGAAGACTATGTCTACTGCTACCCCTGCATCTAAGGATTTGGTGACCTGGTCATAGAAGGCCACTAGGTTGGTCTGACAGGACCAGCTGCTAATGAACCCTGTTGGTTGCCCCCAAGCATGATCTCCCCTGCTGGCCCCTCGTGGACATGTGCCAGAATAATTCTCTCAAAAAGCTTACCCAGGATTGAGGTAAGACTAACTGGCCTATAGTTTCCCAGGTCCTCCTTCCTCCCCTTTTTGAAGATGGGAACCACACTGGCCCTCTTCCAGTCCTCTGGCACCACACCAGAGCACCGTGAGTGCTCATAAAGCTGTTCCAGGGGTCCCACAATGACCTCAGGCAATTCCCTCAGTACTCGAGGGTGGAGATCGTCCAGACCAGCTGACTTGAATACATCCAGTCCCTCCAGAAGTTCCCTAACTAGTTCCTCACTAACCCTTGGCCTAGGTGCACCTCCCCTGAGGTTTAAGGGGGGCCCAAAGCGGGGGTGGCTGTTACGGTCCCTGCTCAGGAATATGGAGGCAAAGAAATCCTTAAATAGGTTAGCTTTGTCATCTGGTGTGACGACCAAATTTCCTAGTGTGTCTTGCAGGGGCCCCACGTTACCCGGAACCTTCTTTTTTGCCCCCTATGTATTTAAAAAAGGACTTCTTGTTGTCCTTGATCTGGGAAGCTAGTCCCAGTTCCATCTCCGCCTTGGCCTTCCTGACTGCCCCCCTGCATCCCCAACCAACTGCAGTATAGTCCTCCCTGGCGATGACCCTCCCTTCAATTGGGTGCACGGCTCCCTTTTAGCTAGGAGACATTCCTGGATGCTTTTGGTGAGCCATGGTGGCTTTTGCGCCCTCCTGTTCCCTTTCATCCATGTTGGGATTACCTCCCTCTGGACTCGGAGGATCGTCTATTTAAGAAGCGACCACTCTCCTTGGACATCTGGCTCCCCTCCCCTCCGGGACCTCAATGCTTCCCCAACTTTTCTCCTTAGCTCATTGAAGTCCGCCCTCCTGAAATCTAGGGCTGCTGCCTTGCTGTAGACCTTTGCCACCTTGCGCTAGATGGTGAATTCCAGCAGGCAATAGTGCATGTATGAAAACAAATAAGGCAAGGATACCTACACATAACCTGCTAGTCTAAGTCTGGGCTGTTTAACTTGGGAACTGGGGATAGTGTATGGTGTGCGAATGGTTAGCACGCAGCCTGCAAGCTCCTGGCATAGCTACCACTGCCCCCCTCCTGCCACTGCTCCTACTGCAGCGGCTGAGTCCTTTGGGCTCCCCACTCTCCTCTGGCTTCCACTTCCTGCGCCTGAATCTGGGAGCAGGATGGTGCAGCAGGAGGGCCAGTGTGCCCCAGCTGCGTGTACAGTGAAGGGGGCACAGTACCTGAACTGTGTGCATGACAGGGGAGAAGGCCAGGCTGCTTACACCGTGCACGAGAAAGGCACATGCAAGGTTGCTGGCACTGCAGGCTAGTGGCACTTGTGGCCAAGAGGGGAGGAGAATGAGGTGCTGTGTGCGCGGTAGAAGGAGCTGGGCTGCCTGTTCTGCAAGGGTGGGAGGGAGCTGTCTGTGCAGCATTGAAGAGGGGGATAAGCTGGGGGAGGTGCTGTATGCATGGCAGCCGGGAGCCCACGGAGTCCTTCCACTGCCACATACAGCTAGTGGTCCTCACAGTCTGCAGCTTGCACATCACGTGGCCCCCAGGGCTGCAGCCCACAAAGCTGTGGCCCCCAGCTGCCTGGAGGTTGGATAGACCTGATCTAAATAATCAAAACCACTCTGTCCCACTTGTTTTTTTTAGAGACTTTAAGCTTAAAAGAGCCCACTATAATCATCTGGACTGATCTCCCACAAGACAGAAACCTTAATCATAACTTTTCTCCCTGTCACACTGTAATCCATACATCTGTCAGGGCTGTTTTCCTTCTCTACCTCTCTGTATTGTTGCAAAATTTAATAACATTAAACAAAGCTAATCATTTCTCCACAAGGCTTGGGTATTTAAAATATACCTGCAAATGGAGGTGCATTGTGTTGTATGTAGGTAGCATCATACACATTTACTTGGAACTCTGCTATGGTGACAGAAGTATTTGAGGTAAGCATCAAAGAGAAGCTATGCTAATACATGCTCCTGTTTGGGAGTATTTTAAATTCTTGTTGAACAAAACATCACCATATTTGATTACCTTCTGTAGTAAAGGGTTCACTTGAACCCTGTGAAGCCAATGGTAGTACATGTATATCAGCAGTCTCCAAATCATTCAAATATATGGCAGACAATGTCAAATTTTATAACATGAATGTCTCTCTGCTTTGATGCACTGCCCTTGCATAGACAGTGATGGGAGTAACAAATAGCTCTAGCTGTCCTGCAGTCCTTTCCCACTCCTTACTCAGAAAATTTGCCTCTTAGTTTCAACCATATTTACTATATGCAAGTAAGAAAAAAGTAATTCTAATAAAGCTCCTATTGATTCAAGAAGTTGAATTTGGGTTCCAAATACTAACAATGAAAACAAAGTCAGATACTACGAAATTCTAATAACCATGTAAGTGGTAGGTGCAGAAATGAATGTACAACACTTCACTTTTTAACAGTGAACAGTTGAAATATTGTGTCCTACCTGGCAGCACAAGGTTACAAGAGGTAAGTTCAAACTGCAAAAAGTTGGTTCATGTCCAGAGGTAGGATTTGACTGCCCCCAACTTCAACAGTTCTTGGATCTAAGTTTTCACTAATTTATATTCCAATGATTTATACATCTGCACATTACTTTGGAAAACTCTTTGAAGACTAGAGAAGCGAGTGCTGCATCCAAATCCAGTTTCTCACATTCTCAGGAATGGCAGGAGCCTATGACAAAATTCTTCAGAAATACAACTTGTAGCAACAAACTACACTATTGAAAAATGCTTATTCTGCAAACAGGCCCTGGATAAACATAACAGGGCAGTCTGCCCCTTCATGAAGGAACAGTCAACCCTGTTGAGAAAGCCTAAATGCAGGGCATTTGGATAGTACTTTAAAAAGGTCCCTGAACAGTTATCAAGGGAGGAGAAAGTAAGCTGTGAGCAGAACAGCTTGCTACATGGAAGGGCCAGAGACAAGGGCTCTCCTCCTATTGCCCAGGACAGGGCAGAAGGGTCTTTTGTTTGTTTGTGTGTTTGCTTGTTTGCTGCTTAATGACTGTGTTTTATTTGGGAGAACTGGCTGAGGAGCTCCTCAGAGAGCAAAATCCATCTCCCAAAAGCCAGCAGGCTGGGCAAGCTGCTTACTCTAAGTATATAAGGCCTCTCTAAGCTTCATTTATTTACACTTAGCCCATTTTATACCAGCGTAACTGCACTGGAATCACTGGAACACAGTAGTGAATCAGACCCTTCATTAGAAGACAGAATGACAATTATTTTGCACAGTAAAAAGAATTCTCCTGAGACAGTCAAAAATACTGAGCTCAACCCCATTCTCCTTTAGTTCTGCTAGATTGTATACTTCTCACAAGAATACCCTGGTAAAATAAGACCTGGTTCATACAGTATCATGCTAATGGACCTGTAGACTAAGAGAAGGTAACTCTCTGGACACTCCTAAAAGGTAAGTTTCTAGAAGCTGATAGAGAGGTTGCATCAACTTCTACCACCAAACAAGCATCAATCTTAGTACAAAAGAAGCACCATAATCTCCATAAAATCAACTTTTACTTTTACTTTCTTTGAAGGCAACCAAGCAGATACTTGATAAGTAACAAACATTTATTGCTGAATAACTAAATAACTGACTTTGTACTTGGGGCATATGTTTAATGATTAATATCCTAATGACCTAAGATGATTAGATTTATGTTTAAATCAGATTTTAGCATAAGGAAATGGAAAAACAGTAAAATGTTTTCAAGCTAATTTCCAAAAAGACTGGTATATAAACACACTGAATTTTTTGTCTGTTTTTATTTAAGATATCTCTTTTGCTACATAGTCAATATAAATGGAAGTCCAAGGAAAGCAAAATGCACACAGAAACAGGTTATTGGAGGTGGGTGAATAGGCAGAAATGATTGGTGGGAAGGGTAGAGGGAGAGCGAACTCTGGAAAGCTCAGTGCTGAATAGGACTGTGAAGTTTAGCCAAAGGTCAGACAAGGACCTGACAACTTCAAAATTTATTTTCTTTCTAATTAAACCCCCACATCACCTGCACACCATGCAGGCTCACGCTGGAACAGGCTTTCCTTGGCCAAATATGTAGTGCCAGTGACCCATGTTATGTGGCTGTGCAGTGCAAAGGAGCTTCCCCATAAGCAATGATTTGGGAATGACCTGCATGACACCCCTTTTGCCTACATCTGAATGCACACTGACAATTTCTGTGTTATGCTGCAGTCTGAGGAAGCCACTGCACTGCTTGAAAATGCCCATAGTATGAGACTGCCAGCAGAATACCATGACATTAGCAATGATGTTTCTATGGCACTGCTGCTTTTACTTCATGTGTCATGAAGGTGATAAATATCATCATCTAAAAGACTCACAGAGAAAAATGGTACTATACTGGCACTAGTGCCAATTACACCATATAACCTACTTAAATATAAATCACCTTAAATCAATCACATAATTTTTTCTACTTAAGATTTATACCTATTGACTGATGAGCCACTTTCTACCCTAGGCCCATATTCTATTAGAATGACTGCACCAAAATATTTATAGTTAAAACACTGACTCAAGTATGAAAGATTTATGTGGACATGGCTTTTCAAAAAACGAAGAGTCGTGGTTTCTTCAGTTCTCCACTGGCACAGGGCTGTATCTCATTCTAGGTCAGTGGTTCTCAACCAAGTGCCACAGTGCCCTTGGGCACCTTGAAATCTTTTCAAGGGTGCTGTGGAGTACCACACTAAGATAAGCACTCTTAGGTATGCAAACATGATTCACAAGATAAATCCAGAGAGATTTCAAATAGGGGTTTATAGCATTAAAAACATTCTGACCTGTTGTAATTTTTGCAATATGAGAATTGCTCTAGTAATTTTCTGGAGTGATAAAATCAGTGAAAACTAATTTTCGGGGGGGTGGAGGGGGCGGTGCCTTGAGTCTAAAATGGGGTGTCTCAAGCCTAAAACGGTCAAGAACCAGTGACTGAAGAGTATAGGAGAGATAACCCCAGAACCTCTGGGAAGTGGACTTGTATTGCAAGTTCCCTGTGGCTGCTAGTTGCAACTCCCTGAAGAAACAGACAGAAAGCAAGTGAGACCAAGAAACTGATGAAAGAGTCTAGAAATTTAAGAGGAGAAGGAAGTGATTAGGAACAAGAAGCTGAGTGAAATTAGTATTGGAGCTAAAAGTGTGTGAAAACACTTCAGGGACATTTAATTCTGAACAATAACAAGCAGCAACATGTGATTTTCCAAAAGAATACAAAGGAGGAACAGACCTGTGAGGTCTGATGGCCTATCTTTATGGCTCTGGTGTAATTTATACCTGTGGAAACTGGAGCACAGATGGGTGTCCCAATCTGGCTTTATACCCAGTCTGCAAATCTTGTTGCCCTGTTGGTAATGGCTGCACAGAGGGCAAGGCAGTGCAGAATGAAGTCTGGTGCTTTCAGAAGAACCCACATGGGATGCATACTCCCCAGTACATGCTACTAGACCTGTATTAAATGCTCAGCAAGCACTTCCCTGCAATCATGTAATTGGCTGGTGCACACAAGGTCCTAACCATGACCCAACCCTGTAAAAACATGCCCCCTTCAGCATGGAAACATCTGCTTGCAGCACTAGACTTTCACTGATGGCAAAACTGCACCTTCTTCCTGTACAACTGTGCCTCTTTCTGGCTGAGATCAAGTGTAGTACCTGTATATGAGTATTAGGAGGAAAGAAGGAACTCCCTACAGTTTTCCTGTCTAGCAACCCTCATGCATACCATCACCCTCTTCTAAAACATACTGTAATTGGCTTGAATTACTGCCAGCCTTGGATCCACAAAATGCTACCAGGTATAAGTAGAACAGGCTCTGGATTGCTGTCCCTTCAAATTTAAAGGATAAACTAAATTGTACTCTAATAAAATCTTACTCTTGTTACTAAATGAATGCACTTAATGAGCTAGTCTGTTGGATGAAGAGGGATGTCTTTACACTGTCACTTTTTTACTACATCAAGACAACACCTTAATAAATTTTAAAATTAATAGAAGTTGAGTCTGGTCCCTTTCTCTGGATGTTGGCAACTCTTCAGACTAATTTTAGTTCAACCTCCAAGGAATGTTTTCCCAAGAAAACCTGAATAGTTATGAGATTCTTGTTAATCCTATAGCTACTAGGAAGCTGTTGATAACATTACAATCCAGAGCACTTCAGGGCTGGATGTTTCAATCTTTTGGTAGATTTATATAAGAATGGTTCATTCACTCTGTACCCTGATACCAGCAGAAATAAAAACAAGCAGTTGCTTATATTACATAAAATGCTTCTTTTCTCCTTAAACATACAGTGCAATTTACCGAGAGACTGAAATTTCACAACATGTTATATTCTAAACTGCAGAAAACGGACACAGAACTGAGATAACTTGATGGTATCACCTAGCATCACTATTCTGAATCTCAGAGATGCCTCAAGGTTGGATTCCTCAAGGGGAAAAACAAAAACAGCACTTGCAGCAATTGAAAGCAGCACAGCACAACAATGAAGTCTCTTGGTTTTTCTCAGATTAAGAACACTGAGGCATACCAGCACAATAAAACGAAACCAAAGTCCTTGGACCTATATTTCCCTTGATTATTTATTAGTAAAAAGATGCAATATCATGCAACACTAGTATTCCAAGTCCTGGAAGGAAAAACACCTTATATCAAAAATATCACTGCTGTTAGGACTTAGAACAGGGGTGGCCAAAATACAGCCTGCAGGCCGCACCCGGCATACCAGCCCTCTCTATCTGGCCCACAGGGCCTTTAAAAATGTTAGAAAATTAATTTATATCTGCCCGTGGCCACCTGTCAAAGATGACACGCAGTGGCAGCAGGACCCAGTGGGAGCCTGTGGCTGAGCAACAAGACTACCCTGGCTCCACCCAGCTCCACACCCCCTTCCCACCCTCAGCCCCCAACCAGAAGGCTCTTTGACTTCTGGCCCCATGCCTCTGGAGCTGTTCCCTCTCCTTCCAGCTGAGTGGAAAATAAGGTAAGATTGGACAGAAGGAGTGGCTGGAAGTGGTGGTTGCGGGGAGTGGTGGGAACTGCATGGAGCAGTGGGGTGGCAGGGGGGCCCATGGGGAGCAGCACGGGAAGCGGCAGCTGCGGGGAGTGGCAGGACCCACATGGTGCACAGCAGGCAGCAGAGCCACAGCAGGCAGAGGAGCCATGTTGGTCCCCAGTGGGCAGCGGGGCCGCGGCAGGCCCCAGCAGGCAGCACAGTGGGCCCGATGGGTGGCAGAGCCACGGCTGGGCCCCAGCAGGTGGCAGGGCTGCGGTGGGCTCTGGGAGGCAGTGAAGCCAGAGCAGGCAGCAGCGCCATTGCGGGCCCTGGCTGCTGGTGGGGTTGCGGTGGGTGGTGGATCGGTAGCAGGCAGTGGGCCCAGCAAGTGGCAGAGCTGTAGCTGGGCCCCAGAGAGCAGTGGAGCCAGTGGGTGGCAGAGCTGCGGCCAGGCCCCAGCGGGACCCGGCAGGCAGCAGAGCCACTGTGGGTGGCGGGCCTCAGAGAGCAGCAGAGCTGCAGCTGGGCCGAGGCAAGACCTGGTGGGCAGCAGAGGCCCAGTGGGTGGCAGCAGCGCAGTGGGCCCCGGCGGGTAGAATAGCCATGGGGGCACCCCGGCAGATGGTGGGCCACAGTGAGTGGCAGGGTTGCGGCAAGCGGCGGAGTCACAGCGGGGCTGCGGCAGGTGGTGGGTCCTGGCAGGCACCAAGGAGCACTGCAGGAATAGGGCAGCTGCAGGGAGCAGTGGGCAAGCCTGCAGGGGGGAATGCAGGGAAATGTGGCGGTAGTTGGAAACACAGAGCCTGTCAGACCCAGGGTGGGGTTGTAGAAACACAGAGCCTGCTCACATGCAGTGTGTTAGAGCTGCACACTATGGAGCCAGCAGCCTGTCCCCGGCTCTCTCTTTCACCACACACCCAGCCACCATACCCACACCCCACCACGTGCACGTGTGCACGCACTCACATACACACACACACACACTGCCACTTATATCCCCTTACTGCCCACACAAATCACACAGTAGGACTGTATTTTAAGCTATTATGCAGCCACCTCTCAATACACTTTTTGTAAACACAGGAATCAGTAGAAAAATATTTTTAAATAAAATTAAAATAGGTTATAGTAGATGTTTTCTGTGTGTGTTTGTATACATATATACATCTTTTTCACAGTTTCCAGATCACAGCAACCTTCCAGTACTTCCAGGGCAAGGGGAGGGGCTTCCAATGGCAAAGGTCAGGGGCTAGGAGGTGGGACAGTCCCAATATGGTGACCAGGGGTGGGGCAACTGTCAAGGGGCAGGGCTACCCTCGACAGCTCCCTAAAACTTGGTAAGTGGCCCTCCGCCCAAAATAATTGCCCGCCCCAACTTAGATTATTTATGGCAACACTTGTACAGAACAAGTTGTATGGTGCAAGGGCTGGAGATTTAGGTAATGAAATAGCATCTGGGTGTTCCCAGCAATTCAAACAAAGAATCCTGGAGTGTTACCTCTGCTGAAGACAGAGGATACTACATGAACTTATTACTTTGCAGGAGGAGCAGAGCACCTCACCAATTTGGCCAACAAGACACTAAGGCCAGAGACAGACCTTCAAAAAGCCAGAAGCCAGGGGCGCTACAGCACACCCTCGGCTGCAGGGAAACTCTCGGAGGTGTGGCCAATTCTGGCTGAACTGGCTGGTGAGGGGTTTAATTCTCCCCTCCCTGTCCCACCAACGGGACAGGGAGAGGCTGTGCTGAGCAGCCGCTTCTCCCCCACTGCCGCTGCTCAATCCAGATGGGGGAGCCCAGAGCCAGTGCAGGACAAAAGCGGCCCCTCCCCCTCCCGGCACTTCCTGCTGCAGATGCCTGGAGCTGGCACCGGGCTTTCCTGCGTCTGCCCTGCTGCCACCACTGCCTCATGGGACAGCCCAGAGGCAACAGTGACACGATGAAGACACGGGGTAGCCCTGCACCAGCTCTGGGCTCCCCTGCTTGTGCTGAGCACCAGCGGCAGGGGAGAAACGATTGCTCAGCATGGGCAAAAAACCCTCTCCCCCCACATGGGGCAGCCCAGAGTTGTCAGTGATGCAGTGGAGACACAGGGCAGCCCAGTGCCAGCTCGGGGTGGCTGCACCTGAAAGCGCTGGCAGCAGGAGAGGGAGGGGCTTTTGCCCCATGCTGAGCAGCCATTTCTCCTGCATTGCTGCTGCTCAGCCCGGATGGGTGAACCTGGAGCTGGCACAGGGTGTGTTGGGTCAGGGCTGGGGCCAGCAGCAGCAGCAGCAGCAGCAAATGAGCTGCTGCAGCTGGGCTGCCAAGAAAGCCTGCCACAAAGCACCTCCAGCTACAAGCCCATGAAGTGGTGTCTTAGCCTAGTAGGACTGAGGGACCCACCAGGGGCCAAAGCCCCTCTGCAGGCCAGATCCGCCCAGCCCACGGCATCTGGCTGCACCCCCAGCTGGCTGCTGGAGCGGCAAGGGGGGAGCAACCGTGATGATGCAGGAGCCCCTTCCCACTGGGGGGCATGCTGCAGGGTGAGGAGAGTCCTTCTCTCCTGCTCCCTTCCTCAATGCGCAGTGTAGTATACAAGCCTCCTCCCTAGAATTCATTCAGAGACTAATATAAAGCACTGAAAATCACTAATCTAGCTATGTGTTTTAAAAATAATAGTCAGGAGAAAAAGATCTAAATTGAAAATATGTACTTAAAAGTGGAGAGGGGTAATTCAGTGGATTTTGTTTTTTAATGTCTCACAATGTGCAGTGCCTGCCACAGACGAACAGGTAGTCCTGGGACAAATCCTGGGACAAATTTACTCAGACTTTGCGATGCAAGATAGCACAGTCTAGTGAAATAAGCAAGGAATGAAGTGTTTGAACTTCATAGCTCTAATTAGAGCTCTTCCACTGGCTCACTGCAAGCAAATCACTTATCATCCTCCTATTTCAATTCCCCAGCCTCAAAATGGGGGGAAATACTTATTAATCACAGGATAATTAATGAATTGGAATAATCCTAGCTTAGAAAACACCTCAAAATCTCACTGCTTTTAGTGGAAGTTCGAGGTATATCCTAATCAGCGTTCCCTCTAAGCTGCTCAGCATGCACAGGTGCACTCGTGCCATGCTGCCAGTCATGCCTACAAGGCCATTCACGCCACACAGCTTAGAGGGAACGTTGATCCTAATATATGGGAAAGTCATGATCAAGGTGTGAAAGCATTAGGCAAAAACTGACACTGCTCACATTTTGGACAGAATAAAAAACAATGAACTGACAGATATGTCAAATGTTTTACTAGCATATAACAGATGTCCTCAAATATAATTTTCTTCATCTTGTTTATATCTGTGAGAAACTGCAATTTTTTTGTAGCAGACTCTCTCTTCCAACATTATGGGGAGCTACTGAGCTACTATCTACTTTTTTCGCTCTCGTATTGCCTTTTTCCTTCCCAAAAAGCAAGCTTACTACATGTACTCCATTTTGCAGGAGTGGTCCAGTTACAGAAATGTATTTCCTACATTAATTCATACACAGTATTTTCTTTCTAAAACAGAAGGGCATTTTCTATGGAACCAAAAGCCAAGACAAAATGAAGAACATCTTTCAAATCTTTTCTGCTTTTCAATGTCAAAGTTTTTTTTTTTTAATTTAGTTGTATCTTTTTAAAGCTCTTTTATCTTTCTTTAATACCCTTGTGTATTCTATTTCTGTATTTGCTCTAAGCTTAGTGCCAAATGACAGGCTTTAGGGTGCACAGAAGCCTTTGAGGGAAATTTATGGAGACACACGTACCAGGTATCATTAGTAGCGTTCAAGTGATGTTGCAGCTGGTATGGTCCAGGAATTATGCAATTTTCAGGGGGTGATATCTTTTACTGGATCATTGGAAAAAAGTTAAACAAGCTTCCAAATGCAAGGTGTCCTACATACCTGCCTTACTGGCCTTTGAAAGGCTCCCACAAATTCCAAGATAAAGACTGAAGTTTGCAGGAAATTTCCATAGACTTGCAGGGCCAGATCCTATTCTACCTAAGGGTGGTACTTCTCTAGTCTGCTCAAGTCCCTGAAAATACATTAATGTGCCTACTTTTGTAACACACCATCATCTAAGCCTTATGATTAAGCTGCAAAAAAGCAAAGAGGAGGAAGAACCAGCTACTTTTTGCACTCATTGTTTTTTCGGAGGGGGAAGAGAATCACATTTAGGTGCCAATGTCTACTTAAATGCCTAACGGTGGCTCACAGACTTTAAGACTCGAAGGGCCCATCTGATCACTCGTATGACCCAGGCCATGTAATTTTATCCAGTTACACCTGCACAGAGCCCATCATGATCAGCATTTGTCTGCCTAGTGGATCCCAAAATGGACTCTTGGAATGAGTTATATAACTAAAAAAACCACAAGGATATATTCACCGAGTGAGAATAATCCTCATTCTTCAGTTCCTCTGCAGCTAGTGAGCATGCTGTCTGAATGGACATTGCAGGGTTTGTCCAGTGTCTCCCCGCTGGATGTTACGATACCCCTCAACCCACACATACAGTGTGGGGCAAACCACCCCCACCAAATCCAAACAAAAAAACCAACGAAAAACAGGTTTTGTGCTTTGTGCTAGCATTAGTGTGGAATATAACTGGCTTGCCTAATGAAAGAAGCACCTACCAGCAAAATAGTTGTTGACATGTAATTAAGAAGTCATGCTTGGCGGAAGGGTGTACGGGTAAATTTTATTTTTGACATATTACATCAATATGATTCATCATGCTTTCCAGACACTGCTTGCAGTACATAGACCTGTAATATATCAAAGCTCTAGAGACCAATATTTCATTTTTACACTGTCACTTTTTCTTCTGTTTATCAGATTTCTTTCCCCCTATATTAGACCATTAAACTTTCCCTGGGGACTGTGTCCTGGCACAATGAGAAAGCTGGTGTGTAACAACCCTCAGAACAATGTTGGTTAGTTTAATGCCCCTAGGGACTTTCAAAAGGAAGAGACCTGACAAGAGGCAATCCACTGACTCTCCAGGTTGGGGATCAGCCTCATAGCAAAGTTTTAATATAGAAACACAGCAAGGCATCCATGCAAACAGCATGATAGACAGGGATGTCAGAGCCTTGTCCCCTACATGAAGTGACAGATACCAGTATGACAAGGATTCAGAGTCTGATTTTGTGTTCTGCAGGGCACATCCAAATAGATGTCTGCACCTCAAAGCAACCTCATTCTGCACAGCAGTGAGACATCTGCCTTCCACTGTTGTTTTGGGCCTTTTAATTCAGTAGTGATGAAAGCTCATGTATTACTAGCCCTAAGGTTCAACACTTGGGTTTATCCCCAGAATAGATAAAGCACAAGAAAAGGCAAGGCAGTTTTCACTGTCCTGTCCCCACATGATACTTCCAACACAGAAGAAATGCAAAGCATAATATATTCCATTATTAATCAGGGATCTCTCTAAGCCAGCCTGTTCTGTCTCCAACCGTCATGCATCCATGACCTTTGTCTCTCTGAGATTGGTGCCTGCAGTAACTGTCTCTCCCTCAAACATTTACTTCCATTGACCCAGGCTGAGTTGTTGGTATTTTTTTTTATTTTTAGGAAAAAGAAAGAAGCATTAAGCTGAGGCAATGTTATGCTCTTTGTATATATATGAAACATCGCTCCCTGCCTGTGGGTATTGGCCAAACTCTACTTCACTGTACATAGATGAGTTATAATATAGGAGAATGGCTTGGTCATTTCTAGTAATGCATGCACACAAAGGTGATGGATGTGGAAAGACCAGTTATGCCGTCAAAGGCCAAATCCAGATAGGAACCGTTCCAGAACACTGCTGCCTATATGGTTTAAGTCAAAGGAGGAAGCAACATTTGCTGCTCTCCATGCTGGAATGGCAGCCTGTCCCTATAGCAGGGGCAAGCAAAATCCAGCCTGCCAAGTCATTCTATCCAGCCTGCAGTAGGCCCCTCTAAAATTTAGAAAATTATTACCTGTAGGTGGCTGCCTGTCTAAAACCTGATGAGGCATCAGTGGCAGGAGAAGCTGGCAGCAGGACTCAGTGGTGGTAGGACCTGGCAGCAGCAGCAGCAAAGCCTAACCGGAAGCTTCTGCCTAAGGTGACCGTGGGGCTGTTTCCCTGCCCTCCCTCCATCTGAGAGTGGAAACTCAGATAAAAACAGGCAGAGAAAGGGAGTGGGTACGATTGCTGGCATAGCAGAAGACAGCCTGACTCAGCCAGCACCAGACAGTTCCCAGCTACATGGCCAGGACCACAGGACACAGCAGGAGCCAGCCGGGCCCCCACAGTTCCCAGCTGGCTCCTGCTGTGCTGTACAGATCTGGCCATGCAGCCAGGAACTGAGTGGTGCTGGCTTGGCTGGGCTGGGCTGGTTCTGGCACCACACGATTCCCAGCTACATGGACCAGGACTGCACAGCGTGGCACAGAGTCCACCGGGAACTGTAAGCAGCTGGTTCAGGCTGGGTCCTGCTGCATTTTGCAGGCCCAGCCATGCAGCCAGGAACAACGCACTGCCAAAGCAGCAGGAGGATGAGTGGAAGGGGAGTGGTGGCAGCAGGAAGTGGCAGGGAAGGTAGGGAAGCATGGCATGCAGGGAAAGTGGCAGTGGCAGTGGCAGCAGGCAAGCAGGGGGGGAGGGGAGTGGAAGTATGCAGGCAAGCAGAAGTGCGGGGCCCACGCCAGTACCCCAGGGCCAGCAGGGGCCCAGGCCAGGGAGGCAGGAGCGTTGAGCCCATGCTCACAGGGGCTCTATGGAGCCGGGCCAGTTCCCCCCTCTGCCTGCTGGCAGCCTGGCCACATGCAGTCCTGGGGGTTGCCAGGACTGCACACCACTGGGGATCTCTGCCTGCTGCGGGCTGTGAGCACTCCAAGGTCTCATCACCTGCTCCTGACATTGGTGGCAGGGGCTGTGCACAATGAGGGAGATGAGTGTGTATGGAGGAGGCATATTTGTAGGGGGGGTCTACCCCACCATACACATGTACCCACATCCCCCCTCACACTGCCATATACACGCACCCACTCCAGCCACCCTTCCCTTCCACACACACACACACAATCTCCCCATTGCCCTCCCCCCACACACTCACAACCCCCCACAAAACCCATACCCACCCCAAACATCCAAACATCCCCCCACAAGCTCCATATCCATCCACCCACACCTATCCACCCCCACAAACTCCACACATACAACCACATCCTCCCCCACCCACAGCCCCCCACAAACCCTGTACCTACCCACACATACCTCCTCACCTTACTATACCCACCCACAATATACAAAAGTAAGACTTAATTTTAAGCTATTATGCAGTCACCTCTGTGTATACTACACAAACACATAGAAATCAGGACCAAATATTTTTTTTAATCAAATTAATATAGGCTGTAGTAGATGTTTGATTTTTAGAATATAATTTGGTTTTTTTTCTGGTTCCAAGATGGCAAACCCCCTTTGCTAAAAGGGGTACTTCTACGGGCAAGGGGAGGGTCTTCTGGTGGCAAAGGTCAGAGGTTAGGGGGCTGGACTAACCAAGAGGGTGACCAGGTGGCGGGGCACCTGTCAAGGGGTGAGGCCACCCTTGTGGCCCTGGACAGCTCAAACTTGTTAAGTGGCCCTCCAGCCAAAATAATGCCCGGCCCCCATCTGAGGTTAGGGGGCAGGACTTCCAGTTCCAAAACAGTGAACGGGGGTGGGACACCTGTCAAGGGGCGGAGCTACCCTCGTGGCCCTTGACAGCTCGCCAAAACTTATTAAGCAGCCCTCTAGCTGAAAGAATTGCCCACTCCTGCTCTATAGGGTTTTACCATGGCCTAAAAGAGGTGGGAAGGCTCAAGACAGCTGACGGGATACTGGCTATGACTTTGGAGTTGGCACAGACCAGGGAAACTACATAATTTAATTCTGAAAATTCAACAGTTAAATCACAAGTAGCCAGTTAATGAAGATGATTTCTCACCACTAACCACAAAGTCATGGTCCATATCATGCGACTTGGTTCTACAAAATGCAGTCTTTCTCTGCAAGAAAGTACTGTAATGAAAACAAATCCAAAGAGGCTGGAATCATGGCTGGTACCCTCTGGTGACCCTCTCACCTTTAGCCAATACTGAACCAAGAGGTAGCACAGCACAATGTAACATTTTACCCTAGTAAATATTATACATTCTCACACTCCTCTATCACCCAGAGCATTTCTCTGCCTGCAAGCCACAGGTCTGAAAGAAAACTCAGCTCAGCCAAATATCAGAGTTTATGAAACCATAAATCTGGAAACACAGACAAGTTTTTAACAACTGCAAAGCCTGACAGGTACTATCAACACATTAGTAAACAGTTAGGCATTTACAGATTTTGTTTGTTGCAATTAACTACAAAGTAACAAAATAAATAAGTTTCCACAGGTGTCCTGGCTGAAGACTGAGTTAAGTAAGATAGATGCTTTCTTAGAAACTTTCTCACTGTATTAAAAAGCTATTTTAAGCCATAATTACAACACAGGTCTCAACATGGTTATTCTTTTCACATCAGCTCTTATCAAACAGTATTAATGATTTATAACAGGGAAAAAGAATACAATATCATTAGGCAATAAACCGTCTGATTTATAGCTTATGCTATGGCAATCTGAATTTATTTACACTTAGAAGGTAACTACAACATATATTCCCTGTTTATTTCGGATGTTATTTTTCTAGACTATGCTCTTCCATTCAGCGCCTTGTCCCAGATCTAATAAAGCACTTGAACACATGCTTAATTTTAAGCTCATGAGTAGTTCCATTGATTTACAACAGGATTAATTGCATGCCTAAGGTTGCCTAAGCACTTAACTGTTCATGGACCAGAGCACTGATATGAGGGAGATTCTGAACCCTTTTTTCACCTGGGACAATGAAGACTCACATAAGTGTCCCACAGAAGTCATGCCAAGGTTCACAATATGCCACTATACAAAAAAGTAAGATATCGAGAGCATATGCAGCTTTTTTTTTAAATTCTTGCTGAGCATACAGTATCCAGCACTAGCAATGTAAAGTGGAACAGGTACAGAAAAGCAAATGCAGCGATAGTTTTGAAGTAATTACTTTTTACATAGCACAATTTAAAGAGTGAATGTATTTCATGATAACAATTTCTTAAGAATAAACTAATTTGCTGGCAGAGAAAACAAACAGTTAAAGCTACACAGGCATCCTGGAGAAAGAGGCTATCACATGAGTGTAACATCAGCCACTGAACTGTGCTCCAATCAACTGTGCTGACTCATTAAGGGTTTTACATCTTGGCCCTACACATTACTAAACTCCCTAGGTGTCAAGGGATGCCCACAATTCCCTGTGACCTCACTGGGAGCTGGTGGGGCTTTTCACACCGCAGAATCAGGTTGTTGTTGAATTTGACACTGAAAAGCTCTTGCTTGCATATATGAAAGACTTACACTCTGGAAGATTAACTGGTAAAGTAAATGTGCCATCAGCCATGCTCCTCCTCCTCCGCGCCTCGTGCCCCTGGACAAGCCACCTATGAGTCTGTCCTGTTCCCGACCCTGGCCCCAGGGTCCCATTCAGTGCCCTGCCTGGGTAGCACCCCCAGCCCCAGCCCCACTCCCTCCCTCACCATGGGTGATTCATTTTGCACCCCCGTGCCCTTTCCCTCCACCACATCCCTTCCCCTCTACAGACTTACCTGCAGGGCACTGCTCTGAATGCTGCCAGGCTACATTCCTAGCCATGTGCAGCTGAGTGCAGGCAGGAAGTGTCCAGAGGCCCTGACCAGAAGGCATACTGTATTTATTGGTAGATTATCACCTACACCAGCCAAAAAAGCCGATAATGTTAATTTTCCTTTTATCAGTGCTGATCTTGACATGGCACTGATGTACTGGTGCACCTCTACAGATGATATTTTTGAATATTTCTTATTGAATAAAAAGGCTCTAGGTAGAGGATAACAATATTTTTCTATACTTCTTTAAGGAGGTGTTGCAAGTTCCTTGCCAGCCACGATAACAAAAAGTTGTGGGTGCTCAGCTTCTTGAGAGATTAGATCACTCAGTTCCATTCCATTACCCTCAGGTCAATACCACACACATCCAAAACTTCTTCTCAAAATGGAGGTCACATGTGTTTCAACAGTCTCAGACACCCTAATGCAGGAAAGAGGCAGGTTCTTCTCAGATAGCTAATCATTTTAAAGGGCCTGGCCAAAGTAACCACCAGGAATCCTGGTTTTCTCTTTTATAAATCAGAATTTTTCTGATAAATATCGCTAAATCTCTGATTTAAAAATCCCCCCCAAATCCCTGTTTTTCCATGATTTAAATGAATGGCCACTATATATATAGTTATTAGTTGAACACAATGTTTTATTGACATATTTACAATTTTAAAGCAATTTGGAAGCCTACCAGTGCCTCAATCACTACAATAAAATAAATTCTAAATACCTATACATGTTGGTGTTTGATTTGGGGTTTTTATCATGGAAAATCAGAGCTCCCTCTGCCCCTGCTCACCAGGACGCAGGTCCAGATGCAGCTCACCTCCCCCAGCTGCTCTACAGTGCTGAGCAGCCTTGCCCTGATATGCCAGTGCCCTGCCCATGCCATTGCCCCTCGTTCTCTACTCACAGCCCACCCCCCAGCCCTGATGGTGCCCCTCACTCCTCACCCACAGCCCCCTGACACTGCTGGTGCCCTTCATTCCCCACCTATAGCCCCCCAGCCCTGCCGATGCCCCTTACTTGCCACTCCCAGTCCCCTGGCTCTGCCAGTGCCCTTGACTCCCCATCCACAGCCCCCTGGGCCCTGCTAGTGCCCCTCACTCCCACCCACAACCCCCTGGACCCTGCCAGTGCTCCTCACTCTGCACCCATAGTCCTTGGCCCCCCAGCCCTGTTGAAGGGGGCCCCCAGTTGCCAGAGCTATAGGGCTAGGGACCCAGGACTGCAGCCTCCTACCTCCCCGAGAAGCACCCCAGCCCTGGCTGCCGCTTGTGAGAGGCAACAGCTGCTGCAGTGGAGCAGAGAGGAGTGTGGAGCCCAGCTACCCTTCCCCCACAGGTAGCACGGCCACAGCAGAGCCTGTGTGGGGATAGATGCAGGTTGCCTGATTTGGGCTTGGGCTCTCCACCCTGCTGCTCTCCCTTGCGGCCTCCACAGTCCAGAAGGCAGGACCCAACAGAGTAGGGCAGAGGGGGGTAGTGCCGCTACCAGGAGCCTTGCACCAACGTAACTAGGTGTCCCCTGCCTGCCTGGCAGCAGTAAGGGGAACATCTCCATGCCAGCACTCCTGCTGCTGCCAGGCAGGCAGGGGGTGCCTTACCATAGTGGCACAGGGCTCACGGCGGTGGCACTGAGCTCCTCCACTCCACTCTGCCCAGCCACAGCCCCCATCCAACTCCCTCCCTCTCTCACTATGGGGGCCTCAATCCCCTCACCACCACCACCACACTTATCTGCAGGAAGCTGCTCTCCAGGCTGCCCAGCTGCCATGTACATGTCTACATGCAAGCATACACATGGCACCCCCTGCCTGACCGCCCTGTTCCTGTTCCCCCCCAACCCCTTGCAGCCTGAAATGCTGCCAGCTTGCAAGGGGAACCCCATCATTTCCTGCATTTTTCTCCTTTAAATGAGAAAATCTGGGTTTTACCACCTTTTTCTGTGGCAAAACGGAAAAATGGAATCCCTGGTAATCGCATGTCCTTGAGGAAGTCAGCTGGGCAAAAGGAAGGAGGAACACATCAAGAATACACTGGTAGTATAACTAAGGGCATAGGAGGTGACTTAAGCACCAGGTCCCAGACGGTAACTTTGGAGGGTGAGGACAGAAATACAAGTTGTTACTGCTGTTGGCATGTTTCTGGCAGCAGCAACATGGGGATCAGGCTGTAACTACATGGGGCTCAGGATGCAAAATGGAATGGAACTGAATATGGACCTAATTTTGCAAGGATCTTAGCACCCACAACTTTTTGGTATCATGTCTGGCAAAGAACTTATTAAAGATGTATACAAAAATGTTACTACCCAGGGAAGCCCTGTGCTTGCAGACATACTCTGGGCAAATTCCTGCAGAGGGATTCCCCTGTTGTACACTTCATTGCTATGCTCTGACACATGGGGGCATGTCTACAAGGCGGGGGAACCTCCCACTTGCAGATATGTGCCCTGTACTGTAGAAAAGTCCCGAATTTCCCTGTTTAGCCAGATGCTCCCCAGAGACCCCTGGGTAAGCAGGGAAAGCAAGGAAGCCACTTCCAAAGCCTGAGTGGCCCTATCCTGCACAGGAATTCCCAGGGTGCACAGAACTAGGCCCCTCAAGCACACACAGCTCCTACCCCAGGGTGGCTGGAAAGCATAGGAAGCTCTGGATTGTCTGTGCTCTCCTGCCATAAGCAAACAGACCGCCACAATAAACCAATACCACTTTAACACTACCTGCTGTCATGGCCACACTTTTGGGCATCTGTCGCACAACAAAAGGCACAGATATGTATTTGCTTTACTTTGTGCTGCCAATTTCTTTTTTTATGGCAGCACAAGGACAACATCTGTTTCCACCCTGAAAGTACCAAGACATTACACAGTTCTTTTTACTCAATTAATTAGCATTTAAAATTCATTCTTAATTTCTGTTCACGCCCACATAAAAACTTGTGGACCACCTGATTTTAAAGTTTTAATAAAGTAAATATATAGCAACACTGAGGTCATAAAACATTTTGGCTTCATTACAACAGCTGTGCTGCTGTTAGAATACTCTCATGATGAGATGCCACAACCCTATCATTAGGAAATTTCACTGCTCCCAAAGAATTTCTGAATATTTTCTGGAGGCTGATTTGCTTAATAAAGTTTGATTAAGAAGGCAAAGAAATGTATTGTGCTTTCCTCTTTGTAAATGGCATGGGAATAAACTGTCTGAAAAAGCCTTGCACCATTAACATGCAGGCAAAGAAGGAACCAGAAGCATTTAGAGTTAACTAAAAAATCTGGAGCCCGGTTCTCTTCCTTCACTTCAGCTTTGTATTAGTGTCAGGAGTTTCATGTTGACTAAAAAATATGGGGGCAAGAGAATGAAAAATCAGGCTAGTAAAGTACCCTTGGATAAAAGGCATAAGGAAAATGCAATATTAGTATGTAATCCTTTCCCCAGCACATACATATCTACCCGCTATTCAAGTAGCTGATGGAAACAGAGCTGATAAATGAAGCTCAGCTGTTTGATTTTGAGTTAACAAACACTTTTACACTTTGTAATAGGAAGAGACATATTTTCAAGATCCATTAAAAGATTCTTCAATTACATTAGCTTTTCTTCAATTTACAAAATGTTTATCATACTCCCTAGGCATATTCATTGACTTTTAACTGTATGAAACAAAAAGGAAACAACATTGATATGAGTACTCGAAAGCCTCTGAAAAAACAAAACTAAACACTACTATGGAGAAAATCTGACTAAAATGATCTGCACAAGGTATCTGAAATGACAACCAACCTGCAGCATAACTAAGAACAGTTCCAGAAGGGGGGGGGGGAGGTGTGCAAGAACAGGTGGGTCTACAGCTGGATCGCTGTGCTGTGCTGCTGGCAGCTTGACAGTTAATGCATCCCTATGCACCACCACTACCCCAGATTCAGAGCTGTGCTACAGCTCTTCAATCAAAATACCAAGAGGGTGACAGGGGAAGCTACTAATGAGCCAAAGGCCATTTACTATAAATATCCCACTGCCAGGGGCTGTTCAAACCCAGGGGGTGATGTTACTGGAGCAGCAAGCAGTCAGATTCCAGCTTAGTTGCAAAGCCAAGTGCAGTGTAATTCATGCAAAACTGCCTAGCTTTACATCAAATTGGAGAGATGTGAGCAGGTACTGGTGATGTACAATAAAACATCACTATACAATCAACTATCAATACAAAATCCATGGAAAAAAAACAAGACTGCCCAGAATTCCTTATGGTCAACACTGAAGAGTGCCATCTACTGTTAGGCAGCCAAGCAGTGGTGGATCTGATCCTAGCAAAGAGATGGGTAATTATTTTGGCTGCTGGGCCACTTAAATTTTGGTGAACTGTCGAGGGCTGGGCTGCACACAATTTTTTTCAGAAGATATTTTAACTAATTATAGATTTTAAAACCCCCAAATCTTATACTAAAACTTAAACATCTACTATATATCATATTTTAATTTTATTTTAAAAAATATTTTGTCCTAATGTATAGGTTTTTTTTAGTATTTGTAATGTATATAAAAATGATTGCATCATAGCTCAAAAAAAAGTGTTACTCTTCTATATTGTGTAAGGGGGTGGGGGGCTCATGGTGGCGGTGTGTAGGTGCCTGTGTAGGGGGCTAGCTGCATGCTAGGCCCCAAGGAGCCAGCTGGGGGGAGGGGGAGGCAGCAAGGAAGAAGAGGGGGCAGCGGGCGCATGCAGCACAGCTCACCTGAGTACTGCAGTGCAGGTACAGGTGCAGCCTGCTCCCCCCCAATCTGGCCTGTGGCTGCCCCCGTGCCACTCTGTATGGGGCTGAGCCCTACCCACTCTCGCCTAGGACAGCCTGCATCGTACTTCTGCCTACACTCTCCCCATGCCCACCAATGGCACCCCCAGGCCCTGGCCACTGTGCACAGGTTCCCAGTAGGACTGTTCCTTCTCCCCTTCCTGCCTCTGCTGTGCTGCTCTGGGCAGCAGGTAACATGGGGAAGCAACATCTGCCATGCAAGGCACCATATGCCCAGCCAGGCAGGGGGGAAGCTGCAGTCACGCAGCTCCTGCCTCAGCAGATGGGGCTCCAGCTCTAGTTTCTGGTTGCCCACGGGTGGTTGCTCATTGCACCAGGCAGGCAGACTGGGTGGAAGGTGGCCATTGGCCAGGAGCTAGAGTTGGAGCTCCACACAGTTGGGCAGGAGCCACCTGGCTGGGCATGTGCTGCCTGGTATGCATCCCCACAGCCACCACTGTTTCCCTGCACTACCTACTGGCCAGAAAGATGCAACAGGGCAGGAGGAGAAAGAGGACTTCTGGAGGCAGGGGGAGCCACTCAGTATCCAGACAGCTGCAGCAGCAGCAGGAGCAGCCCCACCAGGAAGCTGGGTGCACTGGTTAGGACTGTGGCCAGGTCAGTGCCACAGTGGGAACATGGGCTGCCTTGGGCAGGAGCAGGCAGGGCTTGGCCCTATGAGGAGCAATGCAGAGGCAGTGGTGGGCCAGATATAACCAACTGCAAGCCAGATCTGGCCCATGGGCCATATTTTGCCCACCCCGGTCCTAGTGCAACACCAGAATATCCTTCACATGAGAGAGGATCCAAGAAGCACAGTGTGATCCTTGTCAGATTTAACAGAGTGCAAAGATGTATTGAGAGGGAGGTGGGTAAGCTCAAGTTAGAAATAGACCCAGAAGTACAACTGCTGAAACAGAGTACCACCAGCCCTGGTGGATCCACTCAAAAAGGACCTAATGAGCCTAATAAGATTAATTATTATTAGATTAAATAATTTCCACATTATTAAACCAGTGGAAATTAGCACTGACTGGATCAGCAGCCTGGAAGTGCTAAGGAAACCATCTGGCAAGCAGGGATCAGCAGGGATCCAAAACCTCTTAGCAGGGCATTGAAAAGAAGCCATTATCCACTACCCACTACTGAGGACATATGGCCTGAACTATCAAAGACAGAAGTGTCTCACAGTTTGTGATTTTAAAAATGAAAGCTGGCATATTGAGCTAGATGAGCCTTCAAACCATCTAAAAACCTTTGCAACACCCATCAGCAGATACTGCAGGTTATGAATGCCTATGGGAACTGGTCCTGCCCCAAAAGTGTTTCAGCACAAATGGAATTAGGCACTAGATTGACTTTCAGGAATCAGGACAATAGCAAATGACATTCTTATTCTGAAGGAAGAAGACAGCAGGGAAGAGGCTGTTGAGGACCATGACGCTAAGCTACAACAGCTCCTAAATGGGTATAGGGAGCAGAATATTCAATTTAATAGTTACAAGCAGTTACTGGACACCTTCTAACCTTGGCAAGACTCCAGACTGACTGTAAGAAAGTAAATGCCATTAAGGAAATGCCCAGACCAAAAAGCGTGAAGGAAGTCCAGCGATTTATAGTCAAGACTAACTATTCAGATTCTGTGCACATCTCAGAGGCTTGCAAACACTGAGGCAGCCAACCACAAGGAGGCAGCACAAAACTAGGCAAAAGCCCAAGAGCAGGGATCTGAAAGAATAGAGAAATTCATAAGCAAGACACCAGGCTTGAAGTGCTACAATACAGCAGAGCAACTACAAATACAATGTGATGCCACAAGAGGAGGCCTCAGAGCAGCATTAATGCAAAACCAGCAACCCATAACATTTTCTAGCTGGGATCTGACAGACCCAGAGAGAAGGTAGATTTTCATTCGGAACCCAAGCCACTGGAAAGCCACTCTTGAGTACACCAAAGACACTGCAATGCATGCTATTGAGACTTCAGCACTATTATGTGAGTATCAGGTACTGTCTAGGGAAGTCATTGGTACTGTCATATACTCTGATTAGGCCTACCTTGTACAGTACTCCATATTTGGCTTCATAGAAGGGAAATCAAGTCTATCAACACCCTACAATACATCTCTGTCTCCAAAGGGAGCCTCCACCAATACGAAACAGCAAAATCTCCAAGCAATATGAGACAGCATAGAATTGGATGAACAGCTAGACTGTGCTATGAATTGTATGCTGGGGTGGCCAGATTGAAGTGCTCCAGGAAGTCATCTCCAACTGACAGGTTAAAAATGAACTGTGTACACAAAATAGGGCCCTGTTTAAGGTGGCAGAGCAGTAATCTCTGCCAATTTAGAACAGTACATCATGAAAAGAACACATGCTTCACATCTGGGAATAGAGGTATGCCTGTGGTGAGCTCCAGTGTGTCTACTGGCCAGGTATGAATTACCAGATGAGGACATAGATGGAGCAATGCAAGGTGTGTAACACTCCCTCCTATAGGATATCCCAGTATTGGGTCAGGCATATGGGTATAAGCAAGTCTAATTACCCAGTAAATCCCATCTCAAGCAGATGGTGAGGAATGGGTAGATTCTTGACTCCACTCTTATTAACTGGTTATAATAAGCAAACCAATTTAAAGGTAAGAGAAAAGGATATCAATGAATGCTATAGGCCAATAGCACAAGGGAGGCTGAAGAACTAGGACTCAGACACCCCCTGAATCAAAAGAACTATGTCTGGGGTGGTGCAGCTATCAGCAGAGCCCACTGCTGCAGCTGATGCCTGAAGTCTAAATATAACCCTTAAGAATTACTCTGGTTTCAATCACATTGCTCCAGTGAGCTCAACAAATCCTGTCTCTTGCTTACCGTTCAAGAAAACACACAACATTGGGTCTTGCCCCTACAAACAGGGAAAGGGGGCAGCATTTCCTGGCATGTGATTTGTCTCCCAGCAAAGGGAAGATATGTCACCAACTGACTTTTTGGCTGCAGCACATTACAAGTGTAAAGCCTGAGTATAGACATGGCTCTCACTTTCAAGGGAAGGCATGCCATCAGCCACTAAGCAGCATGACCTGTACAAAGGTGATACAGCTTATGCTGGCTGGTTGTAGTATATATGTTACCAGCCCATTTGCAATTTGACTTGTACCAGTCAAGAATAAGATGCAAGGAATGGGACCAAATATCAAATGTAAGCATGCAGTTCCCTAGTTTTATTTACCATATTTATTCATATACCACATGCCTGTAAATAACACATTACCTTTTTTTTTTTTTTTTTTGAAGGCACTAAATGCAACTCTCCTCTATTCTTGAGGTACCTCCATGGCCACCCTAAGCCAGGAGGAGGTTGCTTTCAGAGAACTGCCAACCAGCAGAGTAGGTACCAGCTTCCCAAAGCATAATAAAACTAATGTGGATGTCACAGGCCAAAGATGAAGTCTGCCCCGTATCACAGCAGAAGGCAGGAAAGACTTGTTGCCATTTGGTTTTATCAGTACTAAGGGATACAACTTGGGGGGAAAAATAGGGGACTCTGTGACCTTAAGGTTCAGTTTCTACTGATGCTGTTGTTGAAGTCCACATGGGGACTTAGGCCCCCATCCTTTCCTCTTTGACGTGACTAGTCTGAGCAGGAGAAAGGAGGGAGCAGAGAGAAAGTGCTGTGACAGCCTGGAAAGCCGTGCTCCTTTCTGCCAAATGCTACATGATGCAAGAATCTTGGGAAGAGGTAGCAAGCAAAGGCATAGAGATGCATGTGGCTGCAGATTCACCTACACAAAACGCTAAAAGTGCAGTAGACTAATTCTACTGCACATTAGTGTGTCATGGTGAAAGCTGGGCTAATAAGCTAATGCACAGCAGAATTAGTCTACTGCACATTAGCAGCAAATAAAAGATGTGTGCCAGCGCTACTGCTCAGTAGTGCCACTTATGGTGCATTAAGTTCGTACCTGTTATTACATATGCACAAGACACAGAACTAGACATGAGTTTGATATAAATGCTCCCCATAGTCAGACATACACATGAAAATCAATACAGAACAGCATATGCAACAGGTTCTGCTTCACTCTTTAAATAAATAAATACAGTCCTATGATACTTTTCTGAAAAGAGGTTTTGTTATTGGCAACAGGATTTACATATATAGCAGTGAGGGAGATGGTAGGGAAAGGAAACATGAGAATTTTATTTCATAGCTGCTCTTCTCCTGAAAATAAATAATGAATTAAAAAGTTTAATCTTTCATGGAATCACAGGCACGTTGATAGTCTTAGCAAATGAAAACTAAATTAAACATATATGAAGGGTGTTATATGACAAGTCTAGTCACTAATTTTTAAACTTGGAAGAACTTGAATACTTGAAAATATCTGGGCTGGGTTTAGAATGAAATTCCACACATCCTTTACATACACCCTGTGTGCATAGTTAAATATAATACATGACACTGAAAAAAGAAAAAGCATATAAAGCGATAAAAGATAAAGGGTGTGATACTGTTTTGCATTTGTGATGTTAACAAGGAAACATGCAAGGTTTATTTTGTATTGTGTGCAGCAAAATAGGGAGAAGGTAGCATTGTGAATAGGAAGAACTATATAATAAATTAGTTAGACATGATAAAAATAACAACCTGATCTCATCCACACTGCTGAGAATTAGCAATCACTCCACTGAATCAGTAGACTTACACCCATATAAAACCAAGGTGAGTAAGAGGGGAAAGAGACCTGACGTATTTTAAACAGACACGGAAATGATAATAGTAAATATTCACACCTCCATAGAATAAATATTTGTTATTGAGAGAATAAACCATTTCTATATTGTTGTGGCAGACAGGTTATTCCATGTGAGAAAATTAGATTTTGATTTCACATTATGCTGTTTAACAGCTCCTAAAGCTGGTTAGTGTCTAATTGATGTCCACGATTTGCCTAATAAAAAGGTTTCCATCATATTAAATAAGTTTATTTAATATTTATATCCCATGGAAGGGGGCTGCATGGATCAAGAAGTTTCAAGCAGAATGAGGATTGGCCATTTCAAATTCAGCCAAAACTAACAATGACCAAACACTGTGACTCTCTCTGCCAGTCTTGCTTCAGACGAGTCAATGATTTCAGTCTAGGTCACAAAGGAGAAGCGCCCACGATGCTTGCTACGAACTAGCAGAAATGTGGGTTTGCCAGAAAATTTTGAATTGGAAACTTTTCTGGAAATTTTTCCAATGCCCTAAATAGAGCATGATCTGATTTAGCCTGTTTATTTGACTTATATTTAGTGAACAAAACTAAAAAAGGACCCCCATATTAATTTTTTGTCCCTATAGCCACAAGTATTTGAACTGAAATATTTGATTAGGAAAAAAATTAAATACAGCACACTTAATGTACTTTAAATGTTATATTCAAACAAATTCAACGCTTTATGTGGAAATAAATTATTTTTATTGGAATACTTGTAAACGTGTAAAGACAATACACAATGGCATGTACTTCCATTACACACTGTTTATCTAAAATCAAGAAAAATAAAGAAGGCACTGAAAATTGTTGACATGCTAATTTTAGCACACCCAAACATCTGTGCACGATATGCCGTGCTTTGCTTTTCATTTGACCTGCATAGCCAAATAGGTGATTTCATAACTCGATTTTTGATTTGGATTATTATGTGAGTGTATTTACCCTCCTGTTTACAAATCAATAAAACATATGTACTCTCTCACACATTTCCTAGGGATAATCATCTGAAAAACATTAATTCCAACCTTGAAACTGCCAAGCTTGCCTAATATTGTATTGGCATTCAATCGCTGTTACTAATGAATTTTATGAAACAATGCATTTTTAGAAATGGAAAACTTCCCTGGAAAAATAAATGACTGGAAAATTTTCCAGAAAAATTTCCATTTTGGAAAATTTTCTGCAGAAAAGTTTCCACCCCACATCTCTGCTAATTAGCACCCTAGACTGTAGGGGCTGAAGTCAGACTGGGTACAGACTAAATTATTTTTTCCCTCGGGTATCTCCAGACAACAAATTGTCCCCAGGAGGAGTGACAGTTTACTGCTTAGGGCACTATCCCCTGGTGATGGGAGACCAAGACTATGATCAATCAAAATATGTGAATACCCACACTTACAATTCCACCCCTTCATTCAAAATTTCCAAAGAGGTCCTTACCTCCATTCAAAAATTTTAGGGGTCCACAAATGAAAAAAAGGTTGAAAAACCACTGCTCTAATGTATCACTACTTTGCTACCATATTAAATTGCTTGCCTCTGAAACAATAGCTACTAGTGTTAAAAATAATAATTTTTCCACAGTGATGAGACAACAGGAGTAATCCTACCAACAAAGAGCCAGATTCTGATAGTTTCATTCAGCACCATAGTTTCCAAAATCCTATTTAAGTGGGTTCATTCATGGATAAAGGGTATCAGAATCTGTCCAGCTGCCAGTGTCCCAGGTTCAAGTTAACTCATAGTCCCCCAGCATCCCAGGATACTTTGTACCACCTCCAAAGCCCCACCTTACAGGGTGGGTGTAGTAGCCTTGGCCCAAGCCGTCCCTCCAGTTTACCAGGGTAGTGTGCTTTAGCACCCCCTGGCTTCTGACCTGGGCTACCGCAGGCATGTGTTTGCATTTCTGGAATCAAAAGTGAATGTCTGTTTACTTGCTTATCAGTTCAATCTATGCAGTTTAGACTTACCTGTGAAGATTCAATTAATTCAGCCACAGGTCTTTTGACTGTTTGTGCTTATTAGCCCTTGTGCTCACAGACACAAGCACACACGCAGAAGGCATTAATTCCATATTTTTTCTGCCCAGGCCAGCTTTCTGAATCAAGGAGTAAGACTCTTGTTCATTTCAAACCCCTACACACTGGTAGACAGGGACACACCTGTCCAAATTCTATATGTCTTTTTAAATGAATACCCTGTATTAGCCCCACTGCTTTTGAACACATTCTCAAATCTTTCAAATATTTGATTTCACTACTGGTCTGAAAAAAGTGTGTGTAGTCATTCTTAGGACACAGAGACAAATTTTTAACATTAGCATTAAATATTTTTAACAAATATACAATCCAACTACATTTAGACCCACTGTTTTCTAAGCAAATTGCTCTGTCTACACATGTTGATGCAGTCAAACAAAACTAGAAGCTTTAATACAAATTAACCACCAGGGGGCATTCTTATAGCCTCTAGAACACAACAGACACATGGCAACAGCAACAAAAAAATAATTTAGTATCTGTGGAAATTATATACTGCTAATGGAGTTATATCTTAAGCTGTAATAGTATTCAAAGCTTTATTATATTTCCTCCTTCTACAAAAACAGAAAAAGCTGATGGAATATTTTTATGAGATGCACCACATTTATAACTGATAAAGAAAATGATGGGACCAAAGTCTGAAAAGGGTCCCCTCTACCATTGTTCTAGCTGGGCAATTTGCATGAATATTTAGAAAAGTGACTCAGCTGGGTCAAGGGGATTAAAATCAGGCATACTTCCATTATATTAGCTACTCATCCACAGAGTTCAAAGAAACAATCCCAATTTATGTCAGGGGAGGATCTGTCCCATGAGCTCACTGTAACATAGACACTTATTCACTGGCTGCATTATCGCAGTTTAGAGCAATATTAGAATTGACCAAAAGAATGAGACCCTCTGCTGTTTCACAATTTAGAAAAAACATATTGAGAACTCTAAATAAAAAAAATAATTTGAGAAGTATACATATAAACATATATAGAGATTAAAAATGGTTTCCCAGCTGATACCAAGTGTCACGGAGTCACAGAGGTGCCCCGTGATTCTGAGGCTGATTGGCAGGGCGGCCAATCACCCAGGCAGCTCAGGTGCCGGGTTACCAGGGCAACCAGGCGGTCACATGACCGGAAGGGGGCAGGGCCAGGCCTTTAAAACCAGCTCAGGCCAGAGCCTGAAACACAGTTCCCTTCTGGCTGCCGCAGGAGCAGGAGCTCTGCGGCTGAGCTGAGCGGCCGGGGTTAGTGGCTACTACTTCATCGCGCTAACCGGCTGCAATGATGCAGGGAACAGGATCGCCCTAACTGGAGGTAGGATTGAGAGCCCTGGTGGGGCTTGGAGTTGTTAGGCGTGTGGAGCCTTTGTATTTATGTTATAGCCAGATGGCTTGAGTGTTTAGTTATAGTTTACATCCGGAGGACCGGGGAGGCTGTAGGGGAGCAAGGAGGCCTCAGGGGAGCTCCCCAACAGCTTGGGGGTTCCCAGGGCCCAGTTGAGGCACAGTGCCGGGGGCACTAGTGTCAGTGCGGCTGGGCATGGTATTGCGCCAGGGAGGCGCAGTGTGCGGGTTACAGACCCCAGCCCAGAAGGGCGGTGTTTAACCCTGGAGCGGAGCAGTGACAGAGCGCAGGAGGCGCAGAGTCAGCCCGAGAGGGCAAGGCCCGGAGCAGGGCAGAGACAGAGCACGGCGAGAGCGGCCTAGCTAGCCACCCAAGGGCGCTGAGATTAGGGCGGTGATAGTGAGCCGGCCCGAGGGCGCCGAGGCCAGGGCGGCGATAGAGCTTAGGCCAGGGCGGCGATAGTGCCAGCCACCCGAGGGCGCCGAGATTAGGGCGGCGGTAGTGCCGGCCCAAGGGCGCCGAGACTAGGGCGGCAATTGAGCCAAGGCTAGCGCGGCGAGAGCAGCCTAGCTAGCCACTCGAGGGCGCCGAGACTAGGGCGGCGATTGAGCCAAGGCTAGTGCGGCGAGACCAGCCTAGCTAGCCACCCGAGGGCGCCGAGACGAGGGCGGCGGTAGTGCTTGCCCAAGGGCGCCGGCCCGAGGGTGGCGAGAGACCCGAGATCCGGGCGCAGGGAGTGAGCCGGCCCGAGGGTGGCGAGAGACCCGAGATCCGGGCGCAGGGAGTGAGCCGGCCCGAGGGCGCCGAGGCTAGGGCGGCGAGAGTGCTCCAGACTCAGACCGAGCCGGCGATTAGCCAGGCGCCGGCTAGAACCCGGCCCAGGGGGGGCCGGTAGTGAGCGGCGCTGGTGGAGCCGACACAGGAGGCGCCAGCAAGTGGCTGGGCGCCAGCGTGATAGGCCCAGGGCGTGGGGAACGGGCCAGAGATTGGGGCCCGACCCAAGGAGGCGCCAGGTGGGCGAAGAGCCCCGGTGCCCGAGAGTGCGAACAAGGGCACCCGAGGGGCGAGGGACCATACAAGCGTCCCCCGGAATAGCTGCGAGGCTTGGGGCGTGCTAAGGGGGAGGCTTGGAGGCACGCATTGCCCTTAAGGCAGGACGCTTATTAAAATCCCCAGTCTGGAATAGGGACGAACAACTAGACCGTCCATTAGGGAAACTGGCAGCCTCCACATCATATATCTTACCATCAAAGTCGTGGCGGGCGAGGTTCTGAGGGTGCTACGTCACCCTAAAGTGACGGTAGGCGGCGCTAGGGGGTTCACGGCCGCCCCAGTTGCCGCTCCCTCACACCAAGCACATAAAATTCAACTGTTACAGTTCAAGAAATGAGAAGAAACTGGATTTATTTGCTACTTTCAAGAGGTATGCAGCACTTTACTCCACAACTAGCTATAACAGAGAGCCAGAAGGCTCCTGTTACTTGGGAAGAAAAGAGTAACAGGGAGAGCTGGCCACAAGGAAAAAAGCCAGCCAGGGGAAGTGGCAGAGGCTAGGTGTGCCTATCCCAGAACTGATTACCCTGTGATACAAATAGCAGGGCACAACCCTGGTTGGGAAGCACAGGCCCTGCTGCAACAGCAAGACTAGCAGCACTAAACTACACTGGAGGCTAGGCAACTCAGGAAATACCTGTGGCAGCTCAGGGAGCCACATGACCAAATGGGGTGTGGCTTCCACCCATATAAGCCCAGGCCTTAGCCAGAGCAGGCAGCTTTGCAGATGAATGTGACCCAGGCAAGGGGAAGCCTGGTGATACAGATAGGGAGCCACTGTTTATGTTTGGACCCACAGTGGGTTACCTGCTGTTATAGCCAAAGGGCTTTTGTTATAGTTTACCAGTGGTTTGGGTGGGACTGAAGCTGGTTTTGGAGGTTCTATTAGCATCAAAGAGCACATGGCTGCCTTGAGCCCTGCCAAGGGCCAGCTCAAGGTAGAACCAGGGGCTAAAGGGCCCACAGCAGGGTAGAGAGGGCCGAAAGCCATGAAGGTAAACCAGAGCCCGATGGGGCAAGGCTACAGCTGAAGCCCAGAAGCTGGGTTCAATGCAGTGGATCTGAGCCAAGCAGCCCATCACCAGAAAAAGGGGTGGAGAGTGGGCTAAGGTCCCAACAGAGGAGACTGATTGGACAGGTAACACCTGCAAGGCATAGGCATGGTATGCAGGAAGGATAGAACCATGTAATTAGCCCTTCAGGCTTACAGGTGCCCCAGGGCACGGGCAGGTTAAGAGTGCCCACACAGCTTAAGGGCAAGATTAAATGATGTCCAGGAGGAACTTGTTGGTTATGAGGCAGGTAGAGGCTTGCTCTAAGACCATTAGGCAGCCTCCCTTTCAATCTAATAAGTACATCCGGCCAATAAGGCACGGTGGGCAAGGAGGGGAGGGTACCCTAAAAGCAGAGTGGGACACAGGTTACAGGGCCTGCAAGGGGTATTATGGCCACCCCTAGAGCACAACCTGGTAACCTTAGCATACAAGTAGTAGTAATAGTATTAATAGTAAGGATCTGAACAAACACTGCAGGAATTTCATGACAATACTCTATTTCCACTCAGTGAACTAGACAGACATAATGGCAATGTTCTTTCTTTCTTTCTTTTTATAAACTCAAAATCTTGTCCTGTTAGACACTTAAATCACTACAAGTGCCTAATGATGAAAATAGTTCCTGGCACTCTGGCACCAGGTGATATTCTGACCCAAGTGCACCAAAAGTAATTGGAAACACAAACATCTGTAAGATATCATCCCTCTCCTATTTCTTACTGTTGGTGGCACACATCAACGTGTTTCGCAAATACATTCTTGAAATGAGGGGAAGCAGGGACCAAACAAATGAAAATACTGCTTTGCATTTTCCTGAACGAGTGAATCCTCGCAGGCCACCTGAGAGGCAGGTTAGACAGCCTTCTGTTTCACAAAGAGGGAAACTGAGATGCGGGGAGGTGGAAGTAAAGCCCACACAGCTGGTCAGTGACTGAGCTGCAAACAGAATTGGGACATTCCTAGCTCCCTGCCTTTTAAACATTTACCTGCTGCTTCTCTACTGTCACAGGATCTGCAGTGGGAGCCTCTGAATTTTCATCCAGCATCAGCAGTGGTTTTTGGTGGCTGGTACAATAAAGTTGATCCTAGTACAGCTTGTCTCTCAATTTAAAATGGCTCTGATTTTAAATAGTTGATTTTTTTTTTTAAGAACAGAAATGACACTTTATACAGACTACACTGAATGATGGTTAAAAGTGTGATGCTTTAAAGTTGAAAAGTGTCTGCAGAGAAACTGAGGACTGCAAGAGACCCACTGTATCTGCTCATTTTCAGTAATCTGCTGAAAGCTAATCTTCAGGATCACAAGCGAGCCTTTGTGCACAAGAAGAAGACCACTGTTTGTACCACTGCTGCACACACAATAACTGTTCTGCAGTATCCAACTTTGGAGCAAGAAACAGAAGCGGAAATGTTCACTTACAACTAGTGTAATAGGATTATTTATTAAGGGGAATGCCCATGCAGTGCTGCAGATAACAAGAATATGACCAACAAACAACCATGTTTTACTTTCTAACTACCTGTTTGTGTTCATAGTTAAACTTAAAGAAACTTGATGATATATTGTATAACACAGTGGAGGCCAACCTTTTCAGCAAGCATGCTACAGATTTAGCCTTGAACCCTTCCAAAGTACCACGCTGATCCCCTTTCCCTACCTTATCTGCTGCTTTGCTTTTTCCTCCCTACCCCATCTGACACTGTGCTGCCTATCTACTCTCTGCTCTGCTGTATGCCATACAGAGGCTGCCTGGGCCACCTGTGACATGACTGTAACATACTCAAAAAGAGTTCAGTTGTAGGTTATAATGCAAGATTTGTGTGTCCCAAGGATTGATGGTATACATACATGAAATAGGAACTGCAAATACCACAATGAGACAGATAAATGCACATCTGCTGGAGTACACTGTTGTCTTTCTACCCACTGGCTGTGGGGAGGAGATGCTGTCATTGGCCTCCTTGAAGGGCTGACTCAAGGTTTAACTTTAATACTGGTGAGCAGATGCCTTCAATTAAGGCTGAAGAAAGTGCCCCTGTTTGCTTTCTGAAATTCATCTTCCATTTTTCTTCTTACCCTAATCTGGGCATCTCTGGATTAAGTCTGAGCTTAGTGTTCCTTCATTCACCTTTTTTCTTGTAGACACTGTAATAAGGCCCCTTCCCCATTACTAGTGGAGAGAAAGGGGGTTAGAGTACCTAAGTTTCCCCCCTTCCCTTTCTCCTCTTGCTTCCATGTTCCCTTGTGGTCTACCAGTTCATCCCTTCCCCCTTTGTACCCCCTTCTCCCCCTCTACCTTTCCTGTATTATTTTCCTGTTATTTATGCTTCCTTGTGCTGCTGTAGTTAAATAACAGAAGGAGAAGCCTGAAACAAGATGGCCACTGGGTTCATGTGCAGTCAGTCTCCAATGGCCCAAGAGTGGAAGTAGAAGAGTCAGGTGACTCAGAGCACCTTTTGTAAGCCCAAACCTCAGGCCTGAGAGACAGTCTGGCCATAGAAGCCATGGGAGGAAGGAGCCAATAGCCTCACATAAATGCCAAGGCCTGCTCAATGCTCTGAACTGAATGACCACTCAGAACCCATCAGGCTCCAGAACTTCTCTCACCTATAGGCACCTTCCTATGACTTAGAAGCTTTTTCTTGCCCTGTACATCAAGTCCCCACTCCCCACCACTTGCCCTTAGAAACACATACCTCTAGCCATTAGAAACACTTAGAAACAATTACCTTAATCTTACCTCCACAGCCCTTTCCTTCTGTGATCATAAACTTTCCCTACTCACCCCACCTTCCCCTAGGGCTGGAAAAGCAGAAGCAATATGGAAGGACTGTGGTAGTAGGCAGCACTCTCACTGCCTTTACACAGATAACCTGGAAGAAATGCAGCAGGACTTTACCTTCATCAGCATCCATTAAGTGGGTTACAGTCACTGAAGTATCTGGGGCAGAGAAGGCCTGTCTTCAGTAGGAAGCCCCACCTTGCTACAAGTGGTACTGCTCTCTTCTTTCAAGCAGTCCCACTGTAGGACCCTACACAACACCTTGTTCAGAGTTGAAAGACCTGCAACAGTAATGGCGGGACTTACCCAGCTAGCCCCACCAAAGCCCAAACATACAGCAGCCCCCAACATGATGCCATTCACTGAAGCACAGAAACCAAACATGGAAAAAACCTAGCACATCCAGTGAGTACCCCCACACCTCGCCCATTCAGTAAAAGACTAAAGGCAGACACATGAAGGATTCCTACCTGCTCCTGGTCCCACTGTAAACATAGGGAATAAAAATAGCAGGGTTCCCCTAGGTAGGGTGAAACGAGGAAGCATGATGGGCTGATTCTGTGCTGGGTTTTAGGCATATAGGTCTAGATCAAGCAGATCACTTTATCTGAATTCAATGGAACTATTCAAATGTTTAGAGTAAGGACTGCACACAAATGCTTTGCTAGATCCAGGCCAAACTGCCCTGAGCTCAGGGATTTAGACACACAAAAGCAATTAATGAGAGTATTGTGTCTAAATCCTACAGCTGGCTCTGAAAATCTCAACCATATTTTCCAGTGCTTCACCTAAGCTAGCCAATACAAGAGAGCAAAAGGGCCCAGCAACTGTTAAATTCTCAGAACCACCTTCAGGGTGAAGGAATCAGTGTAAATAAAGGATGGATTTATCATCAGAAAAACCATGACTGCAAATGACTTTATCAGTGGGACTGAATACCCAATGCACTGGCTCTGAGTCGGAGTAAAGGTAAAAGGGACATGATCTAAAGCCCACTCTAGCATAGATTCATTGTGTAATATGGGGCAAGTCACATAACCTGAATTTGACCATCTGTAAAATAAACAGAATCAGAAACCAAATTTCCTTTGTCACACAGGGCCATATATTCATATAATTCTTCTGCATTATATAGATAGATTAAATTATTGTTGTATAATTATATACATTATATTATATATACACTTGCATTCATCTACAGGGAACCCAACTGCCACTGCTCCAAACAACAACAGCTCAATAGGAAGTGCTAAAATAGGTCCCATATCTCACCCTAACGTGGCAATGAAAGAGTTTCCTTAGTAGAACTGGAGCTCTACTTTGTTTTCTTTGCTCCTAGGTTTATATTCATAGCTAATCATCAATGGATCTTTGGTTCTTAGACAACAACAGCTCCTCTGTCTGCTGGCAGCAAAGATGAGGAAGAAAAACTGCCAAAAGGAGTCCTCTAATGAGCTGCAGCTGAATTTGTACAGTGTGAAGCGTGCACTTTTGCAGACTGCCTTCTTTCTGGCCAGGTTTGATGGAATGAGAAAGGCATAGGAATGCATGAAATCCAAGGTAGTCTTATACCTGCCCTATTTCTTTTGAAGTGTGTTCACACCCTCCCATCCCTGAAGTTGATTTATACGTTAGAGCACTTGTGTTGTCTTAGAAATACTTTGGCCAAGTATAACCTAACAACATAGTAGCAGACTCTTTTTACACCTGATCAAAAATAGAGGCACACACATTTCTGACTGGTTTTGAGTCAGCATTAAAAGGCAGACCTTTTAAAGTGTTGGAATTGAACAGTATCTTCAGGAAGGTGTGACCCACTAATAGCTCAGCTCAGCAAAAATTCTTGGAGGAGGCAGGTAGACCTGATGGGCAGAGGTAAAGCTTGACAAGCCACCTGGGTTGTGAAACTTCAAATCCCATCGCAGTCTTTACTGTTCTGGTCCTTGAACATTTACATGTTAAACTAAGGGTAGAAGGAACTCTATGAAAAAGAGATGCAGTCTCAAATGGTATCTATGTTGAAAAACACAGTGTAAATAATCAATCCCAACCCACTTCACAGAGATGAATATCCTGTTCCCCAACTGCCAGGACATTAGCCATCAAAGAGGCTCTCATACCACACAGGAACACTTCCCTAACGTGCCTCCTGGTTGTTGAAATGCACTGGGCTCTCTATTCTAAGAATGGCAACAAGTAGTTACCACCAGCATGTAGCTGGTTTAAAGCCGCCTTGTCTTCTGCCAGCTCTGGGGTTTTATTTTCATGCTGAGTTCTGCATGTCTGTGCGGATTCCATATACATTAGAGTCTGGACATTTTTTAAGGCACTTTCCACCATGGTTGAGCTTTCTGATAATGGGATGCACCGTACAGCAAAAAAATCCTTGCTCAAATGTTGCAGAGGTCTGATAGCTGGCTGGGACTGCTAAGCACTACTGTAATGCAAGGACTAAACAAACAAACAACAAATGCACAATGTACCAGGTTCATCTTAGCTTGAGGCAGGCAAAATTCCCATGACCTCGTGGGAAGTGCTTGCTCCAGGAACAAACTCAGTCCATTTTTATGATGTTTTCCAAACTACAGAGTCGATACTGCACTGAGAGCTGTGTAATTAAACCCCAGAGCCCATGTGGAATCCCACTGAAGCCATCCAGGCTCATTCCAGACACAGCGGTCTTATTCTGTGGTTCTTAGGGCAGGATCAGGGCCAAAAAAAAAGAAAACACAGCAACATCTCTCTTAAGTGACCAACAAAAATCCCTTGTTTTCAAGGTCTGAAATCTGCCTCAGGTTCTCTTCCCAGTAGATATGGGCATCTCTGCTAGTGTATCTCCTTGCAGGAGTTACATAGAGCCACAGCAGAAATTCCCCAGTGGAGAAGGGGCACACGCTCTAGCATAAGTATCCCTGTGCTACAATACTGCAGATGGATGCAGGCAATGACAGGCCACAGATGGGGCATGGTGGCACAGATGCACCCTGCTTTCAGTTCATGCCACAGGAGCAGCGATTGAGGATTTTTTTTTAAGGTCCTGAAAAAGAATCCTACCGTTCTTCCCTCTCCATTGGCACATGCCCTCTCATCCCATTCTCTCCCTCCCCTGTCTGCCACTGCTGCTGTCCCTGCTGACCTGGCAGTGAAGGGCTCCAGAACTAGTACTTCTACCCCACTCCAGTCAGACTATGTGGCGAGCCGGACTCAGTCAGGTACAGCAGCGGTGGTGGGCAGCTTCCTCCTCCCTGCCAGCCCAGGACTGAGAGAAAGGAACCTGCCTGCTCTTGTGCCACTGCCTCTATGTGCTGATTACAATGGCTTCCTGCAAAGCCCAGCTGGAGTGGGGCAGGAGTAGCTCTAAAGCCTCCGTTTCCCCACCCCAGGGCAGCTGAGGAGAGCAGCAATGGTGAGCAAGGAACAGGCTGAAAGGAGCGAATGGGGATGGGACTTATCACTGAGCACAGTGGGGATGGGAGGGTGGAACTGAGAATAGAGAGGGAAGATTCTTACCTAACTGAGGGACTTCAAATCTCCCATTGTTGATCCCACTGCAAGGTATGCCTGCCTAGTGGAGATGGGGAACAGACCTGGGAGCAACAGCTACAATCAGTGGCTGCTCCTGCACCCCTCTTTACAAATCTCTGGATCGATTCGATGCAGAAGTGGGAGTGTAAGACTGGGCCATGGTAGAGCTCAAAGGCAGCCTGGGCCAAGATTCTGCAAAGCACCTCTTTCCTTGGGACTGTTCTTACTTATAAATATGATCTGCAGCCCAGAGCCCTTTAGACATGGAGGTGAGACACCAAGCTACCTTTGTCCTCCCTCTCCATAAACAGCACCTCAAATGCTGCAGCTCTCAGGAGGCAGAGCACAAAATTAACCCCTTGGTTTTGCATTCAAAGCATTCAAGACAACTAAAACAAAAAAACCAACAACCTCAGAAACAAGCTAAACAAACACAGTGGCCACCACAGGGAAGCAGTTTGTTGTTGGAGGTAGGAAACTTTACTGTATGACAAAATATACTGCTAGCTGCTTCAGAGAAGTGTCTAAAGTGGCTGTAACATTAGATAGCACTATGTAAGAAGCCATGTCCTCATCCACCTCCCACGCTCAGAATTACCTATGTGTACAGAGTACAGCCTGATAGAGAATGAGCTGTGCCTCTCTGGATGATATGGCAGCTATATATATAGTAGCTGGATTTCTTTTGCATCCAGTTTAGAAACTGGGATCAGGGAAGCAGATAGCAATGCAGTGAAATGTCACCCTTATTGGCACACCCTTGTCATTAAGGAGGACAAAAAAACGGAGAAATTATGCCCTCAGTTACATACGTAATGGACAAATTGTACTGGGACTGTACACATGTAAATGAACTTGTCCGTAAATTTTTAAATCCACCGTTAATATTCTAGCATTCATAAAGTGCTCAAAAAACCAAATCATTATGGATTGCACACTGAGATAAACTGCCACAAATGGAATAGAAATATAAGATGAGATTGGGAAAATAACACAAAAGGAGCCATATCTGAAAAAGAGCGACTCCAAATCACAATAAATGTTGCAAGAACCTACGCTAAAACTTAACAAAGGTCTTTAAAAAAGAATTTAAATTCACAAGGTGGATTTTAAATAACTATTTTTACAAGCTTTTCACTCACCTCAGCTCCTACTGAGGATCATCAGAGCTAAGGCTATTCATCATCTCATAAAATCAGATCCTAAACCTCAGTGTTATTCTCCACAATCCTCAATGTAAAACTTCACCATAAGAAAAGACAGGCTTTCTGTTTGCATTAACTACATTTATTTATCTAGCTATGCAAATAATATGAAAAGTTGAAATAGCCAGATGGAGCTGAGTTAAAGATTCCCATCATGAAAAAGCCTGATTATTTTTTCATGTACAATGACTTTACAACTTCTATTTGGATGGAAATCTTTCCAATTTATACTTGTGGGAATGCCTGGGGCGAGGAGAATAGAGCTTAGGGTGTCTTTATACACACAGTGAACAATATTCTGCCAGCACCTCTGTAGACCTAATCCTGTGCTGTGACGCCACTTAGCAGCTCATCCATGCCAGGTTTCTTTCCCAGAAGCTGAGAAAACAGGAAACTCTACAGAATTATGAGTACTAGTACAGACACGTCTTACACCAAGTAGGAACGACCTCAAACTGCTCCAGTGGAAGTTCTTCTTTTTTTAGGAGAAGACTGTAGCTATGCAGAAGATCTGGGGTGCTCTTAGTAGGAGACCGACTTCAAGATTTGAAATTCAAAACCTGTAAGCTCAGAGGAAGACTGTACAGCACAGAAAAAGGGATCTTCACATTTTACTTGACCTTAAAGATTCCAATTAAAAATGCCAATGTTTGTTCCTCTTAACATCATCTGATGCTTAAGTGACCACACCTATGTCATGTGTGCCATCTCAAAGAGCTAATGTGCTAATAATATGTGTGAATAATAATCTGAGGTGCTGCGAGTACAGTGCCAGGAGACTCAGGCAGTTTCTTGTTTTGTATATTATATAGAAATATATAAGAACTGTAAGTTGAAATGAGAACATAAATACAAGTGACACTGAACTACCACAACAGTTAAACTGTAAGCCAGCATGTAGGGAATATCTTTACCGCGCCAAAATAGTTAGTGACACCTTGAGGTATCTGCCACCTAAGCCACAACTCCTCAAGTTAGTACTATTAGGATAAAGTATTCATATACCAGCTCCATCTAAAAATCTGTTCGCTGCTTTTCCTTTTGGACTCAACGTGGCAGGCCCAATTAAAAATTTTTCCTTCCAAGATGTTTCTCCATCCTATTTCCTTCACAAACATGAAGGGCTGAGTTCATGCTGCACATTGTTATGCAGACTATTTCAATTTCTCATTATACGATATTTACTTAAATAGAAGATAAACACCCAATAGATTCTCTATATGAAAAGTTTATAACTCTTATAATTTTCCACGTATAGAAACTAAATATTGGAGTGTTGTCTTGAATCCCTCCCTTGCCCCTCACTGCTACAGCAGGCAAAGTAGTGGCTGGGGGTAGGTTAGGTGGTTCCCTTAACCTCTGCCCCCACCCACAACTTCACCCTGCAGCCTTCCTGTTCCCCCTGCCACCTGCACACCTGCCAACCCCAGCACCCCTCAGTCCAGTAACTAGGTCTATCCAAATCAAGGAAGCAAACAGCTGATTTCATGGGCAGATTGTGGGCTTATTACAGCACCCTCCCCCCACTTCTCTGATTGACCAAGGAGCTCCCGTGGCTGCTGATGACTGGTTAAGAGGGCTGTCGATCATATGACCATGCCCCTTGCTGCTGATTAGCTGAGAGCACTGTCCATCATGCAGCCCTGTCCCTTGCCGTTGATTGGAGAGCAAGGCTTCACAACAGGCAGCCCTCTCAGCCAATCAGTGGCAAGGGGCAGGGCCCACAGCCATCTTGCCTGCTCCCCTTCATGCTAGCAGCCCCCCCATGTCCCTTCCTGGTAGGCTGCACAGTCAGGCTGCAGTGGCTTTGAGGACTGCTGGCTCCCTCTGAGCCAGGATTTTGTTTTTAGCAAGGTTTTTTTCTCTTTTTTGTGGGCATCACCTGATTTTCCGATTTCTGCGAAATCCACAAAACCATGATTTGAGTAGGTCCCTACTTATAATTCCCCAGGCACAAGGTTGGAACCAAGTAATACACACCTAAACTGGTAACATCCCTAATTGATCCTAATTGCATTTATACCTCAATGGATCAACCCTCGCCCTTCTGCCTTTGAAGTCTACATATAACATTGGAACAAAACACAATACAAACCTCAATCAAAGTTTTATTCTGAGATTAATTATTTGAATTTTTCTTTGCAACACTGTTCTACTCTTGACTGGAGTTACCTTTTCTTCAAAAAGAAACTTAACACTCAAGGACTGAGGTAATAGCTTCCAGTCCAGCTGCTAGGGCAGACAACAGAAATAACTTTTTCTGCATCGTAGAACTTGACAGAACTTTTTCAGTTTCCATCTCTGCACTGACATTTTTCATGTTCTAAATGTATATTACTGTGTTTTGTCATGAAGAATCTATGGAATACTTATAAGTCTGCAGATACAGTCAGCATTTGTCCATCACTATCACTAGGGACCTACTGAATTTACGGCAGAAGTAGAGTGCATGGCGGCTCCTTTAATCTTGCACGTTCCCCAGCATGCACCTCACCCCTTTCCCCACCCCCCATTGCTGATTAGTGGAGGATCCTGCCACTCAAGTAACTCCTATCACCAAATGCTTTTCTTAGTTTCATATCAGTTCCCCCTCTAATCCTGCTCACCACTTACAGGGATCTTGTTCCTCTGAGCAGCAGACTTCTGGATCCATACGGCAAGTGTTCTTCACAGGCTGCTTCATGGACTTCTAGTCACCACCGCCCTCTTAAACACTTTGTTAACACACTCTATTACTCAGAATTAACAACACATCTATGCTTCACCTAGAAGACTCTTCCATCCCCTCAAGAGCAGAGGAAAGTCCTGGCTTTGGTACCAGACCAGCCTTCCTTCTCAGCAGGTGCAGAAGCCTTTGGCCCCAAGCTCTCACTCAGTTCCATCTTCCTGGTATTCTGCAGGACTACAGTGCCTGACAGACACAAACATGATGCTGAGGAAATGCTTGCTGGCACATCCAGCAAGTTCTTGAGAAATAAAAATAAAACAATTCTAGCCAACCTACCTCAGCTCTCTCCTTTCCTGGTCTTACCTAACTTCTGGCACTGGAAGGAACATTTTGTGATGGCTGCTAGTGACCAAACAGGTTTTTACAGAATCCTCAGACATTCAATCACTTTCCCACCTCTAGCCACAGATTTACTTCCCAGAACTTAATATATAAAAAACATTTAGTCCCCACAGTACCTAACATTTTCCACAATGGTAGGAAGGACTTTTATGCTCTGGTATAACTGTACGTATATGAAGGCTTTGCTGGATTTTTTTTTCACATTCCTATGCAACACAGCCATTTTCTTTCCTGAGCCTTGATGTTCTTGCTGCTTCTGTCCAAGGGTTCACACACCCTGTTACGTATCCAGAAGGGCCTAATTCTGCCTCACAGTAGTCAGTGAGAGGAATTTTGTAACCTTTTTTAATAGAAACAGGAGCAGAACCTAGTTGTTAGTCTCAGGAGCTGAGCAAATGCTCTACTTTTCTTGAACTTTTAATGGCTGAATACTGCAGTGGGAGTTGTGTACTCTAACCTGAAGGCAGAATTTAACCCATGTGATAAAAGCATTTGTTAAGATACTGTTGCTATTTATCTAAGAGTGGATCTAGGATTTTGAAAATGGTGCAGTAGAGAGCTCAGTAGTGCATGTACCACACAATCAAAGGGGGGGCACAAAAAAGGGCAGAGACCAGAGCTCTAGGCAATGGAGATCTCACTGCATGTGAACTATACAAAGAGGGGTAAGGGTACAACTGCACCCCTGCACCCTTCCCTCCCCCCCCCCAATTTGCCATTTGTATTTGCCACCATCATAACTACTCTTTTTTCAAATGTTAATTCAAGAGTTAAGGTAGCTGAAACCATTGTTATAACCCTGATACAATATTAACATTTAAAATCCATACATGAAAAAGGCTGGTGAAAAGGAAGTCCTCCTTTGGCACTGTGGCCAAATGGCCCCTTCTTGTCCAAAAGATCTGCTCCTGTATTCATTCAAAGTCACATCCATTGACTCTATGGACAAAAATAAATACTTATTGCTTTTGTTTTCTGCTGTATAGACCTAAGTTGAACACAAGCTTTCTTTTCGGTTCTTACACAGATGTGTGTGGGGGGGGGGGATTTCAGCCCCGTGCATCCTTCAAGTTTGTAAAATGAATGATCAGTAAAGCACAACATAAAATACTTTGCACATAGACCTAGGATGAATAAGGCATTAAGATCCTCAGGTCTACAGGAGGACAAACTTAGGGACTTATCCTTAGGGACTGTGTAAGGGACATCTGGTTCTACAGACTTCTTTTGATCAAAATGGAGCTTTCCTCCTGTATGTTTCCAAAAGCATACAGAAAAATGCTTTGTTACACCAGATCCAGAATCCTCACCCTATAGACCTTCCATCAGACACAAGGGCTTTGATTCTCAACCAGGGCGCCAAGGCACCCTGGGGTGCCGCAAGGTGTGACGTAATTAAGCACGTGTGAGAAGGTAAGTGCAGGCTCAGGATCCTCCCAGCCTGGCTGCTGCCCTGCATTATCCCCCCAGTTTAGCTCCTCTGCAAGAAGGCTGGTACTGTAATAAATACTTTATTTTTTCAAATGGGGTTCTGCTCCTTTCACAAAAGATACAGAGGGGTGCCTGGAGTCCAAAAAAGGTTGAAAACTAGGGCATGAGTGATTTCCCATAGAGATCACTGATGGATTTTATTCCTGAACAGTTTTATGAAGAGAATCACTCTGTGAAGTGCTTCACTACTTGGCTTCTGAACACTGGCATCAAGAATCCTTCTTTTGAGCACTGAGTGATGCTTACTACCACCTAATTTTTCCACATTTAAAAACTGACAACTGAAATGTTAAATGCTAGAGTTATGTTTAAGAGATCAGAATTTATTTATTTTTATTGCAGCTTTCTCCATAAGCTGAAGGATTCAGAAGATTTAATATGAATAAATCTATTGCTAATTTAACTATTTTTTATTTAAATTTATGCTTGCGATTCTGAACTGCAGAATTCAGTCTTGGTATTCACTATGGTATTTACTAAACACAGTACTCAAAAAATAGCTAAGTCAAAGAAAGCATTAGACATCAGACCTAACCCTTCAGTAATAACTACAAATATTCTTAATGGTAAAAAACCCTTACTTGTAAGAAAAATTAAACCAGTATAAGGGGAAATGTTTTTTATTATCTATCTAAGGTGATTTCAACACTGAGCCACTTCCCACCAAAGCTGATGACCACATGCCAATTAACTTCAATGGTAAGGGACCAAGCCCTCACATTCAGAATGCTACCCCAATGTGCAACTGCTAGCAAATCATCCATGATACTCACTTCATTTGATTTTTCATGGCAGCTTTATTTTTTGTAACTCAAAAGTTGCAACACTGAACTGTATATATCCTTTTTTCATATGTATTCATTGTATTTCCATTAGTTTACTTTCAAAAACTCACATAGGTTAATAAAACATACTAAGAAAAATGGTAATAGTTATATAGACTGCCTATGCTTTCAATGGAGGAAAAAACTGCCAGTTGCAAATAAAACCCCTTGCAGCCACATGGTTTTCCTCTGAGTCATAGCTAAAGAGCAACTACATGCTAGAAATTCTGAATAACCTACACACCCACACAACATGCGCCCAAAGAAGATCATTTCCCAACAGACATTTGTGGACTTGTTACTAATGATCCAGCTGCTAATTTAGCATCTGCTCTTCTTCTCAAGTTACCAGCAGGTCCCTTCGTATCTAACAACCCAGCTCTGAATGGGTAGTACACACGCAAGGATTTGCTGCTTTTAAATGCTCTGGTATATTTAGAAGCAATAAACCACACTGTGATACACAAGCAGCATATTTAAGATTAATCAGAAGATTTCAGGTAAACAAGATCAGCCTAGTGTAAAACAGATATTTCCAACAGCATTTTTCCTGGTTTGGTAATATCAGGAAGGACCTCAGGATGAAAAAAAGCTTCTTGCAAAGTAAAAAGAAAGTTTTCATATTACGCTTTCCTGAAGGAAATTCAATTTCTTTCTTTTAAAGTTATTATTTGATACAGTATAGTTAGCCTGAAATTTCCTCATAAAAATATATATACAAGGTCTGCAATATATTTTATATTATATAAAGAGAAAATATACAAGATTTTTACACACAAGCACACAAAGTTATAAAAATCTTGCATGCATATATATATTTTAGACTGACCCAGAGCACTCAAATATGTTTTTATGCTTACTGAGAAAAACAAAACTACCTCTGATAAAGAAAAAGCCTGCTTGCTCCTTTTCCGTCTCCATTCCTCCACTAAATCCCACAGAAGTTTTGTAGTTGAAAAGGTTTTTGGTTTTCTCTAATCCACAGTTCTTAATTTGAGTGACTACAACTAAATATAACGACTAACATAACAAAGTACTGAAGGAATAATTTATGTTCATTTGTTAGCCCTTGTATAAAATTGAGTTATATAATTTTAGTAATTTAGCATGTTACTTGATGATTTTTACATCATAAAAATATTTCTTAAAAGAAAAATAAGCCCCTTACTATGAAAAATCAGTTCCTTAATATACAACTGGATCTTTCATGGAACTGAACCATCATCAAATAACACCCTTCTACTATTACATATAAATTTAGTACATATATACTGTATCGCTATATATAAACAAGACTATTATATGCACAATATGAACCATAGACGGAGATAAATATATACACCTAACTGGGCTTAATGGGTGAATTGATACCAGCATTCATATCTTAGTCATTATAAATATTGTAACTAGAGGGCAAGCCATGGTTTATTACCATGATAACCAACATGGAAATATGCATAATACTGCAGTATGCACAAAAACATTTAAGTAGTTTAGACCAAGAACAAAGTTTAAATCAAGGGTAGAAAACTCAGCCCAGAGTCCCAAACTCAGCTCTCAGTCCAGGATATCCAGATATTTTTCCTTAAATGATGGTTGAGCCACTGTTTAAAAAGTGCACATTGTACAGCTCCAGAGTTACGCATTCACTAATACAAATAGGGTAATTTATTCTTTCACAACCAAATATTTCCCTCTCTCTTTGTGTCATGCAAATTTGGAGAAAGAGGCTTTAGGCCAAGAAGCTGCAAAGCGCTGAAGAAAAATTAATCCCCACACGGCCCAGCAGGGTGGCATGGTAAACCACATGGCTGCAGCTACATATTCCACGTGGGCCATTCCAGTGGGGGCTGGGCAAGGAGGTCTACGGATCTGTGCGAGATTGACTTGTAAGTCCCTCTTTATAGAGAAACCGTCCTGGTTGGGCTGGGGTTATGACTTCACAGGTCCACTGACAGGGTTGTGCATAGTTATGGAGCCCTCTGAGGTATGGTTTTATCTGTCTGCAGACTTAGCCTTGTATTCAGTTGTGTTCAAATCTACTTCAATTTAAAATAAAACTTAAGATTCTGCAGATAGTGGTGGGGTCACCAGCTGACAATGCAAACCATTTTAAATTATCCCAATTACAGCCCCAATAGGACAAGAACTAATTCCAAGCATAAAGAAGAAAAACATTCATGTCCTCTGTCAAATCTGAAACTAATAAGAGTTACTCAAGCGTAAGAAACTTACCTTACCTACAGATAGTTAGATTTTATCCAAATTTTATCCTCTTTGCAATGAGTCCTGCATATGTTCTGTTGCAGGTAGCATGTTTTCAGACAGTTTTAACAACAGGTAAATGCCTGAATTCTAGCGCTTGCAAAATCTGCCAGCCCCATTGCCAAATCACAGCAACATGCTGTGTGACATAAGCAGTGCAGACAAGACTATATAGGATTTCAGGTGATTGGGAATCTGCATCGAATGTCAACGTGGTTGTATTCTCCCGGGCAGCCGCAAACATAGATCTCTGTCAGTGTGGCCTCTGCATGGTTCTGAGGAGCAGAAAGCACTCCCCAAATACTGTTACAGCACACAGCACATTTATAAGGTAGGAAACTAAGTGGAGGTCATTTCACTTTAGATTTTACACTAAGCACATTAGGCATTTGTCAAGCAACTCTCTTCACACATCTATTTCCCACTCAGATATTGACTGAAATACATAAGCATAGCCCAGAAATATTTCTGGAAGGAGAGGCAGAGTAGTAAGATCCGGGGGAAGTGGGACCTGGGACCAGAAGTGAGGTCCTCAAAGGCACTGACTTACCTTTTTTTCCTCACCATTTGTGTCCCTAAGGGTGCCACTTTAAAAATGCACATAATACAAATCCATATGGTATTTTATACTAGCGTAGGCTGGGATTTTTAAAGGATCCTAAGATCCCTTGCACTGATAAAGAATATCCTTGGGAAAATTTGGAGGTAAAATTGTACTGGTCTCAGTAACACTAGTGTAAGCATCATGCTTAATGGAAACAAGATATTACCTGCTTCCCATCATGTAGTAACAGGACACTGTAACGGCATCTCCTGCAAGCTACTATATATGCAGTGGACAGACAAGCAGCTGTATCTCAGTACATTTACTACAGTATATAAAAGTGATAAAAACTGCAGTGGTTTAAACATGTTGTGTGTCCAGACCCGGAGCTAGGAATCCTGATGCTTTTAAATGTCAACAAGATTTGGACACCTATCTCCCTACCAGCCATTAACTCAGGGGCAGGCAATTATTTTGACTGGATGGCCAGTTAATGCGTTTTGGTGGGCTGTCGAGGCCTGCAAGGGTAGACCTGCCCCTGGACACATGCCCCACCCCTGGCCGCCATCATGGGACCAGAAGTCCCACACCTAACTCCTGACCTTTGCCATGAGAAGTCCCTTCTCTTGCCCCGTCAAAGTACTCCTTTTGGGAGGGGGGTTGCCATCTTGGAAGCAGAAAAAGCCCAAATCATATACTAAAAGTCAAACACCTACTATACACTTGCATGCCACTGGGGGAAGCCCCGCACAATGAAGCCAGCTGCCTTCCCCACCCCCTGCTGTGCAAGTCCCAGGACTCTACTGGGAAGCAGGGGGCAGGGTTCTCCTCCATTTCTGGCAGAGTTCTGGAACCTGCATGGAAGGGGGCAGGGAAGGCAGCCAGCTCCATTGTGAGGGGCTTTCCCTGGTAGCATGTGAGTGCGAGAGCTGCACGTGCACCGTGCAGACCCCCACACAATAGAAGCAAGCCAGCCTGGCTGCCCTCCTTACTACCAAGTGCAGTGCTGGCCTGAGCTGCACACCTCCAGGCAGCAGTGCTTGCATGGGCCATGGGGACCCGCCACCTGCTGCTGTTGCCGCCGCCAGCAGTAGGGGAGTCCCTGGGGGGGTCCCCCCTCCTCACCCTCCCTTACACCCATACCCTGCACACCTGAGCTCCGCACTCCAACTGACCTGCTGGGCACAGGCTAGATGCGCTGCTGCCAACCCCAGCCCCATGCTCCACATTCCAGCCCCGCTGCAGCTCCCCCGCAACCCCGCTGCTTCCCTGGTGCTCAGAGTGAGTGGGATGTCGGGGAAGCTGAACAGGTCCCCCTGAGGCTGCAGCAGTGGCAACAGCAGCCCTGCCCAAAAGCTGTGTGCTGGCTGGGCCAAGCCCTTCCATGCAAAAGGGTGGAAGCAAGGTGTGAGGTTTGGGCAGGGTACAATTAGTTGGTGGGTACCTGCAGGCCGGATTAAATTACCTATAGGGCAGGTCATATTTGCCTGCTTCTGTGTTAACCCCATACACTGCCTACCAGAACTGTGAAAGCAACTCCTCAAAATACAGTACGTCCAAAACAGCACAAATACCAGTACGATGAAAGATCATAAAATACAAGATTTACTTTTGCCCTAGCGTCTAGGGCAATTCTAAGCACCAAACCCTGCTCCTAAGCCAGGGGTGGGCAAAATACGGCCCACAGGCTGGATCTGGCCCACCAGGCCATTGTATCTGGCCTACAGGGCCACTAAAAATTTTAGAAAATTTAGATTGATCTGCCCTGGCTCCTATCAGAGATGACAGGAGGCAGGGGCAGTAGGATCTAGGGGAAGCCACCACAGGCTCTTGCAACAGCAGGGCCCACCTGGCCCGCCAGCCCTCCCGGAACTCCTGGGGATGTTCATGGCTGCACCAGCGCAGGAAATTCAGGTACGAAGGGGGGAGAGGGGCAAGGCAGAAAAGGACCATGGAGATCGCCCAGTCCTTAGGACCGGACGAGCTCCTGCTAAGCTCCATGGTCTGGCCATGCAGTCAGGAGCTGGCCAGCGAGAAATCAGGGGCAGGGGGGAGTGGAAATGAGCAGCATGCAGGAATACAGGGCCCGTGCCAGTGTCTGAGGACCAGCCCCAGTGGGGCCCAGAGCAGGGCAGTAGGAGCGTGGGGAGTGGGCTGGAAGGAGTCTGTGGGACCATGCTGGGCTGCACCAGCAGGGAGAGAAGGGAGCTGGCCCAGCTCCATACAGTCCCTGCTGGCCGGGACCCTGCGCTCCTGCTGCCCTGCTCTGGGTCCCACTGGCACTGGCCTTGGGACACCAGCACGGGCCCTGCGCGCTCCTGCCCGGCTGCCACGTGCCCACTCACTCCCAATACCCCCACGGCAAGGACCAGCACGCAGCCCCAACCCCGTGCACCCCACATTGCCCATCTGGGCTGAGCAGCAGCTGCAGGAATGCTGCTCAGCGTGCAAGAAAAGTGCTCCACCACCACTGGCACTCCCTGCTGCAAGCAGACAGAGCCCACAAGGGGCTGTCCTGCCTCTCCGCCACAAACAGTGCCCAACGGTGGTGCGTGGGGGGGAGGGGCCTTTTCCTTCACACCGAGCAGCAGTCTGTACCCAGCTGCTGCTGCCATAGCTCAGCCCCTATGGGAACCTGGAGCCAGCGTGGTGCCCAGGCTTGCAGCGGCAGTGGAGAATGAACTGGTGATCAGTGCAGGGGAAAAGTGGTCGCTCCCCCTCCCCGTGGCCGGTGCCCCATGCTGCAACTGCTCAGAGCCCATGCAAGGCTGACTGTGTCTGCTCTCCGTTGCCGGAAAAACAGGACAGTTTCACATCGGCTCTGACCAGCTGCAACAAGGAGTGCTGGTGGCAGGGAGTGAAGGTCGCTTTTCTCCTGCCCTGAACACCATTCCTGCTGCTGCTGTTCAGCCTGGACAGGCAGCGTGGGGCGTGCAGGGTCGGAGCTGCGTGCTGGTCTCTGCCTACCGCAGGGCTGGGGCACTGGGAGTGAATGGGTGCGTGGGCGCCAGTGGAAGCTGTGTGGGAGTTTGGGGCCCACGCCAGTGTTCTGGGGCTAGCGCCGATGGGGCCCAGAGCAGGGAAGCAGGTCCCGGGCAGCAGGGGCTCTATGAAGCCAGGTCAGCTCCCCACTCTTCCTGCTGGTGCAGTCCAGGCTGGCTTCTCAGACCCTTTCCAGCCCACTCTCCGCATTCCTACTGCCCTAATCTGGCTCCCCCTCCTCACCTCCAGGCTGCTTTCTCCACTTTCCTGCCCGCCCACCCACTCTGTACTACATGGCTCCCATACCTACATCCATATCCACACATACATGTCCCCACACACCCCTATATGCAATTACTTCTGCATATACAGCACAAACATACACAAACCAGGACAAAAATATATAATTTTTAATTAAATTAAAATATAATATTATGAGTGTTTGATTTTTAGTATGTAATTTGTTCCCCCCCCCCAAGATGGCAAACCCTCTTCCCCAATGGAGTACTTCAAGGGGCAAAGGGAGGGACTTTCAGTGGCAAAGGTCCGAAGTTAGGGGTGGGACTTCTGGTCCCAAGATGGCAAACAGGGGGGTGGGGCATCTGTCAAGGGGCAGGGTTACCCTTGTGGTCCCCAACAGCTTGACAAAACTTGTTAAGCAGCCCTTGTTGTTGGCTCAGGGGACAGAGCAAAAGAAAAAGGGGAAACAAATCTTTTGGGCCCAAGATCAGCAAATCATCCTTTCTACAGCAAGTAGGACAGATATTGCACTAGGTGTAGGCTTCTGGCTAGTATTATTAGTTACACACCCACCCACCCTGGTTTGTTTGACTAGACTCTGAAATAGACTCCCAGTGGGGGTGGTACAGGCACCTACCCTGGAAATCTACAAAAGGAGACTAGATGTACACCTTGCTGGGATTATTTGACCCCAGCAGTCTTTTCTGCCCAGGGCAGAGGGGCTGAACCTCATGATTTCATAAGGTCCCTTCTAGCCCTAAATTTTTGTGAATCTGTGAGTTGCCAGCTCCCTTTGGTTTAATCTACCTCTGTCTTACTTCTGTGATACAAAGACTTTTTACAGCGGTGCTTGACATGAAAGAAAGATCTGCTACATGGAGTGTTTATACTCTGAAGTCCCCTTCCCCATTGTACACAAAGGCACACATGTGCATACACAGAGATTACCTGTTGAAACGCACAGCTCAGATTATACTGTACACAGTTCCTCCTATCCTATAACCAAGAAGGGAAGAACAAAAAACCCCAAGAGGCTCTCCTACAACCTCTTTATATCTAAATATTTCTTAAACCAAGTGATTTTTACATACAGTGAAAATCACTACAGAAATCGCCAGTGAGATCTGTTGTTCTACATTTACTGCTTTTTATTTTTTTTATTTTTATACGTTTTGGCGATAAGCTTGGGATATTTTCCCCTTATTAAAAAAATGCACAGAAAACTCCTTCTAGATGATTGAGATTCAGCCTTAAATAATTCTAGGTGAAAGAAATTTAATATAGGAAAACCCCTGTTGTTGACTGAAGTCACTAGGGTTTTTATCCTAATATGAATAATGCTTATGCAATATTTATAGGTGCTCAGATACCATAGTGCACATTTAGCCAGGTGCTAAACACAGCATAAGGGGACTGTTTGCAATCTGAGCTTGTGTATTTTCTTTTTCTAAGTAATTCTGTCTGCCCAGACGAAACCACTCTGACTGAGATGAGAACAAAATTCAGTCTACATGCTGATAATGTGTTGGGTGTCACCTCTTCAGAGGGAAAAATGTTTTAGAGTAAAACTAGGGTAGACTTCCAGAGGCACAATCCAGGACAGCAGTTAGCACAGGGCTGGTAAGATACAACGGAGAAGACATTCTGGTTTTTTGAAAGGAAAATACTTGGGCAAGTAATGTTGGGTAGGTCTATACAGCACATCACACTGCACCATAGTGTCGACCCAAGTGCTGGCTCTGATACCAGAAAGCATCCTAGGGAAGTTGATGCTCTGCCATGGCTAGTTCACTGTGCTGAGAAGGGAAGCCAGAAAAAAAACCTTCATGCTACCACAGCTAAGACTGCTTCCTGTACCCAAGCCAGCTGGTTTGCACAACACTGCAGTCCCTCATACTTCAGTTCTCCAGGTAGGATATAGGGATAATACTATTTCCTTAACTTGTCAGATACTCCGATAATGGCATTATGCGAGCTGTATAAGCAACGTAACTGGACTGCTGCCTAGAATAGAAACTGCAGTCCCAGCACTTATCTTGGTAGAAAAACTACAATTATGCCTGATCCTTACACATGCAGATCTAACTATGAACAACAGTGGGCGGTTTCTCGTATCCTCAGTCCACAAGACATGTGAAGACAGGCCAGGCAGATCCACAAGCTTACTCAGGATCACTGCACTAAAGTTGCTGGGAATTTTTAGAACAGAACAGCTGACTTCTAATACAAACCACTTAAATCCTATTTTCTTCATGGATTTTCAACAGAAAATTTTTTAATTCACTTTATTCCCATGGGCACAGAATTTACATTCACCATTTTTGTTGCTATAGTAGAATGAAGAAGCAATGTTTTTTATACTTCAAGTTGAAAGATGCATCTTATATGCATAACTTTGTATAAAAATGTTAACATGGCAGACCCTAACCTACTGCAAAGCCTGAGCAAATAGACTGAAAATAGTTTCAGAGGGATGGGGCAGAATCCTCCCCACAAACCATGAAACAGGCATGTGCATAATGAGTCAGTGGAACAAAGGGGTACTTAATTCTCCAGAATCCTCAGTTTGGACTGCCAACAAAGCTACCAATTGTGACAGTGTCCACCCGTGTGCTGAATCAAGACCACTGACTAATTTCATATGAGTCATTAACAGCCTCTGAGTCAGTCCTGACTTGAGTCAGGATGGAAATGTTAATTTCAGAGACGAAAAGCTCCACCTACTACAACTAATCTCTGACTACTCTTCTGCTTGTAAGCACTGTTAAAAAAACCCGCAACAAAATAATTATTTATATTAATAAATCAAAACAGGTAATTATTTATATTAATCAATCAAAACCCACGGGGAATTTCCGCTCAAAATTCTTTTAATGGTCAATGCAATTTCTGCAGGAGAAATTCAATTTTGCTACTTTTTTTTCTATCAGGAAAAGGGCAACACAAATAATCATCATGTTTTGGATTGCTGAACATTTTGCTTTGAATTTGTCATTAAACTGAATTTAAATTCCCGCATTTTTCTTATATAGCGAATTAAAATATAAACTGTTGGCAATACACTTTAAATAACATTTCATTTTATGTTACTCTTTATGAAAAATTTAACAGCATAGAAAATGTACAGTGCTTTTCAGAGTAAGAAACCTAAGGTATATACATAAACAGGTTTTGTACTCACAACAGTTTTATAGCTAGGCAATATTTTCCAGTAGTCATGGACTGGAAACTTTCCACTATTAAAAATATGGTATAACCACAAGAATGCAAGGAGTAGCATTTCAATCTACAATAACTTTGACTAATTTGAGACTATATAAAAATAAACAATAAACAGCAATAAATTTAGCATGATTTTTAATTACAGGTTGCTTAAAGCTAGGAAACAATTTACACACATTAACAAAAAATTAGTAATATCTAGTTGGAAGGAAACAAAAGTAGTCAGAACAGAAATAACCTCTCCTTTATCCTAAAAAGACTATTAACAAATACTATGTATTCAAGTGTCAGAAAAGGTGCGAGATACCTCGCATGTGTTAGCAATTTTGCTGTAAAACATCATAGGAGCCAAGGCATTTAGTTTTACCACTGTGCAGACAGCAAAAATCTAGCACACACAGTTTGGGGACAGGGAAGAATAGTGTTAATCTTTGTTGTTTACATTTTGTTTACTACAAAAAGTACAGTGAGACAGCTAAGATATTTTACAAAAAGGTTACTAATACAAACAAAATGATGTCTAACAATAACATCAATAATCAAGAAGTAAAATTCATTTGAATGAATAGAGCCAGTGGGTTATGTGATTTAACCACAAGTATTAGCATGTACTACATGAAAGACAGAGGATCTACTGCAGGTCTCTCTTACATCTATGTGACACAGGAATAGCTCTACTGACTTCACCGGCATTACAAAGACATGGCAAGATCCTCCTTTGAGACTATGAAGCACGCACATGCGTTCACACTTTTCTGGCAGAAAGAGGAAATAACACAGGCTTCTCAGTTGCAAGCAAAGTGCAGTAATATTGAAGGTAGGTGGTCATAATACCATCTGTCAATTCCACTTTACTGTTAAAAGCACAGTAAAATGTAGTATTTCAAAGCCTGTTTTATGATTCTGAACTGAACTGACCGATGAATAACTCATGCTTTCATTTTCTCAAAAGTACCAACAGATTCATAGTATCAGACTCAACATTGCCCAAAATTGCATCCAAGACCGTGTGCCCCTGCTAATCTGTTTGTACAATGTTACGTGAAATGCTTCTGTTTAGGGAAAAGATTCATAGTTCTAACGAAAAATTCAGAGGTAACTAACTCAAAAATACCAATTCTCTTGTTGGTCAAATATTTCTGCACGGAAGAAGAGACCATAGAAAAGAAATGGAAAGGGCACAGCTGAATAAACAATTATTAATTTTAACCTCAGAATTCTTCTAGTATCTTGTAATATTGACATATCTTTTTAAAAAGAGAAATCTATTAAAATAATACTGTGCAAGCATTCAATTTTCATCTATGGATACTTGAACATTTTCTGATGTCTTTTTCTTTTCTTTCTTTTTTTGTTTGAAGCAGGTAAAACGGAAGTTCACTTAGTTTAAGAAATTTTACTTAGGTTCCAATACAAATCAGTAAAAGAAAGTGTAGATAATTTTACCTGTCTACCTTGATTGGAAATAAGATAAAGGGAATTTTTCTTGGTAATGCAAAGGTTTACCCACCAACAAATTGCATGGTTCTGGCACTGTGATTAATTCGTATAACATAAAAATCTTTTAAGATTCTCATTTATGTTTTTTACCATTTAACTATATAAAAGGTAAGATATAGCTTCTAAGTTCTAAAGGTTCTGCTCCCAAATTACTTATGCTGCCATTCACTTCGTCGATTTCTAGAATGGATAGATTTGCGTGGGTCTTACAATATGAATGTTGGCTTGGTTTTTACGACAGCTTTGCATTCACAAGCTTAAAGCAGACATATTTTCTGTTTTTTCTTTTTTGTTTTTTTTTTAAACTAAAAATCTGGTTATGTATCATTTGGGAGTTCTTCCTTAGCAGGTTCAGAGGGTGCCACAATAGATTAATTTCTGTCATGACCACAGTACAAAACCCCCAGTTTAGGGTGGCTACCTGGGCAACTGAGCATAGGATGGATGCTATCCAGTAGGGCTGTGTGAAGCTTCGGTCCCTCATTCGATTTGGCGGAGATTTGGCAAAGATTCGACCGGATTCAATGGTCAAATCTCTGAATCCGAATAGAATCAGGAGATCCTTTAATCTCTCCGAATCGATTCAGAGGGTTCCGATTCAATTCAGAGAGATTTGGAAAGATTCAGAGATAGTCACAGCTTTAAATATTTTTTTTACATACCTCAAGGTACCAGGCGGCTCGTGAGTGCTGCAATGCTGGGGCAGATGGAACGTCCCACAGAAGTATGGGGAGCTCCCCAAAGCGCTCGGCAGCAGACCCAGAAGTGGACCGGAAGCACTTCCAATCCACTCCTGGATCCGCCAGGAAGCACGCTGGGGTCCTCCCCCAGCTCACTGACTGGTGCCTCCTCAGTCTAGCGGGGCATCCAGGGTCCCCCCATGGACAACTGCTGAGCCAGGGGGAACAGCCCCCCCCCGGCATGCTCTCCAGCTGACTCAGAAGTGGACTAGAACTACTTCTGGTCCACTTCAGGGTTCACTGCCTAGCATGCAGGTCCCCCACCCCTGGTGGGACACTCCATCCGCCTCAGCATCGCAGCTTTCATGAGCTGCGCCTGGTACCCAGACGTATGTAGAAAAAAGATTTAAAGCTGTGTCTATGGCCAGATTGCTAATTCTCCAAATCAGCATTAAATCTTTAGACTTGGCGGAATGGAATCAGGAACAGCGAGCTGAATCAACAAATCTAATCATTGTCCCCAATTCTGGCTGAATCCTAATGGAATACGGCCCCTTTTACACACCCTATCCAGGGCAGGCTCAAGTAAAAAAGTGATTCCAATGTGTATCTTTCAACAATGCTTACACTCATGGAGATGGGTGCCTTGGAGTCAAGGAGATCCACCTTAAGGGCTTGAAAGAGAGGTAAGAGAAATATCTTTTCCTGCCTAAACAACTTGGAGATAGGCAGATAGAGGTATATGGACACAGAAACAGAGAGGACCAGAAATAGTCAAGTCACAAAATTATTTCCATTTGGTGTCCTGATTTAGTGTTATGACAGCATGTTACAGCTTTCTACAAGGCCATCTGATGACCAGCTAAGCAAGCTTGATACAAAATAAAATAATCAGGAATCCAAGTATAAACAAAGCCTGAAATAAAGATGCCTGAGTAATACTGCCTCCGATAAGAAGACAGCAGGCACTGGGCAGAGTAATACAAAGATACTGAAGGAGGAGTAAAATCTCTTCTGGATGACTACAATTCTGGTAGCTGAATGACCTAGTTTGATCCCTAAAGGGCCCTAATCTTGACTTCATTAGTAAGGGTTTTTTTTTGTTGACTTCTAGTTAGATGGACTTGTGTTTTCATTACAACATGAATGCTGGGTTTTAACAGTTTAGTGCAAAACACTGGTAGCTAAATTTGAGAAAATGTCTAAGTATAAACAGCCTTATCAGAACCCTGCAGAGTGTTTTGGAGAAGCAAATGTTAACAACATGACAAGCCCAGTTAGAGCAGAGAAACTACACTGATGCTGAAATATGAGCTACACTCCCAGGGGACACAGGAGTAATTTCTCTGGCACCCATAAAATGTATAGGCTCAGTACCAAAGACTGCATTTAACAAGCACCTCAGAAGTAAACTCTCCAGCAAGGGAATGATAGAGATTCCTTGTGTCCTTCTCTCCCCCTCATCACCAAAGGGAGCCTGATGATTAACAGCTTGGGCTTTCACCTGCTGGGGAAGGGGACAGGCTATAAATGAGCAGCCAAAAAGTTACTCAATAAAAAAGTACCAACAAAGTTACTCATTAAGAAGGTTGTCTAAAGCTGCACCAGATATTCTATCGTCAGCATTGCGAGGTACAGACATTAAACTTATACCAGTATAACTGATCGGAAACCGTTCTATATCTATAACAAAACAGAAGTTTGGTACACAGACTGGTTTAAAAATGCCAGAACCCAGTCTAAGACGTGCACCCCATACGAAAGGGCAAATGTCTGTTCTGTTCGCTATCACTCTAAATCATGCCGCTTCCAGAAAACTGCATAACTTAGAACAATTCCACCCAGGCTTTTTGAATGTCTGTACCTTGCCAAGGAGAGAACTGGGGAGAAAGAAATAAAACAGTTTCTTCTTCAAATTAGGCTGAAGCTATTTACTGACTTTGCAGACTCAGTTCACCATGATGGGACAACTGTGATGAAAAGGATAATGTATGTCTGGTTCCTAGTAAACATAGACTCTACCATGTAGTCCTTGCTCTGTTTACCTACTTTGTGTTTTTGCTGCCTGTGCACAATACTCATCTCAATCCAAATGCACAACCAGAAAAGACAGCTAAAAGCAGAAATGAGAACAAAAATGAAATATGCATTTCTTAAAAGGTACTTTTTAGTGGTTCTCACTTTTAAAGAAACTTCTCCTTTGATACCTATTAAGGTGGGGAAACAAGGGAAAGGAAGTACTTACTGTACCCCCAATAATAACCCCTCAAAAGCCCCAAGAGACAATTAAAATAATTTATATTTAATGCTTTAAGGAAAAAAAATGTACAAGAAATTAATGGAGGTATTAATATTTACAGAGGCCACATAATTGTATTTTCTACAACATACCATGAACAGATTGTAATAAGTTTCCAATTCTGCTAAGAAATTAGGGTCAGCTCATGCCGTGTTGTGTGAGGGGAAGCCTGCCCTTTAGCCTAACAGAAACTCTACATTGAATTAAGAGGTCCTAACAGAACACTATATAACAAAAATTATTTTATTTTGTTCTGCTATTAATATCAGTGGCTTAATTTAATAAAGCAGTGCTCAAGACTTAAACAGTCAATCTCACCAAGCAGGAACAAATGCTGTGTACCCAAAGCCCCAACAGACCACTTTGGAAGCCTGAAACCTCCTCCCTTCATGCACTTGATCTTTGTAAGTGCCCTTTGTAAGCTGTTTAACCCTGAAGGTTCTAACTTTTGGGCTTACATTCACAGGAACATTACAATACAGGGTAATTCAGTTAACAAGAATTTACAGATAAGGCAGAATACGCAACTAAAGAAATCCAATCTTGCTAATGTGAAATCCTAAGTGGTTTTTTAGCTGTCCTAAAGCTTCTAGATAAAGGATTCCTTATCTGACCGATTAAGTGCTAACGCATTGGTTCTTATTGCTAAACTTTACAATATGGTTATACTTAGGAAACTGACAACATAAAAATGACTTTGCGTCTTACCTCTTCTTTATTGAGTAAAACAAGATACTACTGCTATTAGCACAACGGCAGTCATACAGGTCAGAAAAATCAAGACGCCTTACCTTCTGTCTGTGCACAGCTAGGAAGTTTCTGGTAAGATTTTTTGGTTGAAATTGGATATTTTCAGGGAAATGCACCAATTTCAGTGCAAGTTTCCTCAGGACCCGAGTAAAAATTATGAAAAGGGAGAGACAAGAGAGAGGCCCCACCTTAATAATAAATTATCTAAGGTTAGGGCAATGACTTGGGATGTGAAACACTTTGGTTTAAGTACCAAATCCAGCTGATTCAGATCAGGAACTTGAACCTGGGTCTCCCATACCCTAGGCAAGTGTCCCAGCTACCACAGCATTAGTGAGGATCTCTCTTAAGTGGTCCTAATGGAGCAGTTCCACTTTGTACAGCTAATTCCAAACTTCTGCCATAACCTGAACAGTCCTGCAACTGTTCAAACCATGACACTAATTCTTGACACTGCTTGAACACTCTCCGAGTCCCAGTACTGTTCGTGAATCAATGCCAGTGCCTCCCTGCCCCTGTTTCCACCCCCAACCCCACCTTTTCACCAGCTGCTCATTTATAGCCTGCCCCCTTCCCCAGCAGGGAAAAACACAAGCCGTTAATCATCAGGCTTCCTTAGGGATGAGGAGGAGAGAAGGACACAAGGAGCCTCTATCATGTACCTGCTGGAGAGTTCACCTCTGAGATGACTGTGCAGCTCGCTAGGCAAGAGACTTGAACACCTGCAGTCCCCTTCTTACTGCATTTTTGTGGGGCTTGAAAGTATTAGTTCTCAGTTTGAACATCTGTCAATCTGAGAGAGAATAAGCAACCAGTGAGAGAAAAACCAACGATCCCCATGTTGTGTTTCAGACACTTTTCTAACTGAAACTGTGATGCTTCACAAATATACTGATCTATAAAGCTCATTAAATAGTGAAATAGTACCACATTAGTAGCAGTGAAAAACAGTATTTTGGGTGCAGAAGTACTAAAAAGTGGATATCAGATGCTGTCTCTCATAGTTATCTTGGCACTCCCCCACCATGCAATCTTTCTGACTCATTTTTTGGCATGTGCTAAATCTCTGGCTCATTTCTAATGTTGTACAGGATCACCTGTTTATTGACAGCCGGTCTAGCATATGGATCACCTGTTTAGTGATAGGCAGTCTAGCATATGGATAACCTACCTCCCAGGTCTGGAAACATATTTTACATTAAGAACATTAAGATGTTAGTCATTTAAAGGTTAAAAGTGAGAATACTTGTAATTTGCTGTAGGGCTATTCATACTGAAAGACAAGAGAAGATATTTGATAATAGTTGGAATTTTCATTATCTGAAGATCAAACTATTTCAAAGAGTTCTTAATGTTTCATTTTTCCCCAGAAACTCTGGTTTTAAAATTTGTTTCAAATTCCAAACTTATTGGGCACTTGGCCTCACTGACTGAGACAGTAAATACGATTCCAGAGCCCTCTGCCATAGGACATTAAAAACATGAGTAATGCAGGTTTCCACATAAATCTAAACAAAAACCTACCAAAGAAAACTGTATTGTGAAAGATGGAGGGTGCCACACCAGGAAAAAGTTTGTTAGAGGTAACCAAGAAAGCAGTTCAAAAATCTATTACAGGAAAAGCTCTGTTAAGGCATTGAACTGGGATTCAGGAAAACTGGGTTGCATTCCTGGGTTTACCACAGACTTCTTGTGTGGTAAACCCAGTGCACCACACTGTTTTTTTTTAGTGGTGATTTTTTTTTTATACCAGATCTCCTAGTGACAAAAAAACCCAGCCACACCGCAAGCATAGCAAATGGGTGAGCGTGCACTGCTTGCCATTTGCAGCACCTCAAAATGAATGATTGTTTGAAGCACCGCAAAACGTGCATGCATGCTCTTGAGGACAAGTCCATAAAGTCCTTCTACTGTTGTACTTCAGCATCTTCCCAGTGCATGTGATTCTGCGCATGCACACACACACAGACACACGCAGACATAAAATGTCAAAATACCTGTGAAAGACAGAGAAGTGTTTTCTCCATTTTTCACCTTAAAAACAGAAGCACAGAAAATTAAGGCCCTAATTCAAGAATGTACTTAAACGCATGGTTTCCTGAATACCAGTGCCTTTTTTGAATCAGGATCTCAGGGTTCATTCAAGATCAAAAAGCAAGTCAACAGGGGCTCGAAAATGGAAAGTGTTGAGCACCCCCATACTGTTAACAAAGAATGGGCCCTTAGAGGTCATAATGAACCTAAATTTCTATGGAACCTCTATGACAATGCTTCCACATATGACATCGTGTAGATTGTCTTGTAGCGTTCCCTCTAAGCTGTGTGGTGTGCATGGCTGCACAGGCATGCTTATACTGCGCTGCCAGGCGTGCCTGCATGGCCATGCGCACCACGCAGCTTAGAGGGAACGCTGTTTTCTTGACCACCCAAAACTCCCATTGATTTCATTGATAAGATGTTTGAAAAGCGCAGCAGGGAAACCCTTCCCTTGGTCCTACTGAAATAATGATATGCAGGACCAGGCTCCAGACTGCTGTCAGTGTTTTAAACCACTTTATTTATTGCTTCTAATAGCTGCTATGAATTAACAGAGAAAAATAAATTCTGCTTTTCTAGTGACCACTACTTCTCTCTGGGTGCATCTACAGTTGCAATTACCCCAACTGAATAAACTCCAAAGCAGTTCATGCTGAAGTTAGCTGCTCCTGGATGCAGAGTTCACACATGCGCCTAGGATTACAGCAATTCGAGCCAGGGTGGAGCAGCCCAGGGCTAGCAGGGAGCCCTGGGGGGGGCCACCCTGGTCTCCAGGTGACAGCATCTGTAGTGGAGAGGTTGGCTCAGGCACGAGGGTGCTACAGTGTAGGGCTAACTGGCAGGCAGCCCCTGCACTATAGGATCCTCCTGCCCCAGCCAGTCCCGATCACCGTCTCCACTTGCATTTTGGCACACTAAATGACTCCACCATAGGATAGTACTTCTCTCAGATAGTACTATCCCACAGAGGAGTTAATTGACTGTGCTCTAATACAAGTGCATGTGTAGACAGTGACACTTCACTGTGGAGCTAATTAGTAAGTTCTCCAGTAAAGCGCAAACGTAGATGCACCCCTTGTTAAGGTAAAATAAAGCAAATCTGTGCCCACAATGGCAGAATTTGCCCTAAAATTTTCAAGCTTCTGCTTATTACTATACTATCTGCATGCTAAATGTATATGTTTAAGGAACAGCAGAACCAAAAATTGGGCTTGGGGTCTTGCACAAAACTATGGATCAGTTAAGCAACCCCTCCAAACATGTTCTCAAGTAGGCCATAAGATTTGTGCCGGCTCCTTCCACAAGAATGAATTTCACCCAGACCAGTACTACTACTTGGTTTCAGAATTGGCTCTGAAAAAGAATATTTAAATAATGTATTACCGTTATACAAAACATCTGTCTCATAACTAGCAATTATAATATTCATAAATTCAAAATTCTAAAGGTGTTCTTCAAAACAAATGAACAAATACTTGGTAAAACACTGTAATCTTAGACCTTGTAACTTAAGCCACAAAACACTATTTTCCTAACTGTACATTTTCCAAGAAGCAATGCTATTAAATTTATCTGGAGGAAAAAATACATGGCCAAGCTGTTCTACTCAGGAACCAACCATACATTAAGTTTGCTCACCTATTTAACAAAAGAAGCCAATACCAGTGCTATTAATGATTTACATTGAGACAAAACACACTACCTAATTTTGGTTAAAAATTGCAAGGTCAGGTCATTTTAACCTCTTGCTTTTACAGCTGTAAACCAGCTCAGTCACTAGTTAAGTCAGACACTTGATTAATGCGTTTTTTTCATCCACGTACTTTGTGACAGCCCTTTTATGAACAAAATAGGTGCCCTCAAGAACTCATGGGTTTTCTTCATATCTACCTAAAAGTTTCATAAATACAAACCTGGTTCATTACCTGTATTACTAGCAAATCAGTCTTAAGAGTCTCTCAGTATTTCTCTTGCCCTACCTAATTTCCTATTTAATTGGTATGGTAAAAGCAAGTAAAGAACTAAATTTCCACCAGTATTGGTTATCAACATTAGAAATTCATTACTGTTCCAGCAAATTCTGATGGATAGAAGGCATGTATGTGCATAAAGTCACCTAAAGTTCAATTGAAAGTAACTTAGGACCACTACTGAGCTGACTTCTGCTGCAGTGCCCCAGTGATCCCAAATCCATGGATCACAGATAAAATCTTTCAATCCTGCTTGCAGACACAAGACATTAAAGGGATAATACAGAGGTTAACAGGCAGCGCAAAACCAAATATTGTCTGCACCACAATATTTGGTTTGTACTGTTGCCGTGAATCCATGTAGACTTAGGACCACTGAAAAAAATGGCTTGCCCTACTGACATTTGTGGGATTTATGCCACTAACTTCAGACAGAGTATAGGATTAGACCCAGATACAAAATATTCCAAACACAAGTTCTCTGCAGGCAAAATTCTGCGCAGTTATACTACTGTAAATCTGGAATATACTCACTGACGTTCATGGGGGCATTCTCTCACATGCTTCAGACGGCAGGGGCTATTTACTGATACACAGAACTGGTCAGAGAACTTGAGCCTTTATTTAGAAATACTAGGCTTATGAGACTTCAGTGTATCAGCTGGCATTCTGTTAGCTGCACTGTTTGAAATGGGCACATCATGGGCACTTGCAAATCCAATCTGTGTGTTTTGATGCACAGCAATTCAAGTGTACACTGTCTGTCACAGCCACACTTAAAGACAATCCTTACTCATCAAAACACATATGCAAGTTTACATCCTAGCTCCCTTCCTCGCTACTTTTAAAACCAATTTTTGTTTACATATCAAATCCCAAGAAATGATGGGATTGCACATAACCCATGGCTTAAAAAGCCCAGTGAGATTCTGTCAGATATTTGAAGAAGTTATTGTTAAAAAGAAAATCCTTAATGCAACTAAGCTTTCTAACAACAATAACAACAAACTAGTAAGTGAACATTATACAGGCTGATGTACTTTATAGACTAATTGAATCAGAGATGCATCAGCTTTTGTGAGCACAAGCTGACTTCAATTTACAGCAGGCTGCCTGTATACATACAGCAGCGTAACTAACTCTGATGCTATTTTCCTTCATCCATTACTTCTTGCACAAACCCAAAAACTAAGTATCTAACTCCAAGGACTGGCAAGAGCAAACAAGTAAGCAAGCTAAAGAAACAGAACTTTATAGCAACAACAACAAAAATATTACCCCCATTCAGTACTGTGCTTTAATCAAATAGAAATCAGAGAGCTGTTTTTCTTTTTCTGTTTTAGGATACATATACCTGTATTACTCCTTTTTATTTCATTACTTTTTAAAGTAAAAATATAATGGGCAAACACACTCCACCCTAGCTGTGGAAAATACTGTGAAGTTGAGCAGTGAATTGAGGAGACTTCAGCTTTGAAATGTTTGCCTAGATTTTACTCCAGTAAAGAGACTGCCCACAACTTCAGGTAGACGGAGTTGTTTGTAGTTCTTGGACTAGCACTGTCACTACTTTTATATCTTGTATTGATTCATTCTCTTTAAACATTACAGGTCTGTATTACACAGCTTGTAGGGGAGTTAACTGCATCACTTAGGGCCGGGGGGAGGACGTAGCTCGAAGAAGGGGACTGCAACAAAAGCACATGTACAGTGAGACAAAACAAGAAAGGGTTTTGGTGTTCCTAAAGCAGGGGAGGGCAATTATTTTGGGCGGACGGCCACATATTGAGTTTTGGCAAGCCATCGAGGGCCACATTACAGGCAGCCAGGGGTAGATATATATTAATTTTCTAAATTTTGTGGGGCCCCACGGGCCAGATAGAATGGCCTGGTGGCCCACATCTGGCCTCCGGGCCCCTGTCCTAAAGGATATCCAGAATCCCATCTAGAAAAAGAAGGCTGCAGCCTTAAAGAGCTGCTCCCTCAGCAGCTGGAATCAGGATTTTTCCCCTCTGTGCCAGAATATAGACCTTTCTGCCTCTAACCCTTCCATGTGTCACTGTCCTTCCCACTGCAAGGGCAGGTTAGAAGAGGAGGCAACTGGGATGGGGGCAAAAAAC